>NC_092815.1:196934531-197648531 GCF_023375885.2 Dermacentor andersoni
CCTATGTGCACCACCTGAGAGCGATTGCTAAAATGACTAGACAATAAATTTATAAATGGGCCCCTGAAGCCAATTCTTTCTAGCTTATCAAGAAGTAATGTGTGAATAACGGAATCGAAAGCCTTACTTGCATCTAAAAAAAGAGCACATACGAATTCGTTATTATCAAAAGCTGAAGAGTGTCCGTAAATTATTCTAGCATGGAAATAGTGCCATTTCCCTGGCTTGTGACAGAAGATTATTTTTATTCAGGAAATCGGTCATCGTTACGAGCAGGTGTTTTTCAATTATTTAACTAATTGCAGGAAGAATAGAAATCGGTCTGCAGTCCTTTTCTTTGCTATGAGAACCACTCTTATAAAGCAAGCGGCTTAACCACAGACACTTTTAAATCGTCGGGAATAACGCAATGATACATATACTCATTAATCATGAAGAGAAGGACGGATTCAAGCACAGAAAAATTAATAATTTAACTGGGCCCAGTCGCGTCTTTTCGTGCGCAAACGACAGCGACAAGCGATGGCCTCGTCACCGTGCGACCTGTCGCGAGGTTACATCACCTCCTGCGGTTACCACTTCCTAGCTGCAAAACTGACTGGCTGAGGCGAGCGACAGGCTTGGTGGCTGACAAACGACACAAAATTTAGGGTGAGATTAAGTCGGAAGCGGACAGATTACGCAGCACGGCTAAGCACAACACAGCGGAGAGTAACATTCCGCGAACACTTACCTCGCAAAGGCGCGACGATCCCGTAGGCTCGACCGATCCAGTGGAACCACACTTTCCGACGAGCTTCGTTCACTTTTCCGCGCGGTATGGTAAAAAGCTTTTTCCCTTGACTGCCTCGGTTATCACAGCCGAACGCGCAGTAACACGCATAACGAGACCACGAGTGAGACGGAGGCAGACCGGCACTTCGCATGCATTCCGTATGTGCACGCGGCGAGCAGAGAGGGACTTTCAAGATGGCGCTGAGGCGGAAAAAGCAAAATAACGTCACTGAAAGCGAGCGCGCTTTCATATGGCAGCAATTCTCCAATCGGAGACACGGAAGATAGAGAAGTTACATAGTTCAAGAGATGGCGGTGCTTTTCCGAAGGTAGAAGGGTTTTGACGGGCCCTGCAGAGCAGCGGCGCGGCGCGACGGTTCCCCGCAAAAGCCTCAGGCAGGAGCCGGTGCTTTGGACACTCTCCTATAGTCGCGGACAGCTTTCTTGGCTAGGAAACGTAAGCTACGGGGGCGGAGCTTCACCACATGACTGTATTCGTACGCAACGTAGTCCGGGCGCTCTTGAAGCGGTTTCGGTTTCGCCAACCTGGCACAACCTCTTTCGTGAAGGCACATACAATTCACTGGGCGTGAACCAATGTCCGATATGTAGCAAGTTCCGAACAGCGAACATCGCAGCTTGCATCAGAGCTTCCAAGCAGCCGTATGGCGTCGGCTAGGACTTCGACGCGCAACCGACGCTGGCGTCGGTAGAGCCGGCGCAGCAGTGAGCTCGCTCACTTGTTTTTACATACGTGCCGACGGTTGCGATTTCCAGAGGGGTTCGCTTGGTTTCCGCGCAGACGCTGGAAAAAACTCTTTTGCGAGTGCTTTTTTTGCTAAAGTTGGACACAGCCTCTCAGAGGAGTTGATTGGCGGAACGGCAAGCGACGAACACTCAATAGTAGACACGGGCCTCATTTTACCTTTGATGAATGTGCAAAACTTGCGACGCTCTCGGGTGTGCGAAAACTCGAAAGAGCAAACTAAAAATACAATAAAATACCTGTAGTTGACTAGTGAATGTTACGTATCGTTTCAAATTAGGTCCTGTAAAAAAGAAAAAAAAGTATTGTTTTCTATTTCTGACGTAAGAAAACGTGAGCAAAACTACGGCACTATTCTAAGCAGCGGTGAAAGGCGCTCTTAGTTTCTGTAGCCTCCGCTTCATAGCCAAGAAAAGCTGTCCGCGAGTATAGTATTCTAGGCATGGAGGATGCTAGGTCATTCTAACCGTCCTCGTGTTCCAGAACGCCATGTGAATCTCCGCATGGCTCCCATTGGCCGAGTTAATGCAACCGCTCTTTTCGACGCTAGCCGCTAGACTTCAGGTACGGCCCTTTTGGGTGGGCAATATATTATGGAAGTGGCGGCCCCCATGGTTGTTTATGTACTCATGGCAACAGGAACAGCAGACGTGCAGCACTTTCGCTCCAAAGCAACTCGTTTTAAATCTGATGCCGACTTGCCCGGCTCGCTACCCGCTTCGCCCTTCCGTCTCAACTTCCGTCTCAACTGTATTAAACCAGTTTGTTTCACGTCGTATCATCTACCTGCCGTTCCCTCCTCGATGATCAACGAGAGCCAAGCTCCGAGCGAACGCTGTTAAGTTGGCGGCCACTCGAAGTCATGAATTTATTTAAATATAAGGCGTTAGTAACAGAAGGGCTAAGTTAATTCCGTTCCCTAATAGTTTTAAGGAAATATAAATATTTAAAGCAATTTGAGTTAAATGTGTATTGATTAGGCGTTCTAGGGTGCTTGTGGCGTGTTAATTCTAGAACGATTCGAAGAACTTCGTACGGATGTGTCAATAGTTTTGTCACCATGAATAAATTGAAACAAAAACTTTAGTCGTGCTAGTTTTGCCCTGCTTTGCAGTGTTAAACACCAGCTTTTTTTATAGTTCACTCCATGAATCATTTAACTTGTACTTGTTATAATGAACCTCACTGCCTTCCTCTGCATCCCCTCTTGTGAGTTCTTTTGTGTAGGTAAATCAAACAATACTGGCGTACTCCAGCCCTGGTCGGACAAACATATTGTAAACCAGCAGATTTGTATATGCGGCTGCAATACGAAATGCCTTCTCTGAAAGATGAATCCATTTAGTGCCCAACATGTACACTGACTTCCACTTGAGGTTATGTTGTCAAAATGGGTTTGCCATCGGAGAGCGCATCCTAAAGTGGCGCATAAATATTTACCCTGAAATACCCAAATGAGGGGTGTGTCATTAATAATGGAAATTTCTGCTTATTGCTAGCATTACTGATGTTTGGGCATTTACAGTCATCTGCCAATCCTGACACCAGGCAAAGGTAGAATTTTTTACATGGTGATCATCATTGGAATTAATTTCGCAGTGCGAAAAATAATGGTCAACAAATAGACGGATGTTGCCATGTAATCGGTAAGGCAAATCGTTCAAATATATCAAAAATAATACTGGGTCTAAAACACTGCCTTGGCGCACTCCAGATGTAACAGGTGCTAAATTGGAAGCTTGATTTGAATATACACGAATTGTGAGCGGCAGAGCTCGGCACACTCACTTATGAATGCACTCACTCACATTCACTCGCACTCGTTTCAAAGGCGTCAGTGCGAGTGAGTGCCAGTGGGTGTGCGCTGACGTGAGTACCAGTGAGCGTGAGCGGAGGTGAGTGCGAGTAAGTGCCAGTGTGAGTGAGCGGAGGTGAGTGAGAGTGAGTGCCAGTGCGAGTGAGTGGGAGTGAGTGCGAGTGTATGCGAGTACCTGTGATTCCGAGTAGAGGTGAGTGTGAACGAGAGTGTGGGCTGGTGAGTGATAGTGCCAGTGAGTGTGAGCGGAGGTGAGCCGGAGTATGAGTGCCAGTGAGTCTTAGCGGAGGTGAGTGCGAGTGAGTGCCAGTGAGTGTGAGGGGAGGTGAGTGCGAGTGAGTGCAAGTGAGTGTGAATGGAGGTGTGTGCGAGTGAGGGCCAGCGAGTGTGCGTGCAGGTGAGTGCGAACGTGAGTGAGTGTTTGCGATTGTGACTGGAGGTGAGCGTGAACGTGAGTGAGTGCGGTGCCTGGAAAAATTATGGTGAGGGAGTGTGAGTGAGTATTCTTCGACACTGCCGCCCTATGGAATGGAGAGGACAAATATTTAAACCAGACAAATAATTAAAAACGAAAATGGATGAAAAACTTCGAACAAACATTACAGTAGCCAAGAAGTTCGAGATTTAGGAATTGTTGTTCAACTTGTGGTTTCTACAAATTGTACCCAAGTGAACCATAGCAGTGGGGACTTTTTGTTAGTGGTAATAGTACCTTAATTACATCAAAAAATCACACACGACTATCACACTCTCTATGTGAAATTTGAGAGCATCCCTATACGTGTTTTCATTTCGAGATAGATTGGCTGTCACGGAGAATCTGTCACCTGGGACAGGCTGCAAATGGAGCTGAGTTTGGCGCGACTGCCTCGCTAATTGCGAGATCGTAAGGAGCAGCGCGTGGGTGTCGCGTGGGTGCGATTCACAGCAGCCACAGCAGACAGACCTCCCATATGACGCACGCCACTCTGGCGCCATCTCGTAGCATAGTCACTGCAGCGCGCATCTTGCGTGGCACTACGTTTTCCTTCTAACGCTTTCGCCGTAATCTTCTCTTCCGTTTTTGGCTTCATGCTTCCGCTGCACCTTGTTCCGCCGCTTCCCTCCTCTCGCTTTCCTCCCGCTTTTAGAGCACATGTATTAGGCTCTCGTTCTTTCGTTGTGTGTCGGCCTCGGCGTAAACGAGCGATCGAGCGCAGGGAAAAGAGGAAAGCGAACGCACAGCGCAGTGGTCCATGAAAGACGCCAGGAGGAAAGCGGAGAGTGCATCGAAACCCCGAGGCTGAAAGCGGAGGATAATGGTATGGCAAAAGGTTGAGAAGAAACGTAGAGTGCGGCTACGATGGCTACGAGATGGCGCGAGAGTAGCGCGCGTCGTCTGAGTGGTCTCTCGGTGGCGGCTGCTGTGAATCGCGCCCAAGCATCAGCCAGGCTCTAGCTCTCGAGATCTCCAGTTTAGCGAGGCAGTCGTGCCACGCATAGCTCCATAGCAACTTCCGGCACGAGACAGGATGTCGGCGCCAGCCAATATGTCACGCAATAAAAACACGCATGGAGTTGCGTTCAAATTTCGCATTAGTTTGTATCGTAATAGTCCGAAAATTTTTTTTATTTCTTTGCGGCCACCGCTGCGCTCCGCGCTCGTTCGTTCATCCGCTGCGCTTGTTCAATCGGTTTTACGCCGGGAACGCCGACGCACGAACGAGCGCCTAACAGCTGCACTCTAAATTGTATGATGTATTTCACAAGTTGTCAATAGTTTTCATTTAAAATTTTCGTTTTATTTCTTCATGTGTCCCGTAATATTTGCATATAAGTGGGACGCGGAAATGTTTGCCTTTTGCCGGGTGAGGTCCTTTCACCAGCCTTCAAATGTTAAAAGATGTCGTTAAGCACAGCACGAGCCTTTCCGCATCGCAAGTTTCTCGAATGTCAACGCGCGTTCTTTCCGTTGCCTATGTTTTTCGCTTAGACTTGTGTAATCAGATTGTATACGCTACACGAGTAATGTTTTACTTTCTAGAATGCACGTGGGCACCATTGACTGTGCTGAAAGCTTCGAAAATCCATGTATAAAACCAGCGCATGCTGGTCGACTATCGACCAGCATGCGTGCCGCTATCGTTCTCCGACTTCTATTCCAAGGCACATGTTCGCCCAACAAACAGTTTCGCCACTTGCGTTGCGCCACTGTGGTTGTTCACCGTCATTACCACGTGACCCTAGCGCTGAAGTCGGCAACAAATGAGGAGTACAATTTTATATTCTGAAGGTAACCCTATTCTTTTTTACAGCTCCTTTATGATGCAGGGTCCTACTGGCTCTATCAGAGAAGCGCCATGGCGGACACTACATTTACAACCACCCGTCGCTGCGTGTTACTGAGTTATGAAACGTTTGATAGCATATCCGACTTGGCGATCTTATATGCCTTTGGAAGCGCACTTCGTGAAAGGTATAGGCAACCGTTTTATCTTATATAAATTAAATTATGGGGTTTTACGTGCCGAAACCACGATCTGATAATGAGGCACGCCGTAGTGGGGGCTCCGGTAATTTGGACCACCTGGGGTTCTTTAACGTGCACCTAATTCTAATTACAAGGTGTTTTCGCATTTCACCCTCATCTAAATGTGGCCGCCGTGGCCGGTATCCGATCCCGCGACCTCGTGCATTGCAGTCCAACACAATACCCACTAAGGAATCAGGGTGGACAGCGTTTTATTTTCACCGAGAACACTATATTCAGAACATTTTCTGAAGCACCAATTATGTCACACCATGTAGCCGAAGGCTATATGGTGTGACGTAGTGGTGCATGTGATAATGGTGCTTTTGTCGTAACGGTGTTGTGGACTACATTGTGCGAATTCCACCATGTAGCCGAAAACACGAGAAAACAAAGCTGGTCGCTTGTGTTGCAAATGGGTAGCAAGCCCCAAGGGTAGCGTTGGCCTGGCGGCCTGGGGCACAACAGGAAGCATCCGAAGGTCCAGGCAAAGGATGAGTCGATTGCTAACAGAACAACTTGTTTATTATAGCATCGCAAAAGAGCGGCCGGTCAGGTCGACCGAAGTGGAGAGACGGGAGACCACGTTACTCGACGGAAGAAATCGGAGCCTCCCTCGGCGTCCGTGGGCTGCTGCTTTTATACTCTCGGAGTCGAGGGAAAGTAGGAACGGCTCGGGTTGAGGCGCACGTGACGGCGGCGCACGGACACGTTGAGACGAGAAGTGACGCATCCGCCGGGCCGGCGCCGGTCAGACCTCCGCGCTTCACAGTTGGGGAGCTCCTCTCCCCGGCTGCCGCGCTTTGACAAGCGTGGGCACCAACATGTACACACACACACACACACACACACGAAGACACGTGGCATTGAAACATGCCTGGACGCACTTGGGAGGAAGCGTTGCAGCAGCGCTGAACGGGCCAAAATGTCCGCCGCTTTGAACGAAGCCCCGGCGTCCGTTGCATCCGCGCCGGCTATACCGCGCGTCGGAGGCGAAATATAACAGACCACCCCGCCGTGAGAAGGAGATCCCGATGGTCAGGGGACTGCATCCGCTGTCCGGAGGGATGTCGCTCGATGATGCTCATAACCGAAGTCGGTCGTCCCTCGGTGTTTCTTGAGCGCAGCGCACAGAGAAGGCCTCGTTCTCACGTTCAGGTTCAGACAGCACACTGCAAAGTGTGCTGTGTGAACCTGAAGTGTTGTGTCGTGCTTCGGGAGAGTTGCCATATTTTTTTTCTCTCGTTCCCAGCAAGCGTTACAACTACGCCGAAACTCAACCACTCAGTCAACAAGCACGACACAACCCTCACTAAGCCATGCAAGGCTCTTTCCCCTTTTATACTACTGCCTAGTTCCTTACAGTAGTCTAACAGCACTCAAAACGCGTCCACAAATTGGAAAATTGCACTAGAAAGCACGTCATCACTTTGAAACACTAACCAAAAGCAATATGTTAAATATGCGGCCTCAGGAAGAAAACATCAGTAACAAACAACTTTGAGGCTGATTCCTACGTTAGGGGCCTCGACTTAAGCCATCGGCGTTACCGTTGAGACTCCCCTTTTAGTAACGCACCTCAAAGGAATATTGTTGCAAAGCGAGGCTCCAGCGCAGGAGGCGGCCATTTTTGGAAGAGATGGTCTGCAGCCACTGGAGAGAGCAGTGATCCGTCTCGAAGCATGCGAAGCGGAGACCGCAGCGAGCGACCGTACACCAGCTCAGCTGGCGAAAACCCCGCAGCTTATGCGGCGCGGTCCTTAATGCAAACATCACCCCAGGCAGACACAGCTCCCAGTCAGTTTGTTGTTCAAAACACAATGCTCTCAACATGCGCTTCATGACGGAGTGGGGCTTCTCAACGGAATTCGACTGTGGGTGGTACACTGAGCTGTGTAACAGCTTTACCCCGCACCTTTCGAGAAAGGCTGTCGCCAAAGCGCTAGTAAACACTGTGCCCTGATCTGACTGGATTTCCGCAGGAAAACCAACTCGCGCAAATATGGACAGTAGTCCATTGGCTATCTCAACTGAGCTGAGTTCTTTAAGCGGCACTGCTTCAGAGAACTTTGTCGCTGGGCAGATCACAGTCAAAATGTGTCTGTACCCCGTGGTTGTTACCGGCAGAGGTCCCACTGTATCAATAACGAGCCGTCTAAAAGGCTCCGTAATGATAGGTACCAACTTCAACGGCGCCCTCGATTTGTCCACTGGTTTGCCCACCCGCTTACAGGTGTCAAAAGCCCCCACAAAGTGTTCTGCGTCACGAAAACACCCTGGCAAATAGTACTCTTGCAAGAGACGGTCCTTAGTCTTCTTAACTCCTAGGTGTCCGGACCACGAACCTCCATGCGACAAGCGCAACAGATCCTGACGGTAGCACTGAGGCACGATCAGCTGATCGAACTCCACTCCCCTGCGGTCTAGATACTTCCGGTACAGGACCCCACTTCTTTCCACAAAACGAACATTTTTCTTGGCGATACCTTCTTCGACATTGCAGCGCATGATTTCTAGGCTGCCATCCTTTTTTTGCTCGGCTATCAAAGCCGACCGGCTGACGTTTAGCAACCTATTGAGTCCATCTGACGTAGGCGCGATGAGCAAATCTGCAGATAGCCCTTCTAACTTTCCCGTGTCGGGCATTTCCTCTCCAGTATCTGGTGCCTTCAAAGCTACAGGCTCAATTTTATTCAGTTCGGACATGCTCTGAATATCAGCTTGCTGCGCCTCCGACCCTTTCTCATTGTTCGACAACGTCGGCCCCGCAACTACCGTCTTTGCAGCGAGCTCCCGAACTCTCGATCTGGTTAAGGCCTGAACGCTAGCCTCACTAAACAAAAGCCCCTTCTCGCGCAGGAGGTGATCGGACCTGTTCGAAAATAGGTACGGGTACTGGGGGGGGCGGGGGGGGGGGGCAGCATAGATGACACTGCGGCCTCCGTCTCAAGCGCTCAGAAAGGTCCTTCAATAAGCACTTTTGCTACAGGCAGACACACGGTATGAGCTTCCACGGCTTGCTTGATCAATGCGCACTCGCCAGTGAACATATCGGGTTCTACGTAAGAGGGGTGAACTACATCCATTGTAGCTGCGGAATCACGAAGCACTCGGCACTCCTTCCCGTTCACGAGGAGGTCTCGCATGTAAGGCTCGAGAAGCTTCATGTTCTCGTCAGTGCTGCATAATGACAAAAACACGACTTTTATTTTTGTTTCTGGACACTGCGCCGAAAAGTGACCCGGCTTCTGGCGCGTATAACAAACGCGCGCTTGCCTCGTCTCGAACCGCTTTCTGCGTTCGGCTTCGGCTGCCGCCGTCTCCTTACGTTCGGTCGGACTGCTTTCACTCGCATCCGCACTACGTGTGTCCCCCCTTGCTCTCATGGGTGTGAACATCGGCCTTTCAAACTTGGAGCCGAATTCACCCTTTTGACCGTCCTTAGCTCCGCGAGCCCGACGCGTCACAAACTCCTCGGCTAGCTCAGCGGTTTTAGCCACCGTACTAACATCTGGCCTATCCAAGACCCGGTACCGCACTTCTCAGGTAACCGATTATAGAAATGTTCCAGCCCGAAACACTGCAGAAATTTCTCGTGGTCACCAAACGCTTTCTCGTCTTTGAGCCACTCCTGCATGTTTGACATAAGCCTGTAGGCAGACTCTGTATATGACTCACTGCTGCCTTTCTCATTTTCCCGAAACTTCCGACGGAACGCCTCCGCTGACAGCCTGTACTTTTTTAGCAGACTCGATTTCACTTGGTCGAAATCCTCTGCCTCCTCTCTCTTCAAGCGAGCGACTACGTCGGCCGCCTCGCCGGGTAACAAAGTGAGCAAGCGCTGTGGCCACGTTTCCCGAGAGAACCCCTGCTTCTCGCACGTTCGCTCAAAGTTAACCAGGAACAAACCAATGTCCTCTCCAAGCTTAAACGGCCGCATCAGGTCAGTCATTTCGAACGATACTCGTTCTCCTGCACCGTGTGCCTGACTTCCATTACGAGGGCGTTCCATCTCTACCTCGAGACGCTTCATTTCCAAAGCGTGTTGACGGTCGCGCTCCTCTTTCAATTGTTGCTCTCTATCTTTCTCTTTATCTTTTTGATCTTTACGTTCGCGGTCGTCTTTCTCTTTTTGCTCTTTACGTTCGCGCTCCTGTCTTTTTGCCGTCTCCCTCTCCTCAATGGTCTCAAGGCATTCCGACAGCTCGTCATCCTCGCCTTCTAACTCAAGAATAGCCCTTAGCAGTTCTGGTTTTCTGAGTTTGTCTGAGACATCCAGACCCAACTCTCTTGCAAGCTCCAGCAATTTCGGTTTGCGCAACGACTTCCAATCCATGGCTGCTCTGAATGCTGCTTTCTCTACTCCCTACTATTGTCTTGCCGCAAACTAACCCGGCAGCAACGACAACCACAATTACCAGCTCTGTTTCTGACACTAACAAAAGCCTGGCAAAACTCAGAAGAAAGTCCCGAACTCACCAAACCTCGCAGCCAAGAATTCAGCGTAGTCGTTCCGTTGCAGGCAACCAGTCATCACACAGGGCTCGTTGCACTGCTCCCGGATGGTCGTTGTGCTGCTCAGCATATAGTCGACCGCATATCTTCGCTGCTGGCCTCCGTTGTCGCGATCTCACCGCTGACAACCAGTTGTTGCATCTGGGTCGCAAGCCGCAAGGGTAGCGTTGGCCTGGCGGCCTGGGCCACAGCTGGAAGCATTCGAAGGTCCTGGCAAAGGATGAGTCGACTGCTAACAGAACAACTTGTTTATTATAGCATCGCAAAAGAGCGGCCGGTCAGGTCGACCGAAGTGGAGAGACAGGAGAGCACGTTACTCGACGGAAGAAATCGGAGCCTCTCTCGGCGTCCGTGGGCTGCTGCTTTTATACTCTCGGAGTCGAGGGCAAGGAGGAACGTCTCGGGATGAGGCGCACGTGACGGCGGCGCACGGACACGTTGAGACGAGAAGTGACGCATCCGCCGGGCCGGCGCCGGTAAGACCTCCTCGCTTCACAGTTGGGCAGCTCCTCTCCCCGGCTGCCGCGCTTTGACAAGCGTGGGCACCAGCATGTACACACACACACACACACACACACACACATACACACGAAGACACGTGGCATTGAAACATGCCTGGATGCGCTTGGGATGAAGCGTTGCGGCAGCGATGAATGGGCCAAAATGTCCGCCGCTTTGAACGAAGCCTCGGCGTCCGTTGCATCCGCGCCGGCTATACCGCGCGTCGGAGGCGAAACGGAACACTTGGCAGCATATCTCCAGGCATAGTTGCTGCTGCTACGGCGCCTGCTCTGTTCACCTATCTTTTGGGGTGCCCTAGATCATGCAGTGTCCTCGATCAGCTGTGAACGGCTGTTCTCTGCTATGAACGAAGCAAAGGGCCAGAAAGGGTTTGTGGCACAGCCGGCAATAAGCTAGGCATCATTTTTTCGCAGTAGGCATCATTTTTTCGCAGTAGGCATCACAATGGGGGGGGGGGGGGACAAAGCGAAACCCATAGGTTTGCCAATGTCTACATCGGCTAACTCAGACCATGTTTCTCATGCCGTCCCCTCGAGTCTGTCTGTTTAGTACGGGGTCCACAAACACCTTTCACCCACTTACGAAAATTCAGTTCTTTAGCAACATAGCGCCCAAGGATAGCGCCTCCGTTATAATGAAAAATTGTTTGGCAAGTCGTCTATTAAGCCTGTGCAAAAGAAGCCGATAGCACACGAACCTTTGTCAGGGTGAAGGCAAGTCTATTTTGTTGTTGCTTGCTTCTTTCTTTGTCCTTTGCTTATGGCCAATACCTACTACGACGTATTCCCCATGATTCACACGGAATGTAGAGAAGGCTATACGCAATGGTAACAAAACAATGGAAATGTTTGGGAAAGTATCAAAGTCATACAAAATAAGGCCAAAAAATGTAAAGTTAGCTTAGAAATTGTGACAGAACTCATATAAATGGCATTGTCGATGGCAATGACATTAGTAGTCCATCGATGTTGCGAAATATCGTATTTGTGAAGTGACATTTATTGAGCATCTGTACCATTAAATATTGTGCGACTTATTTTGACTGTACGAGAGGTACTCGGTATCATCCTAATTCGATATAACACTTGCTTGTTAAGCTCGCCCAAAAGCGCGTCCAGAGATTTTACGACGACTGTATGACGCTTACGCAGCGACGATGTTGGAGTAACGAAGAAGGAATGACATCGATGGATTCACGAAGGCGGCAGGACGTCGACGCTACGACCACATTGATATGCCGCTGCTGAAGTGATGACAATTATAAAATGACAGCCTGATTAGGAAGGCATGACAACATTGGTGTAACGATGGCGCGACGATGACGAAGCTGGATGACGAAGTTATGTTGACAATGATGGAACGGCCACGACGGCATCGCGACGACGGTAGGACAACGAATGCAGACAACTGCATGACGACTATGGTTGTCAGTGGTATGAGGAGAATGAGACAACTACGCGTGTATAACGTCCATGGCTTGATGACGATTGTGTAAAGACGCATGTATGACGACAATGGCGCGAAGACGATGGCTTGAGGATCCCGGCATGACGAGAGTCAGATGATGAACCTGGAGTGACGAAAATAGCGCGACCACGACGGCACGGTGACGACGGTATAACAAAGAATACATCATGGTGCAGCGGTGCCGTAGAGGTAGACAATTCGCCTCTCATGCAGGAGGACCGTGGTTCGAAACCCGGTGGCGCGCAATTTTCCACCGGATTAAAAACATACGCTTGTTGATGAAATTGAATAAACAGGCATGGAGTGTGGTCTGATCCCGGTGACCAGAACCGGTAACGCACTCCCTCACCAGAGCAGGATTGGCCATCCTGGTGCAGTACTTGGCCACAACCTCCTATATGAATACAACAATCAAACCCCGGCCCTAGGAGAACTAGGAGTCGGATTGCTTATTATTAAGGATATAGCTGGTAACATACAGGAATTCTAAAGCATTAACGAGAGGGTGACAGGTCTTGTTGTGAAACTTAATAATAGGTACAAATTGAAGATCGTACAGGTCTACGCCCCTACATCCAGTCATGATGAGCAGGAAGTCGAAAGCTTCTATGAAGACGTGGAATCGGCAATGGGTAAAGTCAAAACAAAATACACTATAGTGATGGGCGACTTCAATGCCAGGGTAGGCAAGAAGCAGGCTGCAGACAAGTCAGTGGGGTAATACGGCATAGGCTCCAGGAATAGCAGAGGAGAGTTATTAGTAGAGTTTGCAGAACCGAATAATATGCGGATAATGAATACCTTTTTCCGCAAGCGGGATAGCCGAAAGTGGACGTGGAGAAGCCCGAATGGTGAGACAAGAAATAAAATAGACTTTATACTCTGCGCTAACCCTGGCATCATACAAGATGTGGACGTGCTCGGCAAGGTGCGCTGCAGTGACCATAGGTTGGTAAGAACTTGAATTAGCCTAAACTTGAGGAGGGAGCGGAAGAAACTGGTACATAAGAAGCCGATCAACGAGTTAGCGGTAAGAGGGAATATAGAGGAATTCCGGATCAAGCTACAGAACAGGTATTCAGCTTTAACTCAGGAAGAGGACCTTAGTGTTCAAGCGATGAACGACAGTCTTATGGGCATCATTATGGAGTGTGCAATAGAAGTCGGTGGTAACTCCGTTAGACAGGATACCATTAAGCTATCGCAGGAGACGAAAGATCTGATCAAGGAACGCCAATGTATGAAAGCCTCTAACCCTATAGCTAGAATAGAACTGGCAGAACTTTCCAAGTTAATCAACAAGCGTAAGACTGCTGATATAAGGAAGCATAATATGGATAGAATTGAACATGCTCTCAGGAACGGAGGAAGCCTAAAATCAGTGAAAAAGAAACTAGGAATAGGCAAGAATCAGATGTATGCGTTAAGAGACAAAGCAGGCAATATCATTACTAATATGTATGAGATAGTTGAAGTGGCTGAGGAGTTCTATAGAGATTTATACAGTACCAGTGGCACCCACAACGATAATGGAAGATAGAAAAGACTAGAGGAATTTGAAATCCTACGCCTAACGCCGGAAGAAGTAAAGAAAGCCTTGTGTGCTATTCAAAATGGGAAGGCAGCTGGGGAGGATCAGGTAACAGGAGATTTGTTGAAGGATGGTTGGCAGATTGTTGTAGAAAAACTGGCCACCCTGTTTACACAATGCCTCATGACTTCGAGCGTACCGGAATCTTGGAAGAACGCTAACATAATCCTAATCCATAAAAAAGGGGACGCTAAAGATTTGAAAAATAATAGACCGATCAGCTTACTCTCCGTTGCCTACAAAGTATTTACTAAGGTAATCGCAAATAGAATCAGGAACACCTTAGACTTCTGTCAACCAAAGCACCAGGCAGGATTCCGTAAAGGCTACTCAACAATAGACTATATTGTCACGTGGTAGTGACGTTAAAGAACACAGTAGCACTACTGTGAAGGACAAAACTAGCTTTTATTGGGCGAACCTGTGCCCACAAAACAGGCTACACTTAAAGCACAACGATAGCGGCGAACACAGTCGGCGATCGTCGAAAATCTGATCAGCGGGTCAAGCGCGTCGGCTTTTATAGAGCAGTCGTCGAATGTTCCAGACTAATCGTTAGGACCCGCGTGCCTTCCACAAAGTTCAACACCATTCGTGTCACGCGATGAAATCAGATAACACAAGGTTCGGCGACAACAGAAAGCCGGGTAGAAGCATCGATAACTTTCCAGAAACTTCGGATACATGCAGGCGCGTTCCGCGCTGCGCGATTACAGTTGTTAAGTGGCGAAACGTGGTCGCCCGACAAAGATAAGTACACGTGTCAATATTCACACGGTGATAAAGAAATGTGCGGAATATAACCAACTGTTATATATAGCTTTCGTTGATTACGAGAAAGCGTTTCATTCAATCGAAACCTCAGCAGTCAGGGAGGCATTACGGAATTAGGGTGCAGACGAGCCGTATATAAAAATACTGAAAGATATCTATAGCGGCCCCTTAGCCACCATAGTCCTCCCTAAAGGAAGCAACCAAATGACAAGAAAGAAAGGCGCCAGGCAGGGAGATACGATCTCTCTAATGCTATTCACAGCGTGTTTACAGGAGGTATTCAGAGACCTGGTTTGGGAAGCATTGGGGATAAGAGGTAATGGAGAATACCTTAGCAACTTTCGATTCACTGATGGTGTTGCCTTGCTTAGTAACTCAAGGGACCAATTGCAATGCATGCTCACTGACCTGGAGAGGCAAAGCAGAATTGTGGGTCTAAAAATAATCTCCAGAAAACCAGTTACAGTTTAACAGTCTCGGAAGAGAACAGCAGTTTACGATAGGTAGCGAGGCACTGGAAGGGGTATGGGAATAGATCTACTTAGGACAGGTAGTGACCGCGGATCTGGATCATGAGACTGAAATAATCAGAAGAATAAGAATGCGCTGGCGTGCGTTTGGCAGGCATTCTCAGATCATGAACAGCAGGTTGCCATTATCCCTCAAGAGAAAAGTGTATAACAGCTGCGTCTCACCAGTACTCACGTACGAGGCAGAAACCTGGAGGCTTAAGAAAAGGGTTCTACTTAAATTGAGGACGACGCAACGAGCTATGGAAAGACGAATGATGGGTGTAACGTTAAGGGATAAGAAAATAGCAGATTGGGTGAGGGAACAAGCGCGAGTTAATCACATCTTAGTTGAGATCAAGAAAAAGAAATGTGAATGGGCATGACACGTAAAGAGGAGGGAAGATAACCGATGGTCATTAAGGGTTACGGATTGGATCCCACGAGAAGGGTTGCGTAGCAGTGGGCGCCAGAAAGTTAGGTGGGCGGATGAGATTAAGAAGTTTGCAGGGACAACATGGCCACAATTAGTACATGACCGTGGTAGTTGGAGAAGTATGGGAGAGGCCTTTGCCCTGCAGTAGGCGTAACCAGGCTGATGATGATGATGACATGATAGCGATTGTTTGTTGGTGACGTAATGACTGCGATGGCCGTGCGGTGGTGGCGTTATGACGACGGGATGAGGTTGCCGATGATTACGATGGTAAACTACAACGTGACGACGACCGCATGACAACAATGAAACGACAATGACTTTGTGATGATGATAACGGGACGGCGACGACATGCCAACAGTAGGATGACGAAGCCATCGATCACAACTGCATCACGACGTAATTATGACAACGAGTGTTAGACGACAGCTGTATGATGACGATGCAATGACGGCGATGGCGTTACGATGGTGCAGGCAAAATAGGATGAAGACGAGTGGCTGATGGGGGCAGTGCTTTGATAAAAGCTATCACGAAGCCTGTATGACCACGCTGGTGTGACGGCGACGGCATGACCAGTGCCAGATGACGAAAGTGAAGAGACAACGATGTAATGAACATGATGGCAGCACGATGGCAGTCACTTAGCAAATGTGTGACGACTGTATACGACGATACGAACGACCACATCGTCTTGCCGCGATCGTCTGTAGTCAGCGATTGTTCTATGATTTTTATTTCTCTGTCTGTCCTTGTTTCAGTCGCGCTGTTTGAGCATAGTTCAAATGACAATGAGATCACGATGATGGCGTGACGGCGATGGCATGACGAGAGGGGACAACGAAGCTGGCATACACGTATTTAACGTGGAGCTTTTCATGTGTCCCTACAATTGTCTGATTGTCACTTTTCGTCTAATGGCAATATCTGAAGTTGATAAATAATTAAGGCTAATTATCCAATTACTCAGAAAGAAAATTAATTTCGGGTATATCTAAGTGACGTCAAACAACATTAGCTTGGTTTTCTCTGGATGCGTGTATTGGCGTATTCTTAAGCTCTGGCTAAAGTTAGCTGGGACTCAAATGGGACACAAATGCAGGCGGGAAGAGCATGCATAGCAAATCTTTTACAGCATTTTACACGACAGGTACTACATGTAATCTGTGTCAAACCAAACTCTCGGGAAACGAGCCGCGAAGTGGGCTTCACGCATTTCTCGGACGATTGTCTTACTTCCTAATGAAAAATGTTGGCCCAACGCTATACATGCTTTCATTTCGCGACATATTGGCTCGCACCGACAATGTCTCTCGTGCGGCACGTTGCATATGGAGCTAAGTGCGGCATGACTGCCTCGCTAATCTGGAGATCGCGAGAACCAACGCGTTGGTGACGCGTGGGTGCGATTCAAAGCAGCTGCCGCCAACAGCCCGGCCAGAGGAGGCGTGCTACTCTGGCGCTACCTCGTAGTCGTCGTCGCCGTACTATCCTTTTGTTTTCGCGCTTTCATCATGCCCTTTTCCTCCGCTTTCCTCCTCGCGTTTTTGAAACCCCGCTGCGCTCTCCGTTCACACTTTCATGTTTCGCTGTGCTCGTTTGCTCGGTCACACCGACGCTCGCCACAGGAACGTGCGCCTAGGAGCTGCGCTCGAAAATTAGAATAAATATTTGAAGGCGCAACTAAATTAGGTAAGACGTTAAAAATTATAACCTAAATGGCTGACCGAATAATATGATCCGAAATGTCAAGAAAATAGAAGTGAGATTATGCCGCACGTCGAGATGCACCAATCTCAGCCAGTCCGCACTAAGAGGCCTAAAATATTTTCGGGCCTCATTAGCGCACCCACAAAGACGTTGACGGAATTTGAATCCTCTAGCCGGTGGGATGACGGTGTCCGTCCTCGGCGCCGTAAGTGACCGGGATTCAGGTGCGCTGTCGCTCGCCAGACGTGCTGGGCAGAATGCCGGGTATGATTCAGCTTCAACCCAGCCCAGACCGACAGTTGGGTGATTCGAAAAGTGATTCGGGCCTCATGAGCTTAAAAATTCAAGATCATACAAAAGTGGTAAACATTTGGTGTTAACGCTGGCTGTAAAGCCTGGCGTAATTATTAGCCTGCAAAATGTAGTAAATTTTGTTACCGGATCCTTATTGAAAGCTTATGTTCTACCGAACCACGAGCCTGATTCTTTCGAAGAATTCATCCGTGCTCTTGCTGCACTGCCATGTTTCTCTATCGTGGATACGACGTCTTGAACACTCGGCTTGTCTGTGCAAATGAACGCTACATCATCTACTTCAGCTAACACTTTAACTTCATTACCTAGATTTTGGAAGCCATGTGTGAAACTCCTCTGAATCGCGCTGAAGCATAGCGCTTCCAGATGAAGGGCGAAGTGTAGTGGGGGCATTGCCTTGCCATGTTTCCCGGAGGAGCCAATAGAAATGGCATCGGGAAGATTGCAGTGAATAACCAAGTTAGCATATCAATGGGTGTAGGTAAGGCTAATGCGTTTAAGCAAATTAGAGCTGACATTGGCGTGTTCAAGAAGAGAACGTATATAGGAATGATTTACACGATCAAAGGTTTCAGCAAGGCTTACCAGGAGCATTGCAAGCTACTCAGTAGAACCATAGGAGCATTGAAAAACACAAAATTTTCATGCTACACGAACTTCTTCACTAAAGAATCTTCAAGAAGCAAATATAGGCAAGTGTTCAAAAAATAAAATTGCTGGGGCTATATCTACGGGATCATTCATTTCTTGATAATTAAAGAGTTTTGAGTTAGCTTCTACAGTTACAGAATTCCCAACAATCTTTCCAATAACCATACCATCGGATCAGAACGAAAGTGGTTAGGAAACATAGGACACTCCTCGGGAAGCGATTCATAAAGATACATAAATCCAATAAAAGTGGAAGCAAGAGCAACCTTCAACTCGTGTATAATAGCAAGATACTTGTTCCGAAGCGCCTACATCAATGAGCCCTGCACTTTTCTACTACGCAAGACCCAACTTCACTATTACAGCATCGCTGAACTTTAATCCTGCTGCGATCGGTCTGAACAATGTCAAAAGTTGCGCCTCATATAACAAGATGCCGCGTTCGCAGTTAACAGGGCTAGGCAAAGTTTCAAACACTCGAATTCTGTTAGCACCATCAATAGGTGCAAAGACGTTGACTAATCCCCATAACACACCCTGCCGCCACATACATAACGGGTATTTCAGCGAACACTTTCAAAAATGTTACTTTCAGAAATATTGAAATGCATAACCAACTAATTAACGAAAACGCACTAATTTACACGAAGTTTAGCCTGAGCGTTCACAATGCGGATTCACTTGGAGCTAATTCTCCGAACGACACCAGTTTCGAGGTATAAATACCCGAACTTTGCAGTGAAATGCATTGGCACTCCAGTTAATTTTGTGCTTCAATACATGGAACGACGTTTGGTTAAGAGAGTAAGTGCAACAACAGTGCATTTTTACCGCAAGATTAACGGCGCATATCTCGTAAATGGTGTCATCCACACAATTCTTTTCAATTGAATATGGCTTGCAGTCTCACCCTCTAGAATTTATAAATTGGAATATGTGCCATAAATCCACTAGTTAAATAGTTATCTAGTTCAATTTTATTAGTTCATAAATTCTGCACTTCATTTTTTTTGTGTAAGTAATGTCCGCTTCTTCGAGTACACAAGCTCATGGATAGGAATTGTTCTGTCTGGGACAGACAATTTTAAAGAACTGCATTCGTTCAAACACCCTGTACATTGAACTTTAGTGCCCACGTGATAAGGAGATGCTGAACGAGATAGGGCATTTATCAGACACAAGAATCAGCCCGTGGACAGCACGAGAGCGTGTAAGCGCCGGATGTTATCGTCAGCCACAACAAAAAAAAGATCGCTAGTCCTTTAGCGGCCTGATCACTCTCAATCTTCGATTGCTGCGGTGATGAAATCTGGACATATTTGTAAACATTTCTATGAATGACACTGCGACATTATTTCGAAGCTATGAATGCATGACGGTTACAATAAAATGGCCTAAATATAATATCGAAGTGTTCTGCGCTATTCATGCTTCAGGTCGAGGAAATGGGTGCGAACAGAATGCCGCGTGTCCAATGCTCATTTCTTTAATAAACCAGCTCTCAGAGAAACTTGCTGGTTAAGATGCGCACAACTTATTTAAATATTCGAGTTGGTATTCTAGGTGTGAAGGAGCTACCCAATCACGTAAAACGTATGAAGGGCACAACACACCAGAATGAAAATTGTTGACATCGTTAAAACTTACCTCAGCCGAACATACGTAGGAACAGAAATTTGCACAAATACAACAGTACATGATGTAATAGCGTTGTGGCGGATTTGGAAAAAGGTGCTGCCACGTTGCAACGCAAGAACTCTTCATCTCATGCGCAGGCTAGCTGCGGAGATGGCGGGGATTAGGAAGCTCGCGCTTTCACCCTCCTCGCCGCAACCCTCTTTGGCCCCGGTCGCCATGGGTACGTCCGAGACATCCCACGCGGATCGCCCACCCAAGCATCGAGCGGTATAGAACAGAGAGGAAGACGAGACTATAGAATTGCTCTCAGAACTCAAGAATGCCTTCGCCAGCATACAGACTAGCTTAGCAAAGGTCCAGCAATGTATAGCGCATCCAAAAATGGGCTTGGGTGCACTCAGTGAACGGATAAGCAAACTAGAGGACGTCGATGCCAGGAGAGAACCCAGCCCTGCTCCTTCGCAGGTCGCAGCACGACGTCATGTACTAGCACCAGCGACGGAGGGCGCGATTCTTAGGGCCGTTCAAGCCTCCTCTCAGCCTAGCCATGGATAGTGCGGACGAGAACTTTAGTATCTGGCAATGGAACTCCGGAGGCTTTCCCAACAAGAAGGCGCTTCTGCAGAAATATTTAAAAACTCTCAAGGTTAAGCCTCAAGTCACCGCTATTCAGGGAGTTGCAACTAGTATTCCTATCAAACTCGCAGGTTACCTGGTAGTATCCTCACATTCAGGACGTAGGGGAGTTGCTACCCTTGTCAACAAAAGGTACAATTGCCTCTCTCGCGACCTCGGGGCCGTTGGTGATGGCATCGAGTACGTCATGACTGAAATCCTCGTGAACCCACCCAGAAATGGCCTCAGAAGAAACAGCTTCCTTATCCTCAACGTATACTGCATCCCCAGCTACCTCAGGGCGAGGGCGAACTCTCTCCTCAAGAGGGCCGTCAGCCTGGCCGGTGTGCACCCCCTTGTCGTCTTCGGGAATTTCGCGCCCGACATAGGGTGTGGGGGTACACCCATGACACGGCCAAGGGACGCGGAGTGTGGCAGACTGCGATGGAACTGGACTTGACCCTTATCACCGATAAGGATTTCCCCACTAGGAGAGGCAACTGCGCATGCCGGGACACGACCCCAGACCTCTCTATTGTCAAGAACGTAGGGGAGGTGAAGTGGGTCAATACGGCTCAAACCTCGGAAGGGAGCACTACGTCATCGAAGTCTCCCTTGCAATTGCCCGCTATAAGACGAGGAAATTCAAGTTGATCGACTGGGACGTTTTCCGCAAGACCAGAGCCGAGCACGCACCGATGGACGAGACACACTTTGAAGGTTGGTGCAAAGGAATCAGGCTTGACGCCGCGGCGGCAACCAAGGCGGTCGTCACTGAGCTCGACGTTGACAAGATGGATAGCAGGTTGGCGCACCTGCTGGAAGCTAAGCAAGCCCTCCTCACGAGATGGAAGGGGCAGAAGCATAACAGGGGGCTCCGCAAGAAGGTTTCGGAGGTTAACAGGGACATCGAACATCACTGCAAGAACCTGTGTAAGCGACAATGGTATGAGCTCTGCGAATCCGTCAAGGGTCAGCTCAGATCAGGCAAGAGCTGGGGTCTGCTCAAACACATTCTCGATGAGGGCAGCATCCGATCCAGCCAGAGACGATCCCTCGCGCGAGCCATCCACCTCGCTACGGACTCTATCCCGGACGAGTTGATTGTCGACAGGCTCGTAGACAAGTACCCGCCGGTCGCGGATAGATCTGCCCCCACCCAGGTCCCGGACTACGTGGGGTGTGCGGTGCCGGAGTTGGACCAGGACTTTACCGCGGCCGAGATCCGAGATGTCCTCTTCTCACACAGCGTCAAATCTGCCCCTGGCCCAGATGGCGCCACTAACAGGATGCTGAGGAATCTAAATGATGAGTCGATCGACTTCCTCACTGAAAAGATTAATAAAGTCTGGCGTAGTGGACAGGTCCCAACACAGTAGAAGGCGGCCTGCACGGTACTCATCCCCAAACCCAGTAAAGCACCAGGAATAGAGAATCGAAGACCAATTTCCCTGACGTCCTGTGTCGGTAAGGTTTGCATAGCATGCCCTGCTACAGCGGCTCAAGGTGCACATCGAGGCCAATGACATGTATACCCACAATATGACTGGTTTCAGAGCCGGCCTCTCGACACAGGACGCCATGAAGCTGATAAAACATCACATCGTTGACCGGAGCACGGGAGATACCAGAGCCATCCTTGGATAAGACCTGCAGAAGGCATTCGACAATATCTCACACGAGTTCATTCTCCAGTCTATTGCCGGCCTCGGGCTCGGGAAAAGGACCCACGACTTCGTCCGATCCTTCCTTAGCCAGACAACTGCCAAGCTTAAGCTCGAAGGATACCTTTCGCAAGAGATCACCCTCGGTTCACGAGCACGCCTCAGAGTTCAGTCATCTCGCCAACATTATTTAACATCGCAATGATTGGGCTTTCTAAGGAGCTCACGAAGATTCAAGTTATCAACCACACCATCTACGCAGATGACATCACCATCTGGTGCGTCGGCGGGAGCGACGGCTAAGTTGAAGCCGCCATGCAGAGCACCATCGATGCGACGGAGCGCTTCTTCCGCCCCACTGGGCTCAGATGTTCTCCATCGAAGTCTGAGCTACTTCTCTACAAGAAAAGACCCAGAGGCGGCGGCCATCGTGATTGGAAACCGGCGTCCGAAAGCGAAATACGGCTTTTCACTAGTGACGTGTCTCCGGTGCCCAGAGTGGACTCGCTCCGAATATTGGGAATGTATATCGAGTCTAACGATTCCAATGGAACCGCACTCAGAAAGATCACCGCCACAACGGAGAGTGCTTCCGGCCTCATTCGGAGGATCGCCAACAGGCACCGGGTTATCAAGGAAGAGACAATTTCAACCGCATTATACATGCTTTTGTTCTCTGCAACCTTTCATACTCGGCGGCCATGCATAATTGGCATGTTGCAGAGAGGAACACGCTGAATTCACTCATCAGAAAGGTCTTTAAGCTTGCCCTCAGCTTACCTGCAAGCGCCCACACCGAAAAACTGTTGAACCTCGGAGTCCACAACACGCTCGAAGAAATTATCGAGGCACAAGAGCACTCACAGCTGCTCAGACTATCCGGCACCCCGACGGGCCGCAAGTTACTCGACGAGATGGGCCTCAATCCTGTCCACCAGTGCCCCGACGTCGTGGGGATTCCCACCGACATCAGGTCTCACCTGCACATCGTGCCCCTTCCCCGCAATATGCACCCCGCAAACAATGTAGGCAGACGTCGGGCCAGGGGTACAGCTCTACTAGTGCATGTCCGCAATAACCACATTGAGGCAAGCTTCGTGGATGCCGCGGCATATGTCCAAAAAGAGGCATTCGCCGTCTCCATCGTAGACTCCAATTCAAGGCTCACTTGCTGCGCTACGGTACGCACTTCGAGGCCCCTGGTAGCCGAACAGCTTACAGTCGCGCTGGCTTTGCTCGATGGTCGCAGAGAGGCAATATATAGTGATCCCAAGGCAGCCATTAAGGCCTATCAAAGCGCTATGGTCTCCCCCCAGGCCCTCCGCATTCTCCAAAGCGCCAAAAGTATCTCTCCGCATTCTCTCATTTGGTTTCCCGTTCACTTGGGGTCCATTGAGGGCTCTCCCTCTAACCGTAACGAGGGCGCACACGAGGCCGCTCGAGGACTCACTGACCGCGCCAACACAGCAGTTTAGCAGTCCCCCTGCCCCGTGGGCAACCCTTGCTTACGTTTAATGGAATCATTACACACTACTATATGTCAAGACGGGTATTCCCCCTCCCGCACCCCGCCTTATGGAGGGCGCGGGCGGTTACCCTTGGATTTCTACAAGCCCGTGCGTACCCTAACCTCGCGGTTCTTCATGCCATATACCCTGAAAGATATCTCAGTGCGGACTGCCCTGCCTGTGGACTAAGGGCAACATTGCACCATGTGATGTGGGAGTGTGAAGCCATCGGCTCCTCCTTCAGCGAGGATAGGTGGGCTGCGCTCTTGGGCAGCCCCGAACTCAACGACCAAACCCTGACCGTCCAGAGTGCCCGCGATCGTGCCGTCAAGCTCGGCTTGGCGGTCCCTACGTGGGACTAGCCGGGTGGCGCGGTGTCTCCCCTGCGTCTTCTCTAGACCGAAATAAAGTTACTTCACTCACTCACTCACTCTTCATTTTCTTTCCTCACCCGCTCCTTCCGCTCGCGGCACCACGGACTTCGTCGTCGTGTGTACGTCGGCACATTCGCTGTGACAGAAGCAAGAACTTCAGCATAAAATGAGAACACAAATTGCGAATACTTAGGAACTGTTTCGAAGAAAATAGTCGAGGTCGATTATTATTAGCTATGAATATTGTGTAGACCCAACGCGCTGTGGGAATCAATGCTTTGCAAAGCAAATTGCAGGTCACTGGCGATCGCGTTGACACTGCGGCAGCGTCCTTGGAACGGCTCCCTGAGCCTCTCGATAAGTTTAAGTAGAGGCGCTCATTGTGGGGCTTGGACATGCTGAAGCTGAGAAAGGCCATAAGTTTTCGTAGCAACTCGATAACTACGGAAACATCGTTAGTCCTATGCGCATGGTAGCACACTGAGTTGGGCATATCACTCAGATAGTCTCATTGAGGCACTTCTCCGCGAAGTTCCACTCTTCCAAGATCTCCTTTGTTATATCTGCAGTAGCGTGGCAGTTCCGGACTGTGACGTCGAGTGCAGTCTGAAGGCGGAACCTGAGAATCTCCATAGTCGTGTAGACCACGCGGGAGGGCATGACGCCACACCTGTCGGTACTGCGAATCTTGAGTGTGCCAATGTCGAGCGCTGTGGGGACAGCTCGGCGTTCACGTGGCGGAGATGCCCAAAGTAAATCTGGGGTAACCAGAGCTTTTCGTAAACTAACCATGGGGGATGTGGTTTTCACCGGAACTCATGTCGAGGTACCTGGGAAGCGACTTGATACTGATGCCTTTTCTCGGTGTTAATGCCTTTCGGAGCCGTTATCGTTCGTGAGTGGCAAGTCGATTGCACTCAGGCACGCAAAAATTCTGGAAATTATTAGCATCGATAAAAGGCATGCCTACAAAATAGTGGTCCTGGTTTCCATCTCCATGCCTGTCTTATGGCACAGCGTCAGGAGTCCGTTGGTGGGCACTGGGCCGTCGATCGGAGTCGCTCTGACGACGCTGCCATGCTGAAGTTCAGCGCGGTGTTGCCGTAGTCGAACTTCACGTCTAGCGTATAAGCGCAAGCCTCGATGCTCGAATTAGCGGCCTGGTAACGACAAGAAATGCCGTGAAAGTCCACTGTGCAGGCGTCCGGACGAACGAGGGGTGCCCGCGTTGCTGATGGCGTTCGGAAATTAAACCTTGTGGGAAACTGGCTTCCGAAATGTGCTCCGTACGAAGGTAGCCACTACGCGGTGTTCCGCTGCCGAGTTCGCCAGATCTTTTTACCAGCGTCACCTGGTTCGAACGCAGGTAGTGCTTGAGAATCACAAGCTAGAGTGGATTACGTAGCTCGAATGACGACAATGCAACGACTACGACGGCGTCGCGAAGAGGAACGTATACCCGCGGTCCACGGCGTAGGAGAACGGACGGATGAACGGAGGGCCGACCCACAGACCCAGCAGCCACCTAAGTTCCTTTGTGGGGGAGAATATGTTCGTGCATTCAGCTGTCTCTACAATGCGAAATAAATTGTTCGTAGAATTCAATATGGGAATTTTAGGTTCATACCTGCTTCGCTGTGCGTATTCGAAACATTAAACTCAGCAAGTCAACCCCACACGTGTTCCGTTCCATGGGAGTATAAACCTAACCCAGCCGTATCGGCCCGCCCACTCGAAGTTCCTCAAGAGGAGCATTGCCAACTTGTGCTTTGGAAATGCTTTAAAGAAACCTTGCCAACAGAATATCTATACGAGTCTTATGGATCTTATGAGGTTATCAGCAGCAGGGCTTCCGGAGTCAGTGCAAGTTTCGGTCGTAGCGGGGCTGCTAAAAAGATACGGGTCAGACAGCACAAATAGGCACGCGGAAAGTCAACGGACGGTACGCAGAGGGACGGTAGCGGTAGTGCCCTATCTGCATAGAACGGCACATAGTCTTAAGAAAGTGGCTAGCCGGGTGGACACATAAGTGATCTTTTCAACGCCAGAAAAACTCGCGAAAATATGTCGTTTGGCGGACCCGTACTGTAAGCCATCTGTCGGATGCTCTATTAATCATCGGAAAGCACCAGTGTGTTGCGTAGAAGCAGTTGTTTATGAACTCCAGCTGTCCTGTGAGAAAAATACATACGACAGAGAAGAAGGTGTCTTAATGACCGGTTACTGTCAGGAATGTCAGGAATTCACTGTCAGGAATGCGGGTGTGCGCCGATGTATGGGTCCTGCCGGCTTCTTGCGAAGCACAAGGATGAAGATGTGCGAAAGATTATTGAGGCTCATGCTATCTGTCGGTATAGTGATACGTGTGTTATTGCCCCTTCGGTCGACTTCTTAGATAAGGAGAAGGCTTTTTTGGATAGTTAATATTTTGATGAGGTGACGCCACTGTGCATGGGTTAAATAGGTGGGTGTTTCCTCAAAATCGAGCTGTTGAAGTTAGCGCATTGTGGTATCATCTCCCTTCTGTCCTTGTTCACTGGCGCTAAATGTGCTTTTCAGGTCAGTTTACCAGCACACCCAACAAATGGCAATGCTGATCTGCCCTTATCTGTTAAAACGACACTAAAGGCAAACACTATGTTGATGTGGACTGTTTAAATACCTTTGCGGAAACCTCGCAACGCTTGTTTCTTGCCAAGAAAAGACTTAGTTTAAAAGGAAATGGTATCTGAACGGTCCGAATACCTTTTTTCGATATTCAAATATTGCGCCACACAACCATGGGAGTGGTGGTGCCGTTGCCTACGCCATCACCGCCCTTTGCTGCCGCCGATGAGTAAAACAGTACCCGACAGAAGGCGGCACCGAGCCAAGACAGAGCAGCGGATTCGCCGCTGCAACTGCTTTTTGGTCAAGTGGCGTAGACCGTTCGGGCATCCCGCGACATGCCATGGAAGCTGAATTCTCTGTTACTTGCAGTTTTCGCGAGCCAGCAAAACCAGCGCAGGAACTACGTGATCAGGAATGTAGTGAAACGCGAAAGCGTGGGCGCCGCAGGGTCGAGCGAAAACAGAACCTTTAAACCGTCCACGTCATTGTCAACGGTAATTTCAATGAGTTCATTTCTTAAAACATAAAAATGGAACCACACAAGTAGAATTATATTTCATATTATAATACAATACGAGGATGTTTTTGCAACAAGTAGTTGAGTACTAGTGACAGAATTTAACTGAGGAGTGCTTTCGTCAGCCCGCAAGTACTTGAATGCCCCGGGGGAGTCTCTAAGCGTGTCCCGCATTTACTTCGGTTTCTCAATTATTAGGGCTCTGTTCGGGATAATATTGACGCCTTAGAGATTCTCGAGCATTATTCTATCACTTTATCTAGACATAGTATTTGCCTTTAGCGTCCCTTTAATGTCGGATGCAACTTATTTGCACACAACCGCATTCTGCACAATGAAATCAATTACCCTGATGACCACATCACCTGAAAGACAACCTTAGAGGTTATTTCAGTGTACTCTAGCGACTGGCAAATGCACATCAACGAAAAAAAGTCCGCTCTGTTATACATAACTTAAAAAAACATTTATTCACATTTAATTATGCCATTAATTCAACTAAACTGTCTTAAGTTAAGGAGCCTAAATACCTAGATGTCATATTGTCACAACATTTACTATGAGATTGCCATATTCAATTTATGACCTCATCTGCATTAAAAAGACTGCGTTTTCCAATAAGACGATTACAGCTAGTGCCACCATACACCAAGTTACTGGCCTATAATACACTAATTATACCCATCCTGGGATGCGCCGACACTGCTTGGTTTCCATACACGCACAAAACCTAATTAAACAACAAACCTAACCAAGAAGCTCGAAGGAGCTGAAGAAGGAGCGCTTAGGGCCTTTTTTATAAAATTTAGCCATACAGACTTGCCCACACAGCTGCGTAAGAAGGCTGGGTTACTTACCATTAAAACCGGAGGAAGTTGGCGCGCTTAAAGGTAATGCACTAACTAATCCACAACCACCAAAATATAGGCAAGCCCCATTATATTAAGCGATGCACAGCAAAAACTACCCTCCCAAAACACTGCCATACTCTTGCTTCTTACAAATTCCACAGAGATGCCCTCAAATTCTCATTTTTCCCCTGGTGATCACATAATGGAATAGCCTGACCCCTTTCATTACCAGTAGCACATATTTAGCTTGTTTGTCTAAATTAATTGAAAGCAATTCTCAACACTCGCAATTTTGAAACTGTGTTGTTTTTGATTTATCCTGATTCACTAGCCTCGCAATTTTATAACAGTGTTGTTTTTGCCTTTATCCTCAATAAGTTAAGTGGGAATGTATTATTGTCGTTGCCGTTCACTTTTGTGGATTTTTTGTATGCCTTACAGCCGTCAATTGCGCGTCTTTTGGCTGTATTATTATTTTTTTTTTCGCCTTGTTGTAAAATCACTCTCTTTTTCTTGACCTCCTGTTTTATTGCATATAGGGATTGACAAAATGCATAAATAAATAAATAATAAGTGTAAATAAACAAATCTACTGGCCGCGGTTTTTTTTAGTGAACGCACAACAATCTTCCCGGGCAGTTGACAAGGAAAAGCATGGCAATGACGTCAATGAGTATGGCAAGTAGGGCCTCTTTTGTCAAGTTAACGAAGCTAAATACCAGCGTCGACCCGATGAGCTCGTTTTATGCTACCATTTAGGCAAACCCTTTAAACGCAAGGACAGCGACGAGCATGTATCGTGTCTTCCGAAATACACTATCTCATCTGGTTGCAAAAAATTACTGCACAAGAATGCTGGCAGCGCGTCCTCGAGGTAAACCCGCCTACAATGTTATGCCAATGCTTGATCAAGCAATGTTTTGAAGACTCAAAGTTGTCTTATCGGAAAATGGACGTGCTTACTCGAGCGAGAGGGTCCAGCAGTGGGCAGGTAGCCCGAATCTTAGCTTACGACGTTGTGTTTCGTTTCAACCAAAGGCAAATGGAAAGACTGGTAGGGATGTCCGCAATATTAGGCAGCTTATCTCGATTTACAGAACGCGTAAATGCGGATGGAAATCTTGCCTGGTAATGGCTGTGCCTGGCCAGAATAGAATGCACGGCTGTAGTCTTGCCTGTACCGCGCATTTTGTTGCATATAGCAAATTTTTCATACTACCGGCCTACAAAATAGTGTGAATTTACCAGAAGATTCAACTTTCTGAATACCGCAGAGCCAATGAGCAGCAAAGCGACGCAGTTCCAATTTGGAAATACATACCAAGGACACAGGCTAAATATTGCACTGAAGAGTCTTGTGCTTTTGTGGAAGGCATGGCCAGGCAGCGAAAATTATTCTTAGACCTTTCAAAGTCGTGCAAGTGACGGTGCGACAAGGTGTGCGTAATATCGCAGGGTACCTCTATCAATGGCTACATACAAGCCGCAACCATAAACTACGTTCAGTACTATCAACCTAGGAGGAGTCAAGAAACAAAATGAGGGAAGTGTAAGGCAGACGTAAAACAATACGTAAAGCGACAGTTCTTCGAGATGAAATAAGCAGATACCGAGTAAACAGTAATTGTGACCGTATTTGTTCGCGAATTCCCAGTGTCGTTACAAGGTAAAATCACCTACGCTTTAACTGACAGTAATAAGCGGCACTGAGCCCTCGGAGAGCCAATCAAAGGCTCAGACATGTTTTGGAAGCGGAAAATCGGGCTGAATCACAGGCGAAAATCGCAAGCACAAATCGAACATTTCCCACATATAATTTATTATCAAAGAATAAGAGCAAATACCACAGAGCCTGCCAGCATTCCCGTTCGTTCTCTTCCTGCCACTCATGATTCCCGGTATTTAAATAAAGAGCCATATTTTTATAGTTTCTGGGACAGTTCAGTTGTGAATGAAAGTTGAGCGCAGGATTCCTTGAAATCTTGCAGGAAAAAGCGCCGTCTAGTACAGGGATGCACAAATGATGAAAAGATATATCAGGAATGGCTGATACCCCCCTAAGCAAGCAAAGATGCAATAGCTGAATATTTATTTATTTATTTATTATATTTATTTAGGAGTACTGTAGCCCTCACTTGAGGGCTACAGTATCGTGAATTGCCAAGTAGTTGTCAAAGAAAACAAATGTCCGCACCAACAATACCACATCATAGAGCATTGTCAAACACAAATTACATGAAGGATGAACGAGTATACAAGTGCAATGTCTCTTAGAAATGCAAGAATAACAGTAAGCATGATCAATTATTAATTACCCCAAGGCCTGTAATACAATTCTAGTTGAGTATACAACGGTTTAACATTTTGTGTTGTTACAGTGCCGTCCGCCAGGCCATTCCATATGTAAATACATAAAGGACAGAACGAGGGTTGAAAACCATCAAGGCGTGTTTTATAAGGCTGTATACTGGCACTTCGGTTTAAACGCGCACTGTCTTTTAGAGGGGGACGAATGTACGTTTCTTTATTTATTCCTGCTTGATTCCTGATTATCTGGACAAAGAATTGCATTCGTTATTTTTCTCGTCGTGTTTCTGGCAGTTTGAAGTCGCAACATTCCAACATGTCTGTTACACAATCAGCTCTTTATATGAATGAAGAAACGAAAAAAAGAATAAAGGAAAGAGCGAGGAATAAATAAAAAGAAAGAGAAAAGGAAAGGAAATTGCGAAATAACAAGGAAAGCAAGAACAAAGAAAGAAAGAAGGAAGGAAATACGAAAAGAAAAAGGGAACTGAAGAAAGAACGAAAGCACATTTAGGTAGTGCATTAGGTGCTTGCAATGTCGTTGAAAAGGTCAAACTACAGCACCGTACGTGTATTTCATACTTCAGTTCGTTATGTCTTGCAAAAAGTCTGACGCTTCTGATGGCATAACTTGATGAATTACCGCGTGTGCTGGAGGCTTTCGCGTTAACGTCTTAAATTAGTGTAACATGTTGTCCATACCTTTTAAATGGCATGGTGTGATATTACACACGGAACAATGGCCTCCGGAATCAATTGCCTGCAATTCTGTGTTGTCGTTGTGACACGTTTACACGAAGCTTACTACAATGTGACATATGCCAGATACGTTTCAGCTGGTATGCGCCCCTTTTGCTAACTGCACTACAAGTCCACACTAAGCAACATTGTAAATTTAAGGGTGTCTTTTTTGTCTTTAACTCACCCTCTTACATATATAGAAAATGGGGCTTAGGCGAAATATTACACCAGCTTGAAAGGGCCAGTTTTCGGAACGACATATCTTGTGTGGCCCTATGACGTGCTCAAACGTGGCGGGCATCGCAGAAGAAATAATCCCCTATTGCTTTTTACTGGCTTGCAATGTGGAAAAACTAGAGCAGCATGTAATCCTGCATGGTGTATAATCCGCAAGAAAACACCCTTGTAGTGCCCTGCTAAAGAGTACACTAATTTGTAAAATTTTCAGATATTAGGCGTGCCAAAAGGGTATTGCGACATCCACCCTAGAGGGCTTAAATTTAAGTATTCTGTAGGTTGTGTCCGCACCACTTGCATTGAACAAGTACCACATATGAAACTCGAGATAGCGGAGAGTCGTTGGTTACTCCCTAGCTCCCTAAACATTTTGTTCTTGAAATATGAAGGTTTCTGCCCTGCAGAAGCATTGTTGTGTTCCTTTAGCATCTGCTGCCTGACAGACGGCAGCTTTCCCTTACGTGTGTGTTATGAATGTTTTAACTTATAAAAGAAATATTTGGTGGCATTGAGTTATTTAGTTAAGCAATCATTTTCTCTTGTGTTATGCATAGCTGCCTCTCCTTCTAAAAGAGCTGTAAATGCTCAGTACAAACGAAGCATTTTCAAAAAATAACTTAAGGTAATCTCTTTTTTATGTTTTCATTTAATGTAATGATAAAGAAGACACAAATTCGGGACCCTATATATTAAAAGATTTGTTAATGTTGAAATACACATAACCGAAATATCGTGAATGTATAACAGAGTCCAGAAGTAACGTTCTTATATACCATTTTACAGGATACCTAAACTGTATAACGCTACGCTATATTCAAAGCCAAAGAACCTTATTCGATACTATCCATTACTGAGCCAAGACACCACAGGTGAGGTCGCTTTAATTTTCCAGCACCTTATGGCTAACATAAATGGGCTGATTGATTCAAGATAACGTTGTCAAATACAATACAATACATTGGCTATGTAAAATTTGTTAGAAACGTTAATGCAAGTGTAAAAATATAGAATTGTAAACCTTGTTAACGCTAAACGTAGAAATGCGCTTTGTAGTTCACCGGCCTTGATCTTTAATGGATTCGTGACAACATTTTTAGGCGCCTCAATGCAGCCTCCTGAATATTTATTTTCAAGTGCTCGGACGCGACTCGCTACCGCCCACGTTTGGCGGTGTCCCGAGAGAACTTTGACAGCGAGCTTATACTTGGCTACAATGGTGGCGCCTTATGTGTCATGGCGAAACACTAAAGTTTCATGATTAATTACAACAGTGAAAATAATTAATCCTCCATTGATGTTATATTTATGCTTTATATGGAGTGCCTATAACGTTTTACTTTGGCCGAAGAGCTAAGTAAGGCACCTTATTCATAATCCGTCAACGGTGCCACAAGGTGTGGCAGACCAGTGACTGAATAAGAGCAGAATAGGCACTACGCGTCACGCATACGCTGTGCAAAGTGGTAACGTCCGTGGTCTGGGCGTTTAATTCAGCACAGTAGGCGTTATTTTGGTGGAGGTAGCTCGACTTATGAAAGAGACCACACCAGACAGCAGGAACGCCGCCCCCGTGTTGGAAATGACATCAGTTCGCCGTGCAAGCCATCGAATGCGAGGCATCGCCTTAGAACTTGGAACATAAATAAAATCATTACTCTGACCACTGAAAATGTAACCGAAGGGGTGATATATTTCGCGCTGCAGCACTCATGAGTGCCAATGACCTTCCACGGCTACATCTCCGCAGACGCGGAAGAGTGGCTGGCTGAGTTGCAAAGCTTAGCTACGTCAACAAGTGGGACCACACGGAACTCGGGAACGTAAAGTCGAGCCTCGAGGATGGCGCTCGCGCGTGGTTTCTTAATAGAGAAGACGCGCTGGGATCATGGTCTGAGTTCCCGCGAAGGCCTTATTCAGAGGAAATAGCGCAGCTTGACTTTCAGTCGCGAGTTTCCAAATCAAACGAGAGCGTGACGATGTTCGTAGAGGACATGCCGCTTCTCGTCGGCTGTGCCCGCCTTGGCAAGTCAGAAGACGATAAGCGAAGTCATCTAATGAAAGGAGTAACGGAAAAGCTCCTTACTGCCTTGTCCACTGTCAGCGGCAGACTGGCGCTGTTTCTTACCGAAGCCACTACTAAGAAGAATACACTTCAGCAGTGATCCAGCACGTACAACGTCAATCAAATGTTCCGCCGACTCAAAATACGTAACTAGGCTTCAGGTACGAAGTCATCTCGCTTTGCGACCTCATGCGCTCTGTGGTTACCGAAGAGCTGCAAAAAAAATGCACAATACGTCCCGTCCTCAATTCAGCTCGCTCACCAGCATCATGCGCAACGAAGGACAGCATCCGCGTCCGGCTTCCATTTTTAGCACTGAAGAGCCGCATCTGCAAGTGAGGTCCGGTGCAAGCCTTATGCAGAAATACTGCTTTGCCCCGCCCCAGCTGTCACTCCTTGTTTTGTTATTCCACTTGGCTTAGTGCAGTCGCTGCAAGCAGGTTGGCTAGCGCAATTCGATGAGTGCCAAACGCCCACGTAGAAATGAGAGCTTTGGCGACCCCCAGATCGACGGCGGCTGGGTTACCACTGCAGGAATGCTGGTCACGTTTATTGGGAGACTCCCCAGAGCTGTCTCAGACTACGCCGTTTTTAGAGCGCAGAAGTTAGTGACCGTTCCTGCGGCGAGCGTAGGCGGCGGTGGCATAACGTAGCGAATGAGCACAGGTAAAGATGAAAGCGAGATGAAAGATGAGAGCGCAGAGGGGCATGAAGGATGCGAGGTGGAAAGCGGAGAGGGGCATGCAGCGGAGCCATGAGGCGCAAAGCGGATGAGGGTATGGCGAAAGCGTGAAAAGAAAAGCTTAGTGCGCCGACGATGGGTACGAGGCATCGCGCCAGAGTAGTGAGCGTCATCTGGTAGGTCGGTCGGCGGCGAATGGTATGAAACTCGCCCACGTGTCGACTACGCGCTGGATCTCGCGACCTCCAGATTAGGAAGGCCGTCGCACCACATTTCGCTCCGTTTGCAAAGTGCCGCACAAGACAGGTAGTTCGAGCCAACCAATATATCATCGTCAGCAGCAGCAGCAGCCTATCTTATTTACAGTGCAGGACGAAGGCCTCTCCCTGCGATCCAATATATAGCGAAGCGAAAACACGTCTAGAGCTGCGCTGAAAATTTGCATTACTCAGTATCCTAAGCGAACCAGGCCAGTGTTCAGAAAGTTATTAATTCGTAAATGCTCTTCTCCTGTGGCCGCCCAAGTTCGGTAATAATATATGCAGCATCAGGATTTACTGAAATGTTCTTTTACAAAACATTTTACTGCAAGGTATTTTTGTGAATTATGGTGCAGGCACAGCCAGATAACTGCCGACATCGCAGTATTCTCCGACTAAGAACGCAAATCTAGCACACCAGCACGCCAGTCACGCGGCCGCTCACCGGAACACTATTTCACTGCTCCTGATAGCACTTCAATGATAGTGAAGGGACAATCAAAGTGCGCACGCCGAATATCAGTGACAGTGAAGTTTCGAGACGAGGCCGTTTATTTACGTTGCGCTGAAAACCTCGTATCGACGAGTTTACAGTCGAGTGGTGATACGACTATCCCATCAGCAGTTGGCGTAAATAAGGTTTCAATGGACGTAGGTGTGTTAATCGACCGCAGAAAACTTTGCGCACTTCTAGATAATGGAGCGACTCCTAATAGAAAACAGGTAAGCGTTTTAAAGAAACATTACGTTGCCCTGGACTGGGACGCCAGTTCATACGACTTCACTTGACAAGACTTGACTTCCCCTATGCACTCCTAGCGTAAAAATCTGCGCTGCCGACACTTTCTCGTCACTTGGTTGGTTCTGCGTGGTTGTTCGAACCATTCAAATGTTGGCCTAAACTCTCTTCGGGGATATGGTGAGAGGATTTCTTTTGACGAGTGTTGGATGATTTTCTCGAGAAAGAGGGCAACAGCACAAACCAGCGCTATACGGCACAGATTCGCACTTGTTCTGAGCGAGAGTATCATGGCAGCATCGCGTACGAGTGTGACTGTAAGTCACGTCCATGAAGCTACGAAATAGGGAAGTCTTTGATAAAGGCAACATTCCTAGATTGTTGACCTAAGGTAGATGCGTTGTGCGAAGCCTCGTTGAATTTATTGAGGCTCACACAGCGGTCCTTTTTAGTAGCTTTTGAATGTGGGCACATTTTTTGTGGAACTGCTATCGCCTAGAGAACATGCTCGGGGAGTGCACGGCAACGTACACTACCCCCACACTACCTCGGCCTAGCGGAAGGCGGCGCTCCGCCACCCGCACCTGGCCGGCCAACTCTGGGCCGTCCAGCAGGTCCGCGGAGAGGCCGACAGGCTTGGCCTGGCGGTCCCGACATGGGAGTCACCCGCTCTGCGCTAAAGCGCGCCTTGCAGGACCTCAATAAAGTTTTTAACCAACGAACCAACTGCTGCCGCCGGCACCGAACCCTCAAAATAAATGGTCGAGTGATTTACTTCTGAATTAGACACTTACGACAATTCGCTCAATGGTATTTTCTTATACTCAGTTTTTACGGAAGACCAAAACAGGGTACTACAGGAACTCTTGGGCGAATTGGAAGCAGGGTTCGCTCGCTCTACTAAGGTGAGCCAAATACCATTGACGACGCAACAAATAATGATATGCGACGACGCATGTCCCATCAAGCAGCAGCCCTATTGTGTCCCACCGAACGGTTGTAGGGCAATTCAACCAAACTCAGGGAAATGCTAGATGATGGCGTCATTCAGGTTTGGTACAGTCTGTAGCACACCCCCGTTGCATTTTCGCAGGAAAAAAGACGAGCGCTTTATTTCTGTGTTCATTATAGCGCGCCCAGGGCGTTATCAAGAAGGGTGTTTACTCTTGCCGCGTATCGATGACTCTTTGGAAAGATTTCGGCAAGCTCAGTACTTTTCGCCTCTTCAGAGAACTGCTATCGGAGGCAGATGAACGACACCAAAAAAGTAATTGTTTTCTTCACTCGAACTTGCTTTTACGATTTCAAAGCACCTCCTTTCAGCCTCTGTTTAACATCAGCAATATTCCCGCGAACAAGGAACATGTGCCTTGGCCATTGAAGCGGGAAAGGCGCCTCGCCTACAGTGATGATGTGGTTGTCTTTTCGGCAACATTTGACCAACAACTGAAGCGACTGCGAGAATTTCTCCCGAAGCCATATTATTAATTAACGTCACCCTTAAGCCTAAGAAGCTTCCTTTCGTCTACGAGGAAGAGAATTTTTTCGGACACAGTGCTAGTAAGAAAGGCATGCGCCACAATTCCCCCCAAAAACCTGCAGCTGTTACCGAGTTTCCGACACTTACCGCCAAGAAAATCGCCCGTAGTTTTCTTGGCGTTTCATTGCTACCACCCTTATACTGGCAATTTTTCAAAGATAGCGCATACGCTGACTCGTCCCCCAAGTGACGTTGTATCGTCTGTTTTTTCGATTTAATTCGAACCCTTGATAGATTGCTCAAATCACAATACTGGCCGGAACCTGCCACCTGTGTTAGGTTTTAGGTCCATGCCTGTCGTGAGTGCCAAAACTGGAAGTCACTAGCTGCTATGCCTGTGGTATTGCGTAATCTAATTGGCCCACCTGGCAAATCTTTCAGCCAAGACGACCAGGGCCTTGTAGACAAGGTTCCTCTTTCATACTGTGAAAACGAGTGCACCGTCGTCATCCCCGACTATTTACCGCGATATGCTCAGGCAAAGGCGCTGCCTGTGGGCAATGTTTCCGAGGGTGCCTTCTTTTTCATACAGAACATCGGCGTGCGGCATGGCACCCCATCGAACCTCACCACAGACCGAGGCACTACCTGTACAGCAAAGCTCATTGAAGACGGTGTTAAAGACAGTCACACGATCCATCGAAAGACAACTATCCTGGAGAAAAGAGCCTTCAGCGAAATGCTGGACGAAACGATGAATGACATGCTATTTATGGAAGTCCAAAATCAAGAAAGGGGCTGACAGATGGAATAGCACACTGGTATAATGTTTGTAAACAGGGATAAGGTGCCTCAGAAAGGCTGGCCAACATTTCCATAGGAGGACTTATCTTCGTCAAAGGCCGCCTCGTCATCCTCGGCATGTTAGTATTAAAGGGTTAGTGCAGTGACGTCACGTGCGGAGGTTATCGGTGGCGGCTGGACAACCAGCTTCGGCTGGATAACCATCACTGCCGCAGCTTCGTCAAAGCCATCAACTTGCCGGCCCCACGCCATCAGCCTTAACTGTCTTTGACATGCGAGAAGAAGTAGCCACTCCGAGGGCAACACCTAGCAGTCAACTGCCATACTACCGAGTTATCGCTCCACCTTCGGAGGCAAAGCGGGGGAAGATGCCCACGTGTGGCTCGTCCACTACAAACGAGTGAGCAAGTCCAACGGGTGGGATACAACCGCTCAGCTCAATAATGTGGTGTTCTCCCTGACTGATACCGCTCTCGTGTGGTAAGAGAACCACGAGGAGCGCTTGCGACGTGGGAACATTTTCTTGACGAGTTAAAGGCGTGTTTTGGGGACTCAGTAGGCAAAAAGAAGTGTCCGGAGAAGACACTGTCGCAACAGGAGCAGCTACCAGGTGAGACATGCACAACATATCTCGAAAAAGTGTTAAAGCTGTGCAAGGTGGTCAGTGCTCGCATTTCAGAAGAAGATAAAGTTGGACATTTGCTGAAAGTAGTGGCTGAGGACGTGTACAAATTTCTATTTGGAAAGGAAAGCATCAGTTCTGTGTTCGACGTCATTCGGCATTGCAGAACTTTAGAAACGCTCAAGATGCGTCGGATTGCGCCAAAGTTTGGTCGGTTAGCGAATGTCACGACGGTTGCCAATGTGACACGAGCTCTTTCCACGACCTTCCTTCGACCATCCGACAGATTGTACACGAGGAACTTTCCCGCCGCGAAGAGGTGTTGCATTCAACTGCTGACCATCATCGCGTGTACACGTCACGTGACGCTATGACGGTGCCACATTCAGCCCCATGGCAACCGATGGTTACCAAGCCGAACAGTCGAGAATGACAACACGCCCTCCAACTCCGCGCTATGACCAACGCGCTCATTGCACGCCTTCTCGACGCCCGATGTGTTGTCGTGACACACACCATGAACCAACCCACTACACGAGGAAAAATTACAATATCCGCTTTATCGACGAACAACCAAGGTTTCGACATCTCCCGATGTGTTATTCCTGTGGTTTTCCGGGTAATATATCCCGGTTTTGCAACCAGCGTATGACCAGGTGGTATGGCCAGCACTCAGAGTTTTCTCGGCACTCCGAACGGCCGCACGGGGCCCCGTGGCCAGCACACATATCATCTGGCGACGAGTATTGGCCGAAAAGCTCCCGGAATCGCTCCCCGGCATCTGACAGGAGTTTGACGCGCCCACCGCAACATCGTGCTCCCCGTTCTCCCTCACCGCTGCGTCGCACCACGTCCCCTTCGTCACCGAAAAACTAGCTATCGCGGTCGATGGTGGCGAGGTCGCTGGAGACGTGCTACTGACAGAAGTACCACCTGTGTTGATGCTTAAAAACGAAGTGTGTGTTTTTGTAGATAATGTCCCTGTGATGGCTCTGGTGGACACAGGCGCAACAATTTCGGTCATGAGCGCCTCTTTTATGCACGTGCTAGGGCAAAAGGTTTTATTTAAATGGGGCGAAGTTTCAAAGTTATATGGAGTGAGTGGCGAGCCGTTGCGACCTGTTGGGGTGTGTAGTGCTGACATGTTTTTGGTAGGCCATGTTGTTACGACGGAGTTAGTAATTATTTCTCGGCCGACCCATGATGCGATTCTCGGCATGGACTTCTTGCGGAAGTGTGGTGCTACTGTCGACTGCCGCACAGGGAAGGTATTCATAAATGGCAGGATTCCGTCAGGACTCCTGGAGAACCCTGTAGATCACCAAACTACCCTGTGTGTTTGTGGTGATATTGTCGACCTGCATCATCTACCGTTTGTGCGTTGTCTGTGGCGGCGCCGATTCCGACAGCTTGGATGCTACCGTGGAACCGATGCACATTAACTGTGTGAAGAAGAATGTGTTGATGCCACATTGTGTGGTGTCCACCAAAGGCGGACGCACTGCCTTGTGGACCATAAATTGTACTAAGGAGCCCGTTATATTACCAGCCGGCATGAAATTAGCCTTCGACAGGGAACAAGCGTCCTTATCAGTGGCAGAACTTACAGATGTGCCGGAAGAACCTGATGGGCACAGTTCGGAAACGGCCCTTTTGTCAATGGTAAATAAATCACTCACCCGCCGTGGTTGCTCAGTGGCTATGGTGTTGGGCTGCTGAGCACGAGGTCGCGGGATCGAATCCCGGCCACGGCGGCCGCATTTCGATGGGGGCGAAATGCGAAAACACCCGTGTGCTTAGATTTAGGTGCACGTTAAAGAACCCCAGGTGGTCAAAATTTCCGGAGTCCTCCACTACGGCGTGCCTCATAATCAGAAAGTGGTTTTGGCACGTAAAACCCCAAATATTATTAAATAAATCACTCAGCACGAGTGAACGCCGAACGTTAGTGGGTGTGCTTTTGAAGCACCGTTAGGTATTCGACTATGCGCAGAAGGACAAAATGCCTGCAATCCCCGCGTCCCGAACGCGCCATATCATCAACACGGGTTCGGCAAATCCGATTAGACAAAAGTCATATCGTGTTTCCCCTCAGAGCGCCAGATTATCGAGGAACAAGTGCACCAAATGATGAAAATATGAGTAGTACAAGCGTCAGCGAGTCCGTGGGCAGCTCCAGTGGTCCTTGTTAAAAAAAAGATGGATCTTGGAGATTTTTCGTCGACTATCGCCGTTTGAATGCTGTAACAAAAAAAGGAGGTGTACCCACTCCCACGTATTTATGGCGCAATAGACTGCCTTGATTCCGCCTCTTACTTTTCCTCAGTAGATTTACTATCCGGCTATTGACAAATTCCGATGCATCCTGACGACAAGGAGAAGACTGCCTTTGTAACCCCTGATGGGCTCTTTGAATTTATTGTGATGCCAATTGGACTGTGCAACCCTCCGGCAACTTTCAAGAGATTTCTGGACACTGTTCCGCGTGGCTTGAAGGGGAACATCTGCATTTGCAACCTCGACAACGTCGCCATCTTTGGCCACACCTTCAGCGAACACAGCTCGCGTCTGGATAGTGTCCTGAACTGCATCGGAAACGCTGACCTAGATTTAAACTCCACGAAATGCCAATTCGGAGACCGCCAAACTCTTGTGCTTTGCACCTCGTCGATAAGGATGGCATCCGCCCTGATCCCCAGAAAACAGCAGCCGTTGCAGCGTTCAGTGCACGGTGCTCTGTCAAGAAGCTCCGTAGTTTTCTCGGGCTTTGTTCCTATTTCCGCCGCTTTATTCCTAAATTCGCCGACGTCCCGTATCCGCTGACATGCCTGCTACGAAAGGACACCCCCTTTGAGTCGATTCCGGAGTGCCACTCTTCTTTTCGTCAGTTGAAGTTTCTACTGACGTAACGACCGGTCCTTCAACACTTCAGTCCTTCATCTCCGACTGAACTCCATACGCATGCCAGTGGCACAGGTATTTGTGCCGTCCTAGTTCAACGCTACGGTGGCCGCGAACACGTGATCGCATATGCAAGTCGCGCATTAAGTAGGCCCGAGCAGAATTACACTTTTACGGAACAAGAATGCAGTGCGTTAATATTTGCGGTTCAGCGGTTTCGTTGTTACCTGTATGGACGCCCCTTTACAGTGGTCACCGACCACCACTCATTGTGTTGGCTTGTGAATCTCCCTGACCCTTGTGGCCACCTCGCGCGCTGGGCGCTCCAACTGCAAGAATACAGCTTCACCGTCTCTTATAAGAGAAGTCGACGACACGCTGATGCGGACTGCCTCTCGCGTATGCCACTTAGCACTACGGACTGTGACGCCGACGACTTCGATCACCTCGTGGCTTCTGTGTCGCCGCGTTTTCCAGACTTCGACTGCTTCAAAGCCAAACAGCGAAAAGACGATAAATTAACACCGCTCTTCACCGCTACTACCGCCTCAACGACAGCAAACCATTTCTGTGTACGTGATGGAGTCCTGTATAAGAAGAACGTTTCTAGCCCTGGCGCACGTTTTCTCGTAGTAGTACCAGAGAGCCTTCGCACAGCGATACTGAGTGCTATGCACGACGACCCTATGTCTGGCCATTTAGGTTTGGCGAGGACGCTCTACCGGATTCAGGAACGCTTTTATTGGCCTGGTATGTGACAGTCTGTTGACACGTATGTAGCCAGCTGCATGCAGTGTCACTGCTCCAAACGGCCATCTACTGCTCCAGCGGGTCTCCTGCAGCCGATCCCGCCTCCTAGCACGTACTTCAAAGAAGTGGGCATTGACTTCGTGGGCTCTTTTTCAAAATGAGGCAAGGGAAATCGTTGGATAGTTGTTTGCGTCGAGTGCCTCACGCTATTGCGAGACGGCGGTGGTGCCCTCCACAACTGCCACTGGCGTTTCTGCATTCCTGCTTCAATATGTCATCCTGCGACATGATCCGTCTCTCGTGATCATCAGCGACCGTGGACGACAACTCACAGCGGATGTCGTAGAGGAGCTGCTTCGTTTGTGTGAAACCCACTTGCGTCACTCGACACTACACCATCCACAAACGAATGGGCTTACGGAGCGCACCAGCCGAACAATTGTAAACATGTCATTTATGTATGTTTCATCCGACCACAAGAACTGGGATGACGTGCTGCCTTTTTATCATGTACGCGTTCAACACCGCCTAGCACGAGACTACCGGCTATAGCCCCGGGGTGGCCTGCTGTACGCACGGCCACCCCGGCATACAATCGACACTGTTTTTCATTTCTGTAGTCACGAAAATCCCACTGTCGCCGAGGCTCTCTGCCTTGCCGAAGAAGCTCGTGCTATTACTCGTTTGCGCACTTTGGCATCGCAGGACAGAACAAAAGCACGCTACGACATTCACCACCATCCGGCGATTTAGTCTGGCTGTGGACTCCAGTACGAAAACGCGGGTTATGCCAAAAACTTTCGGCCCCTACGATGGACAGTTCGTTATTAATAATGGACTCATGGAAGTCAAATGTAGCATAGCTCACCTCACGCTGAGTGGTAGAGGAGCTGCCAAGACCCAAGTGGTCTATGTTGCCCGCTTGAATTTGTTCACGTCAAGACAAATGGATTGACTCGCCTAGCGGGCTTCGTCTGCCACGAGAAGAATGTTACGCATGAAGAAAGCGAAGGCTGGTTAAGGTGCTTGCGGTCCCGGGTGGGGGAAAGAAGAAGAGAACGACGCTGAGTTCATCAACCAGCTGGCCGCTCTTGCGCTCACCTTCGCGACTTAAAGTAAACAGCCTCATTCATCCGTAAGGGTGATAAACGGTCTCCTTCGCGCGTAACAATATATTGAGCGCAAGATCCGCCTTATTGTTGCGGGTGCTGCAAAAGATTTGACGAATGGTTTCACAATTGACGTGGGTCCGGCACTTCTTGCTGGCGGAAGAAGTGCCGGCAGCCATGCACTCCTAGTGTCGCATTTCAATCGATGGGCACCGTTCGTTGGCCGCAAACCGCCAGCATAACAATTGTTTCTTTCGCGGCAGGGTGGAATCAATTCTCAATAAATTCGACAAAGATCTGGCTCCATCGCGACAAATGCACCGTGTGACATCCATATAGGATTCGCGTATAAGATAGCACTCTCACAGGGGAAACGGGTCACTCCAACCCTTTCCGCCTTGCTGCCGTTGAGCTCTTTTCCTCTCCCGCTAGGACACGTGACTTCTTTTTAGCGAAGTCTGACAACGACGATACAGGGTTCGTATAAACCGCTTCGTTGTAAAACTCAAAAGAAAGGGCTTTCTAGAAAAAGTTGGCGCAAATTATATAAGGTCACATAGTTTACAGCCCTAGATTTAGAGCAAAGCTCTTAGCCACCCGTTCCTGCAGAGAGCATCGGCGTCGGTGGCGTTACCGGCGTAACCGAGCAAACGAGCATAGCGAAAGGTGAAAGCGAACACGGATCGCAGCTAGGGAAGAAACAGGCGAAGAGGAAAGTGGAAAGGAGGTGTGGCGGTGAGGGCTACGAGATCTTTTTTAAGAAAGGTAGGCAGAGACGGTAGCCAAATACTCATGAGTTTTCTTGTTTTATCAGCAAGGCGTCCAATGTTTCCACAGTGTAGAAAACCGTATAATTACTTCCTATAAACAAATTATCCACAAAGAGTGCGGTGTCATATTACAGGTCGACGTCACTAACTGCCTTTGTAATATATTAGAAAACGTAACAATAGTGCTACGGGATAGTATTTGCAATGACGAAGAGCCGAGCAGTAAGAAGACGACGACGACGATTGGAAGCTAGCGCGGGCTGTAGCCTCTTGGCCAACTGCGGCGTATTGCTTTGTAAATATACTTGTAAATAGCTTTTCGTCGGTGTCTTCCTACGAAACATATCTGGTGGAGGTGGACGTTCCCTTTACCTCGTCACGGAGCTTCGCAGTGGACGGTACGTCGAGCCTTCCATCATGGCTCCCGGCGACGACAACTCGACCCCGCCGGCTCCGACACCTGCTGACACTCCGACGACGTACATCACTCTCCCCAGTCCCCGTGATCCTGGCGTATTCTCGGCAAAAGATGGGGTAGACGTCGAGGACTGGATCAGCCTGTACGAACACGTCAGCCGCAATAATCGGTGGGACCCTACTATCATGCTCGCCAACGTAGTCTTTTACCTCGGTGGCACACCTCGAGTTTGGTATCGGACGCACGAAGATGAGCTATATAACAATATAACACAAAGCTTTATACCTGGAAGAACGACATATCCTTTGTTCTGCCCAGCAGGTTTTCCGTTAAGGCCTTTCAACGATCACTAAACATTTAGAACAAATACGTGATGTACTCCAGGTCACTGATAAGCAGGAGCGAACTGATGAAATTGTTTAAAATTCTCTGAAGCATTCGGCCGGGTTTCGCATAATAAACTAATAGGAAAATCAGCATTAACACTCATATATAGACCCATTGGTCATATAATTAAACAATATTTTAACAATCACACACAATTTGTGCGGATACGTGACACTGCACCTACTTTAAGCCCACAATATTTATTCGCAATACTTATATTGTTTGCCTCTCACCACTAATGAAAACTCAGGCTTCTTGCATTTGACTGCGTTACTTGCTAAGAAATTACACAGTGGCGGACCGTATAATACCTCATAATGCGTAGCAATTCGTGTAAAGGTGGCTGCGATCACTGGATAATATATCCTAATCTTGGTAAATCTGCTTATGTGTCAATTGCACTATTGAAAACCATCCCTTGAAGAAAGTTGCTAATCACCAATATTTGGGTGTAATCAAGTTTCGTGTTCGGTTAAGATGAAGGACTGATGGTAAACGATCATAATACGCGCAGAATCAATATAAACACAACGCGCTTGGTAGCTTTACTTCGTTTCTATTGGAATGCTCACAATGTTATATATTTTCTTCGCTTAGAAAAATTCCAACAAGTGTTGAAATCTCAATAAACTTCTGTCAATTTGCACGGCAGGAAATTATCTGAGAAAAATGTAGCGTGCTGGAAACTTAGACAGTATCGAAAGCGAAGTGTCTTTTCCCACTGGAGCCTAGGTTATGGCGGAATAATATTTTCATATGTAATTATTGTTCGTTAACTCACTGATAAGGTACCCTGGTATGATTGATTGGCTGACGGAACACCGTTGATTGCATCCTTGTATCTCGCTGTCCTTTGTATTAAGCGATTGGCCCATGGCAGAAAGAACGTTCTGTATAACTCGCCAGCCTTTAGAGCAATCTAAATCATTCGCCTCCATGGTCATGCCCGTCGTGCGAATTGTGATGTCACAGACAATAAGGGCCTTTCGATAGACTCCATTCATTTCTATCATCCTGATCCTCTGCCGCATCACTTATGAACAGAATGAGTGCGGCAAATTTGGCGGCATTGGTGGTGCTACAGGAACAGCTTTAGTGTTTCAGTTTGAGGACAATTCGTGGAAATTATTCCGACAAAAGAAAGAGATGGCGTGGCGCAAGTTTTGATAAAGTATTTGCTCTGCGTCGAGAAATCTCGTCCTCTAGCATTAATTTATCAGTAAATCTGTGCGAAATTTGATGTAAAATATTTGAATGTAGATATCACATCGCTTTGCGCCAACTTGAATAATTGTCGTGAATAATTGTCGTGATGCAACCTTACAGGCAAAACATATGCAGTTGTCCTTGCCTTGTCTTATATCTCACCAGCCAGTAACAATTGCCTCATTTTTCGTTTTTGCGAAGCGTAGTGTGAAGTGTCATGATAAATGCATGTTCAACAAACACTATTCAGATGACACTGGGCATTCGATGAGCTTCAGCAACTAATGTTTAAGGTATTATCCATAATTTAACCACAAAGAACGCATACGAAAACTGTACAAATGTAGCCAGGCATATTGATGGGACGCACTTAAGTTCACATATATATTTGTTCAAGGTGCATTGTTCATTTATTATCGAATCCTTCACTACTACAAAGGCTACTGCTACGTCGCTGAAATGGTCCATGACGATTCTGATTTAACCAAAGAGTATGGAAAATGGCGAAGTGAGTACATGTTTTTTTCTTTTTGTATACTGAACCATCTTGACAAAACCTGCGAACATGACCATGTGTCTCAATAACTATTTTCAATTCTACACGCCCTATATACACTTTACGCTTCTAAAAACAATGTGCAAATGTATTGATTGGTGACCAAAGTGTACTAGAATATGCTCGAGTGGCCAGATGTGCAAATGCATTGAATGGTGACGAAAGTGTACCAGAATATGCTAGAGTGGACAGAACGGCGCTTTCCAGTGCCGCGTGAATAAAAAATTGGCCGAGGCGCTTCGAGCAATTTGGTTTCGTGAGGAAAGTCATTCTGGGACGTCTTTAACGCGGTTTCACTGAGGGCGCCAAGCACGATCGCGTCCGTATGCTGTCATATTTTCTTATTTCAACAGTAAACTATTAGTAACTTCCGTTTGCAACATATTGTAGCGAAGTGACGCAGCTGTTAGTGTTCTGACGCATCAGCTCACTAGGGAGATGACAATAAGGGGGGATGAGCTCCGGCAGGGGCAAGTGTGGATCCGCAGATAGGATGAAGATGAGAAGTAGCATTCGAACAACTAGGTTTGCTAACTTGGCATTTACTTTAGTTTTACACTGTACACATATTTACATACAAAACGATGACATACGGATCGTCGAAGGCCTGCCTGACCAGCCTGGTCTCCCGTGGCGAAGTTGCGCCGTGTGCTGCTGTCTCCTTACCCTCTTCAAAACTATGCGGATCATTCGTTAAATGAGTTTCTGCAGCATCCAAGCGAGCCGTGGACTGGTGCGAGGCGCAGTATCAATCACGACTTTTGTATCGGTACCATTTGCTCGTATGGGTACTGCTAGGAGCTGACTATCTGACATAGTGCATACTGGACGGCCGGGCTGACTCCTATAGGCCCGGCCGTTCTCGTTTCCCGAAGGGTTAGGCTTCCCACCCTGATTGTCGTTGCGCTCTCTCTGTTGGTGTCTGTGATCTCTAACCCGCATCGAGCATTTGTGCGCGACGTGACCCATGCAACGGCACAGCGGGCATCGTGGACGTCCATCGTTGGCATGGATATTTCTCGCTGGCCAATGCACTGGAGGACGATGTAAATCTTCTTTAATAACCTTCAGGCGGTCAGATAACTAGGCTATAGAGTCCGCGATCGTCTTGAAGTCCCTATCGCGGTTGGTGGCCTCTCGCGGGCAATGACGCTCTGCCGCAGTGCAGGTAGCGATACATGTCGGAGGTGGTTGCAGTGTTGCTACAGCGGGTGTCACTACCGCGGGAGGCGTATTCGTACCACGACTGATGGCCGGCAGAGAAATGGGTACCGATCGCTTCTGGTTGGTACGCACGCGTCATCAAAGCAGCCCGATTAATACGCTACAGCATTTGCAGCAAAATTGAGCAACTCTCCGGATTCGCGATTATTTTCTTTTGCACGTCCGGACGAAGGCCGCGCATAAGGTACCGCCACCGCTCCTTTTCCATCATGGATGGATTAATTTTTGCACACCGCTGCACGACGTCATAGTAATGGTAGCTCATAGTAATTCTGATGGTAGCTGGGTCCAGTTTTGCAGCTGCAAATATGCGATTTCGATTGAGTGGCGACTGGTGAAAGACGTTTCTAGTAATGTCTCTCACTCTTGCCATGAAATAGGGGCACCCGTTAAAATTTGAGTGGTGTGCCCGTTTTTTGCGTTCTCATCCGATGCCAAATATACAAATTTTAATTTCGTCCCTTCATCCCAGTTGTTCAGGGAGGCTACGTGTTCGTAGCAAAGCAGCCACTCGGAGATTGATTCTTCGGTTGTGCCTCTAAAGACTGGCAGTCTGACGGAAAGTTTAGCTTGAGGGGTGGACATGATAGCGAGAACAGTAGGGGGTTCGGCCATGGTCGAGCTTTTAAAGCTAGGTTCCTGAAGTTTGTTGTCATGGGCCATGATATTAGAGCGTAGACGTCACTACGCAGCAACCTCCACCAATTTGTAGCCAAGTGACGCAGCTGTTAGTGTTATGAGGCACCAGCTCACCAGGGAGACGATAATAAGGGGGGTTGAGCTCTGACAGGGGCAAGTGCAGATCCACAGGTAGGATGACGACGAGAAGTAGCATTCGAACAACTAGGTTTATTAGCTTGGCATTTAATTTAAGTTTACGCTGTGCACATATTTGCATACAGAACGATGACATACCGATCGTCAACGGCCTGCCTGAGCGGCCTGGTCTCCCGTGGCGACGTTGCGCCGTGTGCTGCTGTGCCCTTGCCCTCTTCAAAACTACCCACGATGACGAGTGATTTTAAGAAGGAAGAGACAAGTACAGCGCCGTTACTGCCTCTCGTGCGAGGGTACCTACAAAGTGCTGTACGGATGGGGGAAAGGGATAAAAAGAGTAGGGGAAAAAGAGTGGTGGATAGAGGGGAGAGGAGCCGAGCAGTAAGGCACGCCAAGGAGGTCGCAGCGGCTACCGCCATTCGTACAAGTCGGCGCCGTCCAAGTAGTCGAACCACGGAAGAGTGAGCGGACGGGAACAGAAGTACCTCAGTGCTGTCATATGGGAGGCCGAGGCTGGGGTAGGCGGTCGTGAGCAGGTCAAGTCCAGCAACCTATGCGGGGCACCGCAAGAATACGTGCTCCAGGTACTCCACATCGGTGCACTTGACGCGAAAAGAGCTTCCGGTACCTTGAAGGTGGTGCGTCCTTTCCGCGATTCGGTGGCAGGCGATGCGGAGAGGAAGCAGCAGAGCTCGGTCTCGTCGGTTCAGGCCTTCGCGCGGCAGCAGCTTCGGACAATTGCCACTGGCGACGGTGGGGGGAGCGGGAAGGGGAGGTCCGGATGTCTTGCGCATAATATGACGGCCACGGTGGGACGGGCAATGCCGAATGGCGTCACCACGAGTGACCGGGGGATTGGTGCAGTGTGGGCCTCCTTCGCGAGCCGGTCAGATTCCTCGTTCCGGTGTATGGCAATGTGGGAAGGCACCCACTGGAGAACGAGGCCGCATACCTGCTCGCAAACGCCTTCCAACTTCCACAGGAGGCACTGGATCAGCGGGGACCCGTGGTCCGTCCTCGCCAGCATGTACAACGCTGCACGGGAGTCCGTGAGGGTTGCCGCCGCCGGGAAGCAATGCCGTAAGGTCAGCTCCCCCGCCAGGTCGATGGCCACGAGCTCCGCGTCGGTGGACGAGACCGCACGCAAGACGCTGCACTGGCTCTGTGCTGGGATCTCAGGAGCGACGCAGGCGGCCGCGGCCCCACCTGCTGCTCATCGATGGTTGCAGCCGTCTCCTGCTGGAGGGCACAGATGCGCATTCCTTAAATGAGTTTCTGCAGCACCCAAAGGACCCGGGACCGGCGGGAGGCGCAGGCACCAATGACGCATTTCGACCAATAAGGCAGGCCGACACCATCTAATAGGAGTCAGGGTTTAAGAGGCCAAAAATGGTCACGTAAACACTCCGCATACAATATCAATTCGCCCTTAACTAATCAAGTTTTGGCACCCGATACAGCCGAGTATGCGAAAGGGCGCGACACGTGCAAGTAGTGACCGTCAGCTGCGGTGGCGTCGGCCAGGTGGAAGCACATGCCCGAGGCGCCGTCGCTGTCATTTTCACACAGAGGTTTCCGCCGCACTGAGGAACCCACAACATTCGCGGAAAGAAAGGGATCTGCGGTATGCTCTCTTCGCGACAACATAGGCTATATAATTGCAGCGTCGAATAGGCTGACCAGCATCGCATTTTTTATTGACTAATGTTACTAGCATTCGTCTGCAAGTGATGATGCGCGCCTCTAGTCCTGGTTGCTGGCTAGCGTTTGGAAAGCGGACTGTTTCATTCCACAAAGTTTTTCCTTTTATTTTATTCTTCCGACTTACCATTAGCGCCTTATGTCTTATGTGGCTTTGGTCCACGTCTTTTTACCACAAGTGTTTTATGAACTATAGACGTGCTCTCTTGACTGGACAGCGCAGATCTGTGTGTATTATGTGCACTATAGGCGTGCTTTGTTGACTAGATTGCGCAGATTTGTGGGTAATTAAGCAGGTGGTTCTTCAAAAATAAAACCAGTTGTTAGAAAGCGCTCGTCCTTGTGTTTCTTCTATCCTTCGTGCCTGTTTGTTTGCGCACAAAAAGTTTTAAGATGAATCTGTTCCAACTAGGCTGACTCGCAGTTATACTTCTTTCTCGGCACTCAGTTGATTTTCATGCTTCCTTTTTCACTTCTCTGTAACTGATTTCTCGAATTTTCTTTTGCCGACTTTTTCATATCATGCTGCTGCTTTGCTTGTCTATCTGTGGGCCTTCCCAGGGCCACATACTAATCCTGGATAATTTCATCCAAGGATGGTGGCATACCTACTGTCGCATTCGTATTTGCTCATATTCAATGGGCGACGTTATTTATTTGACCACATGCCCAGTTGTATAAGTTCCACAGGCTCACTGCACAACTGTGGCTGTGACTGGACCCTTGAGCAGAACTGCCGTGGCAGCTATTGCTGTGCTCGCTCGTCTCAGACGGGCTCCCATTCGGCGAGAGAGCGATTAGCTTGACATTATCTTAGAAATGTTGAAACAACGTGAACAAGGCAGGTCAAATAACGAATGCCAGGATGCTGCGGTAGCGGCACGAAATTTCTAAGTCTATGGAAAACCTTCTCAGACCACAGCAAAAGATGACCGTCCTTCGTAGTGTTATAAATCGCGTATTACCTGCAAAACTACGAGGGTTCACCGACACGGCCATCGAGTTACTGCTAGTGATACTACCGTCTCTGAAATCCAAAATCAAGAAAGGGGCTCGCAGATGGAATAGCGTACTGTGGTATAAAGGTTATAAACAAGGATAAGGTGCCTCAGAAAGGCTGTCCAACGTTTCAATAGGAGGACCTATTTTCGTCAAAGGCGAAGATAGGTCCTCCTATGGAAACGTTGGCCAGCCTTTCTGAGGCACCTTATCCCTGTTCATAACCTTTATGATACACTGTCTCTAAGAAACGAGAAGGAAGGGGGTTAACCAAGGGGCCCTATTTTTATTACTCATATCATAAGAAACCAACTAACACTGACACCAAGGACAACATAGGGGAAAATACTTCTGCTTAATGAATTAAAAATAGAGAAACGATAAATTAATTGAAATAAAGTGCATGAAAAAACAACTTCCAGCAGGTGGGAACCGAACCCACAACTTTCGCATTTCGCGTGCGATATTCTACCAATTAAGCTACCGCGGCACCGTTTCCTCATCCACTTTCTTGTGTATTTATGTGTCCTAGTAGAACCCTGGGATTGTTAGCCAGCGCCACCACTCACAGACCTTGGCGGCGGACGTGGAACGTCCTTTTTACCGCAGGCGTCACGACAACGTGAACTTTTTGGGTGAAGGCAACTGGTCAATAAACCCACACGTGCTACCTAAAGACACCAACGTTGCCGGATTCGAGACCCTCATTTGTAATAAGAAGGAAGGGGGTTAACCGAGGGGCTCGATTTTTATTACTCATATCATAAGAAGCCAGCAAACACTGACAACCAAGGACAACATAGGGAAAATTACTTGTGCTTAATGATTTAAAAATAAAGAAACGATAAATATAATTGAAATTAAGTGGATGAAAAAACAACTTGCCGCAGGTGGGAACCGAACCCACAACCTTCGCATTTCCCGTGCGATGCGATTAATTAATGAAATAATTTCCATTAATTTATTGTTTATTTATTTTTAATTCATTAGGCACAAGTAATTTCCCCTATGTTGTCCTTGGTGTCAGTGTTTGTTGGCTAATAGTGTCGCACACAGGGACCCTACGAATTTTTCCAGGGTAGGACGAGTCGCATTTGTGAGCCCATGTTATTTCGAATTTGGTTTTCTCCCACACACAAGAGAGAAATTTCCGACCGGGTGCTACTTAAATTGCAAGCCATACATGCTGCCCATGAAATCAATTCATATAGTACCCAAGCTCACTAGAGTGGAAATTTACTAAGTCTCTGTTAGTGAAGCATAGCATATTACACAGGTTACAAAAACCCCACTGATATGTCAGCAAAATCCACAAATTCCGGAAGACCTCACATCTGACTATCGAGCTGCAGTCGGCGTAGAGGCATGGTAGGAATCGTTTAAACCCCAAAGCAGACCAACTGGCTTGATCGCCTTCCTCATCTAATACCCCAGTATTTCATTCGTAAGACAGATAACCTAACCAACTTTAACCGTTGGTTAAACCAAACCGAACCAATTTTTTTCTAGCATCAGATGTCGGTTTGGCCCCACGAAACATGGCTGGCATTATGGTTTCCGGCGGTGATTGCTTTATTTTGTGCAGAATTTTCCAAACAGGTATCAGGTGCCTCGGAAAGGCTGGCCTACGCTTCAACAGGTTGTCTATTTTCTCCATGTTGTCGTTCTCATCATTGACGGGTCAGTTTTAACAGGTTAGTAGGGTGACATCACGTGCGGTCGTTCTCCGCTGGCTGTAAAGAAAGAGGTAAAAAAAGAACATGAGCGCTGTCACTTCACGTTTCCAGACATGGTTACTAAGACGATGGGAAAAGAACGGGAGAGTGGGAGTGCGGCAGCAGAAAAAGAAAGGACAGAGAGGGCGGCACGGAGAGGTTGTTGTGGGGAAGATAGCAGGGGCAGCTTTCAGAAAACTGAACACAAACCGAAGGCATCGTTGGGGCCGTCCCTGCCACTAGAGAAATTATTAGCGAGCTCAAGACAGCTAAGCACCTTAAAATCATAACAGCCTCAGGGAGTTGAATCATCTTAAATCTTAGTTTTCGGAATGAAATTCTCATTACAAAAAAAAAAAGAATGGTAGTGTAGTTTTTTGGCTAGTAGATAAGTACGAGGCCCACATACACCAAAATAAACCTGAACACTACCTTAAGCTAGACAATCGTCCAACATTACTATCCACACTGACAATTACCAACAGGCCAAAGACACTTTTTTACTAATGAACTGATAATCCTGTTTGAATTATAATTTGTTAAACCTAGCAACAGAACTGCAGGATGATTCGACCACATTCAGATAATTGATAAAATTCTACGCACTGAAGAATACATCGCTAATGTTCAGGGCTGTTCGATAGTATCAAACGGCAACATGGCGACAGACAGCTTCTCCACATTTTTTAACCATATTCTTGGTGACTTCTAGTGATCCCCCGGCAGGGCGGCCTGAACGTGGGGCCTACAGTGTAAGGCCGATGGCCGGGGGCGTAGAGCGCCGCAGCATAAGATGACTTCCTTGTTCGGGGACCAAACGAAGACTGTCCTATTTCATCAGAGGTGAAAGAGAACGCGGCGCAGTGCTCTTGCAATGTTGGGCGCGGCGTGGTGCTAGCGGCCACAACAATCCGAAACTGAAATTGAAGATATGACATCACCTCTTCTTTAAAAGAGAAGTGGAATATGTTACCTCGCTTATAAAGCCAGATTACTTAAACACACACAAATGACTTGCACACAAAAAGTAGGAACTGTACACGTTACGCAACTAGTAATGTTTTCTAGAGCACCCATATCATTTGCAGAGCAATGTATATTGACAATTTTTAAGTAAATGCAATAGAAATGAAGGAACCTACATCCAGTTTCATGGTAACTTTAAAGATCTTGTGAATATACAATGCGTTAAATACCGTAGCACTCAATGTGTTTAGTGAACTGGATTCATCCTTACAGATTAGAATATTCAAACTGACAGTATTACTCAAGACCAAAAGTATGACTTGCATCTTCCTATCGGAGTTGTATACTATGAGCAGTATTATACAAGCGATAGCAGGAACTATCAAATTTCTCGAATAGAAAGCATATTTACAACTACATGGAAAATGAGATTGAATCCTAAAATATATCACGCATAACACTGTTTACATAATATAAGGGTGTTCACCTACACTGCAAGCAAGTTGACATAATGTTGTGGACTGCGAACTTAAATACGACATGGATGTACCCATTTTGGGTAAACAAAGAAGCGAGGCTCGCTGTCTCGCAGCGAACCTAAGCCGCGAATGACGGTCCTGTGACCGTCGTTGATGTGGAACTGTGCTTATTTCAGGTTTATATTGGGGGAATCTTCAAAGAAAACCCCCCGCTTCAAGGATACCGTTTGACCTGTCATAAAGAGACAATTTTGGTGTAAACCGCCGAAGTCCTGTGAAGGTCATTTACCGTAGCTGACTTGGAGGTGTGGGTACTGCAACTTTATGCTGCAGGAACCACCCCCCCCTCTCCTGTTTGAAGGATGCTGTTTGCTTAATCGTTATGTAGGACAACACATTTTTTGTCATAGAAGCAATTCTTATAGGAGGAAGAACCCTCTCTAGACCATAGGAAGAAACAGTAACTCGTGTACCGATCAAGTTCATTAAATGCTAAGAACAGCAAGATATACTGACATACTAATTATAGCAACCTGAAGGATCTCACCAATATTGTATAAACCATAAAGGAGCAGTCTGACAGAAAAAGTTGGATGGAACATTCCCATGCAAACAGAAACTGTACAGCTATTATAAGACATAATCCTTAAACGGTACTTGGGGTTGTCTAATTCGCGTAGACGCACGGAGAAATGATTGTAGTTATGCAGCAAGACTAGAGGAATCATTACTCGTAGTCGCAGATAGGCTGGGATTATGTGCATCGCTGTTCTGAGTTCCTTGACGAGCCCTGTCTTGGGACGGTATGACAGACGGAATGCCAACAGATTTCTCTGCAGAGCATCTAACCTGTCGAAGGGGTAAGACAGGAGGTAGGAATCGAGTGTGTACAGTACAAACTCTAGCAGTAGAAATCTGAAGAAAAGTTCGGAAATATCAAGGTATGGGTAGTCACAGGAATGACTCCCTTGATCTAAGTTTTCAAGAGAATTCTGTCGTGCCTGATGTTTCACGAGTTTGGAAGCATTGTGACGATTGGCGTTTTCAAGCTAGAAAGCATTTTATCCTATCCTGCAGACCAGGCTCGCGAGATACGTATTACAAGACCTCCTGGACGAAACTGAGGGAGTTCCATCCCGTGCCGACAGTATACGTACGTTTTGACTTTTTCCTGTTTTCGTAGCATTTGTCGTTGCAGTTCCTGGCGCAATTCAAGAAACATAAATTGCTGAGGAATTCTAGCCATGTTTACGACATTGAATCGAGTTCTCGCTGAATGACCATGGAGCACTATAGCCGCAGAAGCACCTGTGGTAATATGTGGATGATACCTATAGATTGTGATTTATTATAGCACCGCAGAACTAACGCTTCTTGGTTCCAATATAGCAACCTGTAAGAGTTCTTTCAGGACGCGGTTGAGTCTTTCTACCTGGCTGTTTTCGTGCGTATAGTAAAGACAGGAAATGCTTAATGCCGCAATCTTTCAGGAAGTTTTCAAGCTAAGCAGGAGAAAATTGTTGTCTATAGTCGGACACAATGGCATCAGGAAGCCTTTTTCTACTGAATAAAGAAGAACAGAATAGATGATAGCTTTGGACGTGACTGAACGCATCAGGGCAACTTCAGGAAACATGGAATGATAGTCAACTATGACTAAGGCGATACTATGGAGCTCGATTTATACGACCTTTAATGCCTGTGGCTAATTTTTGCCATGTTCGAAGAGGCCATTCCACAGGCTCAAGGGTAGGGAAAGAACATAACGTGAATTTATCTGCTTGCTGACAAACAAATCAGTTTTCTGCAGGGTTCTCAGCTTGTCTATGCATGTGAGGCCACCAGTACATGCCTCTATGACTGAGCTTTGCTTTAGTGATGCCTAAATGACCTTCATGAGCAATAGACAGGAGTTTCTGATACAAGGACGCAGAATGAACGATAGCTTCTCCTCGAAGACGCCGATTATTCACGCAGGATAATTGAGCCAGTACGGAAACAAATGCCTGCAATTCCGGTAGAACATCTGCAGCATTTCTGCATCCTTTGACTACTTTGACTAGTTGATGCCTCTTAGTCCAAGCTTGGTTGTGGTGACGCCCAAAGGGCCTTGATAAGCAAAGAAGAGGAGTATTGTACGCAAGGAAGCGGGAGGAATAATGCGATCACTTCAGAGAAGATTATTCGCGTGGGATAGTTTGGACTGTAAGCATACATACACCTGTCATTTTTACGGCAAATCAGCAGCATTGCTTAATCCTTTGACTACATTATCTGTTAAAGCCTGAAAAGGTGGGTCAGCCAGTGCAGCTTTCTGAATCTCTTCTTTTGTAATGCATAGAGAAACCAAAGAGATTACCTCCACATCTAGAACTGGTTCAGATTCTGCAGGAACAGAAAGGCGTGACATTGCATTTTCTATGACATTTTCATCACCCTTGCGATACTGACTCTCGAAGTTAGAGTAGAGGAGTCGAGCATTCCATCGAGAAACTCTTAGAGGGCGCTCTATGGAAGACAATAATGCAGCAAGAGCTCGGTCACCAGTTTGAAACGTCGACCGGCAGCCCCTTAGGTAAACATGCCAATGTTCACAAACAAAAAGGCAGGCTAATACCTCACGTCGTGTACGAAGTGCGCTTGCTCTGCGGGGGTACAATACGAGATGCGAAAGCCCCTGTAAATAGCTAATTTCTGAAAATTTGCTGAAGGACGGCTCCCAAGCCATTGTCTCAAAGATCTGTCGCTACAGTCATGGGTAGGTGCAGTTAAAACATGCGCAGTACAAGACGCGAAGGAAGTACTTGATTAAAGGGAACGTTGCGAGTACTCGGAGAGAACGGTAGCACTCTAGGTCAGCTCCTTGCGATTTTCGGTGTTTTCGCCGCGCCAACTTCAGCGACTTGCATGATTCCGGCCGGAGTGGCTTTGGGAAGGTATTAGAATGACGTAGACAGCACCCTCTATGCTGAACCTTCGATTATTCTCCTGGGAGAATTTGTTTCCCCATAACGCTCGCCGACTTAAGTCTAACAAGCTTAGCTCGAGCACGGCCTCTGGTAGGCCTCGCGCCACAGCAGCTGCTCCCTCGACGTGCCCAGTAGCCCAACGACATGCAGTACGAGGTCTAATGAGAACTTATCTCCGAAATAGAATGGTCGGACGGCCGCGGAAGTAATCTGGCTACGTTATTCAAGAACGATGCGGCCACGAGATCAGGACTGAAGGCAAGGAAGCTCCCTGCCTGAGTGCGACGGAAGAGAGCTCGTACGGTAGGGGAAGGACCACATGGAACCCCAAGCAGCACCCACCACCACAAGGCAGACGCGTACCGCTACCGACAATGCCGGCTGACACCATCCACATCGTGGGACACCCGCAGTTTCCCAACGACCTCACCTTGGTGCCACCACGGCAGCTACACGAGGTCCTGCTCAAGGCAGCCTCGTTGCAATCTAGGATCACCTACGGACGCATCCGATCAATAACACATTCACACTGAGCGTCGTCGACTCTCTGCGTCCCCGTGCCTACCTCCGCATCAAATCTATCAATGTGGGCACTCGCACCATCAGCCTTCACGTGTACCCTCCGGACGACGCCGTGCGAGGCATCATGTTTCACGCATTCGGCGATTTCTCGGACGAAGGTATACGGCAGACGCAATGGTCAGACTAGGCACCTGGTGGTCGCCCTCACAAATAAGATCCTCCCTGAATGAACATTCTACCACAGCAACGACATCAGATCCTACCCACTTCACAACCTGGTTTAGTCATGCGACAAATTGCGCAAGGTGGGTTATCGCACAGGCGTATGTCCTTTGCCACGTAAGCAGTGATGTCACCGTTGCGACGGGGACGAGCAATTCCCACCCAAACAGGGCGAAGCTCCTACATACATGCCACGCGGCAGCGCCTGCGCGGAGGTAGGCAACACTAGCAATTCAAACCGCAAATTACACTTCATCAAGAAGCCGCACACCCCTCAAGCGAAGCAAGCACAAGAACCTGCCCGGGCCACCCTGCGCAGCCCGTCCCACATCGGCACATCCAGCTGCCGCTCACCACCCCTCCGAGCCCGGTCCACGTCGTTGTCGCCGCTCCAATCCAATGGACAACGTCAACACCGAGCCAGCAGGCGACGTTCCCGAGACCACCGTCTGAGATCTCGCTCAACCCAATGAATCCCCTCGGCAAACCGGATCTGTTCGTCCAGCCAAGGTCTCGGAGAGCCGCTCGGAATTGTGGCACGGTAACAGCGACCCCCACCGTCGCTGGCATCCAACTCACAGGTGAGAGAGTTTACCAAGGAGGATTCCGCCTTGACAACTCAGAGTTCGGCCCAGGAAGCCTAAAATGCCGCTCAGCAGTCCCAGATAGCTAAATTAAGTAGCGGAGTGAACAATGTTATCGACACTCAGACAACCAGAGTACGCCGCTCATCCAAGAAGATGAGGGTTGAGAATCCCGAAGCTTTGGCGCCAATCCCTGCTTTTGTCGGTAAATTCCAAACGACCCCCTTTATATTCGGTGGAGTTTCCTGGTTCCCTAAAACCCTGCATCTCGGCAGCTGTACCTTGCCTCCTGTTTCTGTAATGGCCACGGACGAAGAGCAGCCGGTTGCTTCTCTGCTTCGGACTCTGGTCTGTTCCGGTACCGTTAGGCAACGTGACCCTGCTTTCCTCAGCGGTGCTGATGAGCAGGACGTGAAGGATTGGCTGAAGCATACGACCGGGTAAGCAAGCACAACAAATGGGACGACACGCATAAGCTCACCAATGTGATATTTTACTTGACTGACGCCGCCAATCGGTGGTTCAGAAGCCACGAGACTGACCTTACCACCTGGTTGGCCTTCAGAACGAAACTCGTTGAGCTATTCGGTCGTCCAGCCGCTCCCATGTTGTGCCGAACAGCGCTTGCGCAGTCGAGCTCAACAACATGGCGAGACCTAATCAAGCTATGTTGAAGATGTGGTCGGTCTTTAGAAGCGTGTCAACCCATCAATGACAGCGGCCGACAAGATCAAACACATATTGAAATGTGTCCATGACGACGCGTTTCAGATGCTTTCCACCAAGAACGCGAAAACGGTAGCTGATGTTATAGAACTGTGTTATAGCTATGGCCAGCTCCAGAAGAAACGCGACTCCACTTGCGGTTCCTGCTTGCCCGAAGAAACCATTTGGGCTTTAGCACCTGCTAGCATTGCGGGAGACCACTACGCGTTGATTAACGAAGTTAAGCAGTTCCTGCGCGAGGGCTTCACGTGCCAGTTGTCTCTTGTGCCTTGCACCCTTGGTACTACACAATCTACGCTGCCGACTTCCATACAGCGCGTCGTTCACAAGCCAATCCCCATATCTCTGTATCCAATCCCTAGAAGCTAAGATAGACAGAGCCCTTGCCTCGCGCACATCCACATCGACACCACGATAAACCTTTCCCTCTGCAAAAACATATCCCCAGGCACTCGGTGTCAAAACACAGTTCACGCGGTCGGCAGTGATCATTACATTTTGTCGCTGTCTTTTGAAACCGCCGCCTGAAATGCAAAGACGGCCGCGGCCCGCATTACAAATCGCGATAAGTTCCGTAAGCTGCTGGAAGAAATGGCACCCGGCTCCATATTGGATCTCAACAAGTGGATCAGGTCGCTGAACCATGACGTGAACCTTGATTAAGGAGGTGGCCTCTACCGTGAAAGTACAAGCCCCCACAATCAAGGTCGCTTCCGAAGGGCCCAAACGACGTCGGCGCTTCCGAAATTGGGTGCAGCCGGATCAACCCGCTGCTCTGAGAAATGCCGCCACCGAAACAGTCCTCTTCAGGCCGAAGGGCAAGGCGGCAAACTTCCTCTCCCTGACCAAGGACGCCATCGCCGCCCAGCTATCCAAGATACCTGGCAGCCAGCGGGTACGCGTCAACCTGCGTGGCAATGTTGTGGCTGTGGACTGCATTCCGGGTGCCGACCTCACGCCACTTCTGGCTGTATCTGCTGTCGGCGGAGTGGCGGTTAAATCGAAAACCGCGTCGAAGAACACCTGTACCGGCGTCGTGTTCGGCGTCGACCCTGCCCTCGACTGCGACACCATCGCCCAGAACATCGAGAGCGCGGCCCCTGTCGTGGGTTGTTCTCGCAGCGGCCGCAACGTGGTCGTGAAATTTGCCGGAAGCACTGCACCGAGCGAACTGGCCATATTCAAGCAGCGTCGCCCTGTTCGCGCTCGCCGCCCTCGACCTGTGCAGTGTATCAACTGTGGGAGGTACGGCCACGTTACGGCCGCGTGCACTTGGCAGACACGCTGCCTACGCTGCGGCGGCGCTCATGAGACGGCACAGTGCAATGCGCCTCACCCTAAGTGCTCCAACTGCGGCGATCGTCACCTCGCCACCGAGCCTCGCTGCCCTCGCTGGCAGCAAGAAAGAAGGATTGCTGAATTCATGGCCTCGTCTCAGCATCCCGTCAGTCGTCGCGAGGCTGAAAAGGCGGTCAAGAGCGCATCGAGTGTCGCCCCAAAACGGCAACCCGAAGCTCGTACGAGCGCCGTGACGCAACCGGGGCGCTCTTACAGTCAAGCCCTCACAGGCAAGCCTGCCCCATCCCGCGCGCCCCAGCCTACCGAGCCTGCCGACACGGAATCCCAGAAGGATGTCGTGATTGCTGCCCTTGCTGCCGCGGTCAAGGCTCTGCTCGGCTCCGTTGCAGCCAACTCGCCCGTCCACAACTTGTGCACCGCGGCCTTAGCCGCTCACGAAGCCCTGTCTCAGCATGGCTAATCACACCTTGCCCCGGCCGCGCATACTCCAATGGAACGTCCGTTCCCTGCGCCGCCGTCACGCAGAACTGGTAGACGAGCTCTTTCTAAACGAGTACGATGTTCTCGCCCTGCAAGAGACCCATATTCGCGAAGGGGAGCTCTCTCTACCCGGATACCTTTCGTATCACAGTGCCACGAACTGTGAAATCAGCACGTGTACTGCCCACCCGTGTGTTGACCCGTCTCACCCACCTGGCCGCTCCCGTGCTTCGCTGTTCATTCGCGCTCAACTGGCACACGTCGTTGTGCCCACTTGTAGTGTTCAGTGCACCGGAGTGGAATGCGTGGCCGCCACTGTTCGCGTTGGTTCCGTCGACACCACCGTGGTCAGTGTGTATGTGCACCCTCCTCGGAGATGGGATACCCGCTTCGTCACTCGCCTGTGTAAGTACATTCACGGCGACCACGTCGTTTGCGGTGACTTTAATTCTCATCATACCTCGTGGGGTAGCAGCCACACGGATGTAAACGGACGCGAGCTCCTCGACGCCATTCACGCTGCCGGGCTTCTCCTAATCAACACAGGGGAACCGACGTTCGCCAGAAGAGGAGTGAAACGCAGCGTGATTGACCTCTCTCTCGTATCCGACCGCTGCCAGTACGAATGGCATCGAAAGCCCGACACGCAGGGATCCGACCATTTTCCCATTCTGCTCGATCCCCTTCACAACGTGCGCCGACAGGTGAGGTCATACAGTGTAGTGAACTGGCCCCGCTTTCGCGAACTGTGTGCTGCTGTGCCAGTCGCGTCGGACCTTTTCGCGCACATCGCCGATTGTGCCAGTCGTGCGTCCGTGACATGTGAGGTGCCTGTCAACACCCCTGTGCCGGATATCAAACAACTCAACCTACGCGCTTCTCGACGCAGAGCTCAGCGAAAGGCTATCCGCACGGATAATCCCGAACATTGGACCGTCTACAATCGGATCGACGCCGTCTGTCGTAGACACTCCAAACATCGCCGCAACGAAAGTTGGGACAGTCTGTGTGTCAGCCTCGATGACCCACGAAACCAATCGCGCTGCTGGCGCATTTTCGGCGCCATGCTGCGTCCCAAAGTGCCACGCTGCCCTGTGCTTTCGCTCGCGATTGCTCGCCACATCACTGCGGTTGAAGCTGCTGAACTGCTGGCGGACAGCTTCCTTGCCCCAGTGCGAACTATTCCTCACTCTAACCTCGCAGAACTAGCTCCGCCTGAACACAACAGGTGTGAGCTGTTTGCACCGTTCCGTTTCTTCCCGACGCAACGTATTAGAGAGGAAATCCGTGCACTGTGCAACGCTGACTTCACCGTCGGAGAACTGACGCACGTTCTTCAAAGCCGCAAACGCCGCTCTGCACCGGGAAGCGATGGCATAACGTACCAAATGTTACGCAACCTCGACCGGTCCCAACTCCCACAACTCCTTGAAGAGTTCAACAAAGTTTGGCGTGCCGGAGCCCTGCCACCCTCATGGAAAGAAGCCGTCGTGGTCCCTCTTCTCAAGAGAGGCAAACCCTCGCGCGAACTGTCTTCCTACCGGCCCGTCTCACTTACATCGGCCGCTGGAAAAGTTTTCGAGGCCATGGCCCTTCGTCGCCTCGAATGGATTTGTGCCGCACTGGACTTCCTACCCCCTGAACTGAGTGGCTTTCGACGACAACGATCGACAGCCGACTGCCTCGCCGACGTCATCGCCACCCTCGAGAACGCCAAGCACCGCGGAGAAGCAGGGTACCTTGTTTTATTGGACGTGCAGAACGCTTTTGACTCGGTGCCGCATGTTTCAATCGCAAATGCCCTTCGCGCAATGTGTGTCACTGGCCGTCTCCTCTCCTATGTTGCCGCTTTTTTGAATGGTCGCAGCTTCCGCGTACGTATAGGCGGCACATTAAGTGCGCCCCGTTTCGTCACCACCGGTGTTCCCCAAGGCAGCGTACTCAGCCCCTTTTTGTTTAATTTGGCTCTCGCTCGCATCAGAGATTTCGTTCCGCGCGCTCTTCCTCATGAGGTCCGCATCGCAGTTTATGCTGACGATATTGCCCTTTTCGCCACCGGACCCACTTCCCGTGGCCGGCAGGTTCGTGAAAGCATTCAATGCGCCCTCAATGCTGTCGAAGGTTTCCTTTCCGGCATAGGCCTTAACCTTTCGCCTACCAAAACCGAGGCCCTACTCGTTCACCCTCGTTTTAAAGCGCGCTTCGAGGTTCCTCGTCTCAGTCTGCGCGGCGTCTCTCTCCCGTGGGCTCGCAGGGTGCGGTACCTTGGCGTCCTTTTAGACCACCGCCTTAGCTTTAGGCCGGCTGTCACCGCTCTGCGCAAAAGCGCCACTAAAGTCGCCAGCGCCGCACGTTCACTCCTCGCTCGAGGCCGCGGCTGCTCTCCGCAACTCGCCCTCAGAGTGTACAATGCGGTCGCCTCCTCGAGAATCCTCTACGGTCTCCCCTCGGCTTCTCTCAAACCTGTTCTTTGGCGGTCGCTCGACCTACAGCATAGAACCGTCATACGGCAGCTTTATGGCCTCCCGCGCTCGTCGCCAATAGGTCCCACTCTGGCTGAAGCCAAAGACTTCCCCCTCTCTCTCAGAGCGGAAAAGCGCGCCCTAAATCACGTCGAGCGCCTTCAACGCACACCGCAAGGGCAAAAGCTCGTAACGCGCCTCCACTCTCTCCCCCACTCTGGCATGGGACGGAGAGCAACAGAATTTCACTCGCTTGTGAAAATGCCCCCCGCTTGTGGCTGGCTCCCGCCCCTTCCTTATCGTTACCGCCCGCTTGTCATCCGCACGACAGTGCCGGGGGTGAAAAGCAAACGGCGCACTCCCACTTGCGCGATCCTTCAGGAGGTCGCCGCTACCTTTGACGAGCGACTGTCGGGTCGCGTGTTGGTTTTCACAGACGGCTCCGTTCTTAACGACGGCTCCTCATCCGCGGCATGTGTTGTCCCGGAACTTTCGCTGCACAGTGCGTGCCGCCTCCGCCGCGGCTGTTCTTCAACCCTCGCTGAACTCGCCGCCCTTAATCTGGCTGCAGACTTCCTTATCGAGCGGCTTCCCCCGTCAGTCGCCGTACTCACGGACTCCCGCGCGGCGCTACTCACGCTCGCCAAAGCGGAGAGAGGCCCCCTCATCGCGCAACGTCTTTCACTAAAGTTTCATTACGTGCAAGAAATGGGCTGCGATCTCATTTTCCAATGGGTTCCCTCACACGTCGGAATCGAGGGTAACGAACGAGCAGACCACCTCGCCAGAGAGGCTCACTCTCGTGTTACGCCTGCTTCCAACTTTGTCTCGCTGTTTGACACCGCACGCCAACTGGTAGCAAATGCAGTCAGAGTCAAGCATCCGGACTCGCGCGTCGCCGCCGGCGATCCACCCCGGCCGCTTCCGAAACTCGGACTTCCTCGCGCTGATAGGGCCCTTTTGCTCCGCCTTCGCGTCGGTTGTTTCAACACAGCAGACCGCATCTCTCGCCATTCAGGCGTAATTAGTCCTGTCTGCCAGTTTTGTGCTGCCGGCGAGAATGAAACTCTCTGTCACATTCTTCTCCATTGCGCGGCATACAGCTCCGCTCGCGAGGACCTAATCGCCTCCTATCGTCGCCTCGGTCTTCCCACAGCCCGTCTCGAGGACTTCCTGTTCCCTAGGGGTTTTGCGGGACTACTCAAAAGAGCCTTTCCGGCTCTGGTTTCGTTCTTCGAGGCCTCCAACCTTTACACGCGGCCATAGGCCCCGTTTTTCGCTTCTTCCTTTTTTTTTTTTTTTGTTGTTGGTCCCTTGGCGGACTTACGCTCGGCTCCCTCCATCTTTATTTCTCCATTATCTTTTACTCCCATTACCCTTCCCCGTGCAGTACTGTTGAGGTGACCTCCTAAGCGAGAGACAGTTACGGTACTGCACTTTTCTCTTCTTTTCACACTCCAAAAGTCACTTACTACTACCATGACGTGACTTCGACGACGCACGAAATGGCGGCGTCTGAAGAGCAGTCATCGACGGATTCTCGCTACCGGCACGTGTGGGAAGTGAGCGAAAGCCTTACGTACAGGTTGCAGTGCCAATGACACAACAACCTGCGACGGTGCATAGCGAAGTTCGCACGGAAGATAAAGGCACAGATCTCTATACTAGAACGTCAACAGTGGGACCACATCTGCCATATTGTATTAATTCCTGCATTGTTAAATTACCAATAGGAGGTCCCCCTGACAGTTCTTGTAACTGCGGGACCTCCTTCAGTACTAATCATGAAGGATGAAATAAAACTAAAAAGCAGCCTGAACGGCCCGCTCGGCTTCAAGAAGACATACCACCCGGTGCGACACCTGCTGGAACCCAGCAACACCAAGTCACCAGCATGTAAATAGTACACCGACACCCAGGCACCGACGGGGAGCTGCTCCCAAAACTGGCCAGCCAGCAAATTGACAGCTCGAGTCCGAGCTACATGCTCCTGCCATACTACGCGGTAGCTCCCAACGAACATCCGGGCGATGACATTTCGGAGGCCTAGGTTTGCGATGTGCTGCACAAGCTGCGCACGACGTCAGCGCCGGGCCCTAACGGCGTTGCGAACAAGGCGCTGCATAACCTCGACCGAAAGTCGGTGGGAGCAATAACCGAATACGTGAACAAGTGCGGGCGCTCCGGTGCTTTTCCCAGCTGACTGGAAAGGCGCACGGGTTGCGTTCAAGAAACCGAACGTAGAAAATTATCACCTGACTTCATTCACCTGCTGCATACGCTAGCTCACGGAGCATGTAGTACTGCACCTGACAGAACTTCGCAGAGGAACACGATCTCCTACCACGCATGATTCTCGGTTTCCAGGCATACTTGTCTACTTGAGATGCATCCAAAGAGTAGTTCGAACAAGAAAGCTCTACTGAGTCTGGAACTCCAGAGGGCTTTTGACAATGTGTTCCACATGGCCATGCTCGAGAATTTAGTCGACTTAGAACCAGGCGAATGAACCTACAACTAGAGCAGATCCTGCCTGACAGGCAGGACGGTCAAGCTCGTGGTTAGGGACCTGCGTTTGCCTACCATCCGGCTCGCTCACAGAGGTACGCCGCAAGACTCAGTCCTGTCACCACACCTATTAAACCTAGCAATAGACCTCAGACTCTGCCCAGGCGGCGCTGCGGAAAAACCCGTCACCAGCGCCCCCATCGCAGCCTTGGCGCGCTAACTGGGTAGTGCAAGAAGAGCTGTCCTCAAGCGAAGGTGCATAGACCACAATGGACCCTTCTCTTTCGTTTGTGTTGAGGCACGGTTTCCCAAAAATCAAGGACCCGGAAAACTTCTACCGCCTATCCACGCTTCGGAAAGCAAGCTCAGCAGGGCGAAGTACGTGTACAATATAAAATAAAGTCTCAAGTGTTATTTCGGCGTGCTGCAACTCGCAAGTACGGAGAGCATCAGGTTTGTCTATAGGCATATCAGCATAAAAATCTAAGCATTTCAAATTGGTTCATATTGAATATGTCCTGAACACAAGACTTAAGTATCTGTTATATTTTTATGTATTTTATCGTAATGTTTTGTCTCGCAATTATTTACAGAGAGTAAATCATTTAATAGCCTTTTCCAGGGCAGCAGACAGAAAACGGTTTTCAAGGCAGCAAACAGCTATCATAACGAAAGTAAGCTTCCTACAGTGCCTACGCGCTGCATCTTTCTTTCTCGCAGGAGCTACAGCATCGCTCAGTACCTTAATTTGAACTTTTCGCAGACGCTTCGAGCAACAAGCGCGCACAAATAAATGTAAATAAACGCGACATTTTTTTTCTTTACACACATGCGTTACCTCGCAATTACTCATCCAGTGCTCCTATACAGCAACTTTATTGCTCACATTTGAAAAACGCAGTCGAGATGCTCTAGAACAGGATTTTGAATTCATAAACGAACCAAAATGCTTGGTTAAGCTGACCTGCCAAATCTCCCCGTTCCACTTGTTGAGTCAAGCGGACGCGGACGTCTGTTAAAAGGTGGAGATATCGATGGTACATAAGCAGGATGGTTCGTAACGTTGTTAGTTCTGTTACTAACGAAGTGGCGGCTGCAGATGCTTGAGTTTTCGCATGGTTACCACGGTCCTCCGTCAGGGCCACGCAACACAATTACAGAATAACAAAATTGTCGCACTTTCTCATGCGAGCCACGGTGTTGTGGGGAATGCAAGTAATCCGATTAACCAACAGGTCGAACGGCCCGTATCCAGCGCTCTCGCCTTTCCCCTTCATACGATCGCAATGGAAATCGGTAAAACTGAACGTTGTTATCCTGCCCTTCACGTTCATGGCGATTTACAACACAACAGTAGCGTCGATTGCGGCGTTTCTTCGCAGCGCGCGGAGCTATCGTGGTTGCCGTCGCTTCCGCCATCAGTCTGAAGAGTGAGCCAGCAAGCGCTTTATGGCACTTCGGCGGCGCGTCCGACTAGCGTACAAATTCATAGCTCTCTGTCTGGGTGTTAAATGCGCAAAACACTCGCAATATGGACCAAAATCTAGTCAAATCGTTCTTTCGCAGTTGCTATCTCCATAGGCAACTTAGCAAGGGAGTCGGGCTTCGCACTACTCAATTACTGCCTCTTCGCAACGGCAGGTGGCGCTACGTGTCTTGCGAAACTCCAGAGTCTGACGTCCATGCACAACCTGTCTCCAAAACTGAATAAAGTCCCGGGACTGAGACGCAGGCTACACGCCGACGACATCGCGCTCTGAATGTGTGAAGGGTTAGACGGCATAGCTGAGGAAATTTTGCAACACGCCACCGACATCGTGCAGAAACACGTGACGGGAGCAGGACTAGGCTACTCCCAGAACAAGTTGGGGATCGTCCTGATGCGGCCACCCGACTGAAGCAAACACAAGTCTCCCCTCCCCACACGTCACGATACCAGTCCGCCAGCAACTAGCCACCCACATCCAGCCCATGCGAGTACTCGCCATGGCACTACACCAGAACTTTAGGAACGGCATAACCATCGACAGCTCACCAGGTGACGGTGTACCTGACAAGACTGCTACAGAGAGTGAGCGCACGTAAGCAATGCATAGAGAAATAGGGCCTACTCCAACACATCCAGGCCTTTGTCGTCAGCCGTCTTACCTAAGCACTACCATACCTACACTTACAGAAGGCAGAACGAGTTCACCTTGGCTGCATTCCTCGCCTTACCAAAACACGCCTTCAACAAGAAATTTTTCAACTCAGCGTTCTTAACACCATCGAAGAATTAATTGAAACACACCGCATATCACAGGTTCTCCGTCTCCATGGTATCAAGACTCGCTGCATAATCGCTCAAAGCGTCCGAGGTGGGCCACGATCCCGCCACCACCCCACCACACATATTTTTTTATTTATGCGAATACCTGCAGCGCCACAAGGGCATTGTAGCAGGGAGGCATTACAGAGATACATTGGTACAGAAAGGGCAGACACCTGAAATAAAATATGTGTATACATAAAGCTCAGATAAAAAGAAATTAAGACTAACATCAGCAGGAAAACATAGGCAAAGGTAGTCGACAAAACATTAAAGCGAAAAGGTAAGTTTTTGCAATAAGCAAACCATAAAACAAGACATAACGCAGAGGCATGTTCGTGATAAACCGTTCCCCCAAAACACTTTCGCCGGCCACCACGACGGTAAAAGAAGAGCGAGGACCCAGGCCAGGCACAATACATATGGGACCAACTTTGCCATGGCATAGGTCGACGCGGCCTAGAACTCTGGCCAAACATACGACTTTTGCACGGTTCCAGGCCCAAGGCTCAAGGCACACACAGGTTCAAGTTCACTAAGCCCTTCAACCCCCACCGAACCATAAGAAGCCACAACTGGGTTGGCCGCGGCCTAAACAGACGCCTGTATAATTATGAGTGACAGCAAGACTGCCATAATAGTATGTGCGCGAGGAATAGTGGCATACCAAACTAAAGATCCTACAATCACTACACAACAGTGAACCACGCTCACTAAACCTGATAAGGGTCCCAGCTCACGCGGGGAATCCAAGGATGAAGCGCCCCATCAACAAGTTCAAGGATTCATCAGCCGAGCGGTGGGCCTCCTGCACCAGAAGACCTCAAACGAAGTCTTGCCCTCATATGAAGACTTAACGCAATATTAATGTAGACCGTCACGTTTGTTGACATGAGGTACGGTGAGGACGGATTCGTTGGTGATAGTAGGACAGGTTGCGTGAGTTGACATTTAATTAACAACACTGCACTCTTAGACAGCTGCAAACTCAGCACGAATTATAACTGTCTTCTACTGCGCGAAATTTTATGACGCAGAAGGCTGGACAGATGCCCCAGTTCGCCCAATAACGCGTGAAGTCCGGGCGTCGCGACATACGGTCCAGCTGAGTTCGCTCACGTGTCCTTGCTGCCTTCGTCGGCCCACTGGACGCGGCGGAGGCGGCTAGGGTTGGATGGGCAGTGGTGGCGACATGCCACTAGCGTAGTGGCTCAGGATCCCTGCTAGTGACGGAACTCCGAGAGCACAGAAACCGTGAGAGCCCAGGAACCCTGAGAGCGCGGGAACCGGCCAGGCGCAGGACACAGGACATCGGCTCGGAGGCCCGTCACGAGGTTGCCCCCTTGCGGTACATCCCGAGTAGCCCTCTCGGAAGTCTTTGCTCGAACCTCCTCGGCTCGTTCGATCCGCCTTCGTGCCCGCAGCTTCCCCTCGCTCGTGTCTTCCGCCTCTTTTTTTAACTTCGGTCAAACCTCGAGGCTGTCCTCTTATTTCCCGCGTCGTGCCACTTCTGCCATCGTCGTCTTTCGCCACAACTGCCTTCTTACACTACAGAGTAGGCCCGCACCACACAGTAAGCTAAACGACCGGAAAGAGACAACCTGGCGCAAGCTACAAACACATTCATATCCGAACCCCTACGTATACTCCTACATTTACCGGGACAGAGTTAATCCGTACTGTCAACTTTGCGGTGAGCTAGCTGCTCTCAGTCAGATCATCAGGGAGTGCTAGGAGGAGACCCCTACCCCCGATCTTCTGGCCTCTCCCTCACCATGATCGCGGGAGGAAGTGTAGTTTAGCTCCAGCCCAGACATGCAACTCCGAGCTTTGCAGCGAGTCAAAGAGGTCGCCCTGAGGCATCGCCTGGTGGCCTTCCTAATAGGCCACCAGGCCTATCATGGGCCTTCCTGATTGGCCCATGAACTAGCGCCCCACACTAATCATTAAATTTGTCTCTTTCTCACTCTGCTTAAGTGACCGGAAAATAAATTCGGTGCCTTGTTCCTAGACAACGTTTTGCCCTTGCCTTCGAAGTTTTAAGAGGCTCTACCAGTTCAGTGCAGTATGGAACGAATTCAGCGTAGGACCCCGTAAGACCAAGAAACGAATGCAGCAACTTCTTGGGGGGTCCGCTGCGGAGCCTCAACCATTCCCTTAATTTTTCTGTCTATCGGGGAAATAGCGTTTGCAGAAATTTTATGTGCTACCAAAGTTACTTCAGGGACATTTAATACGAACTTAAGGTTAAGCTGCATGCCATCATTACTAATTTTCAAAATAACTATTCGCGAATTTCTGTCCTGGTTACGTTGAATCTTGCCTCAAATATGGAAATGATCAATGTAACGTAATTTGCGCGGAAAGTCTCTTAAAAGAGATGACGCAATCTGCTCAAAAGCGGATGGCGTGGACATCAAACTGGAACACACAAGCTTAAAGAAAAAAAAGACCATCATGAATAATAGAAGTTGTAAGCTCTCGGCTTTTCTTGGATAACAGGACCTGATGACGTACAGGTTATAAGTACAACTTACTGAAAATAGCCACATCAGTAAATGCAACAATTCATCAACTATCGAGCGCCAAAAGGCGTTCATCACAATGGCGTAGTTCAGATGGACGCAAATTGAATACAGCTTCTTTTTTCAAACCAGGCCAGACGGGTTGATCCAGTCGGTCGCTGACATACGTTTGACAATATCAGCTGTTCCCAAACGATGCAGTTTCGGAGAAACTTGCTCGCGGAGGGCAAGGAGTAGAGGACGAAAGTTGCTGCTGCGCGTTGCGCCGAAGGTAGCTGACCGTCATGAATGAAGCCCTTTAGCAATCCCAGTTTTTCTCAGAACACCTGAGAAAATTATTCTGCAGCATTGTGTGATTCTTTGCGATTCCTTGTCAAATGGACCAGCCAGAGTTCCTAAAACTTGGTGACAAGCGAGTGAAAATCCCTGTATGGCGATGCCCAGTGATTGGATGGTGTCTAGGCCCAGCACGGAAGTGTGCATCGTTTCACTCGAAGGTCACCCTTGCAGAAGTATTGCGGCATTTGACCACTGCAGAAAAATGTCCTGTGTGTAATATTTCTTGCTGCGAATAGTTCTTCCGTCCGAAGCTCGAAGTAGGCAAAGGAAAAGCTTGAAAATTTTCCTGGTACAAGCCGATGCTCATCAGGGAAACTGCAGGTCCTGTTTTGGCCGGTGACGTGAGCGTAGTGTTGACCTCGAACACTTCGACGTGGATACGTACCGGATGGGGACTGGATGCCCGGATGGGGACTGGGATTAGAAAAAATTACCTGATCCCTTGCAGGAGACGCTCCATAAGCTCAATTTCGCGAACAACAAATTGAAGCCTAATGTCCCAATTTCTTGCACTTGCGGCATGTGACAGGCTATACCGGGCAGCTCGGATCGGATTCTATGTGTTAAGTTTACCCACAGCGGTAACAAGCGGCGGAAGCGTCTTGGTTTGCAGTTCGAACTCCTTGCCGAGTTCCATATTTGCCGGCTTCCCCAGTTCGAGACTTCCAGCCATGTCGGGAGCCAGCTTGAGCCCGTCGGTTAGAGGAAGGTACTTCGTGAGTACCACCGTCTTGAGAACCTCAGGACGGTTAGACACACCATCTTGTCACTGAGAACAAACGCGCTGCAATGAAGGCCCCTTGAGTACCTGGATTTCCGTGGGTACTTATTCGACACATCGCCCAATTTATTCTGCTTTCTAAAGCGTCCAAGGGGATCCCTTATAAAGAAACCTCTCCCCGATTGTTGTAGATGCGGCTTCCTGCAGAATTTGGTCGCGTAGCGAATTGCAGTGACAAGCGCCGAGAGTGTAGGTTGGAACCAACCGATGTACGAAGTCACAAAGTATCGGTAAAAACCTCCCAACTAGTGCCTTCGGCCTCCGAAGAGAATTCGATGGACGAAGCGGTCGATGCTGTCTTCGTGGTGCTTTTGCATGTACGCGAATTATGTCCTGTAACTGTTAAGAGTCGGGGTTCGCTTGCGACGTTAAGTCGTAGAAAAGGTGTAGAGCCTCGAAGCCTTACACAGCAACACGGCCTTCTTTCTTTCGTCTGGCAAAATCTCGTCTCAGGTTGCCTGTGGAAAAGTGTGAAACAATATTTTCCACGTCAGCCGAAGCACAGTAGCAGACGCCATGCTTCTAGTGTTAAGAAAGGTGAAGTAAAGCGGCAGGCAGCGCATTCTTCATGCTGGCAGAAAAGAAGAGCAGAAACAGGATTGTGAGCAAGAAGCCGCACAAAGGTTTACTTCATCGGCAGTTGTACTCATGCATGGACGGGACGGCCGGAAAGCGGGCCCTACGGAGCAAGACCAACGGCCTGGGTTGCGTAACGCCAGAGAAAAAGATAACAATTGTGCAGGGAAAAAACGAAGAGTGACCTTTATTTAGCCGGGGGAAATGTATGAAGGAGCACTGCAATTAAAATGTTGGTCGCGGCGACACCTTGCTGTGTAAGCTATCTCAAACTTGAACTGAGGATATAAAAATTTACGTAAGACATTTTTTTTCATTTGCACAAGATACCCACCACCTACTGTGAACTATGGAGGACATTGTAGGTAAAAGCATATCAGCACAAAACAAAGTTCTCGAAACACTAGATGTCACTGCTCTGTACACCAACATTCCATTCCCTGATGGTTAATCTTCAATAAAAAATCTATTCATGCGCAATGCACAATACTTTATTTTAGTCTATTTATGTCCACTAAAATTAGGACTCATATTACAGTAATTCAAATTTGAGGACAATAAAACCTACAAACACATGACGCAATTATTGGTACACTTTTTGCATCACCGGACCAGCTTCGTACTCAAGAACTATTCGCAGCACGAAACATTACACACAGGACATTTCTCTGCAGTGGTCAAATAGCGCAATACATCTGCAAGAATCACCTTCGAGTGAAACGATGAATACTTCCGTGCTGGGCCTAGACGTATTCGGTCCTTGCTTGCACGGCCGCACATTTTTCGCGGTTACCGATCACCGCACATAGTGCTGGCTCTCCGCACCTAAAACCTCCACTGGGCGATTGATAGATGGGCGCTACCGCTCCAAGAATATTCACTTGCGATTTTATACCATTGAGGCCGTTTGCACAAGGACCCCGACTGCCTCTCCCGTCATCCTGTCGACCGCCCTGAATATGATACGCATGATACCTCCTGGCCATTTCTGATCTGTACGACATCCGCATTGTACAAAGGGGTGATGGCTGCTTACGCGTTTTCATCAATCGTCTCAATTCTTGTCATCGGACACCTCGATGCGCATATTCGTGCTGCGCGAAGACGCACTCTACAGTCGCACCTTACGCCCTGAAGGACCAGAATTTTTACACGTTGTACCATCGCATCTCCGCACATCAGTTCTAGAGCAGTTTTGTGACGTCGCTACTGCTTGATATATCGGCGGTTCGCGTACTTACAACCCTGTAGGGCGCCGTTTCTACTTGCCAGGCCTGTACCGCGCTATGGGCCGCTACACTGCAGTCTGTGTGCTGTGTTAGCGTCGCAAAAAGCCTGCTGCGCTGCCCTCTGGACGCTGTCACCGAAATCTGGCAATCGGTAGATCTTTGTCGCGAGCGATAACACGACCCGGTATGCGATCACACGAGAACTGTGCACAAACTATGGACCTTAGGAGGCAGATTGCCTTTCACATGGTGTCATCCTCCATCACTGCGCACTCCGGCAGCTCCTCGCTGATCACGGCCGCACCTTCTTATCCCGAGTAGTGGAAAATTTACTTCACTCCTGTTGTGCAGAGCACAAGTTTTCCACCGCCTACCACTCACAAATGGACTAACGGAACGGCTCAATCACATGTTGACAGAAATGCTGCTATGTATGTTTTCGACGACCATACTGATTTGGACAGCACGTTACCCTTCGTGACCTTTACCTAGAATTCGTCCCGTCATAAGGCCGCTGGCTTCTCACCTTTTTTTTTTACTTGATGTTCAGCCGCAACCCTTCTTTGCTCTTTGACTCACTGCTTCCCTGTTCGACGAACACTCCCATAGAATACGCTCAAGACGTGTTCCCCCGTGTTCAAACGGCACGCACTACTGGCGGCTCCCGGCTCACTGAGCCTCAGCCCGCGCAAAAAGCCCGCTACGCAGCCGACATTAGGGCATTCGATTTCTCCTGACTCCGTTGTCCTCCTATGGGCACCATGTCCCCGCGTCCGCCTCTCTGAAAAGCTGTTGCCACGTTACAGAGGGCGCTGCACGATATTGCGTCAGCTTGGAGATGTGAACTACGAGATCGCTCCGCTGGATCCGAGGGTCCGCACGGACGTTCTGAATGTGTCTCGGCGTAAGCCTCCATTATAGTTAACGCCGAGACGGCGTCTTTAGATGCGGGGTTATGTTACGGTGCAAACTAGAGTGGTGGCAGTTAGAAGCAGATATTTGGCGTGTACAGGTGCAATCGGTCTTGGGATCATCTTGTTCATTAATCGTTTTTTTTTCTTGTAAATATTGTAACTACATCTTCATTTGTGACTTCTGCAACTTAATATGTATTGACAGTGCAACACTAAAGAGTACGTTGTATAGGAAATATTGACAAACAACAATCCCTAGAGTTTGACGTAATAGTACTGAAGAAACCCGCACGGTGGAGAGAAGCGCCTTAATGAATTATTCCTAGAATATACAAACCGGCAGCTCAGACAATCCAAACAAGCTTTAACGGTTAAGCCACATGAATCCGTCGCATTTGCGTTAAAAAACAAGATTACGCAGACAGACTCGGTCACCTTGAAGAAGCCCTATCAAAGAGGATCCGCCCTAACGCTGTCCTTTAGAAAGCCAATAATGACAGGACCCAACATGACCGAGCGGAGGTCCTCAAACCGCGCCTTAAGATCACAAGAAGAATGACGCCTCTTCTTACTACTAAATTCTCAAACGCACTCCTCAGTGTCAACAACATCCTCAATAAATACTACCCAATTCGCGCAAGAAACCAGAAACTTAATAGGATCTGTACGGACCCGCCTAGAGTAGCCTACGGACGCAACAATATTTTCAAGGACGTTCTTACTCATGCCAAAATAAACAGAAAGACGAAGCCAACATTCGGTCCCGGTGGTAGCCCCAGGTGATCAACATGCAGACATATACAACTACTACCACAATGAAAGTCCCCGCAGGGGCGTCTGCGTCAGCAGGCGTTTGGTGTGTTGCGACACCACGTACCCGAGCACACGAGGGTTGGACCCTCCCGCGTGTAGCCGTGCGCGGCTTAGCCGTGTCTGGGGAAAAGGGGATCCTGGGGGTTGAGCCGATGCTGGGTGTTTGGACCTTTATGGCCCCCCGGCGGAGGCAACACACCTCTTCGGCCTCGGCTTCACATACACGGCACCCCCGGACTGACCCACCCGGGGGAAATCGGCAGTCGCCTTTTCCTGTCCTCCCCTCCATCTTTCACTTTCCTATCTCCTTTCTCACAACTCTCCTGTCACCTCCTCTCTTCTCGGTTTTTCCTTTTTTTTCTGGGTGGCTAGGGTTAATCTTGTGTGGCGAGCTGTCCTGAGTTCAGCCATATTTGATTATAGTTGCGCTGTACAGCTGGCGTGGGTAGGACTTTCTTACAAGTTCCTCTCCCGCCCCCTTGTAGGACTCCATGGTGGGTGGCTGGCACCGCAGCCGAACTATACTATTTTCCCATGGCACCTCCTCTCCAAACCAGATCGCCCTCACAAAAGAGGGCGGACCGATGTCACAGCTGACTTTTTTCAAAAAACCAAAGAAATCTTCCCTAAGTATCACGTTATACACAGTGAAAAGCCAGAAAAACCGGCTAGGAAAATATCCCCGTTCACAGTAGCAAGATGTCTGAAAGAAGCCATAGGCAACAACTATAAAGTAACAAAGCTTGCTAGCGGTGACCTTCTGCTAGAAATCCAAAGCAAAGCTCAAGTGTGCAAACTTGCTAATATCGTGTCGTTTGAAGACATCCCCGTCTTAATTTCAAGCCACAGATCGCTGAACACAGTGCGTGGGGTGATTTCTGAAATTGACTTTTTGGATCTCTCCGAAGAAGAAATGCTGAATGGGCTTTCCGAACAAAATGTCAGCAATGTTCAGAGAATTAAAATAAGAAAAGACAACAAAGAGTTACCTACCAAGCATCTAATTTTGACTTTCACTTGCTGCACACTTCCAGAGACAATTGAAGTTGGGTATACAAAAGTTGCCGTTCGCCCATACATTCCGAACCCTCGATGTTGCTTCAACTGTCAGAGATTTGGCCATGGCTCCCAGAGTTGCCGTGGTCGCAAAACCTGCGCGAAATGCGCATCCAAAGACCATGCTTCTGAAGTATGCGAAGCAGCACCTCGCTGTGCGAACTGTGAAGGAGAGCATGCTGCATACTCCAGGTCTTGTCCCACATGGAAGAGAGAAAAAGAAATCATTACATTGAAAACAATTGGGAACATTTCATTCAAAGAGGCTAGAAACCGCATCTTAGTTAAAAACAAGTTTTCACTCAAACCGAACATGAACTTCGCCGATGTGGTGCGACAGGGCGATCCACCACACCGGCCTCCGGCACCTGCCCAGACCACACATAGTGAGGCTGGGACGGAGCCATCCTCGCCCCCGGTGGTAGCAGCTCACGCTGCTCCACCAGCCGCAAAGCAGGCTATGCCGTCCCTCGAGTTGGCAAGCCTCAAGGCCTCTGCCCACGAGGGGAGGTCTGAAAAAAGTGCCGACGTGCAGTCTGCACGACCCTCCAGCGCCTCTGATGAGGTAATGGAGACGAACCAGGATGGTTCCGTGCCGTCAACGTCACAGGGACGGCGGAACTCCTTGGATACTGCGTATAAAGAAAACCCCCGAATCACGGGGCGAAAACCAATTAAACGTATCCCGACCCCCCACACATAAATCAATATGGCGTTCCTAATTCACTGGAATTGCAGAGCACTCCTAAATAATTTTAGTGATATAAAAGAGATCATAACTTCTTTCTCTCCTGTAGCAATGTGCCTACAGGAAACAAACTTAGGTCCTCAGCATACATGTGTACTAAAAAAATACAAAGTCTTTCGCCGTGACCGAGAACAAGCAAACAGGCTCTCAGGAGGGGTAGCCATCATTGTACAAAGTGGCATTGCAGCTCGTGAAGTCAAAATAAAAACTAAATTTGAAGCTGTGGCAGCCACCTTACTCTCTTATAAAACGATTACGGTGTGCTCTGTGTATTTAGAACCACACCTAAAAATAACCCTTCATGAGTTAGAGGACCTGTTCAAACAATTACCAGAACCCTACCTGGTAGTTGGGGATTTTAATGCGCATTCCGGTTTTTGGGGAAGCGAGAAAACAGACGTAAGAGGACAAATTATAGAAGATTTTATTTTGAGCAATAATGTTTGTTTGTTGAATTCCGGCAAATCAACATACTGCTCCCCAAGCTCAGGAAAGATGAGCTGTATCGATTTATCTTTTAGTTCACCTTGTATTTTTAACGATTTTAAATGGAACGTCATAGATAACCTATATGCAAGCGATCATCTACCAGTCATAATCACTCTTCCATCGTCACCTGCAATCATTCCAAACAAACCACGACGATGGAAGCTCCAAGCAGCTGACTGGACACTGTTTAGAGAAAAGGCCAATCTAGAAGAAGTCTTTTCTGAAGACCTTAGTGTCAACGATCTAAATGAACAATTCACAACCTGTATTTTAGCTGCTGCCCGTTTAGCTATCCCCCAGACTTCAGGAGTGGTGAGACAAAATAACAAGGTGTGGTGGACTCGGGAATGCAAAGAAGCAAAGCAAAAACAAAATAAAGCCTGGGGTGTCCTTCGGCGATATCCCACTCAGGACAACCTTCTAATCTTTAAAAAGGCACGAGCTAAAGCAAGATACGTCCGCCGTAATGCCGAAAAGACGTCATGGCAAGCATACGTTTCATCAATAAATAGCACAGTCACATAAAAAAAAATGTGGGAGCAGGTACGGAAGCTCCATGGTAGCTACTCCCCATTTACAATTCCTCTCCTGACAACCCCTGGTATCCAAACAAGTATAGAGGAACAGGCCAACATATTAGGAGAACATTTCGCCGCAGTCTCTAGTTCTTCACACTACACTGAGTCATTTTTAAAATATAAAAACGTGGCTGAAAAGCAAAGGCTTCCGATTAGTGGCAGCATAAATGAGCCGTATAATAGTTTAATCACTCATCAAGAAATCACTAGAGTACTGTCTGCCGGGAAACAAACTGCACCAGGGCCTGATGAAATTCACTATGAAATGCTGGCACATCTTTCCGAATCCGCTATAAATGTTCTTCTGCATTTCTTTAACAAGATACTGTTACAAGGGAAAATACCTGAGGCCTGGAAGAAAGCTATTATTGCACCCTTTTTGAAAACCGGAAAGCCACCGACATCTCCCGGTAGTTATAGGCCAATATCCCTTACCAGCTGTCTGGCGAAATCTTTCGAAAGTATTCTGAATATTAGATTGATGTTTATTCTAGACTCCCGTGAACTACTTGACATCCATCAGTGTGGTTATAAAAAAACGTGCTCTACAACTGATCATCTCATTCGACTTGAAAACACAATCCGAGAGGCATTCATCCATAGACAACACTGCCTTGCCGTTTTCTTCGATCTAGACAAGGCTTATGATACTACTTGGAGGTATGGCATTCTCCGCGACCTAGTAGACCTGGGCATTCGCGGCAGGATGTTAAATTGCCTGCGTGACTTTTTGTGCAACCGTTCCTTCCATGTGCGCCTCGGTTCAACTCTCTCAAAAAAGTTCAGTCAGGAAAATGGGGTGCCACAAGGGTGTATCTTAAGCACTACCCTCTTTATTGTAAAAATGAACTCCCTAGCACAAATAATTCCGAAATCCATTATGTACTCAGTTTACGTTGATGATCTCCAGATAGCTTGCACATCATCAAACTTAGCAACATGCGAGAGGCAAATACAGCTAACAATAAACAAACTATCAACATGGGCAGACAAAAAATGGATTCCGGTTCTCCCCACAGAAAACAGTGGCTGTTATGTTCTCGCTGAAACGAGGTTTACAGCCTGATCCCACCCTACACCTTAATGAAACCGAACTCCCAGTAAAAAGCGAACACAAATTCCTTGGCATTACTTTTGACAAAAAGCTCACTTTCCTACCCCACATAAACACTTTGAAAAACAAGGCCTCTAGAGCACTGAACATACTTAAAGTCCTTTCACGAAAACGCTGGGGCTCTGATAGGGCATGCCTTCTACAAATATACCGCTCCGTCATACGGCCGTCCTTGGACTATGTGTGTATAGTGTATGGGTCTGCCAGATCATCTTATTTGCACCGATTGGACCCAGTACACAATGTAGCTTTACGCTTGTCAACTGGTGCCTACAGGACGTCGCCAATAACCAGTTTGTATGTAGAAACTAACGAACCCCCTCTTGCCGACAGAAGAAGCAGGCTGACATGCTCATATGTTCTAAAAATCCGTTCCTTGCCAAAACATATATGTTACCCAATAGTTAACAAATGCCCATCTAGAATATTATTTACCAACAAACCCCAGGCTATCAGACCACTTCTCCGTTTTGAAGAGAAATTACAAGAGTTAGATGTAACGGACACACTGCCTAATATTGCTCAGAAACCCAAACCACTGCCACCATGGTACTGCTTGCCTTCTGTTTCTGACTTCTCATTAACACGATTTCAGAAAAAACTAACGCCGCAGGAACATATATTACAAGAATATTTAGCACTAAAAGAAAAATATGCGGAATATACAGCATTTTATACCGATGGTTCCAAAGCTGCACACTACGTGGGATGTGCTGTGATAGAGGATAGCTGGGAAAAAATCGTACGGCTGCCGCAATGTGCATCAATTCTCACTGCAGATGGTCATGCAATTTCCATGGCTGTGGAAAGAATAATACATGAAAACATTGAAAACAGCATCATTTATACAGACTCACTAAGCATACTTACAGCCCTTCAGCCTAGGAATGCAATTTTGCCAATAATCGGTGACATCCTACACAACATAACAGCAGCCACGAGGCGGGGACAAAACATCAAACTTTGTTGGGTGCCGAGCCACGTAGGAATCTGTGGAAATGAGAAAGCAGACGAGAGTGCAGCTAAAGCTCGAAATAAGGAAATAAAAAACATAAGAATTCCTTACAGAGATTGCATGAAATTAGTGTGCCATAAACTGAAAGAAAAATGGCAGTCCGTATGGAACAATCAAACGAACAATAAGCTACGCCTTGTAAAACCCATCGTAGAAGAGTGGAAGTCATGTTCACACCAAGAACGTTTTATTGAAATTGTCTTATGTCGCCTCCGCATTGGACACACACACATTACCCATAATTACTTGATGACAAAAAAAGACAAGCCAGTTTGTGACAAATGCGGAGACGAACTTACAGTGACCCACATTTTACTCTCCTGCAGACAACTTGAGACATTGAGGAAAAAACATTTTACGCCATTTTACAGCGAACGCATTCCTTTTCATCCTTCACTGATTTTAAGTGAAGATGCGCTGGTTGGGACAATTCATCTATTTAACTTTTTAAAAGAAGCCGGTTTTCTTGAAAAATTGTAAAGCGTGACCTTGTTCTCTTTTACATCCAGTGACACACCTCATCCACCTTCTCATGTCTGAGAAGAAGGCTGAGGTGTTTATTTAATTTGTTGGAATCCTCGGGATCCTCTATCAGAAAAGGATCTTTTGAGGTTACCCATCTTTTTTCTACTTATACCTTGTGATTGGCGCATGATAGCCTTAGTTGCTTATGCGCCATTAAACTCAACATACTCAACATACTCAACTACAATGAAAGTAGTCGACCGTGTCACCGTGCGTACGTGTCTCGTTGCTTTCAGGTAAGCCTCCCCCCCCCCCCCCCCCCCCCCACTGCCAAGGCGGTGCCCTCCGCCATCTTTGCTTTCATTCGTTCTAATATAAGCCCTGCCCAAATCTGTTGATATGTCGAGAACAGCTGGCTGCTTTCAAGGGCGCCTGTTTTGGCACGGCTCAGAACCGCAATGTTAGAACCATTCTTACATTTTTTTCAAACTGTTCGTATTTTAGTTCTTCGCTCGCGCCTCTAGACGCCACAATAGACAGTGAAATATATAAATAATATCGACCTACCTACCACGATAAATCGCGATGCGTTAGGCTTGCGCTCCTTCCGAGAATAAATTAATTTTGACCTTTCAACTCAAATGCACCTCACCCATAGGATCGGACTTTGACGTGGCCCGTGCGTTGTTCTGGTTATTTGTGATTACATGGTTGTTTCACCGCGCAAATTGTGTAAGCCGTGTATGACTGGTCGCAGACGCGTTTGCGGTAGCCTAAAGGAGGCATAACATTTCTGAGTTGCAAGAGACTTGGTGTGAAAGTACTTCTTCGAAGCCTGTGGGCAGCAAGCCGCGTCTGAAAGCAGTTGAGCGTGTCACCGAGCGAAAGTGTCTCGTGGAGTTTCGGCTAAGCAAAGTGGCGCGTAAAGCCATATTTGCTCATTTCGTCTTCCTATAAGCGCTATCCAAACCTGTTGAAATGTCGATGATACCTAGCCGCTTTCAAGGTTACCTGTTAGGCACGGCTCAGAATTGCTATGTTAGCAGCATTCGTAAATTGTTTCACCCCGTTTATTGGTATTCTTTTTCTTGGCTCACGCCTCTTCAAGCGCGAGGAGACACTGAAATACATAAATATTATTGACCTACCTACTAATCCGTCTATCGCGCATAATGCAAATGAGTTTTTAGACAAGCGGGTTCCTATGGGTTGGACTTCTCCGCCATAGCAAGGCTTCGCCGCCTGCATGGTTATCCGGCTGAGCTAGCTCGGTTGCGCGGCTACCATAGTCAGAAGTTCAAATCCTCAGCTAATTTATCTGCACGTGGTAAGGTCGAATCCACCTCCAGTACTCTACATCTATAGGCTTGGAGTGGCGCCTCATAACGGCGAAAAATACCTAGAACCAATGAGGCTATACTAATCCATGTAAAAGAAAATCAGGAAGGCCCACTCAGCTTCAACAAAGGACACTCCTTCACCAGAACAGGAATTGGCCTCCTTGGTGCAGTATTTGATCACTATTTCTCTCATGTCTCCTTCAAGCAACCAATGGTCCTCAGTCCGCAGCAGCTGCGGAGCACCTGAAGCGAGGCGGCGGCCAGACCTGTAACGCAGCACAGGGTACTACGAATCTCTCTACCCGAACAGCGCGTCACTTGAAACTGGCCCCAGAAACGTACAATGCTGGAACCTTCTCGAGTGAATGTAGCTTAGCAGGACTCTCTGAATAACTATCACGTATTCTTTGGAATATCATTGGCATTAGTTACGTTAGTACTGGTGATTAATATAGTGCTGACTAGCGGCCAAATAACAAGCAATAGGGAGTAGGATTCCTAATCCATCAGGACGTAGCGGAAAATATTGGCGAATTCTACAGCAGTAATGACAGGGTAGCAGCAGTCGTAATAAAACTAAGCAGAAGGTATAGAGTAAAGGAGGCACAAGCCTACGCTCCATGCCCCTGTCACGGTGATGATGAAATGGAACACTTTTCTGAAGATGCTGGATTAGTGATGGAAACAGTGCAAATTCAATATGGGTGGCTTCAATGCAAAAGTGGGAAAAATTCAGGCTAATGAACAAGCAATTCGCAACTACGGCATCGACTCTAGGAACACTACAGAGAAAATGTTGGTAGAATTCGCAGCAACGAATAAGCTGCGAATAATGAACTCCTTCTTCAGGAACCGTAGCAACAGAATGTAGACGTGGAAAAGCCAAGTGGTGAACCGAAACATTAAATAGATTTCATACTTTCTGCCGATTCCAGCGCAGTGCAGGATATATTAATGTTAGTTAGGGTAAAGTGCAACGATCATTGGTTAGTGAGGTCTATGATTCGCCTCAATATGACAAGAGAAAGAGTAAACTTGGTCAAGAAGAAAGAGGCCAACCTAGACGCCGTAACGGTAAACGAAGGCCAATTTAGGCTGATGCTTGAGAACAAATATTCATCCTTTGAACACAGGGATGATGACATAAATGTAATGAACGACAAAAAAAGCTACACTGGCTTCAGAAGCAGTAGTTGAAGTAGGAGGTAAGGCACCAAGGCAACCACCAGAAAAGTTCTCCCAAGTAAAAACAGACATCAGAAACGAACGACAAATAATGAATGTGTTCAACTCAAGAGTTCAGATAGAATTTGTGGAACCGTCAATACTTATCAGCAAGGAGAAAGTAAGGGATATTTAAAATTATAACGTGAGAAAGACAGAGGAAGCAGTAAAATATGAACGCAGCATGAAATCAGTGAGAAGAAAACTTGTGATAGGACAAGCCAAGACGTGTGGACTAAACGACAAGCAATGTAATATCATCAGCAATTTCGAAGTTAGAGCAAAAGCAGCGGGAGCATTCTAGACTGGCCTGTACAGTGCCAAGAGCAGCCACGATACGTCCATTCATAGCACTAAAAAGGTTACAGACGCTCCTTCTATAACTAGCGATGAAGTTAGAATGGTCTTGGAAGACATGAAATACGGAAAAGCGGTAGGAGAAAATGCAATAACAGTCAATTTAATCAAAGATAGAGACTGCAGCCCTTCATACGAAATGTCTCACGGCTTCAAGGGTCCCAAGAACAGAATGAATGCGAACATTATACTGATCCACACAAAGGGACGTTGAATAATTCGATAATTATAGAACCATTAGCTTACTTCCAGTTTTGTATAAAATGTTCACCAAGATAACTTCCAATACAATAAGGGCAACACATGACTCCTGTCAAAGAAGCGTACCGGCTGTCTTCAGGAAGGGATACCGTACGATGAATTACCACCATGTCATCAATCACGTAATCGAAGAATCTACACAGTACAATCAGCGTCTCTATATGGCTTTAATAGATCACAAAAAGCCATTTCATTTAGTCTCAGTAGAGATACCAGCTGTTATAGAGGCATTACGTAATCTAGGACTACAGGAGGCTTACGTAAGTATATTGGAAGTTACCTACAATGACTCCACAGCTACCTTGATTCTCAAGAAGAAAAGTAGAAAGATACCTATAAAAAGGGGGTAAGGCAAGGATACACAATCTTTCCAGTGCTATTCACTGCATGCTTGGAACAAGCCTTTCAGCTATTAAACTGGGAAGGATTAGGCGAGATGGTCAACGGCGAATACCTCAGCAACTTTCCGTTTGCAAATGACATAGTCCTGTTCAGCAACATTTTGGACTAGTTACAACAATTGATTGAGAACCTTAACAGAAAGAGTGTAACAGTAGGGCTGGAGATTATTATGCAGAAGACAAAGATGATGATCAATAGCCATGCGAGGGAACAACGTTTCAGGATCGACAGTGATCCTCTAAAGTCTGTGATGGAGTACGTTTACCTAGGTCAAATAATCGAAGGGTACCCTGATCATGAAAAAGAAATATACAGAAGAATAAAAGGGTTAGAGGGCATACGGCAGACAGTGTTAAAACCTGACTGGAAGCTTACCACTATCATTGAAAAGAAAGGTGTGCAGTTAATGCATTCTACCGGTGCTGACATTTGGGTCAGAAACAAGAAGCTAAGGACCGCGCGAAGAGCGGTAGAGCGATGAATGTTAGTCGTAACGTTAAGAGACAGGAAGAGAGCAGTGTGTATCAGTGATCAAACGGGGGCAGCCTATCTCCTAATTGAATTTAGGAGAAAAAATAGAGCTGGACAGGCCATGTAATGCGCAGGTTAGAGAACAGGTGGACCCCCCGTGGCTGCTTAGTGGCTATGGTGTTCGGCTGCTAAGCAAAATGTGGCGGGATCAAATCCCGTCCACGGCAACCGCATTTCAATGGGAGCTAAATGCCAGAAAACACCCATGTACTTAGATTTGGGCACACGTTAAAGAACACCAGGTGGTCCAAATTTCCGGAGTCCCCCACTACGCGTGTCTCATAATCAGAATGTGGTCCTGGCACGTAAAACCCCGTAATATTAAAAAGAAGATAATCGGTGGGCCATTAGGGTACAGAATGGATGCGGAGAGAAGGGAAGTGCTGTCGAGGACGACACAAGAATAGGTGGGGTGTTGAAATAAGCAAATTCACAGGCGCAAGTTGGAATCGATTAGCCCAGGACAGGGGTAATTGGAGATCGCAGGCGGAGGCCTTCGTCCTGCAGTGGACATAAAATAGACTGATGATGACGATGATGAACGCAATAAAAATACAGCCTCTAATTACCATCACAAGGTAGCCTAGAGATTCGCCGGCACGCCATACAATGCAGTTTATTGTTTCGAGTGTGGTGTTTGTAGCAAATAATACAAAGGGGACCTGAAACAGAAAAACAAGAATAGACGGCCATCGCACAGATACAAAACAGAGTTTACCAGAACTAGTAGCCGATTAATATTAATGCGATTAAGCAAAGCTTTACGTACTACAAAAATATAAACGTCCGTTCACCGTACGAGAGCAAATATACCGAGTGATACCTCCCACACAAGTTTAATTAGCTACTCTCGAACTGAATTATATTCGACATGGCAACTTTGAATAGCTAAAAGCTCTAATCTAAACTTGAAATGTTCATATCATTAGCTCAAGTAAGAAAACAATTTATGCCACCAGCCAACATAGAGTCTTAAGCTCGCCCATTCCTTTGCCTCCAGCCCCTGCTTGCCCCTCTTCCAACCACTAAATTTAATATTTTTATCCGTGTTCCTACGCATATTTCCGCCATAGGAGCCCTTTTCCATGTACACCTGCCCCTGCCACTTCTTCGGCCGATTACTTCCTATTTTATTTTTTATTTTTCATAAAACACCACTGACACGTTCCAAAGTTCTAAACGTGACCATGTTTCTCCGTCATCTCCAATAAACAAGGTCGCGCTACCTCTGCACACGTCCGTGGGGACCCTAAGGCCGAGCTGCTGAAGTCATCGTTCCGCTACCATCCCCCCTCCCCCCCCGGCTCTTCTCGCATACTCACATGTCGCCATCTTAATACCTTCAAAATATTCGCTGCCATCGCACTAACGCGGGGCTGCTCAGTTCATTCGTTCAACCTGCCCTTTTGCTGCACCCACGCTGACTGGCTCACCATCTCTTCTAAGACCATAAACGCGCGCCGCCTATGACGCGTATAGTATCTGTTCAATTCATTGCAGCCTTGCTATCTTCTTCTGCGCCTAACAATATATTCAAGCCGCCTTCTTTGTACTTCTCCTGCGGCCTTCTCACCCTCGCCCTCCTTTCCTGTCATCTTATAAAGCATGTATAAAAACGTCAAACAGCATTCATTTTAATTACAGCCGCCGCCGACAAAGCCCGTACGTGACCTCACTCTATTAACCTGTTAAAACCATCCTACCGAGAGTGACTAGGTTGCCTTTGGCAAAGATAGGCGCACCCTTCGAAAAGTAGGCCAGCCTTTCTGAGGCAGCTTCTCCCTGCTACTTTTGCACCGGAGTGCGCTATTCCAACTGTCGGCCCCTTTCTTGTTTTATTTTAGTTTGTTTTCAAGCAGACATGCACATGTGAAGTACATCTAAGAAAGCTTCGAAATGTGCTAGAGGGGAAGTATAGACACTATTGGAATCTCAGCGCTGACACCCGTTGTTGCAAATGGGTCGCAAGCCCCAAGGGTAGCGTAGGCCTGGCGGCCTGGGGCACAACTGGAAGCATCCGAAGGTCCCGGCAAAGCATGAGTGGACTGGTAACAGAACAACTTGTTTATTCTAGCATCGCAAAAGAGCGGGCGGTCAGGTCGACCGAAGTGGAGAGACGGGAGAGCACGTAACTCAACGGAAGAAATCGGAGCCTCTCTCTTGGCGTCCGGGGGCACCTGCTTTTATACTCTCGCAGTTGAGGGGAAGAAGGAACGCCTCGTCAGAGGCGCACGTGATGCGCGGCACGGACAGGCTGAGAGACACGTTGGGACGACTGTAGTGACGCATCCGCCGGGCCGGCGCCGGTCAGACCTCCTCGCTTCACACTTGGGGAGCTCCTCTCCCCGGCTGCCGCGCTTTGACAAGCGTGGGCACCAACATGCACACACACACACACACACACACGCACTTGAAGGCACGTGCCATTGAAACATGCCTGGACGCGCTTGGCGGGGAGGCGTATCGGCGGCGCTGAACGGGCCAAAATGTCCGCCGCTTTGAACGAAGCCCCGGCGTCCGTTGCATCCGCGCCGGCCATACCGCGCGTCGTAGGCGAAACGTAACAACACCTATGGGGGGAGTATTAATCGCAAAGTATGTGATGTGCAGGAAAGTGATACGGCGCATTGCGAGATGTGTCTAAGCAACATCTCAAAAAGCGTAATCCTTGAAATTATTATGACACGAAGCGTTTCAGATAAAGCTTTTAAATATTTAGAAGGAATCATAGGAATCGATGTGCCTAGTGTGCATGGTTCGGAAATAACACAGAAGTGGAAGTAAATATGAGCGACATAGTACTTGAAAGTATAAATGGCCAGACATAGATGCGATGGATTGGCCTGAGTGAATTTGGTCTGAAAAGTAGGAGTGATGTTGTAAGACGACGTGGTGCAATATATCTGTATGAAGATAAAGTACATAGACGTCATGCACGTGCTTGACAATAGGAATAGCGGGGGTTTTACGGAGCAGAAAAGAACTGAGAGGTTAGATAAAAAAACTGAAGGTGCATGGTGAACCTTTTTGAAATTTGTGGACAAGAGAATGCTGGTGCAGTAGGCAATAAGTAAAGCACAAAATAATGTTCCGCTTCTTGGCAGCCTGTAGGAGGCAAATGCACCCAAGTATCCGGAAATGCTAACAAGCGTCTCCAGAAGCGAATAAGTAAACCATTGTTTCAGTGTTCTAGATAAAATGCATATATTAATCTGTCCCCATCACAGCTGAACTGGTGTCTTAACAAAGAAGTTTATCTTTCTGCCGGCACGCTCATCACGATCGACTAGTGTATCCTTGTGCTCGCGCATTTTATCACACTTCTTTTACCAGCGCTAAAGCGCAGAGAGACAAGGAAGATATAAAATTATATAGTCTCGACAAAAAGTAATTCCCGTACTTCTCTTTCGGCAGCGAGGTTAACGACAGCTATCCTAAACAGACATACACGCGAATGTAGCGCGACGCTTGCCAATGAAGGACACTTTAAGATTGCACCATTAAAGTGTTTATCACCTCTCTGGCCTATATTCCTTCGGAGTATTGAACATGACTCCCTGTTTGGCCTTTTGTACCTTCTAGCTTACAAAATGGCACCAGGAAAGCGGCACAAATCCTAAATTTCGCATCAATGTTCTTTTTTACTTCAGATTGTGAGTTTTGGGTGAAGAGAGACGACACTACCTCGGCCCATACAGAGAATATTACAGAGAAGGCGAAAAAGTGCCAACATTTGTTTCAACATTTTTGTTACACTGGCATGCAACTTTATGACGAGGACCACTGCAACAAGCGTAATAGGTAATAGTATATGAAGACACGGTCTAATGATACCAATATCCTGATTACTTGAATATGAAAATAATAAAAATGGTATTGGGTGTGGCAAGATTTCTACACATGTGTTGGGTTTGTTTCTCGAAATCTGAAGAAACTTTTTACTACGCTACCACTTTGCGTTGCAGGTTTAGTGAGCGTGCTGCGAACTGACTTTTTGTAGGGCTGTAAAAGACGTCTTAGAGGAGTGCTAAAATGATATTCCCCACTCTCAATTTCCTTTCGATAAATCCATGTCGTAAACTTAAATCTGCTAACAAAAACTGCCGAGCCTCAGACTGTCATAAATAACCTAAAATGTGAGCCGCCCGAGTCCAAGGACTCGAGGTCGTCACCTAGGCTGGGGTGCTTATGGCCCCACCCCGCCCAAATCGCCGGACATTTGCAATAAAGTTTTCACTCACTCACTGTGAGCTTTTGTGCCATTAACTTCGGTCTTATTTACCAGGATATAAAAGCGTCGTGGCGTCCTCTCGCAAAACGTGGCCACGCGTTCGCACGACTATGCCGCGTTTTTACGCCCCCATGGTAAGCTCAGTCGCCCCCTACGTGGCTACTTGTTGTGAAGGCCGACGTGGCAGCACAGCAAACAAATGAGCGAGTTGGAGCTGGCGTCAAAGCGTTGCAATGTCCTGCACCAACCTGACCACTTTCCGCGTCATGACGTTAAGGCGCAGTAGACGCGAAACAAAAATTGACCGTAAGAATGTTACTTTATTAGTACCTTCAGGGCGCTAAAGCATGCTCGTAGTATATTTCCTTGAATTTATAGCACCTTCATTTCAAAGCAAAATAATGAACATGAGAAATCGCCATCACAAGCAAACGGGACGAGAAAGCGGAAGTGTCCCGTGAACTTCAAAGGGGACGTACGAAGATAGTAGAGCTGCAAGGACGCTGTGACGGGTGGTGATGTTTGATGCAGTCGCACTGCGGGATATAGTTCAAGGAGCTGGCTGGACCGACATGGGCCTACGCTTTGTGCTGCTGTTGGTCCCACAGTTCAAATCGGACGTTCCAATCCTAGGCTTCCCCCCCCTCGCTAAGAGGCGTCGCAGATGCTTCAATAGGCCTAATTATCGGCGCCAAATAACTATCCCGCCCCGTAATTGGCGTCTAACTACAGGTGCCAATTATTTTCTGAAACATTTTCTGAAGGGAGCAGACCCCCCCCCCTTTTTTTTTTCTTTTCCGTGATGTCTAATACCCCTGTCGCACGGACGCGGCTAAAGTCCTTTTCACTCCCTTCAAGCAAGGACGTCTTTATCTCGGGGGAGATGCGCGCCGTGTCACACGGCAATCCTTTAGCAAAGGAAGTTTAAGGAAGTTCCTGAAGGAAGTACTCTTGTTCCAAGCGTGCTCAAATTCCAAGTCAAGAAATCACCCTCATTTATATTAATTTCACTTTATGTGCAATTATAACTGTTTTTATTGCATATAATATAGTATTTGAGCACTGACAAAGATATTTGAGTTAAGCAGCTACATTCGACTCTCGAACCGGGCGTTCTTGGAATGGCTGCTGCGTTTGCCCTGACTGTGCCATTTATTGTTGTTTTCGTCAACGCGATCGCTCGCCTCGCGCATGCGAATGAGTGATTCACGTCTTTCCCAAGAGGAGCGCCGCCGGCCGCCCATTCCACGAATGACGTGGCCCGAAGCGGAAACGTGGGCGTCAATTCGCCTTTGGGAAGACGATACCATTGTGCAGGCTCTGGGCGCCAACGGCACTGTCAAGACACGCAAGCAAGTCTAGTCGAAAATCGACAACTTGACTCGCAAATACAGGTGAGCGTCATCTTTCTACGCAGGCATGCGCTACCGCCCAGCGATCGGAGTTGACAGCACTGAATGCAAAGAGGGTAGATGTTCTGCCGTTTTCATCTGCAGATGTTGGCGAACTATCTGAGCAGTTTTCTCCCACTTCCACCTAGAGTTTAGTTTCTTGCTGTGCTAGCTGGCGTTAGTGCTGATGTTCATGTACATACACTGATAGAAATGACACTGTGCTGCGTGCACATTACGTAGCAAGCACATTACGTAGGTCAAACTTTTACTCGAGTAGGATGCTTTTGCTGTTGCTTGCTAATCATGAACTTACAAAATTTCGCATGCCACTTAGAACATCACCTTCATCTTTTCTTAAGCCATACAAGAATCTCTCTTGATATCTTTATTTCACATCTTTTCAGGAATGCCGTCGGAAAACCAGCCATCGACGCTCATTTCAGAAATGCAGCCAGCCAGCCATCGACTAGCCAGCCAGCCATCGACATCAGATGACGAGCTTGGAAGCGTTTCAGGCAAGCCCACTGTTGAGCGGGCTATGGAATATGGGAATAGGGACCCTGAAGGCGTGATGCAGACTACAGCAACGCCTTCCACCTCTGAACTCAGTGGAAGTTGTAGTGAATTCCCGAGGCCACACCGGAAGAGAAAGCGTGTGTCCCAACAGCAGAAGTTCCAGGAAGTTCTCTTGGAACAACAAAGACAACTTATCGTAGCCCTTGATGAGGCTTCGAAAGATGAGCGGGCGCTTAGGAAGAGGCAAGTGAGCGCAGTAAAGAAACTGGTGGACCTCCTAGCAGAATTCTTGAATAAAACTTAAGCATGTGCATTTACTGGCTCTCTTTAGTGCTGTCCGATTTGCTGGAAATATTTAATAACAGCATCTCTGACTTCTACTCCACTTGCAACCTGCATGTACGTTGCATGTGACGGTTGCTCACGCAGCGTGTCCTTGTGATGCCCAAATATGGGGACAAAGGTTCGTGTACTCAAATGTTTTAATGGTTTTCTTAGGCGGAGCCTCCGAGAACTCAGTTGAGGACGAAGCCGTTGGTTTGAACACACACACAACCTTTTAATATAACTAAGAGAGGCTTAAGATAAATAGAAGAAAATAGAAAACATAAAAGAAACACTCAAATAGACATCATCGCAGAAAGAAACACACTTGGGGCTAGTATGGAGCTAACTAGTGCGTAAGTCCGGGCTTGCCACGACGGCAGGGACACACAACAGTCTCGACGCGGCGACGCGGCGACGCGGCGACAAGCCGACGAAAGGAGTGGCGCCGGTCTCACCGAAGGTCGTGGTGTAAGTTCGTTGACCGGGCGACTGGAGCTGGCCAGCTCTGGTCTGGAGAGTTGAAGCAGGCGGCTTGGTCGCACGAGCAGCCGGCGGCGGCGTTCTGGCCGGGCAGCTGGGTGTAGAGCTCGGGCCCGTAGCCAGACTGCTCTTGTCCTGCCCACGGGCACAGAAACTCCAACGCCTTCCTCGGGCAGCAGGCGGCACGACAGACGGGGGCGGCGTTCTGGCTGGGCAGCCGGCGTAGAACTCGGGCCCGTAGGCTGACAGTTCTCGTCCTGCCCACGGGCGTAGAAGCTCACCTGCCTTGAGGAGATGACGGCACGCTCGGATAAACGGGCGACGCAGAGGAACAGGTTGGCAGGAGGCCCCGGGCGGGGGAAGTCCTGGTGGCTCGGGTCCGGAACCCGACGGTCCGTCTTCAACGCCCGCTCCGGTGGTTGACCTCCTCCTGGCGTCGCTTCCTGGAGCTCTTCCGGCGTCTCCCCTGCGTCTCCCTTGCGTCTCCTTTCTGCCAGCGCACCACGCTTTTTCTTGTGTTCTGGCCGATTAGTCATTCTCCGATTGGCTGCCTGATGTCCCGTGGTCTTTCCTAATTGCTTTGCTTTTCTTCTTTTAGTTGTTTTTCTTGCACCGCGCGTTCACGTGCCGGACGCTCTTCGGCATTGTCTCCAGCACATAATTTCCCTCGGCGCTCGCATTCCTTGTCGTCTGCTCCTGACCGTCCCGATCACCGCACCATGTCGCGCACCACACATCACAGTCCTGCAGCTCGGCTTCTATCAGCCACTGCTGTGATATGAAGCCATTGAAATTTTCACAGATATTGTTCAGTACAGAGCACGCACAGAAAACAACTGGCACATAATTGACATCGCATTCCATGCGCTTCATTAAGAACCTTAAACGCGCTTTTAGCCTTCCTATCATTTTAGCCTTCAGCTTTTAGCCGGCACCACCCTCTTCATCCGGTTGTCTATTTTCAGTGCACTGGCTCGGCCCCATCGAATCCCTCTCCACTTGAGCGTGCTCCTCGCCTCTTGTGAACCAATTAGATAAGACAAACCCCTCAGTGTAGGACTGCCATTCGTTTTTCAAGCAAACAAAAGTGAGCTCCTATGAACGAGGAGGGCGTTTGATTGGTTTGTTCAGACAATCCTGCGAATGCCTGCTCGATGCTTGCGTCGCCGGTTACGCAAAGCTGACGTCAGGAGACTGGAATATAAACATATTAGAATAGTTTTACGTTATACGGCCCATGGTCGCTAAAGCACGATTGATTTGCCGCACTAACGCAACACATTGTTTTCTTATTCACAAAGTTTTCCGCCATTTCTAAATCTTAGTGTACGTAACTGCACTCTGTACTCACCAGCGTAACTTTTCGATGCCGCGTGGCGACGCTATGCAGGCCGTCGCTGTACGGCGACATGCCTTTAAATGCGCTCTATTGGGGCTCGCGTTTTTTATTGGCTAGGCTAATAATTTCTAATAAAGCACTCAAGTAAAACCTTGAGGAGCTGATTATCTTCTCTAGATGTGCCTCCATCGACTCAAGAAAGTTTGCATCCGCGCAGGTTCTACTTACCGCTAGGACGCTTTGTTACACAGGGGAAACACGGGCAAGCACAGAGACCGGTACAACACAAATTCAAAAATGCTTTTCTTGCTTAAAACAAAAAGTAACTTGATAAATGTTTATCAGTTTTAGACAATGAATGCTTCTAATAAATACACTATTTCGCGTGTTTTTACCCAGACCACCTCATTGCTAAATTTATGACTAAACATGGACTAAAACTAACTTTCTTGCAACTTTGTCGCCAGCTGTACAGGCCATTTCACGTTATATTCGTCCCAAATTATTTTTCGCTTATAGCACGGCTAGCTGGCAATTAGTTATTGTGAAATATAAGCTTTCGGTAAAGGTTATCTGTCTGCTAAAAATTCCCAATATGCATCAAATTTTGCATATTTAGTGGCGTATGAAAAACTCACGGAAACCTAAAGATGGATAAGACCTTTTTTAAGTGAAAAGCCTATCTTTATTCTCAAAGAAAAATCGTGTGCTCGCCTAATTTAAGAAGAGAAATTTTTTTTTACAATGCGTTTTACGACTAAGACTTTCGAGCTTTCTAAAAAAACTTCACATGTTCCTAGCGGTGCTGAAAATCTTTTTTTTTCGCAAGAAATGTTTTAAAGAAAGACTTCTTGCTTTAAATAGATAGTCCTCAATTTTTTCAAGAAAATCGCTGATACAGTTGGCGTGGAATGACTCATATATTACGAGCGTATAAACAATATTACTGTTAGCTGAAAGTATGGTAAACACAGTATAGAACATGACTTTTAAAAGTAACATTGGAAAAGGAAACACCAGCAGTAGTTCGTACAAATGTTTGCTATTAGACAGCATTAGCTAGTGCTTTTTTAAAATTATTATTGTTACTATTGGAAACAATATCAGAGGGAAGTTAATTCGATTTTTTTTGACGTACGTAGCAAAAATAAGATTAAGAAGTATCTTGTGTGACGTGCACTATTTCTTACTTTATGCTAATGATCATTACAGCGAGATAAGTAATATAGTCGCGACATGAACTTCGGATGAAGAGTAGGGTGGTGATGCAGCTGATAAAAAAAAATAAAAGGCGGGAAATTCTTAGACGTGTTTCTAGCGACTGAAGGCCCATATTTGATTTCAGTCAACATACGCCAGCTGCACGCTGTATGTAGTTCCAAAGAAGAAAGGAAGTTGCGTTTCTTTAGATTAGTTTGTGGCGACAAGCGACCACGTAGACTGGTGAAGTCTCGGGCTCTCGCGGGAGAGGAAAAACCGACACCCTTTCTCTTAGCGTAGCATTTTTTATTTGTCTCTTTTGGAACGCTAGCACGTGCCGGAGCGTGCCAGCCGCTCGTGCCTACTGCAAATGCCAGCGTCTACGTAATTCTCATGCGAGAGAGAAGTGATTCTTGTGGGGAAGGAGAAAAGGCTAGCGCTATGCGACGCCGATACTGCTGCCGCTACAGAGGTCTCCCCCCTTAGAGAGGGGGAAAATTCGACGAACGATGGAAAGACCACGTGACGCGGCGTGCCTTGGCGTTGGTCTTGGGTGTCACGTACGGAGACGGCGGCCAAAAATGCAGCAGGGTTGGGTCGCACATTCATGGGGCCGATGGCGCGGGTGCTTCAATGTAGGGGGGTTTGAGACGTTCCAGGGCAATTGTACCTGATCGGCCGTTGACATTCACGACAAAAGTCATGGGACGACGCTCGAGAACACACTATAGGCCGGAATAGTGTGGTTTCAATGGCTTCCGCACGGCACAGTTACGCACGAAAACGTGGGTAGCAGAGGTGAGTGCGCGAGTAACGTTCGGAGACCTTCCTTCTTGTGAACCTGTAGGCACGGCACGTATCTGGTCCTGCTGAGCAGAGGTAGCCAGACTCTGCTGCTAAGGGAATAGTCAGAAGCTGCGATTCTGGTGGATGCTGTAATTGCTCTTGCTGTATTATTGGGACGAGCTCTGGAAGAATGGGTCTAATAATACTGTGCAGCGGGCCCAGGGCTTCATGGCACACGTCGTTATGGCACCCCAGTAGGTCTGGAATCGTCTCGGGAGGGGGGGGGGGGGGGGGGGGCGTCCATATTTACACTTGCATTTGGTATTCTTTTGTCATGCCGTGAATGGCTTACGGCGCAATAGACGACTCAGGTGAAGTAGGATCTGCTAATAGTAACAGCTGTCTCTTGTAGAAATAGTGAATTTGTGAACTTGAGCGTTGTTTGAAGAAATATAGCTTTGTCCCATCGATCGACACGGTTTTGGTCAAAAGCGGGGATAAAACTTGCTCTCCAGTGATCCCAGGCATCATCTTCATGGTCTGGGACCATTTCCTGACCATTTCTTGACAATGTGTACAAGGAACAATCTCATATACTGCACATTATCCAGTGACGCCACCCAGCAGTTTTCACAAGCGTACTGAAAGAACTTCACCCAAGTGGTTGCCGACGTGGATGTCCCACGGAACATGTCTGGTTTCACTAATTAAGCTTTGGGACCAGTCTTAGCGCGTAGAGTTCCTGTTAGCACAGCAACCAATTGCGCATGTTGCTCAATTTGTGATGCCTGCTATTTCAACATCTGCTCCATAGCAATGTCCTGCCTATTGTCATTTCGAAAAGGCCTGTTAGTCGATAACTGTCTGAAGTGCATTTCGTAGTCGGACATTTTGATATTGATCTTCCACATACCTCGGCTGAGACCCGCTTCAGTGACTTTAGCCTTAGTTGCGATGAACTGGAGCAGATTGGTGACGTCGCTGTCTCCTGGACTTCGACTTGTTTTTCATTTTGGGCTTGGTACGACGTGAAGTACGGTTGTTCCGCTGTAGTAGTTCCAACTCGTACTTCTATCCACATTCTGTTGGGCTGCCCCAAATATAGAATACAGCATCTGAGACTGACAAACTCTTTATTGTTTACATTCGATCTGCTTGTTCTCTCTTCACTTCCTCTTCTTCTTTTGACCTGGACATTCAGTGAAATACCGGGACTGGCCGATGACGAAGCGTCGACCACGATTCCTACTACGGACATTATCTTGTGCTCTCCTATCAGTGCCTGGTTTGGCATGTAATACAGTACATGTCCGCACTTTTCAACTTCATGGGCTCTTTCTGCCATTCCTCACGGGTAGTACTTACCGAATGACTTATATTTACATATGATATTTGGTGTTTTTGACGCTTTCTGGACACTTGGATAACCTTTTACATGGGATCTTTCAGACCCTTCATGCTTACAATATTCCTTCCGCAAAAGTTTTACCTGGTAGTTCCCACTAAAGCGTCATATGCTTTCGTTGGCACCGTTTATATATGGCTAGGGTTCTTCTAAAGGGGAGAGAAAGGAGGGTGGGTGAGACAACGACCGAGGGTGTGTTAGCGGAGAGGGTGTACAATTGAAAAAAAAAAGTGTGCTATTTAACGTTGGTAGGGGACTGTGAGGTAGCGCCATGTGTAAATTATCGCGTCAAATTCTGTATTTATAATTCCACCGCGGCTCGAACTTCTGATGTGTTCAGGTGGTCTCAGACTGAAGTTTCCCACTTCCCAAAAGTATCTTTCTACAGTGTTTATTTCTTCATTGGATTCTATAGTGAGAGATTCAACAGAACCTAAAGTGTGTACTCGGCATATCAGTGTGCCCTTTCTGCGAGCCACCTATGCCAAATTGCTTTCAGCTAGTGCAGTCTACTCATGAATCCTCGTTATGCTTCCCGACACTGTTTCACAGTAGAAATCTTTTCCGCTACGGGGTGTGTTCTCATCTGTGTTCGCCAAACGCTGTTCATCTTTATTTATTTATTTTATTTATTTATTTGAACCTCAAGGGTCCCTGGCGGGACATTACATGAGGGGTGGGGGAAAGGACGGCGGTTAACAACGAAATTTACATGAGAATCATGACGATGACATGGCTTTCTCGATGGCTTCCTCGATCTTCTAATGTTATTGCCATGATCTTCATGTCTCACTCTCCTTTTTTATCAAGTAGAGACGCGTTGACTTTCGATATTACATCTACTTCGACTCCTTCTATTTTAGGAACTGGCTTCTCCACCACTTTGACTTCCGGAACAGCCGCACATCGTTAGTTTTTTCATACCACCAACTGCGTCAAGGATCATTCCTACTTTTTTTATATGAATACACGAAGGCTTCGCGAAAGCTTACTGACAATAAAATGTGTCTGGCTACCTCTGCCCAGCAGGACCAGATACGTGCCGTGCCTACAGGTTCACAAGAAGGAAGGTCTCCGAACGTTTCTCGCGCACTCACCTCTGCTACCCACGTTTTCGTGCGTAACTTTGCCGTGCGGAAACCATTGCAACCACACTATTCCGGCCTATAGTGTGTTCTCGAGCGTCGTCCCATGACGGCCGATCAGGCACAATTGCCCTGGAACGTCTCAGAACCCCCATACATTGAAGCACCCGCGCCATCGGCCCCATGAATGTGCGACCCAACCCTGCTGCATTTTTAGCCGCCGTCTCCGTACGTGACACCCAAGACCAACGCCAAGTCACGCCGCGTCACGTGGTCTTTCCATCATTCGTCGAACTTTCCCCCTCTTTAGGGAGGGGGGGGGGGAGACCTCTGTAGCGGCAGCAGCATCGGCGTCGCATGAGAATTGCGTAGACGCTGGCATTTGCAGTAGGCACGAGCGGCTGGCACGCTCCGGCACGGGCTAGCGTTTCAAAAGAGACAAAAAAAAAATGCTACGCTAAGTGAAGGGGTGTCGGTTTTTCCTCTCCCGCGAGAGCCCGAGACTTTACCAGTCTACGTGGTCGCTTGTCGCCACAAACTAATCCAAAGGAACGCAACTTGCTTTCTTCTTTGGAACTACATACAACGTGCAGCTGGCGTATGTTGAATGAAATCAAATATGGGTCTTCAGTCGCTAGAAACACGTCTAAGAATTTCCCGTCTTTTATTTTTTATCAGCTGTATCACCACCCTACTCTTCTTCCGAAATTCATGTCGCGACCATATTACTTATCTCGCCGTAATGATCATTAGCATAAAGTAAGAAATAGTGCACGTCACGCAAGATACTTCTTAATCTTATTTTTGCTACGTACGTCGAAAAAATCGAACGAACTTCCCTCTGATGTTGTTTCCAATAGTAACAATAATAATTTTCGAAAAGCACTAGCTAATGCTGTCTAATAGCAAACATTTCTACGAACTACTGCTGGTGTTTCCTTTTCCAATGTTACGTTTAAAAGTCATGTTCTATACTGTGTTTACCATATTTTCAGCTAACAATAATATTGTTTACACGCTCGTAATATATGAGTCATTCCACGCCAACTGTCCCAACCTTGGCACTCGACCATCAGCGATTTCCTTGAAAAAATTGAGGACTATCTATTTAAAGCAAGAAGTATTTCTGTAAAACATTTCTTGCGAAAAAAATTTTCAGCACCGCTAGGAACATGTTAAGTTTTTTTAGAAAGCTCGAAAGTCTGAGTCGTAAAACGCATTGTAAAAAAATTTTTCTTCTTAAATTAGGCGAGCACACGATTTCTCTTTGAGAATAAAGATAGACTTTTCAATTAAAAAAGGTGCTATCGATCTTTACGTTTCCGTGAGTTTTCATACGCCACTAAATAGGCAAACTTTGATGTATATTCGGAATTTTTAGCAGAAAGATAACCTTTACCGAAAGGTTATATTTCACAATAACTAATTGGCAGCTAGTTGTACTATAAGCGAAAAATAATTTGGGAGGAATATAACGTAATATGGCCTGTATAGCTGGCGACAAAGTTGCAAAAAAGTTAGTTTTAGTCTATGTTTAGTCACAAATTTAGCAATGAGGTGGTCTGGGTAAAAGGACGCTAAATAGTGTATTTATTAAAAGCATTCATTGTCTAAAACTGATAAACATTTATCAAATTACTTTTTGTTTTAAGCAAGAAAAGCATTTTTGAATTTGTGTTGTACCGGTCTCTGTGCTTGCCCGTGTTTCCCCTGTGTAACAAAGCGTCCTAGCGGTAAGTACAACCTGCGCGGATGCAAACTTTCCTGAGTCGATGGAGGCACATCTAGACAAGATAATCAGCTCCTCAAGTTTTTACTTGAAAGCTTTATTAGAAATTATTAGCCTAGCCAATCAAAACGCGAGCCCCAATAGAGCGCATTTAACGGCATGTCTCCGTACAACGACGGCCTGCATAGCGTCGTCACGCGGCATCGAAAAGTTACGCTGGTGAGTAGAGAGTGCAGTTACGTACACTAAGATTTAGAAATGGGCGAAAACTTTGTGAATAAGAAAACAATCTGTTGCGTTATTGCGGCAAATTAATCGTGTTTTAGCGACCATGGGCCATATAACGTAAAACTATTCTAATATGTTTTTATTCTAGTCTCCTGACGTCAGCTTTGCGTAACTGGCGACGCAAGCATCGAGCAGGCATTCGCAGGGTTGTCTGAACAAACCAATCAAACGCTCTCCTCGTTCATAGGAGCTCACTTTTGTTTGCTTGAAAAACGAATGGCATTGCCTACACTGAGGGGTTTGCCTTATCTAATTGCTTCCCAAGAGGCGAGGAGCACGCTCAAGTGGAGAGGGATTCGATGGGGCCGAGCCAGTGCACTGAAAATAGAAAACCGGATGAAGAGGGTGGTGCCGGCTGAAAGCTGAAGGCTAAAATGATAGGAAAGCTAAAAGCGCGTTTCAGGTTCTTAATGAAGCGCATGGAATGCGATATCAATTATGTGCCAGTGGTTTTGCGTGCGTGCTATGTACTGAACAATATCTGTGAAAATTCCAATGGATGCATATCACAGCAGTGGCTGAATGAAGCCGAGCTGCAGGACTGTGATGTGTGGTGCGCGACATGGTGCGTGGATCGGGACGGTCAGGAGCAGACGACAAGGAGTGCGCGCGCCGAGAGAAATTCCGTGCTGGAGACAACGCCGAAGAGCGTCCGGCACGTGAACGCGCGGCGCAAGAAAAACAACTAAAAGAAGAAAAGTAAACCAATTAGGAAAGACCACGGGGCATGAGACAGCCAATCGGAGAACGACTAATCTGCCAGAAAACAAGAAAAATCGTGGTGCGCTGGCAGAAAGGAGACGCAGGGGAGACGCCAGGAGAGTTCCAGGAAGCGACGCCAGGAGGAGGTGAACCACCGGAGCGGGCGTTGAAGATGGGCAGTCGGGCTTCGGACCCGAGCCACCAGGACTTCAACCGACCGGGGCCTCCTGCCAACCTGTTCCTGTGCGTCGCCCGTCTACCCGAGCGTGCCGTCATCTCCTCAAGGCCGGTGAGCTTCTGCGCCCGTGGGCAGGACGACAACGGTCAGGCTACGGGCCCGAGTTCTACGCCAGCTGCCCGGCCAGAACGCCACCTCCGCCTGCCGTGCCGCCTGCTGCCCGAGGCCGGCGTTCGAGTTTCTGTGCCCGTGAGCAGGACAAGAGCAGTCGGGCTACGGGCCCGAGCTCTGCACCCAGCTGCCCGGCCAGAACACCGCCGCCGTCTGCTCGTGCCACCAAGCCGCCTGCTTCACCTCTCCAGACCAGAGATGGCCAGCTCCGGTCGCCCGGTCAACGAACTTACACCACGACCTTTGGTGAGACCGGCGCCACTCCTTTCGTAAGCTTGTCGCTCCGTCGCCGCGTCGAGACTGTTGTGTGACTAGTTAGCTCCATACTAGCACCAAGTGTGTTTCTTTCTGCGATGATGTCTATTTGAGTGTTTCTTTTACGTTTTCTATTTTCTTCTATTTATCTTAAGCCTTTTTTAGTTATATTAAAAGGTTGTGTGTGTGTTCAAACCAACGGCTTTGTCCTGAACTGGGTTCTCGGAGGCTCCGCCAAAGAGAACCGTTAAAACATTTGAATACACGAACCTTTGTCCCCATATTTGGGCATCACAAATTGGCTTCCGCGACAGGACAAAGCCGTTCGTTAGGATTCTTTTGTAAAGGCTAGGAACTATGGCTGCTAGCACACGAGAGCTGTTAGCCCTAGCCGAACGCATGGGGCTTGAAGGTGCGGAGTTGAGGTCATGGTTGAACAAGCAGGGAGCGCGTGCGCGAGAAGAGCAGGCAGAGGAGCGCAAGGCTAGGAGGGAGGAACTTGCACGGGAGGAGAGAAATTTACAATCACGGCTTAAAGTCGCGGAAGCTGAGGGCGCATATCTGGGCAAGAAACTGCCAGAAATTAGTTTGTTTGAATTAGCCACCGTCGCCCAGCGATTGGGTTTGCATGGGGCACACTTTACCAGGTGGGTGCAAGACAGATGGCTGTTAATATGCGCGAAAGCTCGGTGGGAGTGCGACAGGCATGTGGCAGAACAGGCAGCTGAGAGGGCACGTCTGGAGGAGGATCTTCGCGGGATACGCCTTAGTATCAAATGCCTAGATTCATCACTCGCGGATGCTCGCCCCGAAGGGACAAGATCCGCAGTTGAGGACGCAGCACAGCAGTGCAGCGGCAACCCGAGGGTTCCCTCCGACTTGACGTCAGGCCTCAGCGAGCAAAAAGTGTCTCAAGGAGAGACAACTTGTGATCATGCCATTGTAGGCAAACATACTGATATTAGGTCACAAGACAAGAAGCAGATTGCTTCCGTACCTCAACCAGTGCTGCGTGGGCCCGGCGCAGGCGATGACTGGTTGGTGCAAGGTTCAGAGCTACCATGCAAAAGCATGCTTGAGAAAACTAAAGTTAGAACTGAGAACCTCCTACAGGCTACATATTGTCGCGTAGCTGTCTTTACGTTTTTTTCGTTGCCTGTGCTGTGTGGCAGTGTTCCTTTCTTTCTTACCGCTTTTATCTCAAAATGTCTTTTCTCCCACGAGTCGCGAGGCCGATTGGGGGCGCGGGGATCTCACGCGCAGCACCCCCGTTCCGCCTGAGGGTCCGGCCGGCCGGCTGCGCTGTCGCCCCCCCCCCCCCCCCCCTTTGTACTGGCGACGGAAGCGGCGCCTCCTAATTGCTCAAACTGTTCGGGGATGCTTCTCGACTCTTTTGTGCGCTTTCTTTTTGTAGACGCCGCCAGTTCGTCTAAAGCCCAACGGATGTCTCTGTAGTTTTTTGTGCATCTTTTCTTTGGGTCATAATTCCTCAGGCAAGCGGCTGTCATCAAGTTCAAACTCGGCGAAGTCCGCCAAGGATTGGCTGTGAGGATTTGAATCTGTGCGGCCTGATTGGCCCTGGTCAACTAAGAGTTGGTATTGGTGATCTCTTTGCTCTCGGGCGGAATGTTGTGACGTTTCCCGAGGGTCCCAGTTCAGCTCGGCCGGAGACACCGATGGACGAGGTCGCAGCGAGTGCTGCTGAGATGTCGCAGTTATGAATTGTACAAGTGCGTAAATGCTTATACTTGGTTAACCAAAGTTTAAATAAATCAAATCAGGAAATGTCTACGGATCTCCAGTGTGCTCGCTTCATCTCTCCGGCGCGGAACAAGTAGCGGACAACTTTCTTACGCCACGAAGTGGTGGAGGTGCGGGGTACTGAAGACTCCCTGTACGGTGATGAGCCCAACCTTGAGAAGCCAGAACGGTACGAACGACGCTGCGACAATGGCCCATCTTCCAACTGCTGCGACATCAAGACCCTTCATCGGATCCCCACTTTTCAAAGGTACCCCTGAAGAATCAGTCTTGGAGTGGCTAACTTGCTATGAGCACGTCTCATCACTCGACGCCTGGCACGATGACACCAAGGTGAAATTTCTTTATTTGGCTTTGGAGGGTGACGCGAAAAAATGGTACACCACCAAAATTTTGACCGGTGCCCCGAATAGATGGGAGGAGTGGGCTGCGCTGCTGAAATTTTGCTTCAGTAGCCGCCACGTAGCAGAGATAGCGTACCTGCGCTTGGAAAACAGAGTGCAGCTGCCGTCTGAGAGCCCAGAGCAGTATCACTACGATGTGCTGCAACGTTGTGCCCGACTGGACCCAGCCATGAAGGAGGAAGAGCGCTTGCGTCATCTTTTGCGCGGACTTCGGGCCGGTACGCTGGAGAAGATGATGCTTGTTAATCCCACAACCTGTGCAGAATTTCTGCAATCTCTCCAGCGTATAAACCACGCTGCATTGATGGCCCTTGCCCATTTGACGCCTTCGAAGGGCTACCCTCCTCCCACTGGCCCGCAGCCGTGGACAGCGACCATTCCCAGGGAGCCAAACGGCCCAGCCGTCGTCGCCGACGCAGCACAGCACCCTCTGGTAAGCTTCCCCGTTTACGAGCACCAACACTCCGTGTCGACATGCGTGCCGGACACCTACCATCACCGACAAGGCGCTTCGACGGGTAACATGGACATGAAGGCCATCGCTGAGTCTATTGGCTCCCTTGCCGACCGACTAAAAGCTGTAGAGGCATAGGTGTGCCAGCTGCTTGCACCATGGCCTCTCAGTACGTCCCGCGGCGACGATGGGCGCCCTCGGTGCTACTATTGCCATCGCCTCGGCCACATCGCGCGTCAATGCCAGAGGCAGTACGAAGACCAAAAGCGGCAGCAAAGGTACGACTCGTAACGGGGAGCGGCATTTTGACTCGGGAAACGGGAACGACCGGATATAGGGGGCCCGCCTGGCAGTTCAGTCTGCACACTGTCAGAAAACCAACTAATCTCTGTGCCTGTCAGGGCGAATGGAACAAGCGGCACCCTAATTGTAGACACGGGCTCATCTGTCAATGTCGTTTCCTTAGATCTCGCGCACAAGATCGCTTCAGTTCAAAAATTGAGAGAGAGTGGAATTTTAATAAGAGGAATCGGAGGAAATGTCCTCTCGCCCGTGGGGGAAGCGGAAATAATTCTTCAATTCGGTGCCACACAAACCTCTCAGAAATTTCTAATTGTAAAGCACTGCCCGTACGAGCTGCTCGGTGGCCTCCCATTTTGCAGAGCAGGTCGGTTACTTGTAGATTTTTCTGTGGAGAAACTGCAAATTGGAAAGGAAGTGTTTAATCTTCAAGTCGAGTCGAAGAGTGCCACACATGGTGATGTTCCAGCGCGATGCCAAGAGCAGATCCGATTAGAGCCGCGCACCGAGACTGTTGTGGCCGTAGAAATTCCTATAGACGGCGTCCACATTGTCGAGCCAAATGTGACTTCGACAAACGGGTTGCTAGTCGCACGAACCATAACCAATGTGTTGAGTGGAGTCAGCATTGTCCGCGTGGCTAACCCTACTATGTCCCCAGTGATTCTGCATAGCGGCACAAAGCTTGGTTGGGCTACGTCCATTTATGACGCGCAGCTGGGCGTCGCCACCCCGCACTGCACAGCCGGTAGAAGCGACTTCGAAGTCGACACTGGCTCCCATTTACAACCTTCTGAAAGAGGTGAGCTGCTGTCACTTGTCAATTAGTTCCGCCATCTGTTTACCGGAAAACACAACCCAATTCAAAGAACTGACGTAACGGAGCATGTCATAGATACTGGTGATTCGGCTCCGATTCATCAGCATCCCTACCGACATTCCGCTTTCGAAGAGAAGTGATTAGCGAGCAGGTTGATGAGATGCTTCGTGACGGAGTGATCAGAGAGTCTAACAGCCCTTGGTCGTCCCCCGTGGTTCTGGTAAAGAAGCCGAACGGCGGCTGGCGCTTCTGTGTCGATTTCAGAAGAGTCAATGCCGTCACGAAAAGAGACGTGCACCCTTTGCCGAGAATCGACGATATTCCTAATGTGCTGCAGGGATCCCGCTACTTCACGACATTGGACTTGACATCAGGCTACTGGCAAATCGGAATTAGGAGGATAAGCATAAAACAGCATTTTCATGCGGGCGAGGACTCTATGAATTCAATGTCGTCCCGTTTGGGCTGTGTAATGCTCCGGCTACGTTTCAGAGGATGATAAACAAAGTGCTAAGTGGTCTCCTCTGGAAGGAATGCTTGGTATGTCGTAACTATGTCGTACCTTGACGACATAGTTATTTTCTCAAAGACAATGGCAGCCCACTTGGACGATCTCAGAAAGGTATTTGCTGCCCTCGAAGAAGCTAATTTGAGGCTAAACCTGAGAAAGTGTACCTTCGCCCCCGAGGAGATTAGGTACCTGGGACACGTGATCACTGGAGACACTATAACCCCTGATCCACATAAAATAGCTGCTATCGGGAAATTTCCGACACCAAAAAGTAAAAAGCAGGTACAGAGCTTCCTCGGCATCTGTAACTATTACAGACGCTTCATTAAGGACTTTGCGCAGATTTCCCGGTCATTGACAGTGTTAACTAAGAAAAATGAAACTTTTGGATGGAATATGGCTTGTGAGGAGGCTATGGGAACGCTCAAAGCCAAATTAAACGCGGCACCAGTGCTTCGTGAGTTCGAACCGGGCAAAGCAATTGAAATTCACACAGATGCCTGCGATTACGGAATCGGTGCGGTGCTCGTTCAGAAGGAGGGCTCCCAGGAACGCGTCGTTGCCTACGCCAGTCGCCTCCTAAACAAAGCTGAAAGCAACTACAGCACGACAGAGAAGGAGTGTCTCGCCGTCGTTTATGCCTGCAGACAGTTTCGCACTTACATCTTCGGGTGCCACTTCACCGTAGTGACCGACCAGGCTTGTCTAGCTTGGCTCATGAGAGTCAAGAATCCAAATGGACGGCTCATGAGATGGTCGTTGCTGCTGCGGGAATGTGACATGGCAATGAGACACCGTCCAGGTTTGAAGAACGGGAACGCGGACGCGCTTTCCCGATTGCCCCATGAACCTCCGCCGACTAGTAACGAAAACGCACTACCGCTACTTGCGCTGGATTATGTGGACGTCGGTGCAAAGCAGAGGGATGACACTTGGATCAGGCAGTTAATACAGCATTTGGAGAACCCTGATACGCCCGTCGCAAGAATAATGAAAAGAGCCGCGCGTTGTTTCCGGCTCATTGATGGAGTGCTGTACCGAAGAGCCAAGGGATTCGACGAAGATCACTCGGCGCTTGTTCTCCCGAAAAGCTTGAGGACTGAGGTTTTAAGACATTGTCATGATGACATTACGGCAGGTCACCTCAGAGTTCGGCGAACTTGGGAGACGGTGCGGAGCCGCTACTTCTGGCCGAAAATGTTTTCGCAGGTAACAAAATATGTAGCGACCCGGCCAGACTGCCAGACGAGAAAACCAGCACGCGGCAAACCTATGGGTTTTCTACAACCTATACCTCCTGTGGGGCGGCCATTTGAGCAAATCGGCATGGACTTTCTGGGGCCATTTGTGAAGAGTAAACGCGGCAATCGCTATGTTCTTGTGATGAAAGACTACCACAGAATATGGGTAGAAACGGTCGCCTGCCCCGCTGCAACGGCCACTGAGGCAGCCCAAGCTTTTGTCGAGGAAGTGGTTCTGCGACACGGAGCACCGGCGAAGATAATCACTGACCGGGGCAAGCATTTTGTCAGCAATTTGATCGAAGAAATATTCAATGTAATCGGGAGTAACCACATCACAACTACCGCCTACCATCCGTAGACAAATGGCCTGTGCGAGCGGTTCAACCGCACGCTTGCAGACATGCTCAGCATGTATGTTTCTGCAAACCACCGGGATTGGGACGAATTCCTCCCTTATGTTGTTTTCGGTTACAACTCCTCACAACAGGAGACAACCGGCTTCACTCCGTTTTTCTTACTGCACGGCCGCGAACCGACTTTGCCCATTGACGCGAGCCTCAACCTTCAACGTGGTGACGAGGGTATCATCGACGCATATGCCGTGGCGCGCAGGCTTCGCAAAGCTAGAGAGCTCGTAGCCAAGCGCTAGAGGGGCCCACAAGCAAAAAACAAAGAAGCCTACGACGCTCGACGGCGGGGTGCAGTGTTTCGACCGGGACAATTCGTCTACGTGTGGACACCCTCACGAGCAAGGGGCAAAACAACAAAGCTCCTCCACCGCTACCACGGACCGTTTCGCCTCCTTCGTCAAGTAGCGGAGAACAACTGGGAAGTCGTGAACCGCACCGGCAGCAAAAGGGACATTGTAAACAGAGCGCGGTTAAAGCTGCGTCGCCCCCGTACATGTCCCGAGGACGACTCGGACGACGAGAGTGATGGTGAATGCGAGTGTTCTGCACGCGATGAAGCCACAGTGCCGCAGGGTGGTGAAGAAACTGCCAACTTTAGCCTCATTCTTTTCGGCAACGGGCATCCCTATCGAAATAAAGTTTAGTTGTTTTGTTCACCTCAAACGAAGCAGTCGGTTCTTTTTTGGCCTACCATAATTTCCTCAAATATTTGGTGCCGAAACCCGGGAAAAACGATCGAACTTACCATTGAGGCAACGAGGTCAACAGACGTCGACACCACAACGAGCTCGGGGAAAACTAGCAACGATCCTCGGGCAGAAAATGGTCGACGAGGCGCGCCTTCAACAACAAGGCCTAACGACGCCACACCCAACTGAAACCGACACCACGACTCAAGCCCCATCGCGGTAAGCGAACTCTAAACATTGATGCCACGATGGAACGGCTCAAACTGAAAAGAAGTGCATTGAGAGCTCAAGTCACTAAACTGATTTCTGAAGCGGGCTTATTCTTGGAGAGTCATGCAGACGAAGGAGCTCTTAATGTATTGTCTGCGAGGCTTAGCGCCCTCCAAATACAGCTAAACGAGGTGGACGCCGCCATCGAGCCCTTAGTACAAGACCAAGACGCAGAGCTAAATTATGTGCGGACCATAGAATACAACGACCGTATCGTCGCACACATGGCAAAACTCCGCCAAGAAGCAGAAAAAGTCCTGCTAACAAAACAAGCAGAAATGGCGGCGACGCGGGCGCAGACCGACGGCCCTCCGGCGGGGGCAAAGTGCAAAGTGAAACTGCCGAAGCTCGAGTTACAACGATTTAGCGGCGCCGCCACGGAGTGGCAGTCCTTCTGGGAGCAGTTCGAGCAAGCGGTGCACGGAAACGACGGCCTCTCCAACGCAGAGAAGTTTTTGTACTTGCGATCGGTGCTTTCGGGAAAAGCCGCAGCGGCCATTGCCGGCATTCAAGTGACTGGGGCAAATTACACCACTGTCATCGAACTTCTGAAAGAACGCTTCGGTCGACGAGACGTGCTGATTCAAGAACACCTGACTCAGTTACTCGAATTGCCACCGGTACAGAACGAAAAGGAGCACATCGGCCTACGTCGACTCTATGACCAACTGCAACGCAATATCGCTGGTCTCACGGCGCTCGGAGTCAAGACAGACAGTTACGGCGCCCTGCTCTCCTCCGCACTCCTGCGAATGCTGCCAACGGATCTTGTTGTCGGATACCATAAGGGACTTTCCGCTGCAAGCAAAGATGACGCGATCAGCATCAAGAGTTTGCAAGCTTTTCTTAAAACAGAAGTAGAGAGCCGGGAAAAGGGACTGCAACCTGGTAATCTCGCAGCCAGAGAATCAAAACATCGAGACAAAGAAAAGAGCAAACCTCAGAAAGGGTCAGCAGCTTCTCTTTTTTCTGCGGGTGCTTCGAAGCAGTCCGATCCATGTGCATTCTGTGCTGCAAAAGATCATGCGACTCAAAATTGTCAGGCGAAGATCTCATTGGATGAAAAGAAGAAAAGGCTCACTGCAGCTGGCCGGTGCTTCCTATGCTGCATAAAAGGGCACACTTCAAGAGAATGCCGCAACAAAAGAATAAAATGCAAGGAATGTGGCAGAAGACATCTGACTCAGATGTGTGACCCGACATGGAAGCCACCCGAGAATAAAGCCACAGAGTTGCACTCTTGGACAGAAAAGAAATCGGAAAAGGTACCAACTGTGCTGCTCCAAACCGCTCAAGTATGGGCAGAGGGACGAAGAAGAGCGCTCACTCGTCTACTCTTTGACGGAGGTAGCCAACGAAGCTTTGTCACTAAAAGACTTTCACGGGAACTGCAACTAGAGGTTGTAGGTGAAGAGGACATCACAATCTACCCATTCGGAGGAGCAGGAAACATTATCAAAGAGAAGCGCAGAAGAGTAAAAATTTGGCTAAGAAGTCATTACGACCGTAAAGAGCACTCTATCGAAGCTCTGGAAATACCTGAGATCTGCTCTGATCGGCTTCATGTTCCTGAGGACATCCTAAAAGAGGTGCAAGCGGACATGGATGAACTGGCAGATATGACTGTTGCGCCAGCTCATTTGATGGGAAGCGGGATCGACATTCTTATCGGTGCTGACTATTATTGGAGTTTGGTGTGTGGTGAAGTCAAGAAGCTGCAAGGCGCACTAGTTGCGGTAAAGACCGAATTTGGCTGGACTCTACAAGGAGCGATTCCCAGCAGTAGCTGAGCTGCCTACTGTTCAACCGTGGCAGTGCTTCGTGCCGGAGTGTTCGCCGACACAACCAGCTTGTCCAAGGAGCTTAAATCGTTCTGGGAACTTGAGAGCATTGGAATTATCGACTCTTGTGCCCAAACGAACGAAAAAAGCGAAGAAGTCATGAGCACATTTTCGGCATCGGTAGAAAAAATGGACAAGCGCTACGAGGTAGCACTGCCCTGGAAACCCTTGAACATGCAACTCGCCGACAACAAAGCTGTTGCAAAGAAGCGATTGACTAACCTCACGAAGAAGTTAATGAAAGATCAAACGACACTGATCAGGTATGACGAGGCTATCCGTCAGTACCTGGAACAAGGGTTCGCAGAACGACTTCCATGGCAAGAAAGCAACAACGATGTAAGCAGATTATACTACATGCCTCATCGTGCAGTTTTTAGACCTGACAGCCTTTCGACCAAGATTAGAGTCGTATTTGACGCATCTTCTCACGATGCAGGTTGTATATCTCTGAAGGAAGCCCTAGAACCAGGACCGAACTTGAATCCAGATTTACTTAAGGTTTTGCTGAACTTCAGAATTCATCGTATCGGATTAAGTGCAGACATTGAAAAGGCATTTCTGCAAATTTCGGTGCAACCGGCTGATCGCGATGCCCTCCGATTTCTTTGGTATGGACATCTTCCAACGAAGGAAGACCCAGAGCCTCCTATTGAGGTCTGGAGTATGACTCGTGTCCCTTTTGGCGTAACAAGTAGTCCATTCCTCCTCGCAGCCACCGTGCGCCACCATCTGTCCACGACAGAAGATTATCCAGAAATAAGAAAAACCATCAGCGAGAGCCTTTACGTGGACGACCTCATAACAGGAGCGAACACAGTGGAGGAGGCTACAGATTTCTACCGAGGGGCACTAGATGTCATGAATCGAGCAAGCATGACACTGCGTAAGTGGAACTCAAATTCCAAGAAGCTGCAACAGCTGTTCAATGACGAAGGAACCGGGTGCGCCCTTGGCTACGTGGAATGTCCAACAACAAGTGTCTCACGGGTCCTGGGACTTGTATGGGATAAGGACAGAGATCACCTAGCATTTTCCATGGAGGCCATCTTAGATTTCCTAGACCGAAACAGCAACACCAAACGATTCATTCTTCAAGCATCGGCTCGTATATATGACCCACTTGGTCTCATTTCTCCGGTCACAGTTACAACCAAGTTGATGTTTCAAACACTGTGGGAATTGGGTATTGAGTGGGACGCCCCTCTGCCTGAAGAAGTCAAAGCAGCTTGGACGCAGTGGCACACCCAGCTACACCATTTAACGGACATAACAGTGCCAAGACGATATGGTAGCTTACCCAACGATAGCTGGAAGGAAGTACACATCTTCACAGATGCCAGCCCCAAAGCTTACGGCGCAGTTGTATATTTGCGCATCTCCGGGGTCAAGGAAGCAAAAGTTCCGAGTAGCACCAATTAAGAGAATTTCTCTTCCAAGACTGGAATTGATGGGCATGGTGATAGGTGCTCGACTAAGGGAATATTTGGAGCGGTCACTGAGCCTTCCAATAGCCAAATGGTATCTGTGGACTGATTCATCTATTGCGTTGCATTGGGTTCGAGGTCCCGCCCAACAATGGAAACCCTTTGTCGCCAACAGAGTGTTGGAAATTCAGCAGCGATCGGACCCAGACATCTGGAATCACTGTTCTGCGATCGAAAATCCCGCCGACCTTTTGACAAGGGGAGTCACACCTCAGGCACTCAAGTCGAGCTCACTTTGGTGGAATGGACCTGCTTGGCTTCAGAAGCCACCTACTTGCTGGCCAAGGCATGAAGGCGCCGCTGACATGATCATCGCAGAGGAGGAAAGAAGAACGCTTCGCGTTCACAACGTGACTGTAAAGGAATCTGTCTTGCCTCTGCAGAAATATAGCTCCGTCTCTAGACTGGTTCGAGTGACAGCCTGGGTTTTACGATTTTTCCACAACGCCAGACACCCCGGCCAAAAATACGAAGGACCTATTACGACAGAGGAAGTTCAAAAGGCACATACTTGTTTGATTCTTCAAGTACAATTCGAGGCCTTTCAAGAAGAACTCCAGTGTCTTCGCCGCTCGACACGCATACCAAGCGATTCTCCGATACGTGATCTCAGCGTCATCCACGACGACGATGGAGTGCTAAGAGTTGGAGGAAGGCTCAGTGCAGCCGAGTTGTCCTACAACGTGAAGCATCCTGTTATCCTACCGTCAAGACATCCCTTCACAGAGCTAACGATCAGCGCAACCCACCGCCGTCTCCTGCATGCAGGCGCACTGGAGACTCTTACCGAATTGAGGGAAATGTACTGGATCGTGCGGGGAAGGCAAATGGTGAAAAAGGTGCTTAAGAAATGTGTGACTTGCAACCGTTTCAACAGCCGAGCTGCTACTGAGCCAGTCGCTCCTCTGCCTCGTGAGAGGGTGACACAAGCTCCACCCTTTGATGTTACCGGTGTAGATTTTGCTGGCCCACTGAACACAAAGGATCAAGGAAATAACCGGAAGTCTTACATCGTTATTTTCACATGCGCAGTGACCAGGGCAATACACCTTGAATTGGTGACCGACATGTCCACCTCAAACTTCCTGATGGCGTTTCGAAGATTTATCTCGAGAAGAGGAGTTTGTCGAGTGATCTTTTCTGACAACGCCAGGACATTCCAGCGCGCTTCTAAGGATCTAAGGCGACTATGGACTACAATAAGAGGAGAAGAAATTCACAACTTCTTCACAAGCCACCAGATCCGCTGGAAATTTATAGCTGAGAAAGCTGCTTGGTGGGGAGGATTCTGGGAAAGAATGGTAAGGTCCGTAAAAACATCGTTGAAGAAGGTATTGGGAAACAGCTACTGCAACTTCGAGGAGCTCACGACAATCCTAACTGAAATCGAAGCTGTCATCAACTCTAGACCCTTGACCTACGTCTACACGGAGGCGAGCGAACCCGAACCGCTAGCACCATCGCACTTTCTAGTGGGAAAGCGACTGACCACTCTTCCTGACAGTGGCTCCACTACAGAGGTGGCTCAGCCCCCTGGTCAACTCACTCGTCGTTGGCAATACCGACAAAGGATGGTCGACCAGTTTTGGCATCGCTGGCAAAAGGAGTACCTGACGAGTCTCCGATCAGCACATTTTGCTGTGCCAAATTCGTCAAGCGCACTGAAGAAAGGAACTCTCGTTTTAGTCCATGAACACTATCTACCGAGGCAACTCTGGAAAACTGGACAAGTGGCAGAAGTTCTTCTCGGACGAGATGGAAGAATCAGAGCTTGCATGGTGCGCATGCCTAATGGAACCACATTGAGAAGACCGATTCAACTGTTGTACCCAATGGAATACATGGACGAATGACCTGAAGCTCATTCCGGGGGGAGTATGAAGAAACTGCCAACTTTAGCCTCATTCTTTTCGGCAACGGGCATCCCTATCGAAATAAAGTTTAGTTGTTTTGTTCACCTCAAACGAAGCAGTCGGTTCTTTTTTGACCTACCATAATTTCCTCAGGTGGCGCAGCAGTTCCGCCCGTCAGTGACCACGGAAGAAAACGTTCAACTAGCGACACTGAGGTGTACTTTGTTCTGCGTGCCCCTTATAGGGAACTGCCGTCCAAAACCGAACCGAAAGAACTCTGGACTGGTGATAGTGACACAGAAATTTATTACACCGCAAGTGATGTTGACTGAGTGAACTCAAGACTAGTTAAAACTGTATGTGGCCTTGTTCGTTCCTTCAGACAGATGTGTGCCCCGCAGTGCTAGTTAGTGACATATTTTTGCCGCGTATTGTTGCTTTGTGTCCAGTTCTACTTCTGAGCATATGCAGTTCAGTCTTTCTATAGGTTCTAGTAGTGTTTTCACATGTGCAAAATATGTTTTTGTAGATTTATTCGCCTTTTCTGCACATTATGATGATGTAACATTGCCTTATAACTGTGCGAGAGTTCTATGGTATATTGAGAATGCTGTATAGACTTCGCTAGATTTTTTTATTCTGAATGTGTGCGCGCTTATGATTTTATAGCTTCATGCTAATTAAGAGTGGGGACACTCTAATTTTGTAGGGGTGAGGTGTCGTGTAGCTGTCTTTACGTTTTTTTCGTTGCCTGTGCTGTGTGGCAGTGTTCCTTTCTTTCCTACCGCTTTTCTCTCAAATGTCTTTTTGCCCACGAGTCGGGAGGCCGGTTGGGGGGGAGAATCTCACGCGCGGCACCTCCCGTTCCGCCTGAGGGTCCGGCCGGCGGACAGCGCTGTCGCCCCCCCCCCCTTTTGTACAGGCGATGGAATCGGCGCCTCCTAATTGCTCAAACTGTTTGGGGATGCTTCTCGACACTTTTGTTCGCTTTCTTTTTGTAGACGCCGCCAGTTCGTCTAATGCCCAACGGATGTCTCTGTAGTTTTTTGTGCATCTTTTCTTTGGGTCATAATTCTTCACGCAAGCGGCTGTCATCAGGTTCAACCTCGGCGAAGTCCGCCAACGATTGGCTGTGAGGATTTGAATCTGTGCGGCCTAATTGGCCCTGGTCAACGAAGAGTTGGTATCGGTGATCTGTTTGCTCTCGGGCGGAATGTTGTGACGTTTCCCGAGGGTCCCAGTTCAGTTCGCGCCGGAGACACCAAGGGAGAAGGTCGCAGCGAGTGCTTTTTTACGCTACAATATAGTACGTCGGAATGTTTGCGCCAGGGTCAAGATGGACCTGAAGGTATCAGGGCTCCTGAGGAACCAGGATCGGTTTCAATAAATAGTATTGAGTTGTCCTTACTGCGTTCCTTGAATTCAACAAAGGCAACTGCTTGTGGCCCTATGCGCTCTTGGGAGAGCTCAGGCATGTGTACCCAACCAACTTATGGCTTTAAGGATTCAGAACATCCTTTGTATTTTCATGCAGTCGTGTGTGGTTCGACCACTGGCACTGATGCGGCAACCACGCGTTACAATGTTTACTACCTTAGAACGCAGGCAGTGACTTGGTCGACGCCATGCAAAGACATTAATGCCCAGAGCGATATGGTCACGAACTGGCCAGTGCACTCTGACAGAGAAGATAAAGGTCTAGTGCGCTTGATATGGGAAAGGGTCACCTAAAGCAGCCGATGCTTCGCTTATGGCTTTTCACGGATTTTGACCTCGGACTTGGTAACCTTCAACTTGACGGTTTATAGTGTTGTGATAGCCTTTGATGCTACAGTTTCTTATTATTTAGAGTTGTTGTGGTGTTCTTAAATTAGACTTTTCCTTTCATGTCTTTGATCTGTGTGCTCAGTGAACTGTACAGTGAGTTCTTTAGAACGGACCATGACTGTAGTGTTCCGAGCATGCGTGAACTATGTCGCGCACTGAGCGGCAGTTTTTCTTCTGAAAAACTTGTTAAAAGAAACGGCCGTGGCTTAGCTTGGTTAAGCCTGGTGATTGCGAAGCAATAGTGTGTTATTCTCGGATCAGCTGGTATTATGGCTGGTGGTAGTCTTGGGTTATGCGAGTGTTACGGCTTACAGTGAATCATCTAAGCACCAGCACGTCCACGTGCATCTCGGACTTGAGCACGCCGTTGGCGAACGCCCGTATCGAGCTGAAGGACGTGAGGTCCAAGTAGCCCATGACGACGTTCTCGATGCTCGACAACCGCCGAACGTCGGCGGCTGCGAGGAGGCCGCTGCTGATGTCGCGACACGCGAGGATGACTCGGGCGCCGCGCCGCGCCCCTGGTGAGAGGAGCGGGAGTTAGGCCGCCGTTGGTGGCTACCGCCTGGCCTCACGACGGCGTAAGATGGGCCCCGTTTTTACACAGCTGGTGTGACGTCACTCTAGGTCACGTGGTGTGACGTCACGCAGCGAGGTCACGCTAAAGGTCAATGGTGCCTACCACCGCCTCGCCACGGAACGGGCTGAAGTGCGACCTAAAGTAGTATTGCTTCGCAATAAAAGGGGCTTATGTGATGTGTGGTGCGCGACATAGTGCGCGCGCCGAGGGAAATTCCGTGCTGGAGACAACGCCGAAGAGCGTCCGGCACGTGAACGCGCGGCGCAAGAAAAACAACTAAAAGAAGAAAAGCAAGCCAATTAGGAAAGACCACGGGGCATCAGGCAGCCAATCGGAGAATGACTAATCGGCAAAACACAAGAAAAAGCGTGCTGCGCTGGCAGAAAGGAGACGCAAGGGAGACGCAGGGGAGACGCCGGGAGAGTTCAGGAAGCGACGCCAGAAGGAGGTCAACCACCGGAGCGGGCGTTGAAGACGGGCCGTCGGGTTCCGGACCCGAGCCACCAGGACTTCACCCGACCGGGGCCTCCTGCCAAGCTGTTCCTGTGCGTCGCCCGTCTACCCGAGCATCCCGTCATCTCCTCAAGGCCGGTGAGCTTCTGCGCCCGTGGGCAGGACGAGAACAGTCAGGGTACGGGCCCGAGTTCTACGCCAGCTGCCCGGCCAGAACGCCGCCTCCGCCTGCCGTGCCGCCTGCTGCCCGAGGCCGGCGTTCGAGTTTCTGTGCCCGTGAGCAGGACAAGAGCAGTCGGGCTACGGGCCCGAGCTCTGCACCCAGCTGCCCGGCCAGAACACCGCCGCCGTCTGCTCGTGCCACCAAGCCGCCTGCTTCACCTCTCCAGACCAGAGATGGCCAGCTCCGGACGCCCGGTCAACCAACTTACACCACGACCTTTGGTGAGACCGGCGCCACTCCTTTCGTCAGCTTGTCGCCGCGTCGCCGCGTCGAGAATGTTGTGTGTCCGTGCCGTCGTGGCAAGCCCGGACTCGCGCACTAGTTAGCTCCATACTAGCCCCAAGTGTGTTTCTTTCTGCGATGACGTCTATTTGAGTGTTTCTTTTATGTTTTCTATTTTCTTCTATTTATCTTAAGCCTTTTTTAGTTATATTAAAAGGTTATGTGTGTGTTCAAACCAACGGCTTCGTCCTCAACTGGGTTCTCGGAGGCTCCGCCTAAGTTGTCTTTGTTGTTCCAAGAGAGCTTCCTGGAACTTCTGCTGTTGGGACAAACGCTTTCTCTTCCGGTGTGGCCTCTGGCATTCACTACAACTTACACTGAGTTCGAAGGCTTTGCTGTAGTCTGCATCAGGCCTTCAGGGTCCCTATTCCCATATTCCATAGCCCGCTCAACAGCGGGCTCGCCTGAAACGCTTCCAAGCTCGTCATCTGATGTCGATGGCAGGTTGGCTAGACGATGGCTGGCTGGCTGCATTTCTGAAATGAGCGTCGATGGCTGGTTTTCCGACTGCATTCCTGAAAAGATCTGAAATAAAGATATCAAGAGAGATTCTTGTATGGCTTCTGAAAACATGAAGGTGATGTTCTTAGTGGCATGCGAAATTTTGTAAGTTCATGATTACCAAGCAACAGCAAAAGCATGCGACTCGAGTAAAAGTTTGCCCTACGTAATGTGCTTGCGACGTAATGTACACGCAGCACAGTGTTATTTCTATCAGTGTATGTACATGAACATCAACACTAACGCCAGCTAGCACAGCAAGAAACTAAACTCTAGGTGGAAGTGGGAGAAAACTGCTCAGATAGTTCGCCAACATCTGCAGATGAAAACGGCAGAACATCTACCCTCTTTGCATTCAGTGCTGTCAACTCCGATCGCTGGGCGGTAGCGCATGCCTGCGTAGAAAGATGACGCTCACCTGTATTTGCGAGTCAAGTTGTCGATTTTCGACTAGACTTGCTTGCGTGTCTTGACAGTGCCGTTGGTGCGCAGAGCCTGAACAATGGTATCGTCTTCCCAAAGGCGAATTAACGCACACGTTTCCGCTTCGGTCCACGTCGTTCGTGGAATAGGCGGCCGGCGGCGCTCCTCTTGGGAAAGACGTGAATCACTCATTCGCATGCGCGAGGCGAGCGATCGCGTTGACGAAAACAACAATAAATGGCACAGTCAATGCAAACGCAGCAGCCATTCCAAGAACGCCCGGTTCGAGAGTCGAATGTAGCTGCTTAACTCAAACTCAGTGCTCAAATACTATATTATATGCAATAAAAACAGTTTTAATTGCAGGTAAAAGTGAAATTAATATAAATGAGGGTGATTTCTTGACTTGGAATTTGAGCACGCTTGGAACAAGAGTACTTCCTTCAGGAACTTCCTTAAACTTCCTTTGCTAAAGGATTGCCGTGTGACACGGCGCGCATCTCCCCCGAGATAAAGACGTCCTTGCTTGAAGGGAGTTAAAAGGACTTTAGCCGCGTCCGTGTGACAGGGGTATTAGACATCACGGAAAAGAAAAAAAAAAGTGGGGGGGGGGGGGGGGGGGGGTCTGCTCCCTTCAGAAAATGCTGGGGCTAGGGGAGAGCACCGCAGCCGCCCCAAAATTGGCACCTGTAGTTAGACGCCAATTACGGGGCGGGATAGTTATTTGGCGCCGATAGTTAGGCCTATTCAAGCATCTGCGAGGCCTCTTAGAGAGGGGGGGAAGCCTAGGATTGGAACATGGGAATTTGAACTGTGGGACCAACAGGAACACATAGCGTAGGCCCATGTCGGTCCGGCCAGCTCCTTGAACTATATCCCGCAGTGCGACTGCATCAAACATCACCACCTGTCACTGCGTCCTTGCAGCTCTACTATCTTCGTACGTCCCCTTTAAAGTTCACGGGACACTTCCGCTTTCTCGTCTCGTTTGCTTGTGATGGCGATTTCTCATTGACCGTCTTCGCGTAACACGCCAACTCTGCGGTCTGTGCAAGCTGTAATCTCTGCGAACAGGATAACCCTCAACGAAATGTTGACAGAATTTTTTTACCATGTTCATTATTTTGCTTTGAAATGAAGGTGCTATATATTCTAGGAAATATACTACGAGCATGCTTTAGCACCCTGAAGGTACTATTATTGTAACATTTTTACGGTCAATTTTTGTTTCGCGTCTACGGGGCCTTGACGTCATGACGCGGAAAGTGGTGAGGTTGGTGCAGGACATTGCAACGCTTTGACGCCAGCTCCAACTCGCTCATTTGTTTGCTGTGCTGCTACGTCGGCGTTCACAACAAGTAGCCGCAGAGGGGGCGACTGAGCGCACCATGGGAGCGTAAAAACGCGGCATAGTCGTGCGAACGCGTGGCCACGTTTTGCGAGTGGACGCCACGACGCTTTTATATCCTGGTAAAGAAGACCGAAGTTAATGGCACAGAAGCTCGCAGTGAGTGAGTGAAAACTTTATTGCAAATGTCTGGCGATTCGGGCGGGGTGGGGCCATAAGCACCCCAGGCTCGGTGGCGACCTCGAGTCCTTGGACTCGGGCGGCTCACATTTTAAGTTAATTAGGACAGTCTGAGGTTCGGCAGTTTTTGTTAGTGGATTTAAGTTTAGGACATTGATTTATCGAAAGGAAATTGAGAGTGGGGAATATCATTTCAGCACTCCTCTAAGACGTCTTTTACAGCCTCACAAGAAGTCAGTTCGCGGCACGCTCACTAAACCTGCTACGCAAAGTGGTAGCGTATTAAACAGTTTCTTAAGATTTCCAGCACAAACCCAACACGTGTAGAAATCTTGCCACACCCAATACTATTTTAATTACTTTCATATTCAAGTAATCAGGATATGGGTATTATTAGACCGTGTCTTCATATACTATTACCTATTACGCTCGTTGCAGTGCTCCTCGTCATAAAGTTGCATGCCAGTGTAACAAAAATGTTCAAACAAACATTGACACTTTTTCGCCTTCTCTGTAATATTCTCTGTATGGGCCGAGGTAGTGTCGTCTCTCTTCACCCAAAACTCACAATCTGAAGTAAAAAAGAACATTGATGCGCAATTTAAGATTTGTGCCGCTTTCCTGGTGCCATATTGTAAGCTAGAAGGTACAAAACGCCAAACAGGGAGTCATGTTCAATACTCCGAAGGAATATAGGCCAGAGAGGTGATGAACAGTTTAATGGCGTTATCTTAAGTGTCCTTCATTGGCAAACGTGGCGCTACATTCGCGTGTATGTCTGTCTAGGATAGCTGTCTTTAACCTCGCGGCCGAAAGAGAAGTACGGGAATTACTTTTTGTCGAGACCATATAATTTTATATCTTCCTTGTCTCTCTGCGCTTTAGCGCTGGTAAAAGAAGTGTGATAAAATGCGCTAGCACAATACACTAGTGGATCGTGATGAGCGTACCGGCAGAAAGATAAACTCTTTGTTAAGTGACCAGTTCAGCTGTGATGGGGACAGAATAATATATGCATTTTAACTAGAGTACTGAAACCATGGTTTACTTATTCGCTTCTGGAGACGCTTGTTAGCATTTCCGGAGACTTGGGTGCATTTGCGTAGCCTCCTACAGGCTGCCAAGAAGCGGAACATTATATTGTGCTTTACTTATTGCCTACTGCACCAGCATTCTCTTGTCCACAAATTTCGAAAAGGTTCACCATGCACCTTCTTTTTTTTTATCTAACCTCTCAATTCTTTCTGCTCCGTAAAACCCCCGCTATTCTTATTTTCAAGCACGTGCATGACGTCTATGTACTTTATCTTCATAGAGATATATTGTACCACGTCATCTTTCAACATGGCTCGTACTTTTCTGACCAAATTCACTCAGGCCAATCCATCGCATCTATATCTGGCCATTTCTACTTTCACGTACTATGTCGCTCATATTTACTGCCATTTCGCTGTTAATTGCGAACCATGCACACGAGGCACATTGATTCCTATGATTCCTTCTAAATATTTAAAAGCTTTGTCTAAAACACTTCGTGTAAATAAATTTCAAGGATTACGCTTTTTGAGATGTTGCTTAGACACATATCGCAATGCGCCGTTTCACTTTCCTGCACATCACATACTTATCGATTAATACTCCCCCATAGGTGTCTATACTTCCCCTCTAGCACATTTCGGAGCTTTCTTAGAGGTACTTCACATGTGCATGTCTGCTTCAAGACAAACTAAAATAAATCAGGAAAGGGGCCGACAGTTGGAATAGCGCACTCCGGTGTAAAAGTAGCAGGGAGGAACTGCCTCAGAAATGCTTGCCTGCTTTTCGAAGAGTGCGCCTATCTTTGCCAAGGGCAACCTTGCCACTCTCGGTAGGTTGGTTTTAACAGGTTAGTACAGTGACGTCAAGTACGGTCTTTGTCGGCGGCGGCTATAATGAAAACGAATGCTGTTTGACGTTTTTATACATGCTCTATAAGATGACGGGAAAGGAGCGCGAGGGTGAGAAGGCCGCAGGAGAAGTACAAAGAGGGCGGCTTGAATATATTGTTAGGCGCAGAAGAGGATAGCAAGGCTTCAATTAATTGTTATACAATATACACTTTATACAATAATGGAAGTAAGCTAATGGGTCTATAATTATCGAATTCTTCAACGTATCCCTTTGTGTGGATCAGCATAATGTTCGCATTTATTCTGTTCTTCGAACCTTTGAAGCCGTGAGACATTTCGTATGAAGGGCTGCAGGCTTTTCAAGCATGGTCTTTCCTCTATCTTTGATTAAATCGACTGTTATTGCATCTTCTCCTACCGCTTTACCGTGTTTCATTCTAACTTAATCGATAGTTATAGAAAGAGCGTCTGTAGCCTTTTTATTACTATGAATGAATCTATCGTGGCTGCTCTTGGCACTGTACAGGCCAGTCTAGAATGCTTCCGCTGCTTTTGCGCTAACTTCGAAATTGCTGATGATATTACACTGCTTGTATTTTAGTCCACACGTCTTGGCTTGTCCTATCACAAATTTTATTCTCACTGATTTCATGCCGCGTTCATGTTTTACTGCTTCCTCAGTCTTTCTCACGTTAAAATTTGAAATACCCCTTACTTTCTCCTTGCTGATAAGTTTTGACGGTTCCACGAATTCTATCTGATCTCTTGAGTTGAACGCTTGCATTACTTGTCGTTCGTTTCTGAAGTCTGTTTTTACTTCGGAGAACTTTTCTGGTGGTTGCCTTGGTGCCTTACCTCCTACTTAAACTACTGCTTCTGAAGCCAGGGTAGCTTTTTTTTCGTTCATTACATTTATGTCATCATCCCTCTGTTCTAGGTTGGCCGGCGTCTAGGTTGGCCTGTTGCTTCTTGACCAAGTTTACTCTTTCTCGTGTCATATTGAGGCAAATCATAGACCTCACTAACCCATGATCATTGGACTTTACCCTAACTAACATTAATACATCCTGCGCTACGCTGGAATCGGCAGAAAGTATGAAATCTATTTAATTTTTCGGTTCACCACTTGGCTTTTCCACGTCTACATTCTGTTGCTACGGTTCCTGAAGAAGGAGTTCATTATTCGCAGCTTATTCGTTGCTGCGAATTCTACCAACATTTTCTCTGTAGTGTTCCTAGAGTCGATGCCGTAGTTGCGAATTGCTTGTTCATTAGCCTGAATTTTTCCCACTTTTGCATTGAAGCCACCCATATTGAATTTGCACTGTTTCCATCACTAATCCAGCATCTTCAGAAAAGTGTTCCATTTCATCATCACCGTGACAGGGGCATGGAGCGTAGGCTTGTGCCACCTTTACTCTATACCTTCTGCTTAGTTTTATTACGACTGCTGCTACCCTGTCATTACTGCTGTAGAATTCGCCAATATTTTCCGCTACATCATCGTGGATTAGGAATCCTACTCCGTATTGCTTATTATTTGGCCGCTAGTCAGCACTGTATATTAATCACCAGTACTAACCTATCTAATCCGAATGATATTCCAAAGAATACCTGATAGTTATTCAGGGAGTTCTGCTAAGCTACATTCACTCGAGAAGGTTCCAGCATTGTACGTTTCTGGGGCCAGTTTCTAGTGACGCGCTGTTCGGGTAGAGAGCTGCTTAGTACCCGGTGTTGCGTTACAGGTCTGGTCGCCGCCTCGGTCAGGTGCTCCGCAGCTGCTGCGGACTGAGGGTCATTGGTTGCTTGAAGGAGACATGAGGGAAGTAGTGATCAAATACTGCACCAAGGAGGCCAATTCCTGTTCTGGTGAAGGAGTGCCTTTTGTTGAAGCTTAGTGGGCCTTCCCGATTTTGTTTTACTTGGATTAGTGTAGCCCCACTGTTTCTCGGCATTTTTTTCTGTCGTTATGAGGCGCCACTCCAAAACCCGAAACAACGAGACACGTACGCACGGTGACACGGACAACTACTTTCATTGTAGTAGTAGTTGTATATGTCTGCATGTTGATCAACTGGGGCTGCCACAGGGACCGAATGTTGGCTTCGTCTTTCTGTTTATATTGGCATGTGTAAGAATGTCCTTGAAAATATTGTTGCGTCCGTAGGCTACTCTAGGCGGGTCCGTACAGATCATATTAATTTTCTGGTTACTCGCGCGAATTGGGTAGTATTTATTGAGGATGTTGTTGACACTGGGGAGTGCGTTTGAGAATTTAGTAGTAAGAAGAGGAGTCATTCTTCTTGTGATCTTAGGGCGCGGTTTGAGGACCTCCGCTCGCTCATGTTGGGTCCTGTCATTGTTGGCTTTCTAAAGGACAGCCTTAGGGCTGATCCTCTTTGATAGAGCTTCTCCAAGGTGACCGAGTCTGTCTGCGTAATCTTGCTTTTTAAGGCAAATGCGACGGATTCATGTAGCTTAACCGTTAAAGCTTGTTTGGATGAATTAAGGCACTTCTCTCCACCTTGCGGGTTTCTTCAGTGCTATTACGTCAAACGCTAGGGATTGTTGTTTGTCAATATTTTCTATACAACGTTCTCTTTAGTGTTGCACTGTAAATACATATTAAGTTGCAGAAGTCACAAATGAAGATGTATTTACAATATTTACAAGAAAATAATGATTAATGAACAAGATGATCCCGAGACCGATTGCACCTGTACACGTCACATATCTGCTTCTAACTGCCACCACTCTAGTTTGCACCGTAACATAACCCCGCATCTAAAGACGCCGTCTCGGCGTTATCTAAAATGGAGGTTTACGCCGACACACATTCACAACGTCCTTGCGGACACTCGGATCCAGCGGAGCGATCTCGTAGTTCACATCGCCAAGCTGACGCAATATCGTGCAGGGCCCTCTGTAACGTGGCTTTTCAGAAAGGCCGACGCGGGGACATGGTGCCCATAGGAGCACAACGGAGTCAGGAGAAATCGAATGCCTCGATGTCGGCTGCGTAGCGTGCTTTTTGCGCGGGCTGAGACTCAGTGAGCCGGGAGCCGCCAATATTGCGTGCGTTTGAACGCGGGGGAACACGTCTTGAGCGTATTCTAAGGGAGTGTTCTTCGAAGAGGGAAGCAGTGTGTCAAAGAGCAAAGAAGGGTTGCGGCTGAGCATAAAGTGAAAAAAAAAGGTGAAAAGCGAGCGGCCTTATGACGGGACGAATTGTAGGCAAAGGTCACGAAGGGTAACGTGCTGTCCCAATCAGTATGGTCGTCGAAAACATAGCAGCATTTCTGTCAACATGTGATTGAGCCGTTCCGTTAGTCCATTTGTGAGTGGTAGGCGGTGGAAAACTTGTGCTATGCACAACAGGAGTGAAGTAAGTTTTCCACTACTCGGGATGAGAAGGTGCGGCCGTGATCAGTGAGGAGCTGCCGGGTGTATCGTGCGGTGCAGCAGGCAAGACATGACCAGATGCTCCAAGCAAAGGGAGCGGAAAGCCTCCCCGTTTATTCAACAGCCGTGTATATATACATTAAGTGGGAGAGGGTGTGTTCCCTCACCACCATGTGTCATGGGCGATACCGATATCTCACGTCACACGTGCCATAGATGCGAAGCCAGCGCTGCGCCAGATACGATACACTGGGGTGCGCAGTGATGGAGGATGACACCATGCGAAAGGCAATCTGCCCCCTAAGTTCCACAGTTTGTGCACAGTTCTCGTGTGATCGCATACTGGGGCGTGTTATCAGTCGCGACAACGATCTACCGATTGCCAGATTTTGGTGACAGCGTCCAGAGGGCAGCACAGCAGGCTTTTTGCGACGCTAACAGAGCCCACAGGCTGCAGTGTAGCGGTCCATAGCGTGGTACAGGCCTGGCAAGTAGAAACGGCGCCCTACACGGTCGTAAGTACGCGAAACGCCGACGTGTCAAGCAGTAGCGACGTCACAAAACTGCTCTAGAACTGATGTGCGGAGATGCGATGGTACAGCGTGTAAAAATTCTGGTCCTTCAGGGCGTAAGGTGCGACTGTAGAGTGCGTCTTCGCGCAGCACGAATATGCGCATCGAGGTGTCCGATGACAAGAATTGAGACGATTGATGAAAACGCGTAAGCAGCCATCACCCCTTTGTACAATGCGGATGTCGTACAGATCAGAAATGGCCAAGAGGTGTCATGCGTATCATTTTCAGGGCGGTCGACAGGATGACGGGAGAGGCAGTCGGGGTCCTTGTGCAAACGGCCTCAATGGTATAAAATAGCAAGTGAATATTCTTGGAGCGGTAGCGCCCATCTATCAGTCGCCCAGTGGAGTTTTTAGGTGCGGAGAGCCAGCACAAGGTGCGGTGATCGGTAACCACGAAAAATGTGCGGCCGTGCAAGCAAGGACCCAATACGTCTAGGCCCAGCACCGAAGTATTCACCGGTTTCCTCGAAGGTGATCCTTGCAGATGTATTGCGCAATTTGAACACTGCAGAGAAATGTCCTGTGTGTAATATTTCTTCCTTAGAATAGTTCTTGAGTTCAAATCTCGAAGTAGACAACGGAAAAGCTTGAAAATGCTCCTGGTACAAGCCGGTGCTCATCAGGCAAACCGCAGGTCCTGTTTTGGCCAGCGACTTGAGCGTAGTGTTGACCACGAACACATCGACGCGAATACGTGCGGGATGGGGACTGGATGCCTGGATGGGGAACTGAATAGGAAATGGATGGGAACTGGGATTAGACAACATTACCTGATCGCTTGCAGGGGACGCTCGATGAGCTCGATTTCGCGAACAACAAATTGATGCGTAATGTCCCAATTTCTTGCACTTGCGTCATGTGAGATGCTTGGCCGGGCAGCTCGGATCGTATTCTATGTGTTAAGTTGATCCACAGCGGTAACAAACGTTGGTAGCTTCTTGATTTGCTGTTCGAACTCCTTACCGAGTGCCATATTTTCCGGCTTCCCCAGTTCGAGAATTCTAGCCACTTTGTCGGGGGCCAGCTTGACCCCGTCGGCTAGAGGAAGGCGCTTGGCGAGGACCACCGTCTTGAGAACCTCAAGACGGCGAGATACACCATCCTGCCGCTGAAAACAAACGCGCTGCACTGAAGGCCCGGTCAGTACTGGATTTCTGTGGATACTTATTCGACATATCGTCCAATTGATTCTGCTTTCTTGTGCGTCAAAGGGGGTCCCTTATAAAGAAAGCTATGCCCGATTGTTCTAGATGCGGCTTCGTGCAGAATTTGGTCGCGTAACGAATTGCCGTGACAAGCGCCGAGAGTGCAGGCTGGAACCAACCGATGTACGAAGTCACAAAGTATTGGTAAAAATCTCCCAACTAGTGCCTTCGGCCTCTGAAGAGAATTCGATGGACGAAGCGGTCGGTGCTGTCCTCGTAGTGCTTTTGCATGTTCGCGAATGATGTCCTGTAACTGTTAGGTGTCGGTGTTCGCTTGCGACGTTAAGTCGTAGACAAGCGTAGAGCCTGGACGCCTTATACAGCAACGTGGCCTTCTCCCTTTCCTCTGGCAAAATCTCCTCTGAGGTTGCCTGTAGAAAAGTGTGAAACGACATTTTCCGCGTCAGCCGAAGCACGGTAGGTGTACCTCAAACAGGAAGAAATGGCGGTTAAAGAGGAGCAGACGCCATGCTTCTTTGGGTAAGAAACGTGAAGTAAAGCGGAAGGCAGCGTATTCTCCATACTGGCAGAAAAGAAGGGCAGAAACAGGAGGGTGAGCAGGAAGCCGCGAAAAGGTTTACTTCACCGCCTGTTGTACTCTTGCATGAAGGGGACGGCCGGAAAGCGGACCCTACGGAGTAAGGCCAACGCCCTGGTTTGCGTAGCCCCACAGAAAATGATAACATACTTGTGCAGGGAAAAAATGAAGACTGACCATTATTTCAGCTGTGGGAAAGGTATGAAAGCGCAGTGCAGTGTATTAAAATGTTGGTCGCGGCGTCACTTTGCTGTGTAAACTATCCCGAACTTGAACTGAATATATCACAATTTACGTAAGGCATTTTTTTTTCATTTGCACAAGGTACTACCACCTACTGGGAATTACGGAGGACTTTATAGGTAAAAGCATACCACCGCAAAACAAAGTTCTCGAAACACTCGACGTCACTGCTCTGTACACCAACATTCCAATAACCCATTGGTAATCTTCAATAAAAAACTATTCAAGCATAATGCAGAGTACTTTATTATAGTCTATTGATCTCTGCTAAAATTAGGACTCATATTATAGTAATTCAAATTTGAAGACAATGAAACCTACAAACGCAAGACGCAATTATTGGTATACCTTTTGCAGCAGCGACGCGTACATATTTCTGGAGACTCTAGAAAGAGATTTCCTTTGCAGTTGCACAGACGGGAGGGGCTGGCTTCCGCAGGCACTGCCGTTCGGTAATTGCCAAATTCCTTTCAGAGGATGACTGGAGGCGCCTGAAATAAGCAATTAGGCGCTGTGCGTTACACTGCTGCTGAAGAAGTACAGCCTCAATTCCACGGTTACTGGCATCCGTATGAAGTTCAGTAGCGGCAGATGTATCATTACCAGCCAGCAATGGGGGAGCCGTACGAGGGTGAAGGCTTTGGCTTGAGCAAGGCCCCATGTGAAGGCAACTTCTTTCTTTAGTAGGTGAGGGGGCGGGGCGTTCCAGTGAACTTCTTCACAAAACGACGGAAATACGAGTATAGCCCAACAAACCTTTTTACGTACTGCTACGACGGCAGACGTAACACGACAGTTCCGGACAGCGCGAATCTTGTCAGGATTGGGTTGACCGCCAACAGCATTGACGAATTGGTCAAGAACGGCAATTTGATGGCGTTCAAAGTGGCACATGGGTGAGTTCACCTGCAGGCCGCCGCGTCGGAAAATAGCAAAAATATCCAATAGACGCGTTATATGACTCGTGAAAGTTGGTGAAGAAGCTGTGACACTGTCTAGATCATTCAGTCACGTGGACCTTATAAAGAAAGGAAGTAAGGAGTCCATCATTCTTTCGAAGGTTGCCAGGGCATTACTAAACCCGAACGGCAGAACCTTGGATTGGTAGAGGGCGTCAAATGCTACGAAGGCAGTTTTCGCACCGTCCATGTTATCTACCGAGATTTGCCAATACCCTGACCGGAGGTCTATGGATGAACAGTGTCTGATTCCGTGCAAATGGTCCAAGCAGTCATCAATGCGCGGCATTGGGTATTTACAAGAGAGACAACTATCCACAAACAAAATGGCCCTCGAGATTCCACCTCTACGCATCAAAGCGTCTTCTGACTAGCGCCAGTCTTGGTAGCGCAGTAACAATATTGTTGTGTCTTGAATGTTTATGCGCTCATTTGATTATTTGAATAATTCTGTAGGGTGAAAAGAATTTAGGAAGGTTCAAAGTATATCTACGCTGTTCAAAGCGTGTCCCCATTTTTTAAACATGTTGCGTATCTATCGTAGGTATGTGTGGGGCACGTCTGTGCAGTAGCATAGGAAAAGTGTTTCTAGAGTCTCCAGAAGTATGTACGCGTCGGTGATGCAAAAAGTGGACCAATAATTGCGTCATGTGTTTGTCCGTTTATTGTCCTCAAATTTGAATTACTGTAATATGAGTGCTAATTTTAGTAGAGATAAATAGACTATAATAAAGTATTGTGCATTGGGGAGGGGGGGTGCTTGAATAGATTTTTTATTGAAGTTAAACCATCAGGGAATGGAATGTTTGTGTATAGAGCAGTGACGTCTAGCGTTTCGAGAACTTTGTTGTGTGGTGGTATGGTTTTACCTACAATATCCTCCATAATTCCCAGTAGGTGGTTAGTATCCTGTGCAAATGAAAAAAAAATGTCTTACGTAAATTTTTATATCCTCAGTTCGAGTTTGAGATAGCTTACACAGCAAGGTGTCGCCGCGACCAAAATTTTAATTGCAGTGCTCCTTCATACATTTCCCCCGGCTGAAATAAAGGTCACTCTTCGTTTTTTCCCTGCAGAATTGTTATCTTTTTCTCTGGCGTTACGCAAGTCAGGTTGTTGGCCTTACTCGATAGGGCCGGCTTTCCGGCCGTCCCGTTCATGCTAGAGTACAACTGCCGATGAAGTAAACCTTTGCGCGGCTTACTGCTCACCCTCCTGTTTCTGCCCTTCTTTTCTGCCAGCATGGAGAATACGCTGCCTTCCGCTTTACTTTACCATTCTTAACACTAGAAGCATGGCGTCTGCTCCTCTTTCACCGCCATTTCTTCCTGTTTGAGGTACACCTACCGTGCTTCGGCTGACATGGAAAATGTCGTTTCACACTTTTCTACAGGCAACCTCAGACGAGATTTTGCCAGAAGAAAGGGAGAAGGCCACGTTGCTGTGTGTGGCTTCGAGGCTCTACGCTTGTCTACGACTTAACGTCGCAAGCGAACACCGACAACTAACAGTTACAGGACATCATTCGCGAACATGCAAAAGCACTACGAGGACAGCACCGACCGCTTCGTCCATCGAATTCTCTTCAGAGGCCGAAAGCACTAGTTGGGAGATTTTTACCAATACTTTGTGACTTTGTACATCGGTTGGTTCCAGCCTGCACTCTCGGCGCTTGTCACGGCAATTCGTTACGGGACCAAATTCTGCACGAAGCCGCATCTAGAACAATCGGGCAGAGCTTTCTTTATAAGGGACCCCCTTTGACGCTCAAGAAAGCAGAATCAATTGGACGATATGTCGAATAAGTATCCACAGAAATCCAGTACTGAACGGGCCTTCAGTGCAGCTCGTTTGTTCTCAGTGGCAAGATGATGTATCTAACCGTCCTGAGGTTCTCAAGACGGTGGTCCTCGCCAAGCGCCTTCCTCTAGCCGACGCGCTCAAGCTGGCCCCCGACATGGCTGGAAGTCTCGAACTGGGGAAGACGGCAAATATGGAACTCGGCAAGGAGTTAGAACTGCAAACCGAGACGCTTCCGCCGCTTGTTACAGCTGTAGGTAAACTGAACACATAGAATCCGATCTGAGCTGCCCGGCCTAGCCTGTCACATGGCGCAAGTGCAAGAAAGTGGGACATTAGGATTCAATTCGTTGTTCGCGAAATTGAGCTTATGGAGCGTCTCCTGCAAGGGATCACGTAATTTTTTTCCAATCCCAGTCCCCATCCAGGCATCCTGTCCCCATCCGGCACGTATCCGCGTCGAAGTGTTCGTGGTCAGCACTACGCTCAAGTCGCTGGCCATAACAGGACCTGCAGTTCCCCTGATGAGCATTAGCTTGTACCAGGAGCATTTTCAAGCTTTTCCTTTGTCTACTTCGAGCTTCGGACTCAAGAACTATTCGCAGTAAGAAATATTACACGCAGGACATTTCTCTGCAGTGGTCAAATGCTGCAATACTTCTGCAAGGATCACCTTCGAGGGAAACGATGCCGACTTCCGTGCTGGGCCTAGATACCATCCAATCACTGGGCATCGCCATAAAGGGATTTTCACTCACTTGTCACCAAGTTTTAGGAACTCTGGCTGGTCTATTTGACAAGGCATCGCAAAGAGTCCCACAAAGTTGCAGAATAATTTTCTCGTGTGTTCTGAGAAAAACTGGGATTGCTAAAGGGCTTCATTCATGACGGTCAGTGACCTTCAGCCCAACCCGCAGCAACAACTTTCGTCCTCTACTCATGGCCCTCCGCGAGCGACTTTCTTCGAAACTGCATCGTTTGGGAACAGCTGATATTGTCAAACGTGTGTCAGCAACCAGCTGGATCACGCCGCCTGGCGTGGTTTGAAAAAAAAAACAACAACTGTATTCAATTTGCGTCGATCTTAACCACGCCATAGTGATCAACGCCTTTTGGCGCTCGACAGCTGATGAATTGTAATATTTACTGATGTGGCTATTTTCTGTAAGTTGGACTTATAATCTGCACGTCATCAGGTCCTGTTATCCAAGAAAAGCCGAGAGCTTACAACTTTTATTACTCATGAAGGTCTTTTTTTTTATGCTTGTGTGTTTCAGTTTGACGTCCACGTCATCCGCTTTCGAGTAGATTGCGTCATCTCATTTAAAAGACTGTCCGCGCCAATTACGTTACCTTGATGATTTCCAAGTTTGGGGCAACATCCAACGTAACCAGGAGAGAAATTCGCGAATAGTTACTTTCAAAATTAGTAATGATGGCATGCCGTTTAACCATAAGTTCGTATTAAATGTCCCTGAAGTAATTTTGGTAGCACATAAAATTTCTGCGAACGGTATTTCACCGATGGACAGAAAAATTAAGGCAATGGTTGAGGCACCGCAGCCGACCCCCCAAGAAGTAGCAGCATTCGTTTCTTGGCATTACGGGGTCCTATGCCAAATTGGTCCCATACTGCACTTAATTGGTAGAGTCTGTTAAAAACTTCGAAGGCAAGGGCAAAAGGTTGTCTAGGAACAAGGCACTGAATTTATTCTCCAGTCACTTAAGCAGAGTGAGAAAGAGACAATAATAATGATCAGTGTGGGGCGCTAGTTCATGGGCCTATCAGGAAGGCCCATGACAGGCCTGGTGGCTTATCAGGAAGGCCACCAGGCGATGCCTCAGGGCGACCTCTTCGACTCGCTGCACATCTCGGAGTTGCATGTCTGGGCTAGAGCTAAACTACACTTCCTCGCACGATCAAGGTGAGGGAGAGGCCAGAAGATCGGGGGTAGGGGTTTCCTCCTAGCACTCCCAGATGATCTGACTGAGAGCAGCTAGCTCACCGCAAAGTTTACAGTACGGATTTACTCTGTCCCGGTAAATGTAGGAGTATACGTAGGGGTTCGGATATGAATGTGTTTGTAGCCTGCGCCAGGTTGTCTCTTTCCGGTCGTTTAGCTTACTGTGTGGTGCGGGCCTACTCTGTAGTGTAAGAAGGCAGTTGTGGCGAAAGACGACGATGGCTGAAGTGGCGCGACGCGGGAAATAAGAGGACAGCGTCGAGATTTGACCGAAGTTAAAACAAGAGGCGGAAAACACGAGTAAGGGCAAGCTGCGGGCACAAAGGCGCATCGAACGAGCCGAGGAGGTTCGAGCAAACACTTCAGAGAAGGCTACTCGGTATGTACCGCAGAGGGGCAGCCTCCTGACGGTCCTCGGAGCCGATGCCCTGTGTCATGCGCCTGGCCGGTTCCCCTGCTCTCAGGGTTCCTGTGCTCTCACGGTTTCTGTGCTCTCGGAGTTCCGGCACTAGCAAGGATCCTGGGCCACTACGCTAGTGGCATGTCGCCGCCACTGCCCATCCAATCCTAGCCGCCTCAGCCGTGTCCGGTGGGCCGACGAAGACAGCAAGGACACGTGAGCAAGTTCAGCTGGACCGTATGCCGCGACGCCCGAACTTCATGCGTTAGTTGGCTAACTAGGGCCTCTGTACAGCCTTCCGCGTCATAAAATTTCGCGCAGTAGAAGACAGTTACCATTCGTGCTGAGTTTGCAGCTGTCTAAGAGTGCAGTGTTGTTAATTAAATGTCAACCCACGCAACCTGTCCGACTATCACCTTCGAATCCTTCCTCACCGTACCTCACATCAACAAACGTGACGGTCTACATTAGTATTGCATTAAGTCTTCATATGAGAGCAGGACTTCGTTTGAGGTCTTCTGGTCCAGGAGGCCCACCGCTCGGCTGACGAATCCTTGAACTTGTTGATGGGGCGCTTCATCCTTTTATTCCCCGCCTGAGCTGGGACCCATATCAGCTTCATTGAGCGTGGTTCTTCACTGTTGTGTAGTCATTGTAGGATCTTGAGTTTGGTATGCCACTATTCCTCGCGCACATATTACTATGGCAGTCTTGCTGTCGCTCATAATTATACAGGCGTCTGTTTAGGCCGCGGCGAACCCTGTGGTGGCTTCTTATGCTTCCGTGTGGGTTGAAGGGCTTAGTGAACTCGAAACTGTGTGTGCCTTGAGCGTTGGGCCTGGAACCGTGCAAGAGTCGTAGGTTTGACCAGAGTTCTAGGCCGCGTCGACCTACGCCATGGCAAAGTTGGTCCCGAATGTATTGTGCGTGGCCTGGGTCCTCGTTCATCTTTTACCGTCGTGGTGGCCGGCGAAAGTGTTTTGGGGGAACGATCTATTACGAACATGCCTCTGCGTTATGTCTTGATTTATGGTTTGATTATTGCAAGAACTTACCTTTTCGCTTTAATGTATTGTCGGCAACCTTTGCCTATGTTTTCCTGCTGATGGTAGTCTTACTTCTTTCTTATCTGAGCTTTCTGTATATGCATATTTTCTTTCAGGAGTCTGTCCTTTCTCTACCAATGTATCTCTGTAGTGCCCCATGACACAATGCCCTTGTGGCGCTGCAGGTATTCGCATAAATAAAGAAAATATGTGTGTTGGGATGGTGGCGGGATCGTGGCCCGCCTGGGACGCTCTGAGCGATTATGCAGCGAGTCTTGATACCCTGGAGACAAAGAACCTGTGATGTGTGGTGTGTTTCAATTAATTCTTCGATGGCGTTGGGAACGCTGAGTTGAAATATTTCTTGTTGAAGGCGTGTCTTGGTAAGACGAGGAATACCTGGTATGTGTGTTGTATAATGCAGCTAAGGTGAGCTCGTTCTGCCTTCTGTAAGTGTAGGTATGGTAGTACTTAGGTAAGACGACTGACGACAAAGACCTGAATGAGTTGGAGTAGGCCTTATTTCTCGATGCATTGCTTACGTGCGCTCACTCTCTGTAGCAGTCTTGTCAGGTACACCGTCACCTGGTGCGCGGTCGATGGTGATGCCGTTTCTAAAGTTCTGCTGTAGTGCCATGGCGAGTACTCGCATGGGCTGGACGTGGGTGGCTAGTTGCTGGCGGACTGGTATTGTTACTTGTTCTGGGAGTAGTCTAGTCCTGCTCCCGTGACGTGTTGCTCCACGATGACGGTGGCGTGTTGCAAAATTTCCTCAGCTATGCCATCTAACCCTCCACACGTTCAGAGCGCGATGTCGTCGGCGTATAGCCTGTGTCGCAGTCCCGGGAGTTTATTCAGTTTCGGAGACAGGTTGTGCATTGCTAGATTGAATACGTGTGGTGACAGGGCTGAGCATTGCGGCGTACCTCTGTCTGCGAGCCGGATGGTAGGCAAACGCAGGTCGCTAACCACGAGCTTGACCATCCTGCCTGTCAGGCAGGATCTGGCTTAGTTGTAGGTTTATTCGCCTGGTTATAAGTAGACTAAACTCTCGAGCATGGCCATATGGAACACATTGTCAAAAGCTGCTGGAGTTCCAGACTCAGTAGAGGTTTCTTGCTCGAACTCTTTTGATGCATCTCAAGTAGACAACTATGCCTGAAAACCGAGCATCATGGGTGGTAGGAGATCGTGTTCCTCTGCAAAGTTCTGTAAGGTGCAGTACTACATGCTCCGTGAGCTAGCTTATGCAGGAGGTGAACGAAATCAGGCGAAAATTCTCTACGTTCGGTTTCTTGAACGCCACCAGTGCGCGTTTCCAGTCAGGTGGGAAAAGCGCCAGAGCACCCGCACTTGTTCACTGTTACGTTTTGCCTACGACGCGCGGTATAGCCGGAGCGGATGCAACGGACGCCGGGGCTTCATTCAAAGCGGCGGACCTTTTGGCCCGTTCAGCGCTGCCGTAACGCCTCCTGCCAAGCGCGTCCAGGCATGTTTCAATGCCACGTGTCTTCGTGTGTGCGTGTGTGTGTGTGTGCATATTGGTGCCCACGCTTGTCAAAGCGCGGCAGCCGGGGAGAGGAGCTCCCCCAATTGTGAAGGGAGGAGGTGTGACCGGCGCCGGCCTGGCGGAGGCGTCACCTACTCGTCTCAACGTGTCTCTCAGCGTGTCCGTGCCCCGCATCACGTGCGCCTCTGACGAGGCGTTCCTTCTTGCCCTCGACTCCGAGAGTATAAAAGCAGCTGCCCCCAGACGCCAAGAGAGAGGCTCCGATTTCTTCTGTCGAGTAACGTGCTCTCCCGTCACTCCACTTCGGTCGACCTGACCGCCCGCTCTTTTGCGATGCTAGAATAAACAAGTTGTTCTGTTAGCAGTCGACTCCTGCTTTGCCAGGACCTTCGGATGCTTCCAGTTGTGCCCCAGGCCGCCAGGCCAACGCTACCCTTGGGGCTTGCGACCCGTTTGCAACAACTGGTACCAGCGGTGAGATTGCAACAACTGGCTGCCAGCGGTGAGATCGCGACAACGAAGGCCAGCAGCGAAGATATGCGGTTGACTGTATGCTGAGCAGCACAACGACCATCCGGGAGCAGTGCAACGAGCCCTGTGTGATGACTGGTTGCCTGCAGCGGAACGACTGCGCTGAATTCTTGGCTGCGAGGTTTGGTGAGTGCGGGACTTTCTTCTTCTGAGTTTTGCCAGGCTTTTGTTAGTGTCAGAAACAGAGCTCGTAATTGTGGTTGTCGTTGCGGCCGGGTTAGTTTGCGGCAAGACAATAGTAGGCAGTAGAGAAAGCAGCATTCTAAGCAGCCATGGATTTGAAGTCGTTGCGCAAACCGAAATTGCTGGAGCTTGCAAGGGAGTTGGGTCTGGATGTCTCAGACAAACTCAGAAAACCAGAACTGCTAAGGGCTATTCTTGAGTTAGAAGCTGAGGATGAAGAGCTGTCGGAATGCTTTGAGACCATTGAGGAGAGGGAGACGGCACAAAAAACAGGAGCGCGAACGTACAGAACAGAAAGAGAAAGATGAGCGCGCACGTAAAGAACAGAAAGAGCGAGAGCAACAAGAGAAAGATAAAGAGCGCGACCGTCAACACGCTTTGGAAATGAAGTGCCTCGAGATAGAAATGGAACGCGCTCGTAATGGAAGTCAGGCACACGGTGCAGGAGAACGAGTATTGTTCAATATGACTGACCTGATGCGGCCGTTTAAGCTTGGAGAGGACATTGGTTTGTTCCTGGTTAACTTTGGGCGAGCGTGAGAGAAGCAGGGGTTCTCTCGGGAAACGTGGCCACAGCGCTTGCTCACTTTGTTACCCGGCGAGGCGGCCGACGTAGTCGCTCGCTTGAAGAGAGAGGAGGCAGAGGATTTCGACCAAGTGAAGTCGAGTCTGCTAAAAAAGTACAGGCTGTCAGCGGAGGCGTTCCGTCGGAAGTTTCGGGAAAATGAGAAAGGCAGAAGTGAGTCATATACAGAGTTTGCCTACAGGCTTATGTCAAACATGCAGGAGTTGCTCAAAGAAGAGAAAGCGTTTGGTGACCACGAGAAAGTTCTGCAGTGTTTCGGGCTGGAACAGTTTTATAGTCGGTTACCTGAGAACGTGCGGTACTGGGTCTTGGATAGGCCAGACGTTAGTACGGTGGCTAAAGCCGCTGAGCTAGCCGAGGAGATTGTGACGCGTCGGGCTCGCGGAGCTAAGGACGGTCAAAAGGGTGAATATGGCTCCAAGTTTGAGAGGCCGAAGTTCACACCCATGAGAGCAAAGGGGAACACACGTAGTGCGGATGCAAGTGAAAGCAGTCCGACCGAACCTAAGGAGACGGCGGCAGCCGAAGCCGAACGCAGAAAGCGGTTCGAGACGAGGCAAGCGCGCGTGTGTTATACGTGCCAGAAGCCGGGTCACTTTTCGGCGCAGTGTCCGGAAACAAAAACAAAAGTCGTGTTTTTGTCATTATGCAGCACTGACGAGAACATGAAGCTTCTCGCGCCTTACATGCGAGACCTCCTCGTGAACGGGAAAGAGTGCCGAGTGCTTCGTGATTCCGCAGCTACAATGGATGTAGTTCACCCCTCTTACGTAGAAGCCGATATGTTCACGGGCGAGTGCGCATGGATCAAGCAAGCCGTGGAAGCTCATAGCGTGTGTCTGCCCGTAGCAAAAGTGCTTATTGAAGGACCTTTCGGAGCGCTTGAGACGGAGGCCGCAGTGTCATCTATGCTGCCCCCCCAGCCCCCCCCCCCCCCCCCCCCAGTACCCGTACCTATTTTCGAACAGGTCCGATCACCTCCTGCGCGAGAAGGGGCTTTTGTTTGGTGAGGCTAGCGTTCAGGCCATAACCAGATTGAAGGTTCGGGAGCTAGCTGCAAAGGCGGTAGTTGCGGCGCCGACGTCGAACAATGAGAAAGGGTCGGAGGCGCAGCAAGCATATATTCAGAGCACGTCCGAACTGAATAAAATTGAGCCTGTAGCGTTGAAGGCACCAGATACTGGAGAGGACATGCCCGACACGAGAAAGTTAGAAGAGCTATCTGCAGATTTTCTCATCGCGCCTACGTCAGATGGACTCAATAGGATGCTAAAAGTCAGCCGGTCGGCTTTGATAGCCGAGCAAGAAAAGGATGGCAGCCTGGAAAACATCCGCTACAATGTCAAGGAGGGTATCGCCAAGAAAAATGCTCGTTTTGTGGGAAGAGGTGGGGTCCTGTACCGGAAGTATCTAAACCGCATGGGAGTGGAGTTCGATCAGCTGATCGTGCCTTAGTGCTACCGCCAGGATCTGTAGCGCTTGTCGCATGGGGGTTCGTGGTCCGGACACCTAGGAGTTAGGAAAACTAAGGACCGTCTCTTGCAAGAGTACTATTGGCCAGGGTGTTTTCGGGACGCAGACCACGTTGTGAGGACATGTGACACCTGTCAGCGGGTGGGCAAACCAGGGGACAAATAGAGGGCGCCGCTCAAGTTGGTACCTATCATTACGGAGCCTTTTAGACGGCTCGTTATTGATACAGTGGGACATCTGCCAGTAACAGCCACGGGGTACAGACACATTTTGACTGTGATCTGCCCAGCGACAAAGTTCCCTGAAGCAGTGCCGCTTAAAGAACTCAGCTCAGTTGAGATAGTCAGTGCACTACTGTCCATATTTGCGCGAGTTGGTTTTCCTGCGGAAATCCAATCAGATCAGGGCACAGTGTTTACTAGCGCTTTGACGACAACTTTTCTCGAAAGGTGTGGGGTAAAGCTGTTACACAGCTCAGTGTACCACCCACAGTCGAATTCCGTTGAGAAGCTCCACTCCATCATGAAGCGCGTGTTGAGAGCATTGTGTTTTGAACAACAAACTGACTGGGAGCTGTGTCTGCCTGGGGTGATGTTTGCATTAAGGACCGCGCCGCATGCGGCTACGGGGTTTTCGCCAGCTGAGCTGGTGTACGGTCGCTCGCTGCGGTCTCCGCTTCGCATGCTTTGAGAATCGTGGGAAGGCAGGGGCGACGACCCAGTCGTGGTGGAGTACGTGCTTAGGCTCCTTGAGCGCTTAAGAAGGGCACAGGAGTTGTCAGGTGAAGCAATGGCAAAGGCCCAGCAGAGGGCCAAGGTTTATTATGATCGGACAGCCAGGGCCCATCGTTTTGAGGTGGGCGATGAGGTCATGATATTGCGCACATCGCTAAAGAACAAACTCGACGTGCAGTGGGAGGGCCCAGCACGGATTATTCAAAAACTGTCGGACGTTAACTACGTGGTGAGTCTGCCAGGAAAACGGAAAGCACAGCAAGTTTACCATTGTAATCTGCTCAAACCCTATAGACAACGGGAAGCAGTGGTGTGTATGATGGTAAACGTTCCCGAAGAGCTTCCGGTCGAGCTTCCGGGACTAGGCTCAGTGACGAACAGGGAAGACACCGATCAAGTCATTAGTGACTTAATCAGTAAAGCACCGCTGTCGCCTGAGCAGAAAACCGAACTACGCCAGCTCTTACAAGAGTTTCAAGGTCAGTTTTCTGAGAGGCCTGGTAGGACTTCTGTCCTTACTCATGATATAGAACTTACCTCCCCAGAGCCAGTACGATCCAAGGCGTACCGGGTGGCGCATTTAGATTCGCTCGCCTGTGCAGCCGGTCGACTGCAGCGCCGCCCCCGCGGCACCAACGGGAACTATATATCTAGGTAACTTTTCGCCCTAGGGGAGCGTAGGTCCCTAGGTGTCGTGTAAAAAACGCACCTAGCTCCTGCAACGCCCTAGTCCCCATGCGCGCACGCGCGCGCGGCCCATAGAAATATACCATAGGGCAGATAGTGCGCGGTAGCATTGTTTGTGCCAACTCGCCGGAGTAGCAGAGTAGGCGGTTCATTGCGCGTGCACGCAAGCAGCACGACCACGAACGAAGCGATACAAGGTGGAACAGCGCGTTTTACGGCAATTGAAGTTGTGTGTGTGTGACGCGCTTGGTGTGTGCAAAGAGCAATTTAGTTGCGCGTGTGACGAATGTGTATGCGCAAATAGCACGACCACGAACTAAGGTGGAACATCGCGTTTTGGCGTGCGCAAACAGCAATCGAGTTGCGTGCGCGACGCGTTCGTTGGCGCAAACAGCACGACCACGAACGACGCGATGCAAGGTGGAACAGCGCGTTTTGCGCAATCTAGTTGTGTGTGTGTGCGTGGCGCGTTTGTGGTGTGCAAGGAGCACGACGACGATCGTCTTCTAACTGCGCCAGAGCAAACCGATTGTTGGATTCTACATATGTATTGAACGGGCGTTAAACCGGAAACACGGGATTGCGACGCGACTAGCCGCGATGTATAGCCCTGTACGTAGTACGTAAGTTTACAGCACCAACTTTTAATTCGGAGTGAATAAGGGACACGCCACGAGTGATTTGTATGTGGAGGTTAACTCATACGTGCATTAATTAGCGGCGGTATAGAAAAAATAGGGGGGGCGGAGAGCGGCGGGGATTGCTGAGACAGGTGCTCGAAAGCGTTTCCACGCATGTTTTGTCGGTGTGCGCGATGAACCAAATGCCGCTTTGATGAAATTGTGACGAAATGTTGGCATGTGCGTAGTGGCACAGTTTTAAATGTGTCGCAGATTAAATCCGAAAAGAACCGAAGCGTACCATGTGTAAAAAATGTGTGAAAACTACAGCTGCAAGCTTATGTTATGCAGCATTGACCGATGTTGAGATATTGTTCTTATGAATGTAGCATCCATCGCCTTTGTACGCATGTGCTGGCTTCGGCGCACTATCATCGAGGCATTGATCAAGGTTAATAAAACTGTCCACGCAACGAGCGCGTCGCCCCGGTTTCGGTTTCGGTTCTCGCTGCTATTCGTGATAATAAACAGTTTGTAAATTGTGCTTCTTGTTGGCGATTCTCTGTACAAAGGACGAAAACGAAAACTGGCAATTAAAATAAGCAACGCGTAGAATATTTTAAACGAAAAACTGTTTCAACATTCTTTAATGCAACTAATTCTAAGGCTCTAAGCGCCACCTATTTCCGGTAGTCAAAATGTGCCATGGCGGCTTCCTGTCAATTGGATGTGTGCGTAGCACGGGAGCTTCAATGGTACATCTCAGCTTTTTTGGTTATCCCCAGCTGTTCCTTATATTTCCGCGTGATAACTCTTTCTTGTACCAAATACAATACCGAATAGGGATCGTATAGAAGCTCAGAGGCTGCACCTGTCATTCACATAGACAGGTAAGGTAGCTGTTCGCGACCACTTTCAACTCATCTGGGACGTACATAATTTTTTTGTGTTATTTATGCATGCTTAGGCATCATTTTTCACGCCGCCTGAAGTTCTCGCTGAAAGTACGCTTTAAATACACTGTACGCCTTAAATTGACACCCATCTGTAACGTGTTTGAGCCGTTATTTATTACGATTTTAACCTCATGCGCACTACCGCCCGTTTGTTCTGTTGCGCTCGCGATATCAATGTTTTTAGATCCAGAAGGCTGCTTCCGCATGAAAAAAGAGACTCGCCGTGTTAGATTGTACACATGGAAAGCATACAAAGCATGGAAAGCTTTGAAGCATACACTTGATCATAGGAAGATAATGAGACAACGTGTAAACACATGAATGACAGATTCAATATTTCTTGACACTCGTAAATCTTCAAACCTGCCAGTGGTTCGTTAGTGCGTGAAAAAGTGGAATTTTGTGATGTTTAAAAGCATACATTGGTTCATCCAAACTGGCTTTGCCTAGGCCGTCGCATTGTATGAATGAATTATCAAATGCATGGGCATTGGAGCAATGAGGTGATGCAGCTGAAGAATGCACCTTTGTTCTCTTTTCACTTTGCCTCATGGTATTCTGTCTCAAGTTTAGCCATTGTCAAAGCAGCAATTTCTACTGGCACAGCAACGCTCATCTGAATGGCATCTGTCAATGTCGTAAGTTGTCATTGATCCTTTCAGCACATATGTTACATGGTCTTTGACATCTTCAGTACGACCTAAATGTGTTTCACAGCTGTGATTGCCTCAGTGCATATAGAAGCAACGAAGTTATCCCAAGTACTTTTGCAGAATAACTGAAATGTGGGCAAGTTCATTCGGATTCATGATTATGGCAGATTTGAACCCAACACTGTGTAACACTACTACACAGACTGGCGTTTCGGGTAGTCGAGAGAAGATTCTTATTAAAACCTCGTTGAGATTTGACAAACTGTTAGCTAGGTGGGATAAAGTAATTGTGATTCAGAATGGTAGCCTCAACATTGAGCACAAGGCAAGAGGTGAGTTTTTTATTGTGATCATTTTCTACAAGCATGCACATTAGCGTTACAGTAGTACGAGCATCTTTGTAGCACATCCTTCCCTGTATAAAAAGGGTCATGTTGCTTACTGCTTAGCTGGTGTTATGCATTGCCCACTTCAATGGTGTTGATGCCCAGGATCTCTACAAAATGGAACCTCTTTGGTGCAGTCATGTGGCTGCTTGTGTTCTTCTCCCCTAGCCAGAGGCATGAAGGGGGGTTCACGGCCACTGACCAAGTCTGATGTATAACCTGACGTTTCGGAACTACACACGGGTTCCTCGTTCACTGAGTTGGACAGGAAATCGTCGTCACTTATGTAGCCAGCATGTGACGTAATGAACATGCGTAAATGTCAGGCATAGTCTCTAGTGTCCGGTTCATCGTAGCTGGCGTCAATTGAACGATTAGCGATTCTAGCAGCCGCCAGGGTGACAGGTTCTTTTCTTTGGCAACAACAGTGGCATTGTTCCAGTCAATCTTGTGACTAGGTTCCTGCGCATGCTCGGCGAATAATGGTCGTGTGACTATTATTTCTTAGATCACGTTTTTTTTTCGTTTCCATGCCTGACCAGCCGAACCTTCATCGAATCCTTGATTATGCAGCCAGAGGCAGTGGCACTCGTTGTGTCCTGTTTGAGATGAATGGTCTTTTTGTCCGTGTCTATCCACTATCACCTGGGCTTATCTCCTGGCTGCTGAAGTGTGCCTGCATTTTCCAGGTCAACTACTCGGACATTAATGTCTGGATACAAATTGGGTTGATCTTGTATGCCATGCCCAACATCAGAGTAGGTTTTCTGTTTCTGCCAGCACTTTTGCTCATGCACTTTCATTTTCCTCCGGTCCGGGAGTTGTGGAAAGAAGCTGTCTGCAGTAGCTGGAAGTGTAGTCCTAAGCCTTTGGCTCGTAAGCATTTTCACTAGCGAGGAGCTATTTTTCAGAAGGCTCAGTCTATAATCGTGTGTCTTGTAGGCATCACCTGACGTCTCAAGGGAGTTCTTGGATAAGTTTACGGTGGCTTCTGTGAGATCATTGCGCTGTTGGTAGCGTGGACTGCACGCCATTTGTTGGAATTCTTATGAATTCTGCAAACAGCGAGCTGCACCCTTTTGCAAGCTACAGTTTGTTGCGGTTCACAACCACTACACTATTGCACGCCTTGTGAAAACAAAGAGGCATTGAGTCGCAACCACTAGCCAGTACTAGCTCAGGATACCCTTACTAGTATTTTGTGACGATGAGCCACCACACCCCTCCAATAGAAGATATGTCCATAGTGAACTTCTGTAACAGCTTTTCTCAGAATCCCAATTCCAGGAGTGTCACCCTTCTCTTAACCCTGTGGTGCTAGCATGCACGACATGACTTGAAGACATTTGCTGTTTGTATGTATTTATGATGCAGTACTTTGTCGTCTTGCTAGGCATTTATTGATTCCAAAGTGGCCTTCAAGTGAGACGTGCTGGGTGGGTAAGCTCCTGTAGCTTCTTGGGCGCGATGGTTTTATTGCCAAAATATCAACATGTCTTGGACTACACTGTCCTTGTAAAGCCAGAATTCTTTCAGAGTTTGCAACACCTGGTCCAGCTCTTTCGAGTGAAAATGCAAAGTTGGCAGCAGCATTAATCTAGCACTTGTTCTTTCTTCAGTTCTTGTAAAGAAGGTGGGAAGAGGCAGCATGCATAGCCTTCAATCTTGGTAGGCCCTTGTGGTGCCTGTTATTCTCCTTCACATGAGAACTTCACAGTGTATCAGCTGCGGGAAAGTCTTTGCCTAAGATGTACATTATGCCTCATAATGCATCAATCATGTGCACACTTTATAAATTGGGAAACAGATTGTTGCCCCATTTATAGACTTTATCTCGAGCTCGCAAGAAAGAAAGCACTTCTTTCTATATCTGGGCATAGCCAGGCATTCTGTCTCTGCAAAATATCTTGAGGCGTATCTAGTAACATGTTGCCCATCATCTTGCTTTTGGCTGAGCACTGCAACTAGACCACAGCACAAAGCATCAGCTGTGATTAGCAGCTGGTCTCTCATTTTGAGGAGCACCAGCCAAGCACTGGATCTGAAGAAAGTATTTCTTTCCATTTTGAGAATTCTGGTACCTGTGTGGGTTCCAGACAAACCATGCTTTGAAAACAGCATGCTGGACAATGGGTGTAGTGTTTGTCATGTTAGGAGCGAATAAACCTAGATAGGTGGTCATGCCCATTAGCCGCAGTAGTTCTGGAGGATGGTCTTGGCATGTCTGTGACAGCTTTGAGCTTGTTTCGTTCATGTGCCCCAAGTAGGATATTATTGTGATGCCAAACCTACATTTCTCTTTGTGGATGGCAGCTTTTGCACAGTGGGTGCCCTCAAATGTACTGCAGAGTTCGTTGTGTTGCTGTTTAGTTGAGCACCAACTGATAACCTAAACCATATGACAAGCAACACATATAAGTTCTGGATGAATATCATTCATATACCATTGTGTTTGATCTGGGGCACACCAGATACCAAATCACATGAGCAGTTAAAGCGAAACCAACGGAACGGTGCTGTAAAGGTGGTCAAGAACTTTCTGTAATTTCTCAGGCATTTTCCAAAACCCTGAATTTGGGCATCAATTTTTCATACACCAAGCTGTGACTCGTAGTATCTGAAGGGTATGCTCTACTGCAGGAATTGGATATGATGCTCATAGGGCTTGCTTGTTCTGTTTTTGTGTAATCCATAAATGTGTGGAGTGCCCCTGATGGCTTCGTCACCACTACCATAAGCGTGCACCAAGGAGTTGGCTCTGTCATAGCTGTCGTAAAACCAGTCTTAAACCTGGACAAGTTTGGCTTTCGTCTTCTATAAAGGTAGCCATACAAAACAGTGAAATATTAGTGCACAGGACAAAGGCTCCAGTTTCAACATTGTCATGGAAGCTGCGCAATGCATTTGAGGATGCGGCTTTGAATCTTACCACCACTAACATTCTCAATCTGTCTAAGCACTCGACTTCAGCTTCACTATCACCTCTGTGACCTATTTAGCAAATTTATTTGGAAATAGCAGCATTCTGCTTGATGCACGAGATGGAACTTTATGTTGTGCTAGTCGCCTTACACACTGACCACAGTAACTTGGAGGTCACCACCTTCTCGAAATGTCACGAACCACATTGTTTTCAGGGTGAGACAAGAAATCGTGTCTAATTATCATCTGTGACAAAAAGAAATAACTGATGCCTGTGGCAAGGTGCCATTCAAGTGGTTGAGTTCCTCCAGGAGGTAGGGGGTGATACGAGTGAGAACCCTCAAAAGCCAACTATGGCCTTAGCCAAGCAGCCCCAGGTGACATAGTAAAGCTTTTTGGGCACAATGTCATTAGGCACCACCCTATATAATTTATTTGCTTCCACAACATTGCATGGCTCACGAGTGTCCAGTGGTAAATTTCTGAAGCCACATGAACCTCGATGTAGCATCCCTAATTCCAAATACTTCAATCTGCATGCCACTATGTATGGTGGGAGTTACTGGGAAGGAGACTAACGAACAGCTACACATAGATAAAAACTCCCTAAAGGCTGTTATTGTGGAAGCACTGCGCAACATCAACACACGCTATATGATACAAGAATGTTGCTGCTATCAAAGATGAATTCAGTCAGTAATTGAGGATGAAGATGGTTTTACTCAATAGCCTTATAAAAAATGGTAAAAGAAAGCTAATAAATTTGGAACTCATGTTTCGAATCTTGCCTGCAAAAAAAAATCATTAGTATGTCTTCAAATATCTCACGCAGCCGGTGATCCTGTTCTACTTTCTCATGACCTTCAGGTATGCTAGAGAAGTCTTTGTCATCATTGGGCTAAAAAATGTAAAATGTAGTTGAGCAAAAGGAGTAGACCTAGGTGGCTGACAGGATGGCTCGTCTTTAAGTGCTTAGCGTAGAAGAAAAAAGCATGCAAACATCTTCAACACTGTAATGGGCACTAACTGTTAGGGATGAAACATGAAAAACCCTAAGGAAAACATTTAGGTTTGGTAATTATGTAGAAAATACACAGACTAAAGACAGTGAAGGACAACGAAAAATGTTTGTGTAAGCTTCTTCACCAATGCGTTTGTTGCCTGTAGACAACACCAGGCAGAACTCGGAAAGCGACCTTCACCCCAAGTCGACGTCAATTCTGCGTGCAATTTGTGCATATTGACACAAAGGTGTGGGGCTCCTGCACTGCAGAACAGCCCGCGCAAAGGTCGGCGCCACGAAAGACGATGAAGTGCGTAAGCTGCACGCTCTTGTTCTGCCCCGCCACTAAAGCGAAGCATACATTTTGCAAGACTCCGTCTCCAATCTACGTTACATTTTTCTGGTGGAGGTGTGGGGTACGAGCTACCACTCCCAGATCGAACACCGTCTACAAGCCCAGTACGAAGTCTGGTCGAGCTGGCTCCTGTGCAGGTACGGAAAGCTGCCGACTTCAAGGACTGCCGCCCGAGCACGAGCCTCTACGCAATCAAGTCAGAAGGATGAATACATTGGTTCCACCTTCTTTCTCGACCGCCCCGACCGAGGTCGTCCTGAACCAGCCGCGAATCCCCACGTCCTTCCATGGGGACACCTTTGAGGATGTAGAGGACTGGCTCGATCACTTGGAGCGTGTCGCAGAATTCAACGGCTGGACTACAGAGCGCAAGCTACGCAACGCCTACTTTGCCCTCAAGGACTAGGCACGGACCTGGTTTGTGAACCGTGAGGCAGGGCCCTATCGACATGGGACGAATTCGGACGGTAGCTAATCGGCACATACGCCAGCCTCGTTCACAAGGAGCGAGCTGAATCTGCAATTCAGGCGAGAGTACAGAGGCCGAACGAAAGCGTCGCAATGTTTCTCAAAGATATGTGCCGACTTTTCCGACGCGCGGATCCGTCCATGCCGGAAGAAAAGAAGCTAAGGAATTTGATGCGCAGTGTCGAGCAAGAGTTATTCGGTGCCCTAATACGCAACCCACCAAATATTGTTGCAGAGTTTCTCGCAGAAGCCGTATCGATGGAAAAGGCACTGCAGCAGCGAACAAGGCAGAACCGCGACGTGTCAACCCTATCGCGTGACTCTCTCGCTATATCCCTGGACAATATCAATGCCTTGTGGGAGCTCATTAGGCTTATCGTTCGGGAAGAGCTTCAAAAGCTTCAGGTCGCTCCAGCATCGGTACAGCGACCTGCTCTGGCTGAGGTCGTCCGGGAGGAAATCAGGCAGGCAGTCCAAGTCCCAGACCGAAACGAGACACCACAGCACAAGGTACGGCAGCCACAACCTCGCATGTCGTATACGGAAGCTACACGAAGTTCGTTGCCCCTGATTTTTCGCGATGTGAGCGACGTCCTGGACCTTGGTGTGCGCGCCGTTGAACAAGCCACTCGCCTCGTTGCACGCCATTCATGGCTGAAACACACCTACCTCGCAAGAGCGACGTATGGCGCTCCGCAGACCGGAGGCCCTTGTGTTTTCATTGCGGTGAAGCCGATCACCTCTACAGGGCGTGTCCCTACCAACGAGCTGGGCTCCGTGAATTTTCACTGAATGCGCCGTGCCCGAGCAGTGGTGAATGCGCCCCGGAGATTGCAACATACCTCGCGGATGCCTGGACCTCGTTTGCCCCACGATTCCGTGAACCCCGGTCACCGTCACCAGCCCGAAACAGGTCTTCCAGCCCCTATTCAAGCCGAGAGCAACGAGACGTCGCTCACTCAGCCCAGCCTCCCGGGAAAACTGAGTCCAGCGACCTGCAGAGGTGAGGTCGCTGATGTTGCGAACGCTGAGGATCCTCCACTGCAACGACCGCTATATGACGTAATTTAGACGCAGAGAAAGCAGTGTAGTTCCGTGTCAGTATCCTGCGACGTACCAGTTACCACAGATGACCACGAGGTCATGGCGCTAATCGACACGGGTGCGGACACGTCTGTTATGAGCCGGAATCTCGCGCGTATACTGAACAAAGTTTCAACGCAATGGACCATACTGCAGGAGGGCATCTCGTAACTCCAATGGGCCGGTGCACGGCACAAGTCAACATTCGGGGCTTCACGTACATCGGCGACTTCGTCAATCTTCCTGAATGTTCAAAGGACCTTATACTCGGCATGGATTTCCTTCAGGCGAACGGTGCCATTATCGACCTGCAAGAGTCTAGTCAGGTTCACTACTATGCAAGCCATAGTGAACAGTAATGACAACGACCGTGACATCGCGCTTCGCGTAACTGACGATCACATCATGTTGCCACCCAAGAGCAGCGTGCTTACCCTTGTCCAATGCGACATGCAGGACGCCGCCGAAGGAATCGCTGAGGCAAACATGCCCCTGCTTCTTGAGCACCACATTTGTATAGCCAGAGGGCTTCTTCAGGTGCAAAACAAATGTTCAGTTGTTTTGCTAACAAACTTTAGCAACTGGTATCGGCATGTACCGTGAGGAACGACATGGCTGAACTGAGCTCATTTCTTCACGAAATCATTAACGTTACTGACATTGCCACATTGGAAACCGCATCGTCTCAGCAATCTGGGTTCCCCAGCCTAAAAGAATGGATTCACGTTAACGCCACTCTGCCAGACCATCAGAAAGACAGTCTACTGAGCCTCGCGAATGAACTTGTGGACTGTTTTTCAACGTCATCCAAAGCGCAGCACAAGTCCATCACAAAGCGCCGCATTATTACGGACGAGTCTGCACGTCCTGTCCGTCAGCATCCTTACAGAGGGTCTCCAGTGGAAAGGGAAGCGATCAAGCATCAGGTGAAAGAGGTGCTCCAAGACGACGTGATCCAGCCATCCAACAGCCCGTGGGCCTTCCCTGTAGTGTTAGAAAGAAAGACAACACACAATGCTTCTGTGGAGATTACAGAAAGTTGAACCGTGTCACCAAGCGTGATGTTTATTCATGCAACGCATCGACGACGCATTGGATCGTCTACAACATGCCAAGTTTTTTTCTTCGTTGGATCTTAAATCAGGATATTGGCAAATCAAAGTTGATGAACAGGGTCGTGAAAAAACAGCATTTGTGACACCTGATGGGCTTTATGAGTTCAAAGTTCTCCCCTTGGGTCTCTGTTCCGCACCTGTCACTTTTCCGCGGACGATGGATACCGTGCTTGCTGAACTCAAATGGCAAACCTGCCTCGTATACTTGGACGATGTCATTGTGTTCTCGAGCACGTTTGACGAACATTTCGCATGACTCGAGGGTGCCCTCACTGCGATCCATACTGCCGGCCTCACCATCAAGCCTGACAAATGCTACTACGGGTTCCAAGAGCTCAAATCTTTTGGCCATGTCGTTGGTCCTCAAGACATCCGACCAGACCCTGACAAGTTAGCTGCCGTCGCTGAGTTTTCACCACCCACAGACAAGAAGGCTGTCCAACGCTTCCTTAGTTTGCGCGCATATTATGGGCGCTTCGTCAAGGGCTTCTCGATAATTGCTGAGCCTCTGACAGGGCTTACATGCGATGATGCGCCTTTCATTTGGGCGGACGAGGAGCAGCAGTCGTTCAATGAATTGCGCAAGCGTTTGCAAGAGGCCCCGATACTCGCTCATTTCAACGAAGACGCTGACACTGAAATCCATACTGATGCCAGCAATGCGAGTCTCGGCGCTTGTGCAGTGGCAAGCTGGTGCGCAACGCCCCGTTGCTTATGCAAGCCGCAGTCTCACCAAGGCTGAGAAAAACTACTCAACCACTGAAAAAGAATGCTTAGCGGTTGTGTGGGCAATTGGTAAATTCCTACCCTACTTATACGGTAGACCCTGTAACGCTGTCAGCGATCAGCCACGCCCTGTGCTGGCTTGCCAACCTCAAGGATCCTTAAGGCAAACTAGCCCATTGGAACCTTCGCTTACAAGAAGAGTATGATATTACAGTTGTCTACCGATCTGGCAGGAAGCACAGTGACGCTGACTGTTTGTAACGTACACCACTCCCTACGATCTCATTGGACCCTGACCATGACTTGCCATTTGTCGCCGCATTAGTTATCGACGCCATAAAGATGGCTGAGCACCAGCGCACTGACGCTGAGCTGCTCCCGCGGATCGGACACCTCCAAGGAGTTGAAAGTGTTTTACCATGCTTGCTCATGCGCGGCTTATCATCATACTACTTGCACAACAACGTACTTTACAGGAAAAATGGCGGAAGCGGCCCCTTGTCGTGCCATCGGCGCTACGCCACGACATTTTGCGAGCCTGCCATCATGAGCGATGCGCGGGACACCTGGGATTCGCCAAGACTTTAGGCAAGGATACGACAGAAGTATTACTGGCCCCGGCTTTATTCTTCTGTGCAACGGTACATGAAGACCTGCCATGAGTGTCTGCGCCGCAAGAAAGCACCAGTTATACCTACTGCCTGTCTCCATCCTGTGGACGTTCCTCAAGCACCGTTCCAACAAATAGGAATGGATCTACTTGGGCCATTCCCAGTGACCTCTTCGCGCAACAGACGGATAGACGTCGCTACTGACTACTTAACCTGGTACGCCGAAACCGAAGCTATTTCGCAAGTAAATTTATATGAAGTGGCCAAGTTCTTTGTACGCCACATCGTCCTACGACATGGTGCACTGTCTGTTCTCATCACTGACCACGTTACAGCATTTACAGCGGAACTTATGCAGGATGCTCTTCAGCTGATGCATAGCTCTCACCTCAAGAACACTGCATATCACCCTCAAACCAATGGATTAATGGAACATCTGAACAGAGCACTGGCTGATATGCTCTCCACATATGTCGACCTAGAGCACAAGACGTGGGACGCGATCTTACCCTATGTGACTTTCGGGTATAACGCTGCTGTACACGAGACTACACAGTTTACGCTGTTTGAACTTGTATATGGGCGCCACGTCAGGTCAGCACTTGACGCCATGCTACCTATGGCTGATAATAGCCCGACCAGCGAACATGTAGAAGAGTTCGTATAAAGAGCCGAAGAGGCACGCCAGCTTGCTCGGCGTCGTATCCAGAGCCAACAGCATACCGCCATTCTTCGATACAACCAGGGTCGACGCGACATCCATTACAATACCGGCGGCTGCGTGTGGGTCTGGACGCCCGTCCGCCACCGTGGACTCTCAGAAAAGTTGATCCGCCGGTATTTTGGTCCCTAAAAGGTTACACGCCGCCTCAGTGACGTGACCTACGAAGTGGTCCCCTGCAGTTCTGACCCCAGTTCACTCCGTCGTCGTCCTCCCGCTGAAGTTGTTCGTGTAGTGCACATGAAACCATACTATGCGCATACCTGAATGCTGAGATGCACCTGAGGAGCTCCATTTCTTATGTAGCCGAAAGAACTTTTTGACGCAACCGAGACGGTCGCTCTTCTCATGGGAGGCAACTGACACAAAGTTGTGGGTCTCCCGCACCGCAGGACGGCGCGCGCGCAAAGGTCAGTGCCACTAAAGACGATGAAGTGCGTAAGCTGCACGCTCTTGTTCTGGCCCGCCATTGAAGAGAAGCATATATTTTGCAAAACTGTCTCCAATCTACGTTACAATGTAGTCGTTGTCGGGTGTACAATTAAGCTTTATATTGCATGTTTTACACATTACTCATCTGATGCCTTAGCAGCGAAGGTTTTTCCTCTGCCTTTATTGTAAAAAAAATGTTTGGGAAGTGCCCACATGCATCTGCTTTTTTTTGTGCATGGCACATGTGCTGTTGGCCTAGAACTGATTCACAATAGTATTAACAGCCATAGCTTTCAGGGCCCTGTGTCGCTGAAAATCCAGCAGTGGTGTTGGCGACCTATTCCATATGAGAAAATTAATCCCGAACCATGCATCCCGATTCATTCAGGCCCTCCACGTGGCATATAGGCGTTGCTGAACTAATTAAAATTCTCTAAGTAGGATGTGTCAAAAATTCATAAAGTGTGACTTGCACACAACTTTGAGACATGATAGCGTTGGATTGTAATTTGAATATGCGAGAAAACATAATTCTGTGGCGCGGAAACTCCTTTTCCAGCTGCCATTTCAGGTGTGTCTTAGGAGTGGCACGCCCCAGAAAGCTCGTCTTTGTGCATAGCGTTTGCCACCAGCATTTCCAGGGAAACATTACAGAAGCATAAGCTTCAGCTGCCCAGAAGCGTGAGAAGCAGCCAAGGCTCTTTTAATGCTATCGTGTTCCACTCTTAAAGGCGCAGCTTAAGTGTCCTCCAACCTTCTTTTTTCGCTGTTTGGGGACTGCCTTCTTGAAGGTGTTGCTTCGTTTCATTTCTACTGTAGGGCGAATGCAATATCTGCTTTGTACAACAGCAAAGCCACGTTTTGATTGCACTTGATGCTGGCCGCACTAGCGCGGCATCTCTCCTGAACACTATCCAACAGTTCACTATGATATTATCACTGAAATAGAATACACAGGACACCTTCGTGTACCACTTCATCTACCTCGAAGTAATATGCCATAGCTCTATGATCATGTCCTTAACATCCACTACTTTCTTGGATTCATTTCAGATAGCTGGAATGTACAGACTAAAAAAGCTCCGAAGCGCTTGCACTCTTTGGAGAATTTTGTATGAGCATTTTCAGGCTGTTCTGGTGACACTAAAAAATACTGGCTTTCCTGTAATCGAGAGTAGATGCAAGCATGAAATGGCTTCCGACAAAGCAGATTGATTGTAGATGATACTAGCCGCAATCTTAAAATGGGTGTAGCGCACATTCGCAACAGCACACCCCACCCCACTGCATCACGCAACTGTACACTGGTCCATATGGAAGCAAGTTTCCTGTCAAAGACAGAACCCCATTGCAAGTCTCGTCTCGGTCCACCATATGTGCCGTGGACCTCGCGGACTGCTGACATTGAAAAGAGCACAAGCAACTGTGTCTCAGTGCCAAAAAATGACAATCAAGTTTACAGTGCCTTGTATCTGCCTCTGAACGTTGCTATTAGAAGTGACAAATAAAACTTCAGCGTACTAGAAGTTACAGCTTGAGTGATATTGTGAGCAAATATTTAGAACTCGGAAGCAATATTTCTTGTAACATGTTTGGGATGTAACTAGCATATGTATTGAAGTCTTGACTGTTTGCCCGGATGAGCTGGTTTGAGTGCCGGGATAATGGCTCTGGCTTTTGGTTCATTGAAGGTGGCTGACAACAGGAGCTAAAAGCATTTCATGCTAAAAATGTCTGCAGCAGCGGCACTGTTCGGTTAGTCAAGGACCTCATTTCGTGGCCCTCATTCTGACACCTTCGAACACTGTTTCGGCCTTTGCAATGCTTCCTAGAATTTATCCTTCAAATTCTTATGTGAAAGAACCATGCATCAATTTTGGCGTATTTCTCAAACTGTACGAGCAGAATTGCTGCCGATTTCATAAATACAACCTGTAAATCAATACAGCAGAATTGTTAGTTGAAATATGTAATCCAAATCAAGGAGCCATTCTCAAGACGATGTTCTCGCTGGCACTGATGCGTGTCATTCCCGACGTTGGTGAAATCTTTATTCTACATTATAAAGCATGAAACATTCACACGTGCTCTTCTTTCCTTCTTTTTTGAGCTTTGCTGTTTCAAGGAGCTTCGCCCTTTGAGTGGCAGCAGCCTGATTGACATAACTTCTGACTCACGTATTTAACATTTTTGCACAGATTGGTCAAGGAGTAGCCAGATTTTGAGAAGTACATCTTTAGCAGAGTCTATAGGTGCTGGCTTTTGGTGTGGAGAGACAAGCAGCTTCATGGCTTCCCTCCTGTCTCTTGTCATTGTGTCAGCAAACTAAAATGAAAACTCTCGAAACAGTATATTTGTTAATGAGGAATCTTTGCAAGGCACATTATGAAGCACATGCCGATGAATTGCTTCAACCTTTTACATTAAACAAATTATGCCATGTGCTGTCGAGAGGCAAATAAAGCTGTTCGCTTTAAAAATGAACAATAACCTCCACAGTTTGTGAAGTGATTGAGATATTGTTACCCAGCACCTTCAACAAAGATGTTATGGGAAACAGTGCAAGGAACTACCATACTTACACTAATTGCAGGTATTTGCCGGAGTTGTAAGGGAGACAAGATAGCCAACCAATTTTCCTTTAATGCATGTGAGCTTTGTCATCTTCATGGTGTAATTTAATCTTTTCAGGTAGCGGATAAAGAATGTGTGGCAACATGAAATGGCCTTTGACGACACAGGCGAGTAGTGGATGCCACACTTCAGTTCTAATTAAAGTTACATCAGCACAGAGCATGTATGCTACGACCAAGTTGGGTCTATACTTTGGATTACCATGTACAGTGTCGCTCTCTTCTGCATTCCAGAAGATGGAAGCCAGTGTTTCTTTGCTGTTGCCATTTCAATTTAGTATATTTTCATGTTTTCATGCTCTGCAAAATACAGCCAGAGGTTGCACGGTCTTGAAATGAAGACAACTTTTTGTGTTTTCAAGATAGAATTTTAGCTATAATAAACGGAATTTCCAAAAAACAAATTTTATGTTTGGCCTGCCTTCTTTTCGGTGATCAGACATGGGAGCAATTGAGGCATCATGGCTCATACGTGCTGCCTTTATGCTAGGGAGGTGTGTGCACAATGCTCCTTGCATGTTGAAAAAAAAATGGAGACCATCCGTAATTGGTCTTGGTTTGCTTTCTTAGCCACAAGTGTTATCTGAAAATATAGCTGCTTTTTGTTACTCTTTCTGGCGGTGCGTTTTAGATACATAAAAATTATGATGGACGTGCATGTTGAGTGTGATTGCAGGAACGAGAAACTTTATTGGAAGATCCTTTGCAAGAGATGCAAGTGCTTGCCCATTTCATGAAAAAAAGGCTTTGTTTTCATTGTATACAGTAATCTAAGGGTCAGGCGGACTTGATCACAAAAGCAAAGAGAGAAATTGGTTGACAGAGAAATCCAAAGCCTGCTGACCACATCGTAACTGTCTAGCGCATAGACGACACATGCACGTTGGCCAACAGCATGGGAAAGGAGAAGGGATGGAAAGATGAAAGAGATTGCCATGAAGCACATGTGGTGAAAAGGAGAATGAAGCAAAAATTGGTAGCATTCAGAAAAAGCTAGATATTCTTGATGAGAAAACTGAAACGTTGGACAAATAATTAATAGCAACCTTTATCAAGTCTTACCCTTTATCAAGTCTTACCGCCGTATTCAGCAATACATATTGAAGCTCATGCTTGACTTGATATAAATGACGCATGGTGTGAACGCGCCCAAGATGCTCATTGCGTTTCTTTTGGTGCGTTCACGACAGGCGTCATTTAAATCGAGTCAAGCATGGGCTTCAAGTTAAGATGCATTTATGAATACGGGGGTTCGTGTTACGGCATGGTGAGGCTCTCTGGAATGAAGCCTTCATGAACTAGAGAATAGATGGGCCCGTGAGAACCTACTTTTACGTCTTATCGCAGATATCTGAATCACAGGAGCAGTCTGAAGCATGTGGTAGGTTTGTGAAGACTCCGAGAAACCTGCATGGGTTTTCTCTGTAATAGTTTGCTGCAGTCGGGTGTATGACTCATTTTGCATTTCCTGATCACCTTGCATATTTCCGCACAATGCTTTCGTCATTACTGTTCAGATTCATTACTGTTCAGTGGTTCAGTGGCCAGTATTGCCTTTTCAGTGGCACTGAAAAGGCAATACAGGCATGAATGTCAAAAGAGGCACTTGTAGGCAGGATAAATGCAAGATTACCATGTTTACATGTCCATAGTTAGTGCTTACAAAGAAGGCAGAAGAAGGATGCCAGGAAAAAATAAGCATTTCGTCTGAGGTTCCTCTCATTATGAAGCTGTTTACAATGATGAGAGCTAAATACAAAAAGTGTGGTCCTAATGAATGGACACGTTCTCCCAGTTGCAATTCATAGTTTAAGATATTGAGGAACTTCAATCGCACCTCAAAAAGAAGTCCATGATCAATAAACAGTGCAGGAAGCCAGTATAACAGTTTTCATTGACAGTGAGTTGGCCCTAGGATATGATCCAGTTTGCATCTTCAATAAAATGGCTATTTATTGGCTACTATTGATCTGTACAATAAGCGCAGCACGCATACAGAACAGCACGAAGTCCCATTTATGCCTTTGGCCTCACTTATACGATGTTAAAATTGTGGAAGTACAACAGATTCATAAAACCAGCTCTCTTTATCACCTTATCTTAGGGAGGGACTTGTCAATGTTACAGTGCAGAGCACGAACATTTCCTTAGGAGAAGCCTTCCAGTTATTTATGAATTATATGGTAGAGGTTGATTACCTCTTGAAAACTGTTCTGCATAACACTCGTGCTTCTTCACACATCTATCATGATTCGTCAAATACGGGATAAGTTGGGTGCTGCAGATAACTGGTTCCTGCAGAGCCTAAAGCTACAGCATCAATAGGTAGCTAAATTTTCATTCTTGGTGTTTGGTCCAGTTCTCTGAAACATACACATAGAACTGAAACTGTTCAATCTGAGTACCAATATTAAATGTGTTATTTTGGGACTTCAATGATTTGCTGAACTTGATGGAAAGTGAAGGACTGTATAGAAAAAATGGCTGTAAGGTCAACTATCATCTTCTGCGCATAACCTTTCAGATACTGCACTAAATATAATCTAAAACACATGAAAACTTTTTGTAGAACAAAGTACAGCCACACTGGATCACACTAGCATCATTATCATATGTCACTGGTGTGGCACTTCAACACAATGTGGGAACTACCATGGCTCGTACAATGCTCCGAAGGATACGTTGCAATAGCGCAACTATGCTCAATGGCATTTGAACTGTTTCTTGCAATTTACAACTTCTAGCCATGCACTTATTCATTTATGACTTGGATGGTCGTGAACCCTAAGTGCTTTTCTACCTAGCAATACTGCAAGCTTGTCTGCTGACACTTGCTGCACAAAAGAGCAACAGTAGCTTGTCCTCCAGCAGAACTTGAGGGCGGATTACAAGTTCTTGCCAGACTATAGATGAGAAATATGAACATACTCCCAAGCTTCAATATCTTAGCCGGTGTAAAGCTGCAATACAGGTACTGCACTCCCTTAATTGCACTGCTTACAGCTGTCAAACTATACCTCTGGTGCTATGCACATTCTGGGGATGGCAAGAAGTTCCACTAGACAAGGTATGAACGACACAGGCATTTAAAACATTGAGTTAAGGGTGTTTAAGACTGACTAAACACAATTTGCCCCTTGGCTTGGATCTCGATTCCTTTCCCCTCTAGTGTCATTGACTGAAGAGCCACAACAGGAGTAGAGTAGCAATGCTTTGTTGTCTTGCCTGTTTACTAATAGCAAGAAACTACGCTCTAGCACTGTAGCATAATCAAAGAACAAAAGGTCAAGTTTATTGAGCAAGCTTGATCAACCAGCTCTCCAGTAGTCTGGGCCCCACGTCAGAGGGTATCGTCGTATGGTGTCATGATTACAATAGTGCATGAAGACTACTAGAGGCTGCAGTTTCAGTAGAAGGTAGGGGATAAACCCTAATTAAGAGTAAGCCTTTGCTTTTGACAATGATCGGCCAAATTTAATCACGATTTCCCACTTCTCCGCCGGTGCAAAAATGCCATCGTCTTTTTAAGATTGACCACATTACAAAAACGTACGTACGTACGTACAGTCGTATACACTGCGGCTGGTCGCGTCGCAATCCCGTGTTTCTCTAGTTTTAACGCCCGCGCAATACGTATGTAGTACTCAACAATCGGTTGACTCTGGCGCAGTTTTAGAAGACGATCGTTGTCGTGCTGTTTGCGCATCACAAACGCGTCACACACACACACACACACACACACACACACACACACACACACACACACACACACACACACACACACACACACACACACACACACACACACACACACACACACAACTCGATTGTGCAACGCGCGCTGTTGCATCTTGCATCGCTTCGTTCGTGGTCGTGCTGTTTGCGCGAACAAACGCGTCACACACGCAACTCGATTGCTCTGCGCACCCCAAACGCCAAAACGCGATGTTCCACCTTCGTTCGTGGTCGTGCTATTTTGCGCATACACATTCGTCACACACGCAACTTAATTGCTCGTTGCACACACCAAGCGCGTCACACACACACAGCTTCGATTGCCGTAAAACCCGCTGTTCCACCTTGTATCGCTTCGTTCGCACAAACCCTGCGTTAGCGCATATTTCTATGGGCCCCGCGCGCGCGCGCATGTGGACTAGAGCATTTCAGGAGCTAGGCGCGTTTTTCACACGACGACTAGGGACCTAGACTGCCCTAGGGCGAAAAGTTACCTAGATAAATAGTTCCCGTCGGTGCCGCGGGGGCGGCGCTGCAGTCGACCGGCTGCACAGGCGAGCGAATGTAAATGCGCTACCGGGTGTCACCCCGCCAGCACGATATTATGGAGGCTGAGGTAAAGAAAATGCTACAGCTCGGTGTTATTGAGGCGGGTGAGAGTGATTATACCTCCCCTTTGATTTTAGTTGAGGTACCGGGCAAGGAACCTCGTCCTTGCGTCGACTACCGCAGGCTTAATTCCATCACTAAGGATCAAATTTATCCGACCCCTAACATCGAGGAGCGCCTTGAAAAAGTTAGTAGCGCTCAGTTGATTTCCACCCTAGATCTTGTCAGGGGTTATTGGCAGGTTCCACTTACAGAAGAGGCTAGTAGGTATGCGGCGTTCATTTCACCAATGGGAACATTCCGTCCTAAAGTGTTGAGTTTTGGTTTGAAGAACGCGCCATACTGTTCTTCAAGCCTCATGGATAAGGTGTTGCGGGGACAGCAAGAATTCGCTTTACCGTATTTAGACGACATAGCGATATTCTCCGCATTCTGGTCTGAGCATATGGCACACTTGCGGGCAGTGCTAACCCGCCTGCGCGAAGCAGGCTTGACAGTCAAGGCTCCCAAGTGCCAGTTAGCACAGTCCGAGGTTGTCTACCTCGGTCACGTGATTGGTCGGGGTCGTCGCCGCGCCTCTGAAATAAAGGTGGCCGCTGTGCCAGACTTCCCGCAACCGCGCACGAAGACCGATATTCGGTCGTTCTTAGGTGTCGCCGGCTACTATCAGAGGTACATCCCCAGGTACTCTGATATCGCGGCTCCCCTGACGGATGCTCTAAGAAAAACCGAGCCCCAAACAGTCGTCTGGGACGAGACAAAGGAAAGAGCTTTTAGCGCCCTAAAGAGCGCCCTAACAAAGCCAGCCTGTGCTACGATCGCCAGACTACACAAAAGGGTTCGTTGTTCAGTGCGATGCTAGTGAGCGAGGCATGGGCGTTGTACTGTGCCAACGGGGAAATGAAGAAGTGGCACACCCCGTCCTGTATGCTAGTCGTAAGCTGACCAGTCGTGAGCAGGCGTACAGCGCCACCGAGAAAGAGTGTGCGTGTCTCGTGTGGGCCGTTCAGAAATTGGCATGCTACCTAGCCGGCTCGAGGTTTATCATTGAGACGGATCACTGCCCTCTCCAATGGCTGCAGACCATCTCTTCCAAAAATGGCCGCCTCCTGCGCTGGAGCCTCGCTTTGCAACAATATTCCTTTGAGGTGCGTTACAAAAAGGGGAGTCTCAACGGTAACGCCGATGGCTTAAGTCGAAGCCCCTAACGTAGGAATCAGCCTCAGAGTTGTTTGTTACTGATGTTTTTCTTCCTGAGGCAGGATTTTTAACATATTGCTTTTGTTTAGTGTTGCAAAGTGATGACGTGCTTTCTAGTGCAATTTTCCAATTTGTGGACGTGTTCTGGGTGCTGCTAGACTACTGTAACGAACTAGGCAGTAGTATAAAAGGGGAAAGAGCCTGTCATGGCTTAGTGAGGGTTGTGTCGTGCTTGCTGACTGAGCGGTTGAGTTTCGGCGTAGTTCTAACGCTTGCCGGGAACGAGAACAAAAATGTCAACTCTCCCGAAGTCACTTTGCACTGTCCTGTGTGAACCTGAACGAGAGAACGAGGCCTTCTCTGTGCGCTGCGCTCAAGAACCGCCGAAGGACGACCGACTTCGGTTATGAGCATCATCGAGCGACATCCCTCCGGACAGCGGATGCAGTCCCCTGACCATCGGGATCTCCTTCTCCCGGCGGGGCGGTCTGTTACGTTTCGCCTACGACGCGCGGTATAGCCGGCGCGGATGCAACGGACGCCGGGGCTTCATTCAAAGCGGCGGACATTTTGGCCCGTTCAGCGCTGCCGTAACGCCTCCTGCCATGCGCGTCCAGGCATGTTTCAATGCCACGTGTATTCGTGTGTGCGTGTGTGTGTGTGTGCATATGGTGCCCACGCTTGTCAAAGCGCGGCAGCCGGGGAGAGGAGCTCCCCCAACTGTGAAGCGAGGAGGTCTGACCGGCGCCGGCCCGGCGGATGCGTCACCTACTCGTCTCAACGTGTCTCTCAGCGTGTCCGTGCCCCGCATCACGTGCGCCTCTGACGAGGCGTTCCCTCTTGCCCTCGACTCCGAGAGTATAAAAGCAGCTGCCCCCGGACGCCAAGAGAGAGGCTCCTATTTCTTCTGTCGAGTAACGTGCTCTCCCGTCACTCCACATCGGTCGACCTGACCGCCCGCTCTTCTGCGATGCTAGAATAAACAAGTTGTTCTGTTACCAGTCGACTCATGCTTTGCCAGGACCTTCGGATGCTTCCAGTTGTGCCCCAGGCCGCCAGGCCAACGCTACCCTTGGGGCTTGCGACCCAGATTGCAACATCACGTATTCGGTTATTGCTCCCACTGACATTCGGTCGAGGTTACGCAGCGCCTGGTTCGCAACGCCGTTAGGGCCCGGCGCTGACGTCGTGCGCAGCTTGTGCAGCACATCGCAGTCCTAGGCCTCCGAAATGTCAGCGCCCAGATGTTCGTTGGGAGCTATCGCGTAGTATGGCAGGAGCATGTAGCTGTGACTCTAGGTGTTAATATGCTGGCTGGCCAGTTTTGGGAGCAGCTCCGCGTCGGTGCCTGGGTGTCGGTGTACTATTTGCATGCTGGTGACTTGGCGTTGCCGGGTTCCAGCAGGTGTCGCACCTGGTGGTATGTTTTCTTGATGCCAAGCGGGCCGTTCAGGCTGCTTTCTAAATTTTATTTCATCATTCATCATTAGTACCGAAGGCGGTCCCGAGGTTACAAGAACTATCAGCGGGACCTCCTATTGGTACTATGCAGGAATTAATACATTATGGCAGATGTGATCCAACTGCTGACGTTCCAGTATAAAGATCTGTGCCTTTATCTTCCGTGCGAGCTTCGCTATGCGCCGTCGCAGGTTGTTGTGTCATTGACACTGCAGCCTGTACGTGAGGCTTACGCGCGCTTCCCACATGTGCCGGTAGCGGGAATCCGTCTATGACTGCTCTAGAGACGCCGCCATTTCGTACGTCGTCGAAGTCACGTCATGGTCGAGCGACCTGTTCCACTTGTTGAGATCCGTTATAGAGCCGGGTGCCATTTCTTCTCGCAGCTTACGGAACTTATCGCAATTTGTAATGCTAGCCGTGGCCGTCTTCGCATTACAGGCGGCGGTTTCAAAAGACAGCGACAAAATGTAATGATCACTGCCGACCGCGTGAACTGTGTTTTGACACCGAGTACCTGGGGATATGTTTTTGCAGAGCGAAAGGTTTAGCATGGTGTTTGAACAGACTGTTACCTACCTGTATTAGTTTGCGTGGGTCATTGTGGACAGTAAGACCGAGATCGAAGGTGGTCACCCATAACCGGGTGCCCTGGCGATTAGGTTGAGGATCACCCCACTCTGGGTGCTTGGCCCTGAAGCCTTGGGCTACGTTGGCCAGCAAAGTCACCTTGCGGAGGACTCGTGAGATGTCAGCGCCCCTGTCTCGTGGTGAGTTGTAAATACTGAGGAAGAAGAGCGGGCCGTCTTCCCTACTCCTCAGCAGTAATTCAAGGACTGTGTTTTGAATGTCTGTGCCTTCAATTTTGTATTGTGTGGCTATAAGGTTGCGATGTAGTAGGATGGCCGTGTTGTGGTGAAGCCCGTCAGCCTGTCCTAGCTGATTGTATGGAGTGTAACCTGGTTCTTTTACGGGAGCGTTCGTCTCTCAGAAACTATAATGTCCGGTATGTCTTGGGTGTTCTGTTGCACTTTAAGCTGCAAATGCTCCCGCATAGTTCGGTAGCTCCTGGTGATCCACAGTCATATTGTCCGCCTTGTTTGTGGGGCAGAGTTACGTTTGTGTCGGTGCGCGGGCCTGCCTGGCAGGCTGGCGTTCGTGTGTGGCTCGCATCTTATAAATTTTCTCTAATATAAAGTTTTGGTGGGAGTCGCTTTTTTCTTGTACTGCGACGAGCTCTGTACTGTGTTTGGTTTGTGCTGCCTCCGCAGAGCTTTTGAGCGTAGTGTATGTGCTTATCGCGTCCATGCCGAACACGAAACACCTGAAGGTTTATGTTGATGAGTTGGATCACGTTAGAGCGCGTCTCTAGCTGAGCTCCTAGACCGCACCTCAAAGCAGCACTTGCCAAAATGAAACGAGGAACAGCTCCGGGCAGGGATAAGGTAACGGTAAGGCTTCTAGCCAACCTCCCCGACCTAGCCTATGAGCAGCTCCTCACTTACTTTAATGCAATCTGGCAAGGTGACACCCCTCTTCCCATTGACTGGAAAACGGCGTTAGTCACCTAGCAGAGGCAGCAGCAGGAGCCGACACTTACGTTTCGTCTATTCCGCAGATTTCTGCAGACGCTCAACGACCTTCAAGAAGACGGTGGGCGGTTGCATCGTAACCTTGAGTGCAACTGCACCCAGCGGCTGCATCGCTGCCTGCCTGGACTGCCTGGATCGCCTACGACTGATTGTGGGAGCCACGTGGATCTACGTCACGTCGGTTGCTCTGCAAGCCCTTTATAAGGAGCATTGCTGGCCCTTCGCCGTCATTTGGCAGCAGAGGCAGCAGCAGGAGCCGACACTTACGTTTCGTCTATTCCGCAGGTTGGAAATCTTTTTGTATTGCTTATAGTCTGCTTTTCTGCTCTGCTGCCCTGCTGCCAACTTTTGTCTGAGGTGCTCGCACTTTTTGCTTATTTGCCGTGTGTTTCTGCTGTTGCCCAAAATGGGAAATGACGAACTTAAACGGGAAATTGCGGATCTCAAACGTGAGTTCCGCAAGGAACTTCGAGAGCTCAGGCAAAGTGTAGAATTTACTAGTGGACAGTATGAGTCTCTGAAACTAGAATGTGAAGCACTCAAAACGGAAAATGCCAACCTAAAAGCAGCACAAGAGCCTCTTCTGCAAGAAGTTGAGAAGCTGAGAAAGCAAGTGTGTCAGAACTCACTAAAGATAGTGACACAGGATCAATACTCGAGAAATAGGAACATTGAGGTGAAAGGTGTTCCTTGCTTGCAGAATGAGAACCTTGGGAACGTTCTGCAGAAGGTCGGGGAAGTGCTTGGCGTGCCGATAACTGAGCAAGATATTGATGCTTGCCATCGCGTTCCTGTGCGAAATTCTGATACTGATAAGAACATAGTAGTGTCTTTCAATCGTCGGTCGAAACGTGATGCTGTGATCAAAAAAGCGCGAAAAGCAAGGATCACCGCAGAAGACATTGGTTTTTCTTCCAAGCAGTCCGTCTTCGTGAATGAGCATTTGTGCCCTCAACTAAAGCAACTGCTTGGCATGACTGTGGCAAAGAAAAAGGAAATGAAATGGCGCTTTGTATGGGTGAGGGACGGAAAAGTATTCGCGCGAAAAACGGAAGAGTCTAGTGTTGTTAAAGTTACATGCGAGGCAGACCTAGCTAAAATCTGCTAGTGGCGATTGGCAACGAACTTTTTGGATCTTATTTTGCTATGATTGTGCCACGCAACCTTGTTCGTCCTGGTTACGCCGACTCTCTTACCTTCTTGCATTTTAATGTTCAGTCTGCCCGTAATAAACACGATCAGATAGAAGCATTTCTTAACGAATTCACGTTCAGGTTTGACATAATAATGATAAGTGAGACATGGTACAACTCGGAAGATGATGTTATTTCCTTGCCCGGATACCAAAGCTTCTTTCTAAATAGACCAAACCGCCGAGGCGGAGGTGTGATGCAGATGGTGTCAGAAAGGCTTTCATGCGACTTGATTGCAGATCTCTCAAAAACCACACCAGACTACGAAGCGCTTACGGTACAATGTGGATCCTATGTCTTCACTGTTTTGTATCGACCACCTGATGGTAATAGTGAAAGATTTCTTGTCTTTTTAGAACAATTACTGTGTTATGCTTACCAGAATAGACTGTGCATAAACATAGGCGGTGACTGTAACATAAACTTACTGCAATCGAACACAGTTTCCCGCAATCTGATCTTACTCCTTGATTCTTTCGGTTGTGCGAACGTGATAAAAGCACCCACTCGAGTCACGTGCCTGTCTGAATCCCTTATCGACTTATTTATTACGAACAGCCCAATGCTAGATATCAATGCTGGTATCATTGCCGCCGATCTAGGTGATCACTTGCCGATCTACATGTTTTCTAAACGAAATAACACACTTAAAGCGAGCCGAAACCAATGTAAATCTTTCGTCATGCAGGAAATAAATCCAAGAACAATGACTGACTTTCGAAACCAACTTCGAAGTGTAAACTGGGCACCAGTACTCGAGTGTAACGATGCTGATACGGCCTATGATACGCTCATGCATATCATTAAAAATGCGTACACGAGTTGTTTTAAATTAAAAAAGGTAAAAAGATCTAGAAAACACGGAAACCTTGGTTAACAAATGAGTGTTTAAAGCTAATTCGTAAAAAAAACCAATTGTACTCTCGCTTTGTGCAGTCTAGAAACCCGGATGATCTTCTTGCATTTAAGAAATACAGAAACTTCGTAACTAAGTTTCTTCGAGATACAAAAAAAGAGTATCTGGAAAAGCTATTTAGTGATGCTGATACCAAAGGTGACCTAGTTTGGCATGCGCTTAATAAGCTCCTAAATCGCGACAGAAGTAGTTATGAAGAGCTCGAGATTACAGAGAATGGGAAGCAGCTAAAGGGTATAGAATTAGCAAATCGTCTCAATGAACATTTTACAAATTTAGTTATTAGCGCTCACAATATAGATGCTCTCAATTACTTGGGTGCGCCTAGTGTAAATACAGCGTTTTTTGAGCCTACTACACCGGACGAGGTTTACTCTGCTTTTATATCCTTAAAGAACAGTAAGGCACGTGACATCGATGGTCTCCAGATTAAACCAATTAAATTTGCAATAGACTTGTTAGTGCCCGCTTTCACCCACGTATTCAATGTTTGCTTGTCTACTGGTGTTTTTCCTAAAAAAATGCAACAGGCAAAGGTTACTGCTCTGTTCAAATCAGGGGACAGAAATGACATGTCAAATTATCGGCCGGTGTCATTGCTCCCTGTCATATCAAAAGGCTTAGAGAAGGTTATCTGTAAAAGGGTTATGTCGTTTTGTGAAAAATATCGGTTATTATCTCCGCATCAATTTGGGTTTCGTAAGGGCCGATCAACTGAATTAGCTCTGTTAACACAGAAGGATTTAATCTTGAACGGCTATGAAGAAAAAAAATTAACATTAGGCGTATTTATAGATTTTTCCAAAGCCTTTGACAGGATCAATCATATTACTCTACTAAAAAAACTCGAACATTACGGATTCCGTGGATTACCCCTGGACATTCTAAAGTCGTACTTAACCCATAGGAAACAATGCGTTTACATCTCAGGAGAATACTCAGACCCCTTGAATTTAGAAGCTGGTGTTCCCCAAGGGAGCATATTAGGACCTATATTGTTTAACATCTATATAAATGATTTAACAAACATCAGTAACCTACCACAGTATATAATATACGCAGATGACACCAGTCTTTTCTTCCAATCATGCAATGCTGATAACTTATCACAACTAGCAAACACCGTCCTTGATAAACTATATTGGTGGAGCAAAGCAAATTCTTTACAGGTTAACTCCAAAAAAACCAAAGCTGTTCTTTTTGCACCCGCCCAAAAAAATGTAAATCGCAATCTAAACATATTCTATCGACCAGACCGAATTGAAGTCACCGCGGACGTGAAAACACTGGGAGTAATTTTTGATCAGCATTTAAGTTGGGACAAACACGTAGAACGCGTGGCAACAAGTATGGCAAAAGCATGCGGTGCGCTTTGTAGGCTTCGAGATGTTCTTCCCTTAAAACTACGGCTATTGCTGTATAACACCATATTTATTTCTCATGCAAATTATTGTAGTCTTGTATGGGGGACAACGTCACAAAAAAATATTCAGACATTATCTCTTTTACAAAAGAAAGCATTGCGCCATGTTGCTTGTATTTCTTACGGCAGTCATACAAGTACACTCTTTTCTAAGTTTCACGTTCTTCCATTTCATTACAATTATCAGTTTAATCTTGCTATGAAATATAAAGAAAGCGTAAAACGAGGCCACACAGGATTTACTGGTCTTTGCAATCTAAGCAAACCTCATCACCTCAACTACGACATTCGGGAGCGAGAAACTTGGGCCGTGCCTTTTTCGCGGACTAATCATGGAAAGGACCGACTACCGTGCCGCATATCGGTATTACTGAACAGTCTTGAAAAAGAAAACATGGATCTTGGGACTGTTTCACGTCGAATTTTGAAGGAATATTTCATTAGTCGTGCGACTGCATGCGATTAGTGTATGTCGTATTTGCATATCCTTTTCTTGGTTGTAACTTAAGTATGGAATTCTTTTTGTATTGTCTTGTATGTGAAAGTGCTTTTATATATTGTTATGTAATTGGAGAAATGTATTGTTTCACCACGTTACATAAATCTGTATTTTTCTGTTAAGAGAAGGCATGTTTTGCTGGTAAAAAAAAAAAGAAAAATGTTGGTTATAGTGTGTTTTCAAAAACGCATGTTATCATTCCCTTAGACATGTTTTTCAACATGTATTTTATGTACCGTTGTATTGTTGCTTGAAAAGTGTTCACGAACTGTCTGCTGCCAAATACTGTAGGGGCAGGGGCCTTTGTCAAGCCGCTTAAAATAGCGGCTTTTTGCTCCTGTCCTAGCATTTGCACATCTAAAGTTGAATGCTGAAATAAAGGAATGAATAAACCAGGAAAAGCCATAAACACTGACAATCTCCGGCCCATCTCCCTCACCTCTTGTGTGGGAAAGCTGATGGAGTCTATGGTACGGGATAGATTGTCCACCCATCTAGAAACCCAACACATCTTTGCAGACACCATGTACGGCTTCCGCCCACACAGGTCCGCGCAGGATGTCCTACTACAACTTCATACGGAGATTCTCGAGCCAGTCGAACACCCTAGTGATGGTAAGGTAGTCCTTGCGCTAGACCTAAAGGGTGCCTTCGATAACGTCACGCACGAAATCATCCTAACCCACTTATCCCAGGTAGACTGTGGATTCAACACCTTCAACTACATTAAACAATTCCTCACAGACCGCCAAACCTTTATCCGGATACAAAACACGGAACATGGCCCGTACCAACTCGGTACGCGAGGTACCCCGCAGGGAGCAGTACTCTCACCACTCCTTTTCAATCTGGCCATGATGAAGCTTCCTGCCCTACTGGGTGAGGTCCCAGGCGTGCAGCATGCTCTGTACGCCGATGACATCACGTTGTGGGCTACTCACGGATCGGCTGGAACAATCGAGGCCAACCTGCAGCATGCGGCGGCTATTGTGGACGAATATGCCCGTCGATGCGGCCTGGAATGCTCCCCGACCAAATCGGAATTTGTGCACTTACGACCGAACCCGAAGTGCACCACTAAACTCAACCTATCCCTATGTACAGGCCCCATCCCGGAACGCGACGAGATCCGAGTTTTGGGCCTTTACATACATAGGAACCGCAAAATTGATACCACTATTCAAAAGCTCCGTAAGGTGGGGGACCAAGTGGGTCGTATGATCCGCAGGGTATCCAATAAAAAGGGGGGCTTGCGATGCAAAGACGCTTTGCGGCTAGCGAACGCATTCGTAACCAGCCGAATACTCTACTCGGCACCCTATCTCCACCTACGCAAATGCGATGAAAACGCCCTTGAGGTGATTTTACGCAAAATCTATAAGAGAGCCCTCGATCTTCCCATAACTACGTCCAACAAACGTCTCCTCGAATTGGGGATGACGAATAGTTTTGGAGAACTGCGTGAGGCTCACCTTAATAATCAATTCTTGCGGTTGAGCAAAACACCAGCGGGAAGCCGCCTCTTGTCCCGCTTGCACATCCGATATATAACCCACACGGAACCCAGAGTCTCACTGCCAGAGGCATGGCGTCTCACCTTACAGGTAAACCCTCTCCCTTATAACGTGACACGAGATACTCACGAGGGCCGCCGCCAAGCGCACGCTACAAGGATCACCAGAACATATGGAGATCGCCCGGGAGTATTCTATACGGACGCTGCCGGCCCTCACCACGGGGGTTGGTTTACGGCGGCAGTCGTCCATCAAAACACACCCGTTAATGGTCTCACTTTCCGGGCCCCCAATATTACTTACGCGGAGGAGGTGGCCGTCGCGCTTGCTGCCGCAGATCCAGCGTCTCGGGTCATCATCACTGATTCGAGGGGTGCTTGCCGCAATATAGAACAAGGCCAAATTCCATATCGTGCCTTCCAAATACTTAAGAAATGTGAGAACCAGGGATTCCAACCCCGCCGCTCCATTATTTGGGCCCCAGCTCATCAGGGAATAGAGGGGAACGAAGTAGCCGACGCTACAGCCCGCGCGCTTCATTTCCGGGCGTCGCCTCTATCACCCGTCGACGAGATCCCTGAATTCAAACCGGCAATCACCTTTAAAGAAATCATACAGCTGTATCAGCTTAATCACGGCCGATACTTCCCCCCTTGCAAAGGCCTCAATAAGACGGAGGAGCGCTGGCTTCTCCATCTCTACACAAATACAGTACTGTGCCCGGCGGTGCTGAAACACTTCAACCCGGCTTTTTCGGGCGAGTGCCCGCACTGTGGGGAGGTGTTTGCGGACACATACCACATGGTGTGGGCATGCCCCTCCAACCCTGCTTTCCCCCCAAACCCCCACCCTACCAGAGAGGACTGGGAGGCCACCCTGCTCGGCTGCTCAACACTCCAGGAACAACGTGCCCTGGTGGCCCGAGCCAAAGCCGCTGCAGACGCCACGGGGGTCCCGGACTAGGGACCGCCCCCTAGACTTTGTAAGGGCTGGGCCCTTAGGGCTCAGCTCACAGCTCTCTTGTAAATAGTAGAAATAAAGTTTGTAACCAACCAACCAACCTAGACCGCAGATAGCCACTGCTGCGGCTCCGGCAATGTGCGCATCCGTATGGTGCGAGGCAGTGGATGCGGCTGCCTATGTTGGTCTGAGCTTTGTGATTCTGGTGCCACGCTAGAGGAAGTGGGGGACGATTCCTGTGTTAGTGATACGAGTGTGGATGTCGGTGTGGATGTGTGCGAGGCGAGAGCTCTGTCTAGTTTAGCTTCTAGGGAGTGGATATAGAGATATCGGGATTGGGTTGTAAACGACGCGCTGTATGGAAGCCGGCAGCGTAGATTGTGTAGTACCAAGGGTGCAAGGCACGAGAGAATACCGGCACGCAAAGTCCTCGCGCAGGAACTGCTTAACTTCGTTAGTCAACGCGTAGTGGTCTCCCTCAATGCTAGGAGGTGCTAAAGCCGAAATGGTTTCTTCGGTTAAGCAGGAACCGCAAGTGGAGTCGCGTTGCTTCTGGAGCTGGCCATAGCTGTGACACAGTTGTATAACATCAGCTACTGTTTTCGCTTTCTTGGTGGAAAGCATCTGAAATGCGTCGTCATGGACACATTTCAATATGTGTTTGATCTTGTCGGCCGCTGTCATTAATGGGTTGACACGCTTCCAAAGACCGACCACATCTTCAACATAGCTTGAGTAGGCCTCGCCATGTTGTTGAGCTCGACTGCGCAAACGTAGTTCGGCACAACATGGGAGCGGCTGGACGACCGAATAGCTCAATGAGTTTCGTTCTGAAGGCCAACCAGGTGGTAAGGTCAGTCTCGTGGTTTCTGAACCACCGATTGGCGGCTTCAGTCAAGTAAAATATCACATTGTTGAACTTATGCGTGTCGTCCCATTTGTTGTGCTTGCCTACCCGGTCGTATGATTCAAGCCAATCCTCCAAGGCCTGGTCGTCGGCTCCGCTGAGGAAAGCAGGGTCACGTTGCCTAACGGTACCGGAACAGACCAGAGTCGGAAGCAGGGAAGCAACCGGCTGCTCTTCTTCCGTGGCCATTGCAGAAACAGGAGGCAAGGTACAGCTGCCGAGATGCAGGGTTTTAGGGAACCAGGAAACTCCACCAAATATAAAGGGGACGTTTGGAATTTACCGACAAAAACAGGGATTGGCGCCAAAGCTTCGGGCTTCTGAACCGTCATCTTCTTGGATGAGCGGCGTACTCTGGTTCTCTGAGTGTCGATAACAGTTTTCACTACGCTACTTAATTTAGCTATCTGGGACTGCTGAGCGGAATTTTAGGCTTCCTGGGCCGAACTCTGAGTTGTCAAGGCAGAATTCGCCTTGGTATACTCTCTCACCTGTGAGTTAGATGCCAGCGACGGCGGGGGTCGCTGTTACCGTGTCACAATTCTGGGCGGCTCTCCGAGACCTTGACTGGACGAACAGAGCCGGTTTGCCGAGGGGGTTCATTGGGCTGAGCGAGATCTCAGACGGCGGCCTCGGGAACGTCGCCTGGGTGTTGAGGTTGTCCATTGGATTGGAACGGCTACAATGACGTGGACCGGGCTCGGAGGGGCGGTGAGCGGCCGCTGGATGTGCCGATGTGGGACGGGCTGCGCAGGGTGGCCCTGGCAGGTTCTTGTGCTTGCTTTGCTTGAGGGGTGTGTGGCTTCTTGACGAAGTGTAATTTGCGGTTTGAATTGCTAGTGTTGCCTACCTCGACGCAGGCGACGCCGCGTGGCATGCATGTAGGATCTTCGCCCTGCTTGGGTGGGAATTGCTCGTCCCCGCCGCAACGGTGACATCACTGCTTGCGTGGCAAAGGACATACGCCTGTGCGATAACCCACTTTCCACAATTTGTCGCATGACTCAACCAGGTTGTGAAGTGGGTAGGATCTGATGTAGTTGCTGTGATAGAATGTTCATTTCAGGAGGGTGTTATTTGTGAGGGCGACCACCAGGTGCCTAGTCAGACCCTTGCGTCTGCCGCTCACAATAGCCACGTCGGGATTGCTGGCTTGGAGGTCGGCCAGTATACCTTCGTCCGAGAAATCGCCGAATGCGTGAAACATGATGCCTCGCACGGCGTCATCCGGAGGGTACACGTGAAGGCTGATGGTGCGAGTGCCCACATTGATAGATTTGATGCGGAGATAGGCACGGGGACGCAGAGAGTCGACGACGCTCATTGTGAAAGTGTTGTGGATGGGATGCGTCCATAGGTGACGCCGGATTGCAACGAGGCTGCCTTGAGCAGGACCTTGTCTAGCTGCCATGGTGGCACCATGGTGACGTCGACGGGCAACTGCGGGTGTCCCACTATGTGGATGGCGTCCACCGGCATTTTCGGTAGCGGTGCGCGTCTGCCTTGTGGTGGTGGGTGCTGCTTGGGGTTCCATGTGCTCTATTCCCTGCCGTACGAGCTCTCTTCCGCCGCACTCAGACAGCGAGTTTCCTTGCCTTCAGTCCTGATCTCGTGGCCGCGTAGTTCTTGAATAATGTAGCCAGATTACTTCCGCGGCCGTTCGACCATTCTATTTCTGAGATAAGTTCTCATTAGACCTCGTACTGCATGTCGTTGGGCTACTGGGCACGTCGAGGGAGCAACTGCTGTGGCGCGAGGCCTACCGGAGGCCATGCTCGAGCTAAGCTTGTTAGACTTAAGTCGATGAGCGTTATGGGGAAACTAAAATTCTCCCAGGAGAATAATCGAAGGTTCAGCATAGAGGGTGCTGTCTACGTCTTTCTACTACCTTCCCAAACCCACTCCGGCCGGAATCATCCAAGTCGCTGAAGTTGGCGCGGCAAAAACACCGAAACTCGCAAGAGCTGACCTAGAGTGCTACGGTTCTCTCGGAGTACTTGCTTCGCGTCTTGTACTGCGCATGTTTTAACTACACCTACCCATGACTGCAGCGACAGATGTTTCAGGCATTGGCTTGGGAGCCGTCCTTCAGCAAATTTGCAGAAATGAGCTATTTACAGGGGCTTTCGCATCTCGTATCGTACCCCCGCAGAGCAAGCGCACTCCGTACACGACGTGAGGTATTAGCCTGCCTTTTTGTTTGTGAACATTGGCATGTTTACCCAAGGGGCTGCCGGTCGACGTTTCAAACTGGTGAGCGAGCTCTTGCTGCATTATTGTCTTCAATAGAGCGCCCTCTAAGAGTTTCTCGATGGTGTGCTCGACTCCTCTACTCTAACTTCGACAGTGAGTATCGCAAGGGTGATGAAAATGTGTTAGGAAATGCAATGTCGCGCCTTTCTGTTTCTGCAGAATCTGAACCAGTTTTAGATGTGGAGGTAATCTTTTTTGGTTTCTGTATGCATTACAAAAGAAGACTTTCAGAAAGCTGTACTGGCTGACCCGCCTTCTCAGGCTTTAAGAGATAAAGTACTCATATGATGGAGCAATGCTGCTGATTCGCCGCAATATGACAGGGGTATGTTTACTTACAGTCTGAACTATCCCACGCGAATAATCTTCTCTGAAGTGATCGCATTATTCCTCCCGCTTCCTTGCGTGCAAAACTCCTCTTCTTTGCTTATCAGGGCCCTTTGGGCGTCACCATTACAAAACTTGGACTAAAACGCATCAATTAGTAAAAGTAGTCAAAGGATGGAGAAATGCTGCAGATCTTCTACCGGAATTGCAGGCATTTGTTTCCGTACTGTCTCAATTATCCTACGTGAATAATCGGCGTCTCCGAGGAGAAGCTATCGTTCCTTCTGCGTCCTTGTATCAGAAACTTCTGTCTGTTGCTCATGAAGGTCATTTAGGCATCACTAAAGCAAAGCTCAGTCAGATGCATGTACTGGTGGCCTCACATGCATAGACAAGCTGAGAAATCTGCAGGAAACTGATTTGTTTGTCAGCAAGCAGATAAATTCACGATATGTTCTTTCGCTACCCTTGAGCCTGTGGAATGGCCTCTTCGAACATGACAAAAATTAGCCACCGGCATTATAGGTCGTATAAATCGAGCTCCATAGTATCGCCTTAGTCATAGTTGACTATCATTCCATGTTTCCTGAAGTTGCCCTGATGCCTTCTTTATTCAGTAGAAAAAGGTTTCCTGATGCCATTGTGTCCAACTATAGACAACAATTTTCTCCTGCTTAGTTTGAAAACTTCCTTAAAGATGACGGCATTGAGAATTTCCTGTCTTTACTACCCGCAGGAAAATAGCTAGGTCGACAGACTCAACCGCGTCCTGAAAGAACTCGTACAGGTTGCTATATTGGAACCAAGAAGCCTTAGTTCTGCGGTGCTAGAATACATCACAATCTATAGGTATTCTCCACATATGACCACAGATGCTTCTGCGGCTATAGTGCTACATAGTCATTCAGCGGGATCTTCATTCAATGTCGTAAACATGGCTAGAATTCCTCAGCAATTTGTGTTTGTTGAGTTGCGCCAGGAAGTGCAACGACAAATGCTACAAAAACAGAAAAAGGTCAACACGTACGTATACTGTCGGCACGCCGTACAACTCCCTCAGTTTCGTCCAAGAGACCTTGTAGTACGTATCTCGCGAGCCTGGTCTGCAGGATAGGATAACATACTTTCTAGCTTCAACACGCCAATCGTCGCAATGCTTCTAACCTGGTGACACATCAGGTACGACAGAATTCTCTTTAAAACTTAGATCATGGGAGTCATTCCTGTGACTACCCAAACCTTGTTAGTTCCTACCTGTTCTTCCGATTTCTACTGGTAGAGTTTGTACTGTACATACTCCATTCCTACCTCCTGTCTTACCCCTTCGACCGGTTACATGCTCTGCAGAGAAATCTGTTGGCATTCCATCTGTCACACCGTCCCAAGACAGGGCTCCTCAAGGAACTCAGAACAGCGATGCACATAATCCCAGCCTATCTACGAATACGAGTAATGATAACTGATAGCTGCATAACTACAATCATTTCTCCGTGCATCTACTCGAAGTAGACAACCCCAGGTACGGTTTAAGGATTATGTCTTATAGTAGCTGTACAGTTTTCGTTGGCATGGGAATGTTCCATCCAACTTTTTCTGTCAAACTGCTCCTTTATGGTTTATACAATATTGGTGAGATCCTTCAGGTTGCTATAATTAGTATGTCAGTATATCTTGCTGTTCTTAGCACTTAATAAACTTGATCGGTACGCGAGTACTTCTTCCTTTCTAGGCTCTACAGAGGGTTCTGCCTTCTGTAAGAATTGCTGCTATGACGAAGATATTGTCCTACATAACGGTTAAGCAAATAGCATCCTTCAAACGGGGCGGGGGGGGGGGGGGTTCCTGCAGCATAAAGGTGCAGTACCCACACCTCCAAGTCAGCTACAGTAAATGAACTTCATAGCACTTCGGCGGTTTACACCAAATTGTCTCTTTATGCCACTTAGGTCAAATAGCATTCTTGAAGCGGTGGGTTTTCTTTGAAGATTCCCCCAATATAAACCTGAAATACGCACCCTTCCACATCATCGACGGTCAGAGGACCGTCATTCGCGGCTTAGGTTCGCTGCGAGACAGCGAGCCTCGCTTCTTTGTTTCCCCAAAATGAGCACACGCATGTCGTATTTAAGTTCGCAGTCCACAACATTATGTCAACTTGTTTGCAGTGTAGGTGAAGATCCATGCATTATGTAAACAATGTTATGCGAAATATATTTTAGAATTCAATCTCATTTTCCATGTAGTTGTAAATATGCTTTCTATTCGAGAAATTTGATAGTTCATGCTATCGCTTGTATAATACTGCCCATAGTATGCAACTCCGATAGGAAGTTGCAAGTCATACTTTCAGTCTTGAGTAATACTGTCAGTTTGAATATTCTAATCCGTAAGGATGAATCCAGTTCGCTAAACACATTGAGTGCTACGGTATTTAACGCATTGTATATTCACAAGATCTTTAAAGTTACCATGAAACTGGATGTAGTTTCCTTCATTTCTATTGCATTTACTTAAAAATTGTCAATATACATTGTTCTGGAAATGATATTGCTCCTCTAGAAAACGTTACTAGTTGCGTAACGTATACAGTTCCTAGTTTTTGTGTGCAAGACATTTGTGTGTGTTTAAGTAATCTGGATTTATATGCGAGGTAACATATTCCACTTCTCTTTTTATGAAGAGGTGATGTCATATCTTCAATTTCAGTTTCGGATTGTTGTGGCCGCTAGCACCACGCCGCGCCCAACATTGCAAGAGCAATGCGCCGCGTTCTCTTTAACCTCTGCTGAAATAAGACAGTCTTCGTTTGGTCCCCGAAGAAGGAAGTCATAATATTTTGCGGCGCTCTACGCCCCCGGCCATTGGCCTTACTCTGTAGGCCCCACGTTCAGGCCGCCCTGCCGGGGGATCACTAGAAATTACCAAGAATATGGTTTAAAAATGTGGAGAAGCTGTCTGTCGTCATGTTGCCGTTTGGTACTATCGAACAGCCCTGAACATTAGCGATGTATTCTTCAGTGCGTAGAAATTTATCAATTATCTGTATGTGGTCGAATCACCCTGCAGTTCTGCTGCTAGTTTTAACAAATTCTAATTCAAACAGGATTATGAGTTCGTTAGTAAAAAAGTGTCTTTGGCCTGTTGGTAATTGTCAGTGTGGATGGTAATGTTGGACGATTGTCTAGTTTAAGGTAGTGTTCAGGTTTATTTTGGTGTATGTGTGCTCGTAGTTATCCACTAGCCAAAAAACTATACTACCATTCTATTTTTTTCGTAATGAGAATTTCATTCCGAAAACTAAGATTTAGGATGATTCAACTGTCTGACGCAGTTATGATTTTATGTTTCTTAGCTGTCTTGAGCTCGCTAATAATTTCTCTAGTTGCAGGGACGGCCCCAACGATGCCTTCGGTTTGTGTTCAGTTTTCTGAAAGCTGCCCCTGCTATCTTCCCCACAACAACCTCTCCGTGCCGCCCTCTCTGTCCTTTCTTTTTCTGCTGCCGCTCTCCCACTCTCCCATTCTTTTCCCATCGTCTTAGTAACCATGTCTGGAAACGTGAAATGACAGCGCTCATGTTCTTTTTTTATCTCTTTCTTTACAGCCAGCGGAGAACGACCGCACGTGATGTCACCCTACTAACCTGTTAAAACTGACCTGTCGATGATGAGAACGCCACCATCGAGAAAATAGACAACCTGTTGAAGCGTAGGCCAGCCTTTCCGAAGCACCTGATATCTGTTCCAATAATTCTGCACAAAATAAAGCAATCACCGCCGGGAACCGTAATGCCAGCCATGTTTCGTGGGGCCAAACCGACAACCGATGCTGGAAAAAAATTGTTTCGGTTTGGTTTAACCAACGGTTAAAGTAAAACATTTTCATCCACCAGACGGAAGCAGGAAGCTACACAAAGCTCATGTGCAAGTTTAAGACACATTTTCTCTCGAGGCCCCATATGGTATGTGATCGAACCTGCAATATATTCACTGTCTGACGAATGAAATACTGGGGCATTAGATGAGGAAGACGATCAAGCCAGTTGGTCTGCTTTGGGGTTTAAATGATTCCTACCAAGCCTGTACACCGACTGCAGTTCGATAGTAAGATGTGAGGCCTTCTGGAGGTTGTGGATTTTGTTGACAGATCAGCGGGGCTTTTGTAGCCTGCGTAAGTGTTTTACTTGACTAACTGAGACTTAGGAAATTTCCACTCTAGTGAGCTTGGGTGCTATATGAATTGATTTCATGGGCAGCATGTATGGCTTGCAATTTAAGTTGCACCCGGTCGGACATTTCTCTCTTGTATGTGGGAGAAAACCAAATTCGAAATAACATGGGCTCGCAAACGCGACTCGTCCTACCCTGGAAAAATTCGTAGGGTCCCTGTGCGCGACACTGTTACTCTGAGAGACAGTATCATCAGAAGCCAACAAACACTGACACCAAAGACAACATAGGGGAAATTACTTGTGTTTAATGAATTAAAAATAAAGAAACGATAAATTAATGGAAATTATTCATTAATTAAACGCATCGCGCGGGAAATACGAGGGTTGTGGGTTCGGTTCCCACCTGCGGCAAGTAGTTTTCTCATCCACTTTAATTTCAATTATATTTATCGTTTCTTTATTTTTAATTCATTAGGCACAAGTAAGTTTCCCTATGTTGTCCTTGGTGTCAGTGTTTGTTGGCTTCTGATGATATGAGTAATAAAAATCAGGCCCCTCGGTTAACCCCCTTCCTTATTACATAACGAGGGTCTCGAATCCGGCACCGTTGGTGTCTTCAGGTAGCACGTGTGAGTTTATTGACCAGTTGCCTTCACCCAGAAAGATCACGTTCTCGTGACGCCTGCGGTAAAAAGGACGTTCCACTTCCGCCGCCAAGGTCTGTGAGTGGTGGCGCTGGCTAACACTCCCAGGGTTCTACTAGGACAAATAAGTACACAAGAAAGTGGATGGGGAAACGGTGCCGCGGTAGCTTAATTGGTAGAACATCGCACGCGTAATGCGTAGGTTGTGGGTTCGGTTCCCACCTGCGGGAAGTGGTTTTTTCATCCACTTTATTTCTATTATATCGTTTCCTTATTTTTAATTCATTAAGCAGAAGTAATTTCCCCTATGTTGTCCTTGGCGTCAGTGTTTGTTGGCTTCTGATGATATTAGTAATAAAAATCGGGCCCCTTGGTTAACCCCCTTCCTTCTTGTTTCCTAGAGACTGTATCATAAAGGTTATGAACAGGGACAAGGTGCCTCAGAAAGGCTGGCCAACCTTTCCATAGGAGGACCTACCTTCGCCTTTGACGAAAATAGGTCCTCCTATTGAAACGTTGGCCAGCCTTTTTGAGGCACCTCATCCTTGTTTATAACCTTTATACCACAGTACGCAATTGCATCTGCGAGCCCCTTTCTTGATTTTGGATTTCAGAGACGGTAGTATCACTAGCAGTAACTCGATGGCCGTGTCGGTGAACCCTCGTAGTTTTGCAGTTAATACGCGATTTATAACACTACGAAGGACGGTCATTTTTTGCTGTGGTCTGCGAAGGTTTTGCATAGAATCAGAACTTTCGTGCCGCTACCGCAGCATCCTGGCGTTCGTTCATTCACCTGCCTTGTTCACGTTGTTTCACCATTTCTAAGATAATGTCAAGCTAAGCGCTCTCTTGCCGAATGGGAGCCAGTCTGAGACGAGCGAGCACTGCAATAGCTTCCATGGCAGTTCTGTTCAAGAGTCCAGTCACAGCCACAGTTGTGCAGTCAGCCTGTGGAACTTATACTACTGGCCATGTGGTCAAATAGATAACGTCGCCCATTGAATATGAGCAAACAAGAATGCGACAGTAGGTATGCCACCATTCTTTGATGAAATTATCCAGAATTAGTACGTGGCCCTGGGAAGGCCCCCAGATAAACAAGCAAAGAAGCGGCATGATATGAAAAAGTCGGCAAAAGAAAATTTGAGAAATCAGTTACAGAGAAGTCAAAAAGGAAGCATGAAAATCGAGTGTCGAGAAAGAAGTATACCTGCGAACCAGCCTAGTTGGAACAGATTCATCTTAAAACTTCTTGTGCGCAAACAAACAGGCACGAAGGATAGAAGAAACACAAGGACGAGCGCTTTGTAACAACTGGTTTTATTTTTGAAGAACCACCTGCTAAAATACCCAAAGATCTGCGCGATCTAGTCAACAAAGCACGCCTATACCGCATATAATACACACAGATATGCGCTGTCAAGTCAAGAGAGCACGTCTATAGTACATGTAACACTTGTGATAAAAAGACGTGGACCAAAGCCACAAGTGTTATATGAACTTTAGACGTGCTCTCTTGAATTGACAGCGCAGATCTGTGTGTATTATATGCGCTATAGACGTGCTTTGTTCAGTAGATCGCGCAGATCTTTGGGTATTTATGCAGGTGTTTCTTCAAAAATAAAACCACTTCTTAGAAAGCGCTCGTCCTTGTGTTTCTTCTATTCTTCGTCCCTGTTTGTTTGCGCACAAAACGTTTTAAGAGAAAGAAGTGATGCAAACAGAATGGGACCATGGCATGCGTTTAACGAGGAAAGTTGAACTTCACAGAAGTGAAAAAAGATGTAAGTAATAGAAAATTAAAGAGGTCGTATACGCAGAAGTGAAAAAAAAATTGGCGAAGTGGTTTGTGACCACTTTGCTTGAATGAGAATTACATCAACGTCAACATTAATGAGTAATCGGTTGTGTCATAATTTCAGTCTATTGTGCGCTTTCTTTAATTTACTGGAGTTAAAAAGAATAAACACGGTGCTGAATACCGCAGAATACGTAAACTACGCATAGGCGCATATAACGTAACTAGCATGTTGATACTTTTTTGCGCCTACTTCTGAGTTTACTAAGAATGTATGTATTTGGAATCTTCCCTTGTATTCTGTTGATGGTGCTTGCAATTGCTTACGTCAATTGACTGCGTAAACGCTAGATTCCTTGTGTGGCTTAGATATTTGCACATGAGAGTGCTTGCTGTCTTATGCCTAAATGTTCTCATGCTCAGACTTGACGCACAATGAATTTTCATTACCTGATGAGCTGTTTGTGATTTACATATGCTCATTTAACTATTCGTGTAAGGTGAAAATTTGCGTTTAGTCTTGTGGGAGCAGGGCATCATAAAATCGCCAAATGACGAATTATTCGCGCTGAAATCGTTTTACTCGCCTGAAAATAGTGTCACAGGCATCCAAGAAAAGAACCGATAACTTCCAAACAGGCAAACTGAATACACTTAGGGCCCGCATGGTCAACACGGCGGAATGTCAAATAGTGTTCATTTACACTGTTCGGACACTCAAGTGCGCTAGGCATTATGTCTCTTGAACATTCTATATGATTCTAAAAGAGGCGCTTACAACGAACAAGGGAAATAATAGAGACAAGATATATTGTCTTTGTCTCTCATTTTAGGTGCCTTTTAAAAATCTATTGATACCAACACGGCCAGGTGGCCATTCTTATCAATTCATCCTCATTAAAATTCTTATTCGTTCGACATTAGACCCTGGTTACAGGTTCGGTCTCCTTCGATATTCAATCTTGGTGGACATTTCGTTGATCCGGAAGTTGACAGCACTGATATGCCCGTTACCGCGAAAGGACACGATCTTTTTTTTACAACTGCTGCTCGAGAAGGACACTGGTAATCGGCAAACGGAGACCTCCGTAGAGCATCTCAGATTACAATAAACCGGGCGGCGCGGGATCATTACGGCCCCCACGAGGTAATTCGGGAATCAAAGTTCGAAGTAGGCCGGTCCCAGGGGTGGGCCAATGAGGATGGTGTGTGTGAGGGCGTGTTTGCGTGCATGTTGTGCATCCAAGGCACGCTCAGGGCTCAGCCCAGGGACCAGTCCTGGCCGTATACTTTGGTGTACCTCTACCTTTTGGTGTTTTAGAGGGGCCTGCAAGTTATCTAAATAGACATGCACATCGTCTAAAATCAGTATGTGCGCAAATTCTCAATCTCTCGTGGCATGCCAGATGAGACTGTGTGTGTGGCACTTACAGCTCGATTTGCGCTGTTGGCAGGAAATGAGTACTCTGAACGAAGCACTACCAGTGAACACTCTGCAATACGGAGGAATTCACTTTGGTACACGAATATTCCGTATAGATTAAAACTCGACCCCCTTGGAAATTCGGCATAGTTTGAAACGGAGACTCGAAATCTTTGTAACAGGGTTAAATAGTACGAAACTATATATGAGCCTTATTTCAGTATTACTCGCCTGAAAAAAGTACACTGAAGTTGCGAGAGCAGAACTTAACGAAATGGAGACATATGCCGCTAATGGTAAGTTGGAATAATAAAACCAAAGGAAAAACATTGTGGAATGAAATAGTCCGCTTTCCAAACCCTAGCCAGCAACCCAGACTAGAGGCGCGTATCATCACGAATGCTAGTAACACTTGCCAATAAAAAATGTGACGCTGGTGAACACATTCGACGCCGAAATAATATAGCCTGTGTTGTCGCGAATAGAGCATACCGCAGAATCCTTTCCTTCCGCGAATGTTGTGGGTTCCTCCGTGCAGGGTAAGCCTCTGTGATGAAATGACAACGACGGCGCTTCGGGCATGTGCTCCCACCTGGCCGACGCCACCGCAGCTGACGGTCACTACGTGCACATGTCGCGCCTTCTTCGCACACTCGGCTGTATCGGGTGTCAAAAATTGATTAGTTAAGGGCGAATTGATATTGCATGCGGAGTGTTTACGCGACCATTTCTGGCCTCTTAAACTCTGACTCCTATTAGATGGTGTCGGCCTGCCTGATTGGTCGAAATACGTCATTGGTGCCTGCGCCTTCCGCCGCTCCCGTGTCCTTTGGATGCTGCAGAAACTCATTTAAGGTATGCGCATCTGTGCGCTGCAGCAGGAGACGGCTGCAACCATCGATGAGCAGCTAGCCGGCCAAGTGCGGTTCTTCACGGACGGCTCCGTCTTCTGCGACGGCCGCGGCCACCTGCGTCGCTCCTGACATCCCAGCGCAGAGCCAGTGCCGCGTCTTGCGTGCGCTCTCGTCCACCGACGCGGAGCTTGTGGCTATCGACTTGGCGGGGGAGCTGATCTTCCGGCATCGCTTCCCGCCGGCGGCAACCCTCACGGACTCCCGTGCGGCGTTGTACATGCTGGCCAGGACGGAACACGGCGCCCCGCTGATCCAGCGCCTCCTGTGGAAGTTGGAAGGCGTTTGCGAGCCGGTATAAGACCTCGTTCTCCACTGGGTGCCTTCCCACCTTGGCATACACCGGAACGAGGAAGCTGACTGGCTCGCGAAGGAGTCCCACACTGCGCCAGTCCCCCGGTCGCGCGTGGTTACGCCTTCGGCATTGCCTGTCACACCGTGGCCGGCATGTTATGCGCAAGACATCCGGACCTCCTCCCCCCCCCCCCCCCCCGTCGCCAGTGGCAATCCTCCGAAGCTGCTGCGGCGCGGGGGCCTGCACCGACGGGACCGAGCACTGATGCTTCCTCTCCGCATCGCCTGCCACCGAACCGCGGAAAGGACGCATCGCCTTCAAGGTACCGGAAGCCCTTTTCGCGTCAAGTGCACCGATGTGAAGGACCTGGAGCACGTATTCTTGCGGTGCCCAGCATAGGTTGCTGGACTTGACCTGCTCACGACCGCCTACCACCGACTCGGTCAACCGTATGACAGCACCGAGGTACTTCTGTTCCCGTCCGCTAACTTTTCCGTGGTCGGACTACTTGGACGGCGCCGACTTCTACGAATGGCGATAGCCGCTGCGCCCTCCTTGACGTGCCTTGCTGCTCGGCTCCTCTCCCCTCTATCCACCACTCTTTTTCCTCTACTTTTTTTATCCCTCTCCCCCATACGTACAGCGCTTTGGAGGTACCCTCGCACGAGAGGCAGTAACGGCGCTGTACTTATCTCTTCCTTCTTAAAATCACTCGTCATCGTGGGTAGTATTGAAGAGGGCAAGGAGACAGCAGCACACGGTGCAACTTCGCCACGGCAGACCAGGCTGGTCAGGCAGGCAGTTGACAATCGGCATGTCATCGTTCTGCATGTAAATATATGCGCAACGTAAATTAAATGCCAAGTTAATAAACCTAGTTATTCGAATGCTACTTCTCGTCGTCATTCTACCTGTGGATCTGCACTTGTCCCTGCCGGAGCTCATCCGCCCTTATTATCGTATCCCTGGTGAGCTGGTGCCTCATAACACTAACAGCGGCGTCACTTGGCTACAAATTGGTGTAGGTAACTGGATAGCGACGTCTATGCTCTAATATCATGGTTCATGACAACAAACTTCAGGAACCTAGCTTTAAAAGCTCGACCACGACCGAACCCCCTACTGTTCTCGCTACCATGTCCAACCCTCAAGCTAAACTTTCCGTCCGACCGCCAGTCTTTAGAGGCAAGCCTGAAGACTCAATCTCCGAGTGGCTGCTTTGCTACGAACACGTAGCCTCCCTGAAGAACTGGGCAGAAGGGACGAAATTAACATTTGTATATTTGGCATCCGATGAGAACGCAAAAATGCGGGCACACCACTCAAATTTTAACGGGTGCCCCTAATTCATAGGAAGAGTGGGAGACATTACTAGAAACGTCTTTCACCAGTCGCCGCTCAATCGAAATCGCATATTTGCGGCTGCAACACCAGACCCAGCTACCATCAGAGTTCCCCGGACATTATTACTATGATGTTGTGCAGCTGTGTGCAAAAATTAATCCATCCATAATGGAAAAGGAGCGGTGGTGGCACCTTATGCGCGGCCTGCGTCCGGACGTGCAACAGAAAATAATCGCGAATCCAGAGAGTTGTTCAATTTTCCTGCAAATGCTGCAGCGTTTTAATCGCGCTGCTTTGATGACGCGTGCCCACCAACCAGAAGCGATCGGTGCCCATTTCTCTGCCGGCCATCAGTCGTGGTACGAATACGCCTCCCCCCGTAGTGACACCCGCTTAGCAACACTGCAACCACCTCCGACATGTATCGCTACCTGCACTGCGGCAGAGCGTCATTGCCCGCAAGAGGCCACCTTACGCGAAAGGGACTTCAAGAGGATCGCGCACTCTATAGCCTAGTTATCTGACCACCTGAAGGCTATTGAAGAAGATGCACATCGTCTTCCAGTGCATTGGCCCGCGAGAAATATTCATGCCAACGACGGACGTCTACGATGCCAGCTATGCCGTCGCATAGGTCACGTCGCGCACAAATGCTGGATGCGGGTTCGAGATCACAGAAACCAACAGAGAGAGCGCAGCGATAATAAGGGTGGGAAGCCTAACCCTTCGGGAAACGAGAACGGCCGGCCCTATAGGAGTCAGCCCGGCCGTCCAATATGCACTATGTCAGATAGTCAGCTTCTAGCAGTACCCATACGGACAAATGGTACCGATACCAAAGTCGTGATTGATACTGCGCCTCCCACCGGTCCGCGGCTCGCTTGGATGCTGCAGAAACTCATTTAAGGAATGATCCGCATAGTTTTGATGAGGGCAAGGAGACAGCAGCACACGGCGCAACTTCGCCACGGGAGATAAGGCTGGTCAGGCAGGCCGTCGACGATCGGTATGTCATTGTTTTGTATGTAAATATGTGTACAGTGTAAACCTAAAGTAAATGCCAAGTTAACAAACCTAGTTGTTCGAATGCTACTTCTCGTCGTCCTCCTACCTGCGGATCCACACTTCCTCCTGCCGGAGCTCCTGCCCGTTTATTGTCATCTCCCTAGTGAGCTGATGCGTCAGAACACTAACAGCTGCGTCACTTCGCTACAATATGTTGCAAAAGAACGTTACTAATAGTTTGCTGTTGAAATAAGAAAAGATGACAGCATACGGACGCGATCGTGCTTGGCGCCCTCAGTGAAAGCACGTTAAAGACGTCCCAGAATGATTTTCCTCACCGAACCAAATCGCTCGAAGCGCCTCGGCCAATTTTTTATTGCCGCGGTACTGGAAAGCGCCGTTCTGTCCACTCGATCATATTCTAGTACACTTTGGTCACCATTCAATGCATTTGCACATTGGCTTTATAAGCGTAAAGTGTATATGGGGCGTGTAGAATTAAAAATGGTTATCGAGACGCATGATCATGTTCGCAGGTTTTGTCAAGATGCTTCAGTATACAAAAAAAAAAATGTACTCACTTCGCCACTTTCCATACTCTTTGGTGAAATCAGAATCGGCATGGACCATTTGAGCGACGTAACAGTTCCTTTTGTAGTAGTGAAGGATGCGATAATAAATGAACATTGCACCTTGAACAAATATAAATGCGAACTTAAGTGCGTCCCATCAATATGCCTGGCTACATTTGTACAGTTTTCGTATGCGTTCTTTGTGGTTAAATTATGGATAATACCTTAAACATTAGTTGCTGAAGCTCATCGAATGCCCAGTGTCATCTGAATAGTGTTTGTTGAACATGCATTTATCATGACACTTCACACTACGCTTCGCAAAAACGAAAAATGAGGCAATTGTTACTGGCTGGTGAGATATAAGACAAGGCAAGGACAACTGCATATGTTTTGCCTGTAAGGTTGCATCACGACAATTACTCACGACAATTATTCAAGTTGGCGCAAAGCGATGTGATATCTACATTCAAATATTTTACATCAAATTTCGCACAGATTTACTGATAAATTCATGCTAGAGGACGAGTTTTCTCGACGCAGAGCAAATACTTTATCAAAACTTGCGCCACGCCATCTCTTTCTTTTGTCGGAATAATTTCCACGAATTATCCTCAAACTGAAACACTAAAGCTGTTCCTGTAGCACCACCAATGCCGCCAAATTTGCCGCACTCATTCTGTTCATAAGTGATGCGGCAGGGGATCAGGATGATAGAAATGAATGGAGTCTATCGAAAGGCCCTTATTGTCTGTGACATCGCAATTCGCACGACGGGCATGACCATGGAGGCGAAGGATTTAGATTGCTATAAAGGCTGGCGAGTTATACAGAACGTTCTTTCTGCCATGGGCCAATGCCTTAACACAAAGGACGGCGAGATACAAGGATGCAATCAACGGTGTTCCGTCAGCCAATCAATCGTACCAGTGTACCTTATCAGTCAGTTAACGAACAATAATTACCTATGAAAATATTATTCCACCATAACCTAGGTTCCAGTGCGAAAAGACACTTCGCTTTCGATACTTTCTATGTTTCGAGCATGCTACATCTTTCTCAGATAATTTCCTGCCGTACAAATTGACAGAAGTTATTGAGATTTCAACACTTGTTGGAATTTTTCTAAGCGAAGAAAATGAATAATATTGTGAGCATTCCCATGGAAACGAAGTAAAACTGCCAAGCACGTTGTGTTTATATTAATTCGGCGTGTATTATGATTGTTTACCATCAGTCCTTCACCTTAACCGAGCGTGAAACTTGATTACACCCAAATATTGGTGATTAGCAACTTTGTTCAAGGGATGGTTTTTAATAGTACAATAAAAGTTCACATTTTGTGATTTATTGACACATAAGCAGATTTACCAAGATTAGGCTACATTATCCAGTGATCGCAGCCACTTTTACACAAATTCCTACACATCATGAAGTATTATACGGTCCGCCATTGTATGATTTCTTAGCAAGTAACGCAGTCAGATGCATGAAGCCTGAGTTTTCATTAGTGGAGAGAGGCAAATGATCAATAAGTATTGCGAATAAATAATGTGGGCTTAAACTAGGTGCACTGTCACGTTTTTGCACATATTGTGTGTGATTACTAAAGTATTTTTTAATCTTATGACCAATGGGAGGATCTTTGAGTGTTAGCGCTGATTTTCCTATTAGTTTATTATCGGAAACCCGGTCAAATACTTCAGAGGAATTAAAAAAAAATTGCATCAGTTCGCTCCTACTTATCAGCGACCTGGAGTACATCCCGTGTTAATTCTAAAAGTTTAGTGATCGTTGAAAGGCCCTAACGAAAAACCTGCTGGGCAGAACAAAGGATATGTCGTTCTTCCAGGTATAGAGTTTTGGGTTATATTGTTACGTTTTCTAATATATTACAAAGGCAGTTAGTGATGCCGACCTGTAACATGAAACCGCATTCTTTGTGGATAATTTGTTTATAGGAAGTACTTTTACGGTTTTCTACACTGTGGAAACATTGGATGCCTTGCTGATATAATAAGAAAAGTCATGAGTATTTGGCTACCGTCTCTGCATACCTTTCTTAAGAAAGATATCGTAGCCATCACCGCCACACCCTCCTCTCTACGTTCCTCTTCGCGTGTTTCTACCCTATCTGAAATCCGTGTTCGCTTTCACCTTTCGCTATGCTCGTTTGCTCGGTTACGCCGGTAACGCCATCGACGCCGATGCTCTCTGCAGGAACGGGCGCCTAAGAGCTTCGCTCTAAATATAGGACTGTAAACTATGTAACCTTATATAATTAGCGCCTACTTTTTTTAGCAAACCCTTTCTTTTGAGTTTTACAGCGAAGCTGTTTATACGAACCCTGTACGATAGTTGCCAGACTTCGCTAAAAAGAAGTCACGTGTCCTAGCGGGAGAGGAAAATAGCTCAACGACAACAAGGGGGAAAGGGGTTGGAGTGACCCGTTTCCCCTGTGAGAGTGCTATCCTATACGCGAATCTTATATGGATGTCACACGGTGCACTTGTCACGATAGAGCCAGATCGTTGCCGAATTTATTGAGAATTGATACCACCCTGCCGCAAACGAAACAAATGTTATGCTGGCGGTTTGCGGCCAACGAACAGTGCCCAGCGATTGAAATGCGGCACTAGGAGTGCATGGCTGCCGGCACATCTTGCTGACGCAAGAAGTGCCGGAGCCACGTCAATTGTCAAACCAATCGTCAAAATTATTGCAGCACCCGCATCACCAAAGGCGGATCTTGCGCTCAATATATTCTTACGCGTGAAGGAGACCGTTTATCACCCTTACGGATGAATGGGGCTGTCTACTTTAGGTCGCGAAGGTGAGCGCAAGAGCGGCCAGCTGGTTGATGAACTCAGCGTGGTTCTATTCTTTCCCCCACCCGGGACCACAAGCACGTTAACCGGCGGCCTTCGCTTTCTTCGTGCGCAACGTTCTTCTCGTGGCAGACGAAGCACGCTAGGCGTGTCAACTCATTTGTCTTGACGTGAACAATTTCAAGCGGGTGACATAGACCACTTGGGCCTTGGCAGCTCCTCTACCACTCACCGTGAGGCGAGATATGCTATATGTGACTTCCATTAGTCCCTTATTAATAACCAACAGTCCATCGTAGGTGGCCGAAAGTTTTTGGCATAACCCGCGTTTTCGTACTTGAGTCCACAGCCAGACTAAATCACCGGATGGTGGCGAATATCGTAGCGTGCTTTTGATCTGTCCTGCGGTGCCAAAGTGCGCAAACGAGTAATAGCGCGACCCTCTTCGGCAAGGCAAAGAGCCTCAGCGACAGTGGGATTTTCGTGACTACAGAAAGGAAAAACAATGTCGATTGTGTGCAGGGTAGCCGTGTTTACAGCAGGAAGAAGGGGCTATAGCTGGTAGTCTCGTGCTAGGCGGTGTTGAAAGCGTACATGATAAAAAGACAGTACGTCATCCCAGTTCTTGTGGTCGGATGAAACATACATAAATAACTTGTTTACAAATGTTCGGCTGGTGCGCTCCGTAAGCCCATTCATCTGTGGATGGTGTGGTGTCGAGTGACGCAAGTGGGTTTCACACAAACGAAGCAGCTCCTCTACGACATCCGCTGTGAATTGTCGTCCACGGTCGCTGATGATCACGAGAGACGGACCACGTCGCAGGATGACATATTGAAGCAGGAATGCAGAAACGCCAGTGGCAGTTGTAGAGGGCTTCACCGCCGTCTCGCAATAGCGTGAGGCACTGGACGCAAACAACTATCCAACAATTTCCCTTGGTTCATTTTGGAGAAGGGCCCACGAAGTCAATGCCCACTTCTTGGAAGCACGTGCTAGGAGGCGGGATCGGCTGCAGGAGACCCGTTGGAGCAGTAGATGGCCGTTTGGAGCACTGACACTGCATGCAGCTGGCTACATACGCGTCAACAGACTGTCACATTCCAGGCCAATAAAAGCGTTCCTGAATCCGGTAGAGCGTCGTCGCCAAACCTAAATGGCTAGACGTAGGGTCGTCGCGCATAGCACTCAGAATCACTGTACCAAGGTTCTCTGGTACTACTAGGAGAAAACGTGCGCCAGGGCTGGAAAAGTTCTTGTGATACAGGAGTGCATCACGTACACAGAAATGGTCTGTTGTCGTCGAGGCAGTCGTAGCGGTGAAGAGCGCTAATAATTTAGCGTCTTTTCGCTGTTCGGCTTTGAAACTGTTGAAGTCTGCAAAACGCGGCGACACAGAAGCCACGAGGTGATCGAAGTCGTCGGCGTCAGAGTCCGTAGTGCTAAGTGGCATTCGCGAGAGGCAGTCCGCATTAGCGTGCCGTCGCCCGCTCTTATAGGAGACGGTGAAGCTGTATTCTTGCAGTCGGAGCGCCCAGAGCGCAAGGCGGCCTCAAGGGTCACAAACATTCACAAGCCAACACAATAAGCGGTAGTCGGTGACTACTGTAAAGGGGCGTCCATACAGGTAACAGCGAAACCACTGAACCGCAAATATTACTGTGATGCATTCTTGTTCCGTCACAGTGCAACTCTGCTCGAGCCTACTTAATGCGCGACTTGCATATGCGATCACGTGTTCGCGGTCACCGTAGCGCTGAACTAGGACGGCACAAATACCTGTGCCACTGGCATCCGTGTGGAGTTCCGTCGGAGCTGAAGGACTGAAGTGTTGAAGAACCGGTCGTGACGTCAGCAGAAACTTCAACTGACGAAAAGAAGAGTCGCACTCCGGAGTCGACTCAAAGGGGGCGTCCTTTTGTAGCAGGCATGTCAGCGGATACGGGACGTCGGCGAATTTAGGAATAAAGCGGCGGAAATAGGAACAAAGCCCGAGAAAACTACTGAGCTTCTTGACAGAGCACCGTGCACTGAACGCTGCAACGGCTGCTGTTTTCTGGGGATCAGGGCGGATGCCATCCTCATCGACGAGGCGCAAAGCACAAGGGTTTGGCGGTCCCCGAATTGGCATTTCGTGGAGTTTAAATCTAGGCCAGCGTTTCCAATGCAGTTCAGGACACTATCCAGACGCGAGTTGTGTTCGCTGAAGGTGCGGCCAAAGATGACGACGTTGTCGAGGTAGCGCATGCAGATGTTCCACTTCAAGCCACGCGGAACAGTGCCCAGAAATCACTTGAAAGTTGCCGGAGAGTTGCACAATCCAAATGGCATAACAATAAATTCAAAGAGCCCGTCAGGAGTTACAAAGGCAGTCGTCTCCTTGTTGTCAGGATGCATCGGAATTTGTCAATAGGCGGATCGTAAATCTACCAAGGAAAAGTAAGAGGCGGAATCAAGGCAGTCTATTGCGCCATGAAAACGTGGGAGTGGGTACACCTCCTTTTTTTGTTACAGTATTCAAATGGCGATAGCCGACGCAAAATTTCCAAGATCCATCTTTTTTTTTAACAATGATCACTGGAGCTGCCCACGGACCCGCTGACTCTTGTGCTACTCATTTTTTCATCACTTGGCGTACTTGTTCGTTGATAATCTGGCGCTCTGATGGTGAAACACAATATGGCTTTTGTCTAAAAGGATTTGCCGAGCCCGTGTTGATGAGATAGCATGTTCGGGACGCGGGGATTGCAGGCATTTTGTCCTTCTGCGCAAAGTCGAATACCTAACCGTGCTTCAAACGCACACCCACTAACGTTTGGCGTTCTCTCGTGTTGAGTGATTTATTTACCATCGACAAAAGGGCCGTTTCAGCCACTGATAAGGACGCAAGTTCAGCCACTGATAAGGACGCTTGTTCCCTGTCGAAGGCTAATTTCATGCCGCCTGGTAGTATAACGGGCTCCTTAGAACAATTTATGGTCCATAAGCCAGTGCGTCCGTCTTTGATCGACACCACACAATGTGGCACCAACACATTCTTCATCACACAGTTAATGTGCATCGGTTCCACGGTAGCATCGAAGCTGTAGGAATCGGCGCCGCCACAGACACCACACAAACGGTAGATCATGCAGGTACAACCCTATCACCACAAACACACAGTGTAGTTTGGCGATCTACAGGGTTCTCCAGGACTCCTGACGGAATCCTACCATTTATGAATACTTTCCCAGTGCGCCAGTCGACAGTAGCACCACACTCCCGCAAGAAGTCCATGCCGAGAATCGCATCATGGGTCGACCGAGAAATAATTACTAACTCCGTCGTAATAACATGGCCTACCAAAAACATGTCAGCACTACACACCCCAATAGGTCGCAACGGCTCGCCACTCACTCCATAGAATCTTCGCCCCATTTAAATAAAACCTTTTTGCCCTAGCACGTCCATAAAAAAGACACTCATGACCGACATTGCTGCGCCTGTGTCCACCAGAGCCATCACAGGGACATTATCTACAAGAACGCACACTTCGTTTTTTAGCATCAACACAGGAGGTACTTCTGTCAGTAGCACGTCTCCAGCGACCTCACCACCATCGGCCGCGCTAGCTAGTTTTCCGGTGACGAAGGGGACGTGGTGCGACGCAGCGGTGAGGGAGAACGGGGAGCACGACGTTGCGGTGGGGGCGTCAAACTCCTGTCAGATGCCGGGGAGCGATTCCGGGAGCTTTTCGGTCAATACTCGTCGCCAGGTGATATGTGTGCTGGCCACGGGGCCCCGTGCGGCCGTTCGGAGTGCCGAGAAAACTCTGAGGGCTGGCCATACCACGTGGTCCTACGCTGGTTGAAAAACCGGGATATATTACCCGGAAAACCACAGGAATAACACATCGGGAGATGTCGAAACCTTGGTTGTTCGTCGATAAAGCGGATATTATAATTTTTCCTCGTGTAGTGGGTTGGTTCGTGGCGTGTGTCACGACGATACATCGGCCGTCGAGGAGGCGTGCGTTGAGCGCGTTGGTCAAAGCGTGCAGTCGGAGGGCGTTTTGTCATCCTCGACTGTTCGGCTGCGTTGTACTCTATGGCCGCTGCGGTAACCATCGGTTTCCAAGCGGCTGAATGCGGCGCCGGCATAGCGTCACGTGACGTGTACACGGCATGGGGATCAGCAGTTGAATGCAACATCTCTTCGCATCGGGAAAGTTCCTCGTGTACAATCTGTCGGATGGTCGAAGGAAGGTCGTGGCAAGGGCTCGTGTCCATATTGGCAACCATCGTGAAATTTGCTAACCGACCAAACTTTGGCGCAATCCGACGCATCTTGAGCGTTTCAAAAGTTCTGCAATGCCGAATGACGTCGAACACAGAACTGTTGCTTTACTTTCCAAATAAGAATTTGTACACGCCCTCAGCCACTACTTTCAGTAAATGTCCAAATTTAACTTCTTCTGACATGCGAGCACTTACCACCGTGCACAGCTTTAACACTTCGATATATGTTGTGCATGTCTCACCTGGTAGCTGCTCCCGTTGCGACAGTGTCTGCTCCACACGCTTTTTTTTGGCTACTGAGTCCCCAAAACACGCCTTTAACTCGTGAAGAAAATGTTTCCACGTCGCAAGCGCGTCCTCGTGGTTCTCGCACCACACGAGGGCGGTATCAGTCCGGGAGAACACCACATTGGTGAGCTGAGCGGTTGTATCCCACCCGTTGGACTTGCTCACTCGTTTGTAGTGGACGAGCCAATCGTCGGCATCTTCCCCCGCTTTCCCTCCGAAGGTGGGGGGATAACTCGGTAGTATGGCAGTGGACTGCTAGGCGCTGTCCTCGGATTGGCTACTTCTTCTCGCATATCAAAGACGGTCAAGGCTGATGGCAGGAGGCCGGCAAGTCGATGGCTTTGACGAAGCTGCGGCTGTGATGGTTATCCAGCCGAAGCTGGTTATCCAGCCACCACCGACAACCTCCGCACGTGACGTCACTGCACTAACCCTTTAATACTAACATGCCGAGGATGACGAGGCGGCCATTGACGAAGATAAGTCCTGCTATCGAAATGTTGGCCAGCCTTTCTGAGGCACCTGATCCCTGTTTACAAACTTTATACCATTGTGCTATTCCATCTGTCAGCCCCTTTCTTGACTTTGGGCTTCCATAAATAGCATGTCATTCATCGTTTTGTCCAGCATTCCGCTGAAAGCTCTTTGCTCCAGGATAGTTGTCTTTCGGTGGATCGCGTGACTGTCTTTAACAGCGTCTTCAATGAGCTTTGCTCTACAGGTAGTGCCTCGGTCTGTGATGAGGTTCGATGGGGCGCCATGCCGCAGGCCGATGTTCTGTATGAAAAAGAAGGCACCCTCCGAAACATTGCCCAGAGGCTGCGTCTTTGCCTGAGCATATCGCGGTAAATATTCGGGGATGACGACGGTCCCCTCGTTTTCAGAGTATGCAAGAGGAACATTGCCAATAAAACGGTGGTAGCAATGAAACGCCAAGAAAACTCCGGGCGATTTTGTTCGCGGTAAGTGTCGGAAACTCGGATACAACTGCAGGTTTTTGGGGGGAATTGTGACGCATGCCTTTCTTACTAACTCTGTGTCCGAAAAAATTATGTTCCTCGTAGACGAAAGGACGCTTCTTAGGCTTAAAGGTGACGTTATTTGATAGGATGGCTTCGGGAGAACTTCCCGCGGTCGCTTCAGTTGTTGGTCAAATGTTGCCGAAAAGACAACCACATTATCACTGTAGACGAGGCGCCTTTCCCGCTTCAATGGCCAAGGCACATGTTCCTTGATCCCGGGAATATTGCTGATGTTAAACAGACGCTGAAAGGAAGTGCTCTGAAATCGTAAACGCAATTTCGAGTGAAGAAAACAATTACTTTTTTGGTGTCGTTCATCTGCCTCCGATAGCAGTTCTGTGAAGTAAGAGGCGAAAAGTACTTAGCTTGCCAAAATCTTTCCAAAGAGTCATCGATACGCGGCAGGCGTAAGCACCCTTTTCATAACGCCCTGGGCGCGCCTATAATGAACAGAGAAATGAAGCGCTCGTCTTTTTTCTTGCGAAAATGCAACGGTGGTGCGCTACAGACTGTACCAAACCTGAATGACGCCATCATCTAGCATTTCCCCGAGTTTGGTTGAATTGCCCCACAACCGTTCGGTGAGACACAATAGGGCTGCTGCTTGATGGGACATGTGTCGTCGCATTTCGTTATTTGTTGCGTCGTCAATGGCATTTGGCTCACCTTAGTACAGCGAGCGAACCCTGCTTCCAATTCGTCCAAGAATTCCTGTAGTACCCTGTTTTGGTCTTCCGTAAAAACGGAGTATAGGCAAATTCCATTGAGCGAATGGTCGTAAGTGTCTAATTGAGAAGTAAATCACTCGACCATTTATTTTGAGGGTTCGGTGCTGGCGGCAGCAGTTGGTTCGTTGGTTAAAAACTTTGTTGAGGTCCTGCAAGCCGCGCTTTAGCGCAGAGCGGGTGACTCCCATGTCGCGACCGCCAGGCCAAGCCTGTCGGCCTCTCGGCGGACCTGCTGGACGGCCCAGAATTGGCCGGCCAGGTGCGGGTGGCGGAGCGCCGCTTTCCGCTAGGCCGAGGAAGTGTCGGGGCTAGTGTACGTTGCCGTGCACTCCCCGAGCATATGCGCTAGGCGATAGCAGTTCCACAAAAAATGTGCCCGCATTCAAAACTACTAAGGAGGGCCGCTGTGTGAGCCTCAATAAATTCAACGAGGCTTCGCGCAACGCATCTGCTTTAGGTCAACAAACTAGGAATGTTGCCTTTATCAAAGGCTTCCCCATTTCGTAGCTCCATGGACGTGACTCCCAGTCACACTCGCACGCGATGCTGCCATGATATTCTCGCTCAAAACAAGTGCGGATCTGTGCCGTATAGCGCTGGTTTTTGCTGTTGCCCTCTTTATCGAGAAAATCATCCAACACTCTTCAAAAGAAATCCGCTCACCATACCCCTGAACAAAGTTTAGGCCTACATTTGAATCGTTCGAACAACCACGCAGAACCAACCATGTGGCGAGAAAAAGTGTCGCCAGCACAGATTTTTAAGCTAGGAGTGCATAGGGGAAGTCAAGTCTTGTCAAGTGATGTCGTATGAACTGGCGTCCCAGTCCAGGGCAACGTAATGTTTCTTTAAAACCCTCGCCAGTTTCCTATTAAGAGTCGCTCCATTATGTAGAAGTGCGCAATGTTTTCTGTGGTCGATTAACACACCTACGTCCATTGAAACCTTATTTACGTCAACTGCTGATGGGATAGTCGTATCATCACTGGGCTGTAAACTGGCCGATACCAGATTTTCAGCGCAACCTAAATAAACAGCCTCGTCTCGAAACTTCACTGTCACCGATATTCGGCATGCGCACTTTGATTGTCCCTTCACTATCATCGAAGTGCTATCAGGAGCAGTGAAATAGTGTTCCGGTGAGTGGCCGCGTGACTGGCGTGCTGGTGTGCCAGATTTGTGTTCTTAATCGGAGAATACAGCGATGTCGGGAGTTATCTGGCTGTACCTGCACCAGAATTCAGAAAAATGCCTTGCGGTGGAATGTTTTGTAAAAGAAGATTTCAGTAAATCCTGATGCTTCATATATTATTACCGAACTTGGGCGGCCACAGGAAGAGAGCATTTACATAAATAACTTTCTGAACGCTGGCCTGGGTCGCTTAGGATACTGAATAATGCAAATTTTCAGCGCAGCTCTAGACGTGTTTTCGCTTCGCTATATATTGGATCGCAGGGAGAGGCCTTCGTCCTGCACTGTAAATAACACAGGCTGCTGCTGCTGATGATGATATATTAGTTGGATCGAACTACCTGTCTTGTGCGGCACTTTGCAAACGGAGCGAAATGTGGTGCGACGGCCTTCCTAATCTGGAGGTCGCGAGATCCAGCGCGTAGTTGACACGTGGGCGAGTTTCATACCATTCGCCGCCGACCGACCTACCAGATGACGCGCACTACTCTGGCGCGATGTCTCGTAGCCATCGTCGGCGCACTAAGCTTTTCTTTTCACGCTTTCGCCATACCCTCATCCGCTTTGCGCCTCATGGATCCGCTGCATCCCCCTCTCCACTTTCCACCTCGCATCCTTCATGCCCCTCTGCGCTCTCGTCTTTCATCTCGCTTTCATCTTTACCTGTGCTCATTCGCTACGTTATGCCACCGACGCCGACGCTCGCCGCAGGAACGGTCACTAACCTCTGCGCTCTAAAAACAGCGCAGGCTGAGACAGCTCTGGGGAGTCTCCCAATAAACGTGACCAGCATTCCTGCAGTGGTAACCCAGCCGCCGTCGATCGGGTTGGTCGCCATACCTCTCATTTCTACGTGGGCGTTTGGCACTCATTGAAATGCGCTAGCCAACCTGCTTGCAGCGACTGCACCAAGCCAAGTGGAATAAGAAAACAAGGAGTGACAGCTGGGGCGGGGCGTCGCAGTATTTCTGCACTTGCAGATGCGGCTCTTCAGTGCTAAACATGGAAGCCGGACGCGCTTGCTGTGCTTTGTTGCGCATGATGCTGGCGAGTGAGCTGAATTGAGGACGGGACGTATCGTGCATTTTTTTGCAGCTCTTCGGGAACCACAGAGCGCATGAGGTTGCAAAGTTAGGTGACTTCGTACCTGAAGCCTAGAGACATATTTTGAGTCGGCCCAACGTTTGATTGTCGTTCTACGTGCTGGGTCACTGGTGATGCGTATTCTTCATAGTAGTGGATTCGGTAAGAAACAGCGCCAGTCTGCCGGTGACAGTGGACAAGGCAGCAAGGAGCTTTTCCGTTACTCCTCTCATTAGATGACTTCGCTTATCGTCTTCTGACTTGCTTGGGCGGGCACGGCCAACGAGAAGCGGCATGTCCTCTGCGAACATCGTCACGCTCTCGTTTGATTTGGAAACTCGCGACTGGAAGTCAAGCTGCGCTATTTCCGCTGAATAAGGCCTTCGCGGGAACTCATACCATGATCCCAGCGCGTCTTCTCTATTAAGAAGCCACGCGCGAGCGCCATCCTCGAGGCTTGACTTTACATTCCCGAGTTCCGTGTGGTTCAACTTGTTGACGTAGCTAAGCTTTGCAACTCAGCCAGCCACTCTTCCGCGTCTGCGGAGATGTAGCCGTGGAAGGTCATTGGCACTCATGAGTGCTGCAGCGCGAAGTATATCACCCCTTCGGTTACATTTCCAGGGGTCAGAGTCATTATTTTTTTTTAAGTTCCACGTTCTAAGGCGATGCCTCGCATTCGATGGCTTGCACGACGAACTGATGTCATTTCCAACACGGGGGCGGCGTTCCTGCTGTCTGGTGTGGTCTCTTTCATAAGTCGAGCTACCTCCACCAAAATAACGCCTATTGTGCTGAATTACACGCCCAGACCACGGACGTTACGACTTTGCACAGCGTATGCGTGACGCGTGGTGCCTATTCTGCTCTTATTCAGTCACTTGTCTGCAACACCTTGTGGCACCGCTGACGGATTAAGAATAAGGTGCCTTACGTAGTTCTTCGACCAAAGTAAAACGTTGTAAGCACTCCATATAAAGCGTAAATATAGCATCAAGAGAGGATTAATTATTTTCACAGTTTGTAATTAATAATGAAACTAGTGTTTCGCCATGACACATAAGGCGCCACCATTGTAGCCAAGTATAAGCTCGCTGTCGAGGTTCTCTCGGGAGACCGCCAAAAGTGGGAGGTACCGAGTCGCTTCAGAGCACTTGAAAATAAATATTCGCGAGGCTGCAATGAGGCGCGTAAAAATGTTGTCACGAATCCATTAAAGATCAAGGTCGGTGAACTACGCAGCGCACTTCTACGTTTAGCGTTAACAAGTTTGGCACTTCTATATTTTTACACATGCATTACCGTTTCTAACAAATTTTACATAGCCAATAGATTGTGTTGCATTTAACCACGTTATCTTGAATCAATCAGCCCATTTATGTTAGCCATAAAGCGCCGGAAAATTAAGCCGACCTCACCTGTGGTGTCTTGGCTCTGTAATGGATAGTATCGAATAAGGTTCTTTGGCTTTGAATATAGCGTAGCGTTATACAGTTTAGGTTTCCTGTTAAATGGTATATAAGAACGTTACTTCTGGACTCTGTTATACATTCACGATATTTCGGTTATGTGTATTTCAACATTAACAAATCTTTTAAAATATAGGGTCCCGAATTTGTGTCTTCTTTGCCATTACATTAAATGAAAACATAAAAAGAGATTACCTTAAGTTATTTCTTGAAAATGCTTCGTTTGTACGGAGCATTTACAATTCTTTTAGAAGGAGAGGCAGGTATCTATAACACAAGAGAAAATTATTTCTTAACTAAATACCTCGAAGCCACCAAATATTTCTTTTATAGGTTAAAGCATTCATAACACACACGTAAGGGAAAGCTGCCGTCTGTCAGACTGAAGATGCTAAAGGAAGACAATAATGCTTCTGCAGGGCAGAAACCTTCATATTTCAGGAACAAAATGTTTAGGGAGCTAGGGCGTAACCAACGACTCTGCGCTATCTCGAGTTTCATATGTGGTACTTGTTCAATGCAAGTGGTGCGGACACAACCTACAGAATACTTAAATATACGCCCTCTAGGGTGGATGTCGCAATACCCTTTTTGCACGCCGAATATCTGAAAATTTTACAAATTAGAGTATTCTTTAGCAGGGCACTACAAGGGTGTTTTCTTGCGGATTATACACCATGAAGAATTACATGGTGCTCTAGTTTTTCCACATTGCAAGCGAGTAAAAAGCAATAGGGGTTTATTTCTTCTGCGATGCCCGCCACGTTTGAGCACGCCATAGGGCAGCACAAAATACGTCGTTCCTAAAACTGGCCCTTTCAAGCTGGTGTAATATTTCGCCTAAGCCCCATTTTCTATATATGTAAGAGGGGGAGTTAAAGACAAAAAAGACACCCTTAAATGTACAATGTTGCTTAGTGCGGACTTGTAGTGAAGTCAGCAAAAGGCGCGCATGCCAGCTGAAACGTATCTGGCATATGTCACATTGTAGTAAGCTTCGTGCAAACGTGTCACAACGACAACACAGAATTGCAGGCAATTGATTCCGGAGCCCAGTGTTCCGTGTGTAATGTCACATCATGCCATTTAAAAAGTATGGACAACATGTTACACTAATTTAACACGTGAACGCGAAAGCCTGCAGCACACGCGGTAATAGATTAAGTTATGCCATCAAAAGCGTCAGACTTCTTGCAAGACATAACGAACCGAAGTATGAAGTACACGTACGGTGCTGTAGGTTGACCTTTTCAACGACACATGCGAACACCTAATGCACTACCTAAACGTGCTTTCGTTCTGTCTTCAGTTCCCTTTTTCTTTCCGTATTTCCTTCCTTCTTTCTTTCGTTGTTCTTGCTTTCCTTGTTATTTCGCAAGTTTCTTTCCTTTATTCTTTCTTTTTCTTTATTCCTTGCTCTGTCCTTTATTCTTTCTTTCGTTTCTTCATTCATATAAAGAGCTGATTGTGTAACAGACATGTTGAAATGTGGCGACTTGGAACTGCGAGAAACACGACGAGAAAAATAACGAATGCAATTCTTTGTCCAGATAATCAGGAATCAAGCAGGAATAAATAAAGAAACATACATTCGTCCCCCTCTAAAAGACAGTGCGCGTTTAAACGGAAGTGCCAGTATACAGCCTTATAAAACACGCCTTGATGGTTTTCAACCCTCGTTCTGTCCTTTACGTATTTACATATGGAATGGCCTGGCGGAAGGCACTGTAACAGCACAAAATGTTAAACCGTTGTATACTCAACTAGAATTGTATTACAGGCCACGGGGTAATTAATAATTGATCATGCTTACTGTTATTCTTGCATTTCTAACAGACATTGCACTTGTATGCTCGTTCATCCTTCCTGTAATTTGTGTTTGACAATGCTCTAGGATGTGGTATTGTTGGTGCGGAAATTTGTTTTCTTTGACAATTCCTTGGCAATTTTACAATACTGTAGCCCTCAAGTGAGGGCTACAGTACTCCTAAATAAATATAATAAATAAATAAATATTCAGCCATTGCATCTTTTCTTGCTTAGGGGGGTATCAGCCATTCCTGATATGATATCTTTTGCATCATTTTTGCATCACTGTACTAGACGGCGCTTTTTCCGGGTATGAGCCACTGGAAGGCGTAACTTAACATTTTCGCCTTAAGATTTTTCAGTCATAGAAAGTGTACATGCTGTCGACTTCCAAGAGCATGGATCGAACTCTACGCGCAATTTCACGCGCCATGATATAGTTCCAGTTGAACACACTGAAGCTTTTGAGCTTCATAGTAGTGTTATAATTGAGACCTACAGATTAATATATGATTCTCGATATATCGAGTCTCGATCATGCGTGCTGTACTGCACCCAATATTGCCCCACTCTCACAATAGACAGATAATTATAATCTTGATCTTCAATTTGATCACTATATCGGGACCTCTGCGGTAGCTTTCTATCATTGCAGTGTATGAAAAATGTGTTGTTTATCTTTATTTTGCGAGAGCGTCGAAGGCGTGCTAGTCCTCTTCAGACAAAGCCGTACGCAATATCATCCTGGTCCCCCTAGAGAACCTTTGAAGGTTAGAACAAACTATTGTTAGTTACTCCAGTTTTCCAGACAGCACACATTTCCAGTACCGCTGAAAGCTGAGCAAGTGGGTATTCATTGTTGAACTACAGCGCGCACAACTTACTAGGTTGTCTGCGTTCACCGTATATCGTTTGTCCTGGCGTCAGCTGTTATACGATTGTATTTCGAAATTGTGCCATCTGCGTAGCAATTGTCCAAATTTGTTACTTTTAGGTGCAAGTTATTGATTGATCGAATGTTTGGCACACGGCAGAAGTAGAAGCGATTGTAGAAAAAGTGCAGGAGACAACAAATATTTGTGTAATTTCCGCGACTGGTCAGCCATCTAGTGGATGAGCAAGCGAGCAGTACAGGCAGGGTACTCTGCATTATGTCTCCTTTCATAAGACACATTCCATATTCACTATTTAACAAATGTCTGTCCTGACACCTGACACAATGTATACCTCGTTATTAAACCCAAATACACTGTAGTGCAGTCGTTCCCATAAGCACCAATGCTATATTTGCGTAATTAGTCTAATGTTCATTTAGTCATGTCTCAACAAGTTGCGACGATCACCTTAGGACATGTTTTTAATCGTGGCGCTCTACTGTTGATACTGCGCGCAAATATCGCCGTTCCATGCATTTCGGCTTCTTTGTAGGTGGCCGAGAGCGCTGATGGTACAAAATCTCTCCGCGACGAGGTCCAGTATATATAGCTAGACTTGTTGGGGACAGGGGGGGGGGGGGGGGGGGACATGCAAGATTTCAAGAAACCCTGCGCTCAACTTTCATTAACAGCTGAACTGTCCCAGAAACTATAAAAAATGGCTCTTTATTTAAATACCGGGAATCATGAGTGGCAGGAGAGAGCGAACGGGAATGCTGGCAGGCTCTGTGGTATTTGCTCTTATTCTTTGATAATAAATGATATGTGGGAAATGTTCGATTTGTGCTTGCGATTTTCGCCTGTGATTCAGCCCGACTTTCCGCTTCCAATACATGTGTGATCTTTTGGTTGGCTCTCCGAGACTCAGTGCCACTTATGGCACTGAGCCCTATTTTACCTTGTAACGACACTGAGAATTCGCGAACAAATACGGTCACAATTACTGTTTATTCGGTATCTGCTTATTTCAGCTCGAACAACTGTCGCTTTACGTATTGTTTTGCGTCTGCCTTACACTTCCCTCATTTTATTTCTTGACTCCTCCTAGGTTGATAGTGCTGAACGTAGCTTACGGTTGTGGGGTCTATGTAGCCATTGATTGAGGTACCCTGCGACATTACGCACACCTTGTTGCACCGATATTTTCACGACTTTGAAAGGTCCAAGAATAATTGTCACTGCCTGGTCATGCCTTCCACAAAAGCACAACACTGTTCAGTGCAATATTTGGCCTGTGTCCTTGGTATCTATTTCCAAATTGGAACTGCGTCGCTTAGCTGCTCATTGGCTCTGCGGTGTTCAAAAAGTTGAATCTTCTGGAGAATTCACACTATTTTGTAGGCCGGTAGTATGAAAAATTTGCCATATGCAACAAAATGCGCTGTACAGGCAAGACTCCTGGCGTGCGTTCTATTCTGGCCAGCCACAGGCATTACCAGGCAACATTTCCATCCGCATTTGCGCGTTCTGTATATCGAGATAAGCTGCTTAATATTGCGGACATCCCTACCAGTCTTTCCCTTTGCCTTCGGTTGAAACGAAACACAACGTCGTAAGCTAAGATTCGGGCTACCTGCCCACTGCTGGACCCTCTCGCTCGAGAAAGCACGTCCATTTTCCGATAAGACAACTTTGAGTTTTCAAAACATTGCTTGATCAAGCAATGGCATAACATTGTAGGCGGTTTTACCTCGAGGACGCGCTGCCAGCATTCTTGTGCACTAACTTATTGCAACCAGATGAGATAGTGTCTTTCGGAAGCCACGATACATGCTCGTCGCTGTCCTTGCGTTTAAAGGGTTTGCCTGAATGGTAGCATAAAACGAGCTCATCGGGTCGACGCTGGTATTTAGCTTCGTTAACTTGACACAAGAGGCCCTACTTCCCATACTCATTGACGTCATTGCCATGCTTTTCCTTGTCAACTGCCCAGGAAGATTGTTGTGCGTTCACTATAAAAAACCGCGGCGAGTAGATTTGTTTATTTACACGTATTATTTATTTATTTATGCATTTTGTCAATCCCTATATGGAATAAAACAGGAGGTGAAGAAAAAGAGAGAATAATTTTACAAGGCGAAAAAGCAAACATTATGCAGCCAAAAGACGCGCAATTGAAAATCTACAAAAGTGAACGGCACCGAAAATAATACATTCCCACTTAACTTATATGAGGATAAAGGCAAGAACAACACTGTTTTAAAATTGCGAGGCTAGTGAATCAGGATAAAGCAAAGACAACACAGTTTCAAAATTGCGACTCTAGAGAATTGCTTTCAATTACTTTAGACATGAAGCTAAAGATGTGCTACTGGTAATGAAAGGGGTCAGGTTATTCCATTATGTGATCACCAGGGGGAAAACGAGAATTTGAGGGCATCTCTGTGAAATTTGCAAGAAGCAAGAGTATGGCAGTGTTTCGGGAGGGTAGTTCGTGATGTGCATCGCTTAATATAATGGGACTTGTCTATATATTGGTGGTTGTGAATTAGTTAGTACATTACCTTTAAGCGCGCCAACTTCCTCCGGTTTTTATGGTTAGTAACCCAGCATTCTTACGCAGCTCTGTGGGCAAATCTGTTTGGCTAAATTTTATAAAAATGGCCCTAAGCGCTCCTTCTTCAGCTCCTTCGACCTTCTTGGTTAGCTTTATTGTTTGGTTAGGTTTTCTGCGTGTATGGAAACCAAGCAGTATCGGCGCATCTCTGGATGGGTATAATAAGTGGGTTATAGGCCAGTAACTTGGCGTATGGTGTAATCGTCTTATTGGAAAACGCAGTCTTTTTAGTGCAGATGAGGTCATAAATTGAATATAAGGATCTCATAGTAAATGTTGTGACAATATGACATCTAGGTATTTAGGCTCCCTAACTTTAGACAGGCTAGTTGAATAATGGTATAGTTAAAAGTGAATGAATGCTTTTTTAAGTTATGTATAGCCGAGCGGACTTTTTTTCGTTGATGTGCATTTGCCAGTCGCTAGACTACACGGAAATAACCTCTAAGGTTGTCTTTCAGGTGATGTGGTCATCAGGGCAATTGATTTCGGTGTGGAGAATGCGGTTGTGTGCAAATAAGTTGCATCCGACATTAAAGGGACGCTAAAGGCAAATACTAAGTCTAGCTAAAGAGATAAAATAATGCTCGAGAATCTCTAAGGCGTCAATATTATCCCGAACAGAGCCTTAATAATTGAGAAACAAAAGTAAATGTGGGACACGCTTAGAGCCTCCCCCGGGGCATTCAAGTACTTGCCGGCTGACGAAAGCACTCCTCAGTTAAATTCTGTCACTAGTACTCAACTACTTGTTGCAAAAACATCCTCGTATTTTATTATAATATGAAATATAATTCTACTTGTCCTGTGCCATTTTTATGTTTTAAAAAAAGAACTCATTGAAATTGCCGTTGACAACGACGTGGACGGTCGAAAGGTTTCGTTTTCGCTCGACCCTGCGGCGCCCACGGTTTCGCGTTTCACTACATTCGTGATCACGTAGTTCCTGCGCTGGTTTTGCTGGCTCGTGAAAACTGCAACAGAGAATTCAACTTCCATGGCATGTCGCGGGATGCCCGAACGGTCTACGCCACTTGACCAAAAAGCAGTTGCAGCGGCGAATCCGCTGCTCTGTCTTGGCTCGGTGCCGCCATCTGTCGGGCACTGTTTTACTCATCAGCGGCAGCAAAGGGCAGTGATGGCGTATGCAACGTCACCACCACTCCGATAGTTGTGTGGCGCAATATTTGAATATCGAAAAAAGGCATTCGGACCGTTCAGATACCATTTCCTCTTCCACTAAGTCTTTTCTTGGCAAGAAACCAGCGTTGCGAGGTTTCTGCAAAGGTAATTAAACAGTGCACATCTACTTAGTGTTTGCCTTTAGTGTCGTTTTAACAGATAAGGGCAGATCACCATTGCCATTTGTTGGGTGTGCTGGTAAACTGACCTGAAAAGCACATTTAGCGCCAGTGAACAAGGACAGAAGGGAGATGATACCACAATGCGCTAACTTCAACAGCTCGATTTTGAGGAAACACCCACCTATTTAACCCATGCACAGTGGCGTCACCTCATCAAAATATTAACTATCCAAAAAAGCCCTCTCCTTATCTAAGAAGTCGACCGAAGGGGCAATAACACACGTATCACTATACCGACAGATAGCATGAGCCTCAATAATCTTTCGCACATCTTCATCCTTGTGCTTCGCAAGAAGCCGGCAGGACCCATACATCGGCGCACACCCGCATTCCTGACAGTGAATTCCTGACATTCCTGACAGTAACCGGTCATTAAGACACCTTCTTCTCTGTCGTATGTATTTTTCTCACAGGACAGCTGGAGTTCATAAACAACTGCTTCTATGCAACCCACTGGTGCTTTCCGATGATTAGTAGAGCATCCGACAGCTGGCTTACAGTACGGGTCCGCTAAACGACATATTTTCGCGAGTTTTTCTGGCGCTGGAAAGATCACTTATGTGTCCACCCGGCTAGCCACTATCTCAAGATCATGTGCCGTTCTATGCAGATAGGCCACTACCGCTACCTCCCCTCTGCGTTCCGTCCATTGCCTTTCCGCGCGCCTATTTGTGCTGTCTGACCCGCATCTTTTTAGCAGCCCCTCTACGACCGAAACTTGCACTGACTCCGGAAGCCCTGCTGCTGACAACCTCATAAGATCCATAAGACTCGTATAGATATTATGTTGGCAAGGTTTCTTTAATGCATTTCCAAAGCACAAGTTGGCAATGCTCCTCTTGAGGAACTTCGAGTGGGCGGACCGATACGGCGAAGGTGGCTAGGTTTATGCTCCCATGGAACGCAACACGTGTGGGGTTGACTTGATGAGTTTAATGTTTCGAGTACGCACAGCGAAGCAGGTATGGACCTAAAATTCCCATATTTAATTCTACGAACAATTTTTTTCGCATTGTAGAGACAGCTGAGTGCACGAATATATTCTCCCCCACAAAGGAACTTAAGTGGCTCCTGTGTCTGTCGGTCGGCCCTCCGTCCATCCGTCCGTTCTCCTACGCCGTGGACCGCGGGTATACGTTCCTCTTCGCGACACCGTCGTAGTCGTCGCATTGTCGTCATTCGAGCTACGTAATCCACTCTAGCCTGTGATTCTCAAGCACTACCTGCGTTCGAACCAGGTGACGCTGGTAAAAAAATCTGGAGATCTCGGCAGCGGAACACCGCGTAGTGGCTACATTCGTACGAAGCACATTTCAGAAGCCAGTTTCCCACGAGGTTTAATTTCCGAACGCCATCAGCAACACGGGCACCCCTGGTTCGTCCGGACGCCTGCACAGTGGACTTTCACGGCATTTCTTGTCGTTACCAAGCCGCTAATTCGAGCATCGAGGCTTGCTCTTATACGCTAGACGTGAAGTTCGACTACGGCAACACCGCGCTGAACTTCAGCATGTTAGTGTCGTCAGAGCGACTCCGATCGACGGCGCAGTGCGCACCAACGGACTCCTGACGCTGTGCCATAAGACAGGCATGGGGATGGAATCCAGGACCACTATTTTGTAGGCATGCCTTTTATCGATGCTAATAATTTCCAGAATTTTTGCGTGCCTGAGTGCAACCGGGCACAACATCGACTTGCCACTCACGAACGATAGCGGCGCCGAAAGGCATTAACACCGAGAATAGGCATCAGTATCAAGTCGCTTCCCAGGTACCTCGACATGAGTTCCGGTGAAAACCACATCCCCCATGTTTAGTTTACGAAAAGCTCTGGTTACCCCAGATTTACTTTGGGCATCCCCGCCCCGTGAACGCCGAGCTGTGTCCACAGCGCTCGACATTGGCACACTCAAGATTCGCAGTACCGACAGGTCTGGCGTCATGCCCTCCCGCGTGGTCTACACGACTATGGAGATCCTCAGGTTCCGCCTTCACTCTGCGCTCGCCGTCACAGTCCAGAACTGCCACGCTACTGCAGATATAACAAAGGAGATCTTGGAAGAGTGGAACTTCGCGGAGAAGTGCCTCAAATGAGACTATGCCTATCTGAGTGATATGCCCAACTCAGTGTGCTACCATGCGCATAGGACTAACGATGTTTCCGCAGTTATCAAGTTGCTACGAAAACTTATGGCCCTTCTCAGCTTCAGCATGTCCTAGCCCCACAATGAGCGCCTCTACTTAAACTCATCGAGAGGCTCAGGGAGCCGGTCCAAGTGCGCTGCCGCAGTGTCAACGCGATCACCAGTGACCTGCAATTTGCTTCGCAAAGCATTGATTCCCACAGCGCGTTGGGTCTACACAATATTCATAGCTAATAATAATCAATCTCGACTGTTTTCTTTGAAACAGTTCTTAAGTATTCGCATTTTGTGTTTTCATTTTATGCTAAGTTCTTGCTTCTGTCGCAGCGCCTATGTGCCGACGTACCAACGACGACGAAGTCCGTGGTGCCGCGAGCGGAAGGAGCGGGTGAGGAAGGAAAATGAAGAGTGAGTGAGTGAGTGAAGTAACTTTATTTCGGTCCAGAGAAGACGCAGGGGAGACCCCGCGCCACCCGGCTAGTCCCATGTAGGGACCGCCAAGCCGAGCTTGACGGCCCGATCGCGGGCACTCTGGACGGCCAGGGTTTGGTCGTTGAGTTCGGGGCTGTCCAAGAGCACAGCCCACCTATCCTCGCTGAAGGAGGAGCCCATGGATTCACACTCCCACAACACATGGTCCAATGTTGCCCTTAGTCCACAGGCAGGGCAGTCCGCACTAAGATATGTTCCAGGGTATATGGCATGAAGAACCGCGAGGTTAGGGTACGCACGGGCTTGTAGAAATCGAAGGGTAACCGCCCGCGCCCTGCATATGGCGTGGTGCGGGGGGGCTTATACCCGTCTTGACAGAAAGTAGTGTGTGATGATTTCATTAAACGTAAGCAAGGGTTCCCCATGGGGCAGGGGGACTGCTGAGGCGGCGCGGTCAGTGAGTCCTCGCGCGGCCTCGTGTTACCCCTCGTTAGGGTTAGAGGTAGAGCCCCCAATCGACCCCAAGTGAGCGGGAAACCAAATGAGAGAATGCGGAGGGATACTTTTGGCGCATTAGAGAATGCGGAGGGCCTGGGGGGAGACCATACCGGTTTGGTAGGCCTTAATGGCTGCCTTGGAATCACTATATATTGCCTCTCTGCAACCATCGAGCAAAGCCAGCGCGATTGCAACCTGTTTGGCTACCACGGGCCTCGAAGTGCGTACCGTAGCGCAGCAAGTGAGCCTTGAATTGGAGTCTACGATGGAGACGGCAAATTCCTCTTGTGGACATACATGGACATATGCTGCGGCATCCAGGAAGCTTGCCTCAATGTGGTTATTGCGGACATGCACGAGGAGAGCTGTACCCCTGGCCCGACGTCTGTCGACGTTGTTTGCGGGGTGCAAATTGTGGGGAAGGGGCACGATGTGAAGGTTAGACCTGATGTCGGTGGGAATCCGCACGACGTCGGGGCACTGGTCGACAGGATATAGGCCCATCTCGTCGAGTAACTTGCGGCCCGTCGGGGTGCCGGATAGTCTGAACAGCTGTGAGTGCTCTTGTGCCTCGATAATTTCTTCGAGCGTGTTGTGGACTCCGAGCTTCAACAGGTTTTCGGTGTGGGTGCTTGCAGGTAAGCCGAGGGCAAGCTAAAGACCTTTCTGATCAGTGAATTTAGCTTGTTTCTCTCCGCAACATGACAATTATGCATGGCCGCCGAGTGTGGCCGCCGAGTGGCAGAGAACAAAAGCATGTATAATGCGGATGAGATTTTCTTCCTTGATTCCCCGGTGCCTGTTGGCGATACTCCGAATGAGGCCGAGAGCACTCTCCGTCTTGGCGGTGATCTTTCTGAGTGCGGTTCCATTGGCACCGTTAGACTCGATATACATCCCCAATATTCGGAGCGAGTCCACTCTGGGTACCGGAGACCCGTCACCAGTGAAAAGCCGTATTTCGCTTTCGGACACCGGTTTCCAATCACGATGGCCGCCGCCTCTGGGTCTTTTCTTGTAGAGAAGTAGCTCAGATTTCGATGGAGAATATCTGAGCTCAGTGGGGCGGAGGTAGCGCTCGGTCGCATCGATGGCGCTCTGCATGGCGGCTTCAACTTTATTTTCTTTATTATTCAGTGAGTGCACCGCTTTGCCAGAAAGGCGGTACAGCAGGGGGGTTACAGACTTACATAGAACACTTCTTCATCTATACAGCACACTTGCGTCTCTTGCAGCCGGTTCCAATCTCTGATGGTCATCACAAAGAAGGAATTGTAAAACATAGTTGTCCTTGCACGGTACTCTCACTTTGTGTCGGTGATCATTTCTACTGGATATGTAATTGGCTTGATAAAAGTAGTTATTATAAGCAACTCCAGTGTTACCATGAAAAATACAAAAGCAAAACTTCAAGCGCAGTTTTTTTCTGCGTAAAGAAAGCGATTCCCAACCCAATTCCGTTTTCATAGCGGTACAGCTATATGTCCGCTTGTACCGCGCTAAAACAAACCGCGCAGCTCTATTCTGAATTTTTTCAAGTTTATCTATAGACCTGGCCTGCATCGGGTCCCATACAGGGCATGCGTACTCTAAAATCGACCTAATTCAGGTGAGGTAGGCTGTGTTCTTTAAATTCTGGGGTGCCCATCTTAGGTTCCGTTGGATAAAGTTAAGAGCCCTTGCTGCTTTACCAACAACATAATCAATATTAGCATTCCATGAGCAATCATGCGATAAAACAACACCAAGATATTTGCATGTCGGTTCAGTAGCAATCACATACATATTCAGGCTGTAAGATGTTTCAATTTGTTTCTGTTTTTTTCGAAACACGCATGTGCACACACTTTTTTGGGTTCAACGCCATTTGCCACTTCTGGCACCACCTTGTAATACGATCCAAATCGTCCTGCAAAGAAACGCCGTCACTTGCGTCCCTAATCTGCCGATATAAAACACAATCGTCGGCAAATAAATGCATGCGCGATGAAATACCCACAGAAATATCATTAACAAAAATGAGGAATAAGAGCGGTCCAAGGACGGAGCCTTGTGGCACGCCTGACGATACACCAACATAGGATGAACACCTCCCATTTAAAAGCACGCATTGACGCCTGTCGAACAAGTAATTGGTTATCCAAGTTAGTACATTCTGGTCAAAATTTAGAATCTGCAGTTTGACGAGGAGAAGGGAGTGCGACACGGTGTCGAAGGCCATTCGAAAATCTAAAAAGACACAATCAGTTTGCCCACCCTCGTCAACGTTGGAAGCCAACTCATGAAAAAAACTCTACAAGTTGCGTGGTACAAGAAAATCCATTGCGAAAACCGTGCTGCTCATTTATCAGAACATTATTATCTGTAAGATGGGTCAATATGTGCTTAAATAGGATATGTTCAAAGAGTTTACATGATATCGATGTTAATGAAATGGGCAGGTAATTTGTTACATCCTTTTTTGAGCCACCCTTATGAACCGGAACAACATGGGAAATTTTCCAATCAACGGGTAAAGTGCCTGTTGAAAGGGACTTAGTGTAAATTATGTAAAGGTAAAGCGAAATGGGCGCAGCACATCGCTTCAGTACACGAGGAGAGATACCATCAGGACCAACTGCTTTGGATTCGTCTTGGCTTTCAAGAAGAGAACGTATACCACGAACACTATGTTCCACCGGCGGCATCAGTGGAAACGTGCTTGGGTGCGGTTGGGAAGGAGCGTCATGCTTAGGTAAAAACACGGATTGGAAATACGTATTTAAACATGTAGCTTTAGCTTCCTCATAGACTATAACCGTATCATCAAAATTCAGTTCGCTGACTCCAACATTATCAGATCCGCACTCCTTGATATAATGCCAGAACGACTTGGGATTAGTTTTCATTTTATTATTGAGCCCCTCAAAATATCCCTCTTTTGCTTTTTCGACACTTGTTTTATACTGCTCCGTTAATGCTTGTAATTCTTTCGCGTGCTCACTGCTTCCAGTTTTCTTTAATTTACGGAATACTTGTCGCCTTCTCCTGATTTCTCTCAAAATACCTGACGTCATCCATGGCTTCTTGCATTTATTAATCTTGCCTGCTTGCATTGCAGGTATATACTTATCCACAAGGACTAACACCTTATCCCTAAATTTAAGCCGTAAATCGTTTACACCATCGGTTTCAGCAACGGTTTCAACACGGGCAAATAATTTTCTAGCTTTTGAGCTATGCTTGAGTAGTCACCCTTGCTGAATAGAAAAAGCTTTCTAAGTTGCACAACTTAAGGTTCTTCTGCTCTCTTTTTTTAATCTCTGCAACAACTGCCATGTGGTCACTGATACCTGGAATAACACTGACATTATTCGAGAAGATGAGGTCTGGAACGTTATTATTTCGAGTTGGGCAAGTAACAAATTGAATAAGACCAAAATTGTCAATAATATTTTTCATTTCTATGTTTACACGGCACCTAGTGCTGCTTACACACATTCCATCACGCCATTCTAAGTCTGGCAAGTTAAAATCACCAGCAAGAATGAATGGTCTGCTTGAAACTTCCGAGATTTCAATCAGCGATTGAAGCATATTGTAATCAGAGTTCGGTGGTCGGTAAAATGCACCTACGGCGAACGAAGAATTATCATCTAGGGTTACTGTGCACCAAACAGATTCGACATCACACGGGATGTCTAAGGCGGCAGATTTCAGGGAACTTCGCAGAAGTAAAAATACACCGCCCCCATGGCTCGGCCTATCTCATAGATACGCGACAAATTCGCTCGGAAAGACTTCACTATCGCCGATATCACGGTTCAGCCATGATTCCGTGCCAATAACTACGTCAGCTCTCACCGTCTCAACTAGTCCTGCCAATTCTTCCATCTTATTCATTACACTTCTACAGTTTATTAAAACGGCGACCAGGTTGTGCCGTGTTATTTTTTTTTCAGGCAAGCATAATTTTTTTTTCCTTTTTAGTGGAGCAACTACCTTTTTTCGTCATCCCATAAGTAAGTTTTTTCACCAAGAGTAAGCCTATCAAAATTCAGTTTAAGTTTTGTTTTGTCGCCTTTGTGCGCCTTACCGTATTCCCATAATCGCTTCCGTACTTCCCGAGTAGCTGGCGCATAATCCTGATCAAGTCTGATCTCTGACCCCTTAAATTTTCTTGCATTGGACAAAATTTCTTGTTTTTCTTTATACGAAGAGAGGTTTGCGATAATCGGCCTCTTTTTTTGTTCTCGGTATACACCAATCCGATGTGCTCTTTGTAGTGATGTAACTTCAATTCCCAGCTTGTCGCCAACGATCTTTTTAATCAATTCCTCTGACTGGTCCCACGTTTCCGCCCTGTTGTCATCCACTCCGTAAAACAAAAGTTTTTGTCTCCGACCTATATTCTCTAGGTCAATATTCTTAACCTGCAAATCCCTGAATACTTTCTGAAGAGTCTCAAGTTCATCCTTATGTTCTGAAACTGCTCTACCAAGGTCCTGAACTTGTTCCTTAGTTGCTTCAAGGCTGCCTTTTATGTCCGCTATCATTCCTTCATGTACTGCGATCCTGGATTCAATAGCATCTAGCTTATTCAAGATTGCAGTCTGCCCTTTTTGCAGGCTTTGCAATATTTCCATTTCGACAGGACCCGGATTAAGTTCGATATCGCCGGAAAGCAACAAAAGCAGGAACACGTACAAAAATCTGTTCAAAAATAGAAAAGACCTACTTCGAGGCGCACGCGCTCGTTTACGACAACAAGCATCAGCAAATACCATAGTGGGAGGAGCCGGCAACGCACACAATAGTTGTGAGACACGAATAGGGTAATGCAAACCAAATTGCGTGAATAACAGGGGAATCAGCTGCATGTCTGCCAGCGTGCCGGCTCCAAATCCCACGAGGCAGAAGCATCGCTCATCTATATAGTGTCCACACTGGTCACGTGGGCGTCGATTTCCAGCGGCGATTGGTCGAGGGCAATCGCTCGAATTCTACCACGCGCCGAGCGCTGCACTGAAGATAATGGGTCTTGAATTGTCGATGTGGCTTAACAAGTCGTGGGATGTGATACCCGCCGAAGATCAAGGTACCGCTGAAGTTCGGTTTCGGCCATGATGAAATTCTGCGCTGCCGACAAGCGCACCGAGCCAGAAGGTGATTCCAAGACTTGCGAGAACCTGCGTGAATAACAGGGGAATCAGCTGCATGTCTGACAGCGTGCCGGCTCCAAATCGCTCCAGCTGTCGCTCCCGCCGACGCACCAGATGGTGATGTCATCTGCGTAGGTGGTATGGTTGATTCGTTGAATCTTCGTGAGCCCCTTAGAAAGCCCGATCATTGCGATGTTAAATAATGTTGGCGAGATGACTGAACACTGAGGCGTGCTGCGTGAACCGAGGGTGATCTCTTGGGAAAGGTATCCTTCGAGCTTGAGCTTGGTAGTTCTCTGGCTAAGGAAGGATCGGAGAAAGTCGTAGGTCCTTTTCCCGAGCCCGAGGCCGGCAATAGACTGGAGAATGAACTCGTGTGAGATATTGTTGAACGCCTTCTGCAGGTCTAATCCAAGGATGGCTCTGGTATCTCCCGTGCTCCGGTCGACGATCTGATGATTTATCAGCTTCGTGGCGTCCTGTGTCGAGAGGCCGGTTCTGAAACCAATCATATTGTGGGTATACATGTCATTGGCCTCGAAGTGCACCTTGAGCCGGTGTAGCAGGGCATGCTCTGCAACCTTACCGACACAGGACGTCAGGGAAATCGGTCTTCGATTGTCTATTCATGGTGCTTTACTGGGTTTGGGGATGAGTACCGTGCAGGCCGCCTTCTACTGTGTCGGGACCTGTCCACTACGCCAGACTTCATTAATCCTTTCAGTGAGGAAGTCGATCGACTCATCATCGAGATTCCTCACCATCCTGTTAGCGACGCCATCTAGGCCAGGGGCAGATTTGACTTTGAGCGAGAAGAGGACATCTCGGATCTCGGCCGCGGTAAAGTCCAGGTCCAACTCCGGCACCGCACACCCCACGTAGTCCGGGAACTGGGTGGGGGCAGAGCTATCCGCGACCGGCAGGTACTTGTCTACGAGCCTGTCGACAATCAACTCGTCCGGGGTAGAGTCCGTAGCGCGGTGGATGGCTCGCGCGAGGGATCGTCTCTGACTGGATCTGGTGCTGCCCTCATCGACAAAGTGTTTGAGCAGACCCCAGCTCTTGCCTCATCTGAGCTGACCCTCGACAGATTCGCAGAGCTCATCCCATTGTTGCTTACACAGGTTCTGAGCTGACCCTCGACAGATTCGCAGAGCTCATCCCATTGTTGCTTACACAGGTTCTTGCAGTTATATTCGATCTCCCTGTTAACCTCCAAAACCTTCTCGAGGAGCCTCCTGTTATGCTTCTGCCCCTTCCATATCGTGAGGAGGGCTTGCTTAGCTTCCAGCACGTGCGCCAACCCGCTATCCATCTTGTGAACGTCGAGCTCAGTGACGACCTCCTTGGTTGCCGCCGCGGCGTCATGCCTGATCCCTTTGCAGCAACCTTCAAAATCTGTCTCGTCCATCGGTGCGCGCTTGGCTCTGATCTTGCGGAAAACGTCCCAGTCGATCAACTTGAATTTCCTCGTCTTATAGCGGGCAATCGCAAGGGAGGCTTCGATGACGTAGTGCTCACTTCCGAGGTCTAGAGCCGTGTTGACCCACTTGACCTCCCCTACGTTCTTGACAAAAGAGAGGTCTGGGGTAGTGTACCGGCATGCGGAGTTGCCTCTCCTAGCGCGGAAATCCTTATCGGTGATAAGGGTCAAGTCCTGTTCCATCGCAGTCTGCCACAGTTCGCGTCCCTTCGCCGTGTCATGGGTGTACCCCCACACCCTAAATCCCCGACGACAACAAGGGGGAGCGCACCGGCCAGGCCCTGCGGTAGCTGGGGCTGCAGTATACGTTGAGGATAAAGAGGCTGTTTCTTCTGAGGCCCTTTCTGGGTGGGTTCATGAGGATTTCAGTCATGACGTACTCGATGCCATCACCAACTGCCCCGAGGTCGCGAGAGGCAATTGTACCTTTTGTTGACAAGGGTAGCAACTCCCCTACCTCCTGAATGTGAGAATACTACCAGATAACCTGCGAGTTTGATAGTACTACTAGTTGCAACTTCCTTAATAGCGATGACTTGGGGCTTAAACTTGAGAGTTCTTAAAGATTTCTGCAGAAGCGGCTTCTTGTTGGGAAACCCTCCGCAGTTCCATTGCCAGATACTAAAGTTCTCGTCCGCACTATCCACGGCTAGGCTGAGAGGAGGCTTGAACGGCCCTGAGAATCGCGCCCTCCGTCGGTGGTGCTAGTACATGACGTCGTTCTGCGACCTGCGAAGGAGCGGGGCTGGGTTCTCTAACGGCATGGACGTCCTCTAGTTTGCTTATCGGTTCACTGAGTGCACCTAAGCCCATTTTTGGGTGCGCAATAGACTCCTGGACCTTTCCTAAGCTAGCCTGTATGCTGGCGAAAGCATTCTTGAGTTCTAAGAGCAATTTTATAGTCTCGTCTTCCTCTCTGTTCTCTACCGCTCGACACCTGGGCGGGCGAGCAGCGTGGGATGTCTCGGACGTATCCATGGCGACCGGGGCCAAAGCGGCTTGCGGCGAGGAGGGTGAAAGCGCAAGCTTCCTAATCCCCGCCATCTCTGCAGCTAGCCTGCCCATGAAATAAAGAGTTCTTGCGTTGCAACGTGGCAGCACCTTTTTCCAAATCCGCCACAACGCTATTATATCATGTACTGCTATATTCGTGCAAATTTCTGTTCCTACGTATGTTCGGCTGAGGTAACTTATAACGATGTCAACAATTTTCATTCTGGTCTGTTGGGCCCTTCATACGTTTTACGTGATTGGGTAGCTCCTCCACACTTAGAATACCAACTCGAATATTTAAATAAGTTGCGCGCATCTTAACCAACAAGTTTCTCTGAGAGCTGGTTTATTAAAGAAATGAGCATTGGACACGCGGCATTCTGTTCGGATCCATTTCCTCGACCTGAAGCATGAATAGCGCAGAACACTTCGATATTGTATTTAGGCCATTTTATTGTAACCGTCATGCATTCATAGCTTCGAAATAATGTCGCAGTGTCATTCATAGAAATGTTTACAAATATGTCCAGATTTCATCACCGCAGGAATCGAAGATTGAGAGTGATCAGGACGCTAAAGGACTAGCGATGGTTTTTTTTTTTTGTCGCTGACGATAACATCCGGCGCTTACACGCTCTGGTGTTGTCCCCGGGCTGATTCTTGTGTCTGAGAAATGGCCTATCTCGTTCAGCATCTCCTTATCATGTGGGCACTAAAGTTCAAGGTACAGGGTGTTTGAACGAATGCAGTTCTTTAAAATTGTCTGTCCCAGACAGAACAATTCCTATCCATGAGCTTGTGTACTCCAAGAAGCGGACATTACTTACACAAAAAAATGAAGTGCAGAATTTATGAACTAATAAAATTGAACTAGATAACTATTTAACTAGTGGATTTATGGCACATATACCAATTTATAAATTCTAGAGGGTGAGACTGCAAGCCATATTCAATTGAAAAGAATTGTGTGGATGACACCATTTACGAGATATGCGCCGTTAAACTTGCGGTAAAAATGCACGGTTGTTGCACTTACTCTCTTAACAAGACGTCGTTCCATGCATTGAAGCACAACACTAACTGGAATGCCAATGCATTTCACCGCAAAGTTCGGGTATTTATACCTCGAAACTGGTGTCGTTCGGAGAATTAGCTCCAAGTGAATCCGCATTGTGAACGCTCCTGCTAAACTTCGTGTAAATTAGCGCGTTTTCGTTAATTAGTTGGTTATGCATTTCAATAATTCTGCAAGTAACGTTTTTTAAAGTGTTCCCTGAAATCCCCGTTATATATGTGGCGGTTTACACACCCTGCCGGTGTTCTCCGGCAGGGTGTGTAATGGGGATTAGTCGACGTTTTTACACCAATTGACGATGCTAACAGAATTCGAGTATTTGAAACTTTGCCTAGTCCTATTACCTGCGAACGCGGCATCTTGTTATATGAGGCATAAATTTTGACATTGTTCAGACCGATCACAGCAGGATTAAAGTTCAGCGATGGTGTAGTAGTAAAGTTGTGTCTTGCGTAGTAGAAAAGTGCAGGGCACATTGATGTAGGCGCTTCGGAACAAGTATTTTGCTATTACACACGAGTTGAAGGTTGCCCTTGCTTTCACTTTCATTGGATTTATGTATCTTTATGAATCGCCTCCCGAGGAGTGTCCTATGTTTTCTAACCACTGTAACTTTCGAATTCTGTAAGTGTAGAAGTTAACTCAAAACTATTAAATTATCAGGAAATGAATGAACCCGTAGATATAGCCCCAGCAATTTTATTTTTTGATGACTTGCCTATATTTGCTTCTTGAAGATTCTTTAGTGAAGAAGTTCGTCTAGCATGAAAATTTGGTGTTTTTCAATGCTGCTATGGTTCTACTGAGCAGCTTGCAATGCTCTTGGTAAGCCTTGCTGAAACCTTTGATCATGTAAAGCATTCCTATATACCTTCTCTTCTCGAACACGCCAATGTCAGCTCTAATTTGCCTAAACGCATAAGCCTTAGCTACACCCATTGATCTGCTAACTTGGTTATTCACTGCAATCTTCCCGATGCCATTTATATAGGCTCCTCCGGGAAACAAGGCAAGGCAATGCCCCCACTACACTTCCCCCTTCATCTGGAAGCGCTATGCTTCGGCGTGATTCAGAGGAGTTTCACACATGGCTTCCAAAATCTGGGTAATGAAGTTAAAGTGTTAGCTGAAGCAGATGATGTAGCGTTCATTTGCACAGACAAGCCGAGTGTTCAAGACGTCGTATCCACGATAGAGAAACATGACAGTGCAGCAAGAGCACGGATGAACTCTTCGAAAGAATCAGGCTCGTGGTTGGGTTCATGGTATTACAAGATGGAGCATTTCACAGGAATTAAGTGCTCTCATGTTCCGCCAAAGCACCACGATTTGCCGCTAGACGCATAATAATTCAGCGCGCAGTACTGAAAACAAGTTTCCGCTCTGCAAAGTAACGCTGGAATATTTGTTCCTCACGAATTTATTACGTTCTGTAGAACTTAAGCTTTCATAAGGATCCGGTAACAAAATTTACTACATTACGCAGGCTAATAATTACGCCAGGCTTTACAGCCAGCGTTAACACCAAATGTTTACCACTTTTTTATGGTCTTGAATTTTTAAGCTCATGAGGCCCGAATCACTTTTCGAATCACCCAACTGTCGGTCTGGGCTGGGTTGAAGCTGAGCCATACTCGGCATTCTGCCAAGCACGTCTGGCGAGCGACAGCGCACACGGATCCCGGTCACCTACGGGGCCGAGGACGGACACCGTCATCCCACCGGCTAGCAGATTCAAATTCCGTCAACGGCTTTGTGGGTGCGCTAATGAGGCCAGAAAATACTTTAGGCCTCTTAGTGCGGACTGGCTCGGATTGGTGCATCTCGACGTGCGGCATAATCTCACTTCTATTTTCTTGACATTTCGGATAATATTATTCGGTCAGTCATATATGTTATTTTTAACGTCGTACATAATTTAGTTGTTTCTTCAAATATTTATTCTCATTTTTGAGCGCAGCTCCTAGGCGCCCGTGCCTGTGGCGAGCGTCGGCGTGACCGAGCGAACGAGCGAACGAGCACAGCGAAACCAGAAAGAGTGAACGGAGAGCGCAGCGGTGTTTCAAAAACGCGAGGAGGAAAGCGCAGGAAAAGGGAACGGCGAAAGCGCGAAAACAAAAGGATAGTGCGGCGACGACGACTACGAGGTAGCGCCAGCGTAGCACGCCAGAGTAGCATCCCCGCGCTGCTCCTTACGATCTCGCAATTAGCGAGGCAGTTGCGCCAAACTCAGCTCCATTTGCAGCCTGTCCCAGGTGACAGATTCTGCGTGACAGCCAATCTATCTCGAAATGAAAACACGTATAGGGATGCTCTCAAATTTTACATAGAGAGTATCATAGTCGTGTGTGATTTTTTTGACGTAATTAAGCAACTATTACCACTAACAAAAAGTCCCCACTGCAATGGTTCACTTTGGTACAATTTGTAAAAATCACAAGTTGAACAACAATGCCTAAATCTCGAACTTCTTGGCTATTGTAATGTTTGTTCGAAGTTTTCCATCTGTTTTCGTTATTAATTATTTTTCTGGTTGAAATATTTGTCCTCTCCATACCATAGGGCGGCAGTGTGGAAGAATACTCACTCACTCACTCACCATAATTTTCCAGGGCCCGCGCTCACTCATCTTCACGCTCAACTCCACTCAAAATCGCAAGCACTGACTCACGTTCGCACTCACCTGCACTCACACTCACTGGCCCTCACTCGCACACACCTCCATTCACACTCACTGGCACTCACTCGCACTCGCACTCACCTCCGCTCACACTCACTGGGACTAACTCACGAGCACACGCTCTCGTTCACACTCACCTCCACTCGGAATCACAGGCGCTCGCATACACTGGCACTCACTTCCACTCACTCGCACTGGCACTCACTCTCACTCTCCTCCGCTCACACACAATGGCACTCACTCGCACTCGCACTCACCTCCGCTCACACTCACTGGGACTTACTCGCACTCATACTCACTGGCACTCACTCGCACTCACCTCCGCTCACACTCACTGGCACTCACACTCACGAGCACACACTCTCGTTCACACTCACCTCCACTCGGAATCACAGGCGCTCGCATACACTGGCACTCACTTCCACTCACTCGCACTGGCACTCACTCTCACTCTCCTCCGCTCACACACAATGGCACTCACTCGCACTCGCACTCACCTCCGCTCACACTCACTGGGACTTACTCGCACTCATACTCACTGGCACTCACTCGCACTCACCTCCGCTCACACTCACTGGCACTCACACTCACGAGCACACACTCTCGTTCACACTCACCTCCACTCGGAATCACAGCCACTCGCATACACTCGCACTCACGTCCACTCACTCGCACTGGCACTCACTCTCACTCACCTCCGCTCAAAACACTGGCACTCACTCGCACTCATGCCTTTGAAACGAGTGCGAGTGAATGTGAGTGAGTGCGTTCATAAGTGAGTGTGCCGCGCCCTGCCGCTCACAATTCGTGTATGTTCATAATAAAGCTTCCAATTTAGCCCCTGTTAAATCTGGAGTGCGCCAAGGCCGTGTTTTGGACCCAGTATTATTTATGATATATTTAAACGATTTGCCTTCCCGATTACATGGCAACATCCGTCTATTGGCTGACCATTATTTTTCGCACTGCGAAAATAATTCCAATGATGATCACCATGTAAAAAATTCTACCTTTGCCTGGTGTCAGGATTGGCAGATGACTGTAAATGCCCAAACATCAGTAACGCTAGCAATAAGCACAAATTTCCATTATTAATGACACAACCCTCATTTCGGTATTTCAGGGTAAATATTTAGGCGCCGCTTTAGGATGCGCTCTCCGATGGCAAACCCATTTTGACAACAGAACCTCAAGCGGAAGTCAATGTACATGCTGAGCACTAAACGGATTCATTGTAAACGGATTCATTGTAAACCAGCAGATACAAATCTGCTGGTTTACAAAATGTTTGTTCGACCAGGACTGGATTAGGCCAGTATTGTTTGATTTACCTGCACAAAATAACTCACAAGAGGGGATGCAGAAGAAGGCAGTGAGGTTCATTATAAGAAATAAAAGTTAACGAATTCATGGACTGAACTATAAAAAAGCTGGTTTCTAACACTGTAAAGCAGGCCAAACTAGAACGACTAAAATTTTTGTTTCAATTTATTCATGGTGACAAAACTACTGACACATCCGTAGGAAGTTCTTCGAATCATTCTAGGTTAACACGCCACAAGCAGCTTAGAACGCCTAATCAATACACATTTAACTCAAGTTGCTTTAAATATTCATATTTCCTTAAAAGAATTAGGGAACGGAATTAACTTAGCCCTTCTGTTACTAACGCCTTAAAATTAAATAAATTCATGACTTGGAGCGGCCGCCAACTTCAACAGCGTTCGCTCCGAGATTGGCTCTCGTCGATCATCGAGGAGGGAACGGCAGGAAGATGATATGACGTGAAACAAACTGGTTTAATACATCAGTACGGGCGAGCAAACGTCGAGCAACAGAGCACTGTAGAAAAAAAAAAGATTGACTCGTCGTGACGGCACATCACAGTCCCCGTAGGCGGCGAAGTCTCTACAATGAAATTATTTTGAACAGCTCTGATAGCGCCCACGCAACAATGGTTGCTTGTATACTGTCAAAGGCTCATATTTTGCGGCCTAAAGCTCATGGCACGGTGCGAAAACGCGCTCACAGCGAAAGCAAAACATTGTGCGCGGAGATGCATGCACACGCGCTGTCGGTCGCTGCGAACCCGTGCGATCGCTGCATTGAGGCTCCATGCTGTTATGCCCCATTTCGTTATACAGACAGCCCACCCTAGCATCATATTTCACATAGTTTACTCTCAGTGCTTGGCTACCTTTCACGCAAGAAGCCGGTTCTGGAGACTCCATCGCGGCGACAGCGCGCAGTGGCGTTCACTGTACGTATTCGGTAAGGCGATAGCGTCTGTAAACGATTCTGTGCTTTCAGTTTGCCCAAGATTATTATTTAGACAGTAAAAAACTTCTCTCATTTCGAAAGTACTTACAGAAATGTCCGGGAGAGCTCGTGCGTGGTGTTTTCAGTGAGCGCTGACAGGAAAACCTATGAGGAGCGCGCCGCGTGATCCCTCATACTACGCCAGCGAGGCGCTTCTGATAGATGGCGACTCCGTAACTCCTCGCCGCCAATAGGAGTGTCCAAAGCACCGGCTCCTGCCTGAGGCTTTTGCGGGGAACTGTCGCACCGCGCCGCTGCTGTGCAGGACGCGTCCAAACCCCTCTACCTTCGGAAAATCACCGTCATCTCTTGAACTATGCCACTTCTCTATCTCCCGTATCTCCGATTGGAGAATTGGTGTCATGTGAAAGCGCGCGCGCTTTCAGTGATTTTATTTTTCTTTTTCCGCCCCAGCGCCATCTTGAAAGTCCCTCTCTGCTCGCCTCACGCACATAAGGAATGCATGAGAAGTGCCGGTCTGCCTCCGTCTCACTCGTGGTCTCGTTATGCGCGTTACTGTGCGTTCGGCTGTAATAACCGAGACAGTCAAGGGAAAAAGCTTTTTAACATACCGCGCGGAAAAGTGAACGAAACTCGTCGGAAAGTGTGGTTCCACAGGATTGGGGTCGAGCCTACGGGATCGTCGCGCCTTTGTGAGGTAAGTGTTCGTGGATTGTTACCCTCCGCTGTGTTGTGCTTTGCCGTGCTGCGTAATCTGTCCGCTTCCGACTCAATCTCATGCTAAATTTTGTGTCGTTTGTCAGCCACCAAGGCAGTCGCTCGCCTCAGCCAGTCAGTTTTGCAGCTAGGAAGTGGTAACCGCATGAGGTCATGTAACCTCGCGACAGGTCTTACGATGACTACGCCATCGCTTGTCGCTGCCGTTTGCGCACAAAAAGACGGGACTGGGCGCAGGTAAATTAATCATTTTTCTGTGCTTGAATCCGTCCTTCTCTTCAATATTAGTTGGTATATCTATCATTGCGTTATTCCCGACGATTTAAAAGTGCCTGTGGTTAAGCCGCTTTATAAGAGTGGCTCTCATAGGAAAGTAAAGAACTACAGACCGATTTCCATTCTGCCTGCAATCAGTCAAATAATTGAAAAACACCTGCTCGTAACGATGACGAATTTCCTGAATAAAAATAATGTTCTTTCACAAGCACAGTTTGGTTTTATCGAGAGAAATAGCACTATTTCCCTACTATAAGAATTCACGGACACTATTCAGCTTTTTATAATAGAGACTTTTAGCTCAGCGGGTTTACGTTTCGCTCAGCCCGCGCTCTCCACCGTTGCGCCAGCGGAGCGGCGCGCGAAAAAAAGAGTTTGAGCCCGGCGGATCACTCACCCGCTCGAGCGGGGCGCTCTGCTGCCCCATCTAGTGGTCAGAATAGGAGTTACTGAGAAATTAATTTGAATTACGCTTGCTTTTATAATGCAAGAAATGTTGAATAAAGATATATTACATGATCTCAGTACATTATTTGTTAATAGTGGTGTTTCCAATGCAATAGCGACGACGTTGTACTACCAAATGTGTTAGCTACTGCGTCTGCGCGGTCAAGCCGAAACCATCGAGCGAGCCTCTTCATCGTCCGTTTTCACAAACTGCCGTTGCTTCCTGCTGTGCACGATGCCGAAGAGCATAATACAGGACCCGCTACTCCTGTCACGACTGAAGTGGTCGGAGATCGAAGATTTGCTATGCCTTGAGGTATTTTGTGAGACACGGCGCGACCCACTTTCTGTGCGCGGACTTCTGAACATTGATGCAATGGACGGAGGTGTCTTCAGGACATATTTTCGCTTTGAAAAGGAAGATGTCCGCAGACTACAGCGGGCCTTGGGCATACCCGAAACGGTGGTAACACCGCAGAGAGTGTCAGTTCCCGGAGACGAGGCCTTATGTATAACACTTCGACGGGTGGCATACCCGAACCGACTGTGTGATCTTGAGGACCTTTTCGGGCGGCACAGCTCGACAATATCGTCCTTGACGAACGAAGTTCTGCGGCAAATCGACGAGCGCTTCTTCCACCTGCTCGACGACGTCAACAATCACGCCTGGCTCAATCTCGACACACTGGAAAAATTCTCCCAAGTAGTAAGTCGCAAAAACAGCAGAGTTAGTGTCGGAGTTTCGTGCGTCAAAGTTTATAACACAGTTATTATTCATTTTTCAGGCCATTCACGCTGACGAATTGCTGGGCGTTCATCAACGGCACGGCAAGGGCAATATGCCGACCATCAAGGGACCAAAAACTGTACTTCAGTGGACACAAACGATTTCATGCCTTGAAGTACCAAGCCATTATGTGTCCGAATGGGATTATTTGCCTGTTGGACGGGTCGTATCCTGGCAGTAAGCATGACGCCGGTGAGTAAATAAACAACAATAGCAGTAACAATGGAACACATTTGGATCGAAGAAGCGCTGTTGGACACTGATTCCTCCTCTCATGGCTTACAAGCACGCATGGGCTACATAGGTCATAATGTGCAATTTACAATTTACGTCTGCTTTTTCAGGCAACTTCGGCATCAGCAATGTCTACTCGAAGCTGGAAAGTCTTGTTCAAGGACATAACTACTGTATTCACGGCGACCCGGCCTACCCATTGCGGCCGCTTCTACTCAAACCTTATGGAAGTGTGTCCCTAACTCCGGAACCGTGCGCATTCAACAAGGCTATGAGCAGTGTGAGACAGGCCGTTGAGTGGGGATTCAACAAAATTGCGGGACTGTTTGCCTTTGTAGACTTCAAGAAAAATCAAAAGCTGTACCTACAGAACGTGCCGCGTATCTATGAAGCCAGTGCGCTTCTTGCCAACTGTCATACCTGCTTGTATGGTGCTCAGGTATCCCACTACTTTGGCCTCGAGCCACCAGATCTTGAAGCTTACCTTACCCCTCTGTAGTTATAGGACACGCAGCTTCTTGAATTAACCTTTATTCGAGAACTCTGACTCGTTGTTATAAAAGGTGAAACAAAATACATTATCAACAGTTTTCAGAACATTCATCTCACGCTCGGTTTGCATTCAAAAAATCAAATATTGCTTGACTTTGGTCGTTTAGCATCCTCTGCAAGTTTTCAAGCAGCCGCTCGTGGTCTCTATCACGGCGAGAAGCTTCTAGTTGAAATTTTCTTTCTTTAAGATCCAACTTTCGCTCCTCTAGAGCGAGACGCCGTGCTTCATTTTCCACTTTCTTTTTTTCGTTTTCCAGCTCTTTTTGGCGTAGCTCGTACTCGTGTATGTCACGCATTGTTAGCAGCTGGAGGCACAAGTTTTGTAATCCTCGGATTCCTGTAAAGACAGACAGGGGTAATCCAATCTTTAGTTCAATTAAGCATATCTGCACTGGACCAAATAGTCAAAATTACACTTTTCAGCCAGATGTAATTAGTTGCCATGTCACAACCGCGGAAAAGTTCAGCTTTCTTTGTACAGAGCTAGTATACAATATATATATTTTATTAGAATAAAAAACATTTGTTGTGAGAACAGCACAAAACTTACAATTCCTGTGTTTCTGTGTTTTGTGACATTCTTATTGTGACTTCAGTAAACAGTTTTTGATGTAATGTGCCCTGTGTGTTAACTGCAAGTACTTTATGAAGACATCATTTAAATTGATGGGATTATGGCGATTCTATGCGTGTCGTTCTGCCACGTAGAGTCGAAAACAAAAGTTTGTTGACCAAGTGAAGAACATACGACGATTGGTGTCTTTGGTCATCAGGTCAAATGGCCACGCTTGTACAGGGGAAAGACAAAACCTGTGTTTTCTAATGTGTGGTAGAGGAATTAGGCGATTTCTAAAAACAAGACTGTGTTCCATCCGACCTACCCAGTGATATGTTTCATGAATGTGCATGCAATAAATAGTTTCGCGGGGACACCTAAGGTTGCTTACGTGCGTGAATGCGAAAGCATTACTCTTTACGATCACAAGTTATAACTTTTAAATGAAATTTTATTTTATTATTGACTCATACTTCCGCAGGGGGTATCAGCCACTTTCATTGAGGGAAACGACAACGGATTTACGTAGCTACCGCGGTGCCGCTTTGCGCTGCACCCCCCAGGGCGACCGGTAACGAGCCGCATCTCGTCTGCAAATCATGCAACCTCGCCGGTATCTTCTGACGTACAGACAGCCTCTTGGGCAGGCAGCCGAGGAGCTCCCCGTCTGGCAGGCGGGGAGCTCCTCGGCCAGGCAGACAGCCTGCTCCTCCTCCTTCTTTTTGGTACCATCAAATATCGCCACACACAAACACACACACACACACACACACACACACACACACACACACACACACACACACACACACACACACACACACACACACACACACACACACACACACACACACACACACACACACACACACACACACACACGCACGCACACACACACACACACACACAAACAAACAAACAAACGCACAGACACAGACAAACGCGCACGCATACACACGCGCACAACACACTTACACACAAGGTAATCATTTCGCATTAAAAATGTTCCTTCAAATCTTCCCTCTTGTCGTGACAGGCAAAACCTGTCGCCTGGTAGTAGGCTGGCCCTGCCCTCGGTCCGCTGCGGTTGACGGCTGCTGGTGGGAGTGGCCGTGGCGGATATTTTGATTCTGCCGATCACTTGTTGAGGGGGGGGGGGTGTTGTTCTTGTCGGTCAGTCTGTGGCTCATCAGTAACAGCGGTCTCTCCATCCGCATCAGCAGTAGGCGGGCTCAACGGAGGTTCCGACTCGTAGAGGTTAAGGAGGAGCTGACTTGCCGGGGATTCTGGTTGTAATGTAATACAAAAATAACATACAAAATGCTCAGACAAAATGGTGATCGTGTTCAGATAAGAGAGATGATCGAGGTCCCATGACCACTGGTTTTTTAAAATAAATTTTGACTTCTGATAGGCAGCTGTATCGACGAAACGGAGTGCATATGAATGTAGCAAGAAACGCAGCAGTATTCCGGAAGAAAATCGCATGTCGCAAGGCGTAGACAATAGGGAGTTTTAGCCCAGCGGGTTTACGGCCAGCGGAGCGGAGCGGACGAGCGGAGACGCGACTGCGCATGCGCACAACGCTGAAGCGGCCAGCGGTTTTACGGAGCAGCGTTTACGCCCGCTGGAAAGCACTCCCCAGCGGAGGGTATACGCAGCGCGCGAGCGTGCGTAAGCGCGCGCGGGCGTGTATGGGAAATGCAAGATGGCAGCCGCCAACATGAACACCGGCAGTTCTGCATTGACGACGGCGACTGAGGCACTGACCCGTCTGCGAGCAAAAAAGGCCCGAAGGTGTTTTACAGCTCAACAAGACCTCACTCTGCTGCGTGAAGTCGCGGCGACAAGGCCATTTGGCGACGATCTTAAATGGATTTCAGCTATCGCGAACGTCAAGCAAGCGGTGGGCCGCGAGCTCACGCTGCGCGGCACGAAAGATCGTGTTGATCTCTTAATAGGATACTGGCGTCAACAGGACGCCAAGAACCTTAAAAAGTGAGTATTTTGCTTTCTGATACAACCAAAATGCTGTGCGTGCTTCTGCACCGAACGTGACGTGCACGATTTTTGCCTTTATTCAGGTCTGGCACCGAGGAGCAATATGCCGAGAAAGAGCAAATCCTGCAAGATCTCTCCGACTATGCCCGGGCGATTAACTACGAACCGCGCATAGTTCCACGAAGTGGAGGAACTGTAGTGAGCCGAAAGAGACGTGCAACAGATGAATGCACTGCGTCAGTGAGCAGACCCGCACCAGATGTACGCGCATGTGCTGCGAACTTGATGCAGGAACCAGCAAGTCGCAGCAGTAGCCCGGCCGTGGTAACCTCCCCAAGTTGCATGACTGGAGCAATGCCTGGTAAGTCTTGCAATGTGTGCGACGAATCATATATGTCCTGGATTTTCAAAAATTTTTGCTGCTGAAATTTAAGAACACGTGCAGAACTAGAAATTAGTTTTGGGTATCCAATGAGCATTACGTGTTTGAGCAAATGAATCACTGCGATTCGTGGGCCCCGTCGCTCTCCAACCGTCTTTTAGTTTCCGTTTCTGTTCGAAGTCTCTGGAGCAGTCGAGTGTACACAGACTATACTCTCAAACATTTTTGAGAGTCAAGCGCCCTACAGTGCGCGTCCGTTTAACGAGCTGCCGCCGCCCCAGGGCAGCCAGGCTGTGCAGCTGCTCCGAAGTTACATACCTCCTGCCTATCCTGAACTTGATAGCACCACGCGTCCCGCCGTCTCACAGAGGCTATAGGCGCCGTTGGCTTCATCCTCCTATGGCGAACTAGTGCTTGCTGAATCGAACTTGATAGCACCACACGTCCCGCCGCCTTGCCATCATCCTCGCATGGCAAGATACTGTTTCCTGAACATTTCAAACTTCTTTCCAACTATGATCTCTGACCCTGCCGGTCGAACGGTAAGCGGATGCTGTCAGATTCACGCTTCGGGTGTCGTTTCGCGAGCTCAGTAGACCAGTCTCTCTATGTTGTCTGTTTTCTTTGCGCTAGAGAGCTCCCTCGACGAGGATACTCGGGCGTTTCTACTCACACGTCTGGCCGAAACAACTGCACTGTCGCCGGCGCGCAGCCCTCCGTCTCTCACTCCGAACAAATATGATGTTATAAGAGAAGGAGCGAATGAGGATTTGGTCTTGAAACAAATGCCTTAAAAAGTGGGCTTTGAAAACCACATTATGTTAAGTTTCTTTAATAAACGGAAAATTATGTAACGCTCATGAGGAACCTATTATATTTCACTGTACCTCAAAGTGGCAAAAAATTATTATTTATGCAGTAGGACTCCAAACATAAAACTTGCGAAAAGGCAAAAAATACGAATTCTTACGTGCTCTTTCTTTAGATGCAAGTAAGGCTTTCCATTTCGTTATTCGCACATTACTTCTTGATAAGCTAGAAAGAATTGGCTTCAGGGGCCCATTTATAAAGTTATTGTCTAGTTATTTTAGCAATTGCTCTCAGGTGGTGCGCATAGGTAACTATTCCAGTACAAAAATAATGTTAAAATCGGGTGTTCCCCACGGATCTGTTTTATCTCCAGTTTCATTTAACCTGTACGTCAATGATTTGCCCCAATTTGCACCGAAATTCCGCATATTCCAGTACGCCGACGAAACTGTCGTTCTGTCAACTCATGCATCATTTCATACATGCATTTATAACCTTGAAGCAGATACCACGGCTTTAATGAATTGGCGTACAAATAACGGAATTGGAATTATTCAACAAAATAATAAACTAGATTGCTTTCATCATCCACATAAAAAATATATTGTCCTGTGCCATTTTTTGTTCACGACTATAATTGTATAAACTGCAAATGCATACCATTAGAGTTCGAAACTAATGTAAAATATTTAGGCATCATGTTTGATTCTGACATGACATGGAACACACATTTTACAGGTATTAGCAAAAAGCTGCGTACAGTATCCTGTCTTCTGTACAACACTAGATACTTGTTCCCGTTTTCTGTCCGGAAAGCCATTGTTCACGCACTTGTGTACAGCTATATTAGATACGGAATTACCATATTTTATCACTGTTCCTTTACTGCGCGTTTGCTCATAGCTTGCTTGTTTGTGGTACTTTTGTGTTGTAGCCTCCTTTGGGGTTGTAGTTTGCTTTTCTTTTCTAAATTGCTTCAGTTTATAGCTTGCTAACCTGGCTTTTTTTTTTTTTGAGTACTTGTCGCTGACTGCCGGGTACAGCTCGACAAGCCTTCATGGCTTGGACTGACCGATTTTTTGAATGTGTAATATTTTCATGAAAAAAATATTATTATTATTATTATTATTATTATTATTATTATTATTATTATTATTATTATTATTATTATTAAAAAAGCAGACGCTGTAATCTCTTGTCTGAGCTAGGCGGTGCATTCTTGAACAAATAACGGGGCAGCGCGAGAAAGAAGGGCGAATAAAGGTACGTACACCGAACGGCAGAGTGACGGTTTCCGAGCTGCTCGATTATGGCAGTGCAGCGAACTTTCACATCGGGTTATCGAACAATTAGGCGTGGGCCATACCACTGTACTGCAGCGCTTAACTACATTCGTGAGGTGCGGATATGTGTAATAAGTGAGGGGCGTAAACTGCAGCACTCGTTTGCTCTTGCACAGGTCCTACCTCGTTTTCCCTGTACTGTTTAGTTGGATGGCTGAAAACGGAGCGAGCGTCGGCAGCTTCTTCACTGAAACGGCACTATGAGAAACACACTTAGGTCAGATAATTACGTTGGAAGTCCCCTATGTACCCACAACGCCTTCTTCATATTGTCCAATTTGGCGAACCACTACTGGGTGATGGGTTATATTCTCTGCAAACTCGCCCCCTGAACGGCGTGATGTGCGACAGATATTATCCAGATTTCAGGTCATCGCGCCGTGTGTCACCGCGTATTATCGCCTCATGCTCTTAGCGCATAACACTGATGTAGTCGCGGTAATGGCTGCATGGTGCCTGTTTGACGTGCAGTAGACTAGGGGACTAAATTTTCAAAGAAGCGCAACTATACTGCATTCTTTGTCTGTGCTTCCCCACAGAAATATTTAAACTGTTCTGTGGCGTTTCCGAGTTTCTGATGCTTTGATGCTGGAGTGTAATTTCAACCTGATTTGTTTTTTACGTCCAGGATCGTTTTGAAGAAAATTAATTTAACAACTAATCTTAAACAAGTTCGGAATAAAAGAACTTGAAGAAGAATGGGACACCGTCCATATTCAGCCCTAGGAAGCAATCCCGACCACGAAAGCCACCAGCTCAACGTAAGCTAACACGTTCGAAAGTCTTAACGTTGTGCAAATGAATATTTTTTTCACTGACCTAACATACTTGAGCTTCATGGCTAGAGTGCACTTGGTAAAGGTTATGTTTAGCAAATAGCAAATAACTGGCCGTGGGAACTATCACTGCGAGAACATGTATGGCGTATTTACGAGGGTACTTGCACTGTTCCAGCCTGCAGTAGCTTTCTTACATAACTGGATTATTCATGTGTGCACGTACGAGATTGCGAACCCCAAGCGAGCAAATCTCAGCATCAGTGGCTCAATGTAGGCAATATCATTTACTCATTTTGCAGACTAGATTTGATCATGCTATTTTCTGCGCTCAATGCCAGTTCTCCACACAGGCCCACATGTTCTTGTTGTGCCCTTGAGCGGCAATCAACACCGGGCAGCAACTGGTAATACCTTCTATATACGCATACTTGCACCAAACAGCCTACACGTGTATTTGGTCTCGCGACGTATCTGCCTTTTGTACCTCATTTAGGTGTAGTGCAAGCTGAGGCTTGCAATAGCCTGAAAGCCTTACCATCACGAGGTAAAACGGTGTTGTTTACTCTACGTCTGGCAAGTATTTGGCACGCAGTCCTGTTTCTCCGCTTTTAGTAGAATTACCGGCTCTTGTTGGGGCTCTTGCCCGCCTCCATCTTCTTTCCTCGCTAGCTTCTCCAGTGGAGGTAGATTTTTATCTTTAAACAACTTTCAACTAAACTGGAATTTATCATCCCCTGTATGTGCTCTGTTAGATGCTATACGAGATGTACCTGCAACTATTCATGCAGGTTCTCAAGCCTCTCCTGCCTCCAGTACCTTCGAGCTTCAATCACTGGGCAATGGTGAGTGTACACTACCACGTGCATCCATGTATTGCCACATTTCTTATTTTCTCCCTCCATTGCTCATACATGTACTGGCCCAGATGAGAGCCGCAATATGGCAAAAACTTTGCCTTTTTAAGGTAAAGGTGATTTCCAGTGGTTAGCAGTCATGCTATATTAAGAAGATAGTGCTACAAGAACAACAGGAAGGCAGGACGAGGACATGTGCTCTGTCCTCTTCGTGGTGTTGCAGAAACCTCTCTTTAATATAGCATGCAAGATCAACTAGCCCGTCAACTTAAGCTGCTGAAGTTGTCATGCTGAGCAGTTTTCGTGCTCTGTGCAGAGTCCCAGGCTCCTGGTGAATGAAAATATCTCACTGTGCCTCTTAGTGGTGCCCAGCTTCTTTTGACAGCCACAGCTCGCATTGAAGCTTTGTATTAATTTATTCTCAAACCCTAACTACACTACATTTTGTGATTGCACCCTCGTTTTCTACCAAGTCATGTACCAGATTTCAGCAGCATCTTCCTCGGAGAGTCTGTGTTAAAAGGTAATATCTGCTTCGTTTTCGCGGTTATGGGCGTCAACTCGTGCTTATCCTATTTTGCTCCACGTATACGTTCGTCATACCACTCTTAACTAAATTAAAATACATCTGCTCACAATGAAGTGCGCGCTGAATGTGCGCCTAAGACAGCCCCGTGAGTGCAGGCCATTGCTGTGATAAACTTGGAAGCATAGAAGGAAATATACAAAATCCCCGTATTTAGAGCACACATACGAGTTCTCTGTGCTGTAGTATTATTTTCCAGTCATGTAGTATATTATAGGAGGCAAATTATCGCAATGTTGGCTAATGGCGACCAAAATATCAAACGCGTAGCAGACGACCGCCGCTTTGGCGCAGCTACCACAGCGGAGAAAGCCCGCGCGTCCGGCAAAGCAGCGCGGAACTGTGGCAGTTCTCCGGAAAAGCTTCACATTTCAAGTAGTCTACCTCACTCTAGCATAGTTTGGTCTAATCAGGAATGCAGGCACAAGATCGGGCCATAAATGGGCATAACCGTCCCATGTGGCAACCTGCAAGCACCCGGCTCAAACTTGTCGCGTCGGCAGACAGGGAGAAGGGGTGAGCGTCCGAAGAAAGAGCAGGCGCCGCTGATACACACACACGCGCTCACACACACAAACACACACACACACACACACACACACACACACACACACACACACACACACACACACACACACGCACACACACACACACACACACACGCACACACACACACACACACACACACACACACACACACACACACGGCTCGCATGACTTCCAACGGTCGTCTATGAGTGACTCGTCGGCACATCGCTAAAGCCGAGGCGCCTTACGCTTCGCGGCGCTTGGGCGCCGTCTGCAAAGGTATTCCCATGCCTGATCTTGAATGTCTCTGCGCTTTCCGCTCACGCTAACACTTGCAGATTTTGTTTAGTTGTTTATTTATTGCACGAGCCATGGCAATTAGCTGAGCTAGCGTTCGCTTACAGTACAAGCGAGTAGTCACGTGTGTATTTGACCTAATAGAAAGAGTTGCTTTCCAGTCGTTACACTAAAAACCGTTCCGTAACAATAAATTGCGTACGCGATGAACGAAGGCAGGTCGTAACTATTGGGTTTGTCTTCTCGAGCACTCAAATGCATCGCGTAAAACACTAATGCACACTGGAAAGTGAAAGTCAACTGCTGGGAAAAGAGAAACGGGCCTGACATGTAAATACGCACCCTAATATAATATTTTTCGCCAACAGTGAATTTTCAAAGCGAGAGGTTTTCTCGTAGTGACATCGCTGAATCCACATAGAATGAGTAAGTGTCTCTTAAGGCTATTTCACTCATCTGACTCACATGCCTCCCAACTGTACATCCATTGGAGGCCGCTCCACTTCCATCAACGAGAACAGATGATTGTTTCGCTGATCATTATCAACTGATGCTCCGAGCACTAAGACGCATTTAAAATATGAAGTCGAGTCGCACTTTCCAGCACCTGCAAACGATCGCATATTCACAGAATAAATGCACGTGCATATCACCGTAACGTGAACGGCAACGCACGAGCGGCGACCTTGACAAGCGATGTTGACTTCTGCCACCTTAACTTCTGACGGTTCAGATAACAATATTTCCTTGAATAATACAGATTGTTGCTTTTTTAACGCAATAACGTTAAGAAGCTCTTCTACCAGAAAATTCTTTGTCGGCGTATTCGGCCTCTCATGGCAATGTGCGACAATTTCCGATGAAGGCAATAAATAAACACACGATATCCCGAGGAACCCAGGAACTATGGGTTGCGAGACCAGCGCGTTAGCCCATTCAGCCACTGTGGGTCGATGGTGCGAACACTCTTGAACTGGGTTTTATTGTACATACCTTGAAAGTATGTACAATAAATAAATAAATAAATAAATAAATAAATAAATAAAATAAAATTTCGGACGCGGCACATGCACGTGCCTTCGATGCTGCGGCCACTTCCTCTTCAATAGGGTCCCGCCAAAAACAGCCTCCGGTGATTTCCGATGCGAACGTTGCATGTTAACGCTATCGCGTTCCAATCTTAAAGATAACATTAAAGGCCTTCAAATATGCTGTCCGTAAAAGAGTCACCCCCGTTCAACCTCACTTCTGCTCACAGTCACTCATTCCCCTTCGTACTCACTGACATTCATACCATCAGTCGCACTCATATTCAGACTCACCTCAACTTACAAGCACTAACTCACATTCACACTCACCCGCACTCACTGACTCACGTTCACGCTGACATCCACTCGCCCACTTTCACACTCGCCTGCACTCACATTCAGGATCACACCCAACTCCACTTACTGAAACACTCACCTCGTTCACACTCATTTCCACTCGCACTCACGTTCACACTCACATGACCTTACTCACTCACGTTAACACACACCTGCATTCGCACTCACTCACGTTCACACTCATCTGCACTCGTGCTCACAGGCGCTCACTATGTTCACACTCGCACCCCCTCACTCACAAGCACTCACAACGTTCACACACACTTGCACTCACAGTCACAAGCACTCACTCTCGCTCACAATTACCTCCTCTCACACTGACAGCACTGACTCACGTTCACACTCACTCGCACTCGCATTCACCTCCGCTCAGAATCACTGGCATTCGCTCGCACTCGCACTCCTTCCACTCGGACTTACTGGCACTCACTCACACCCACCTCCACTCACACTCACAGGCACTCACTCGCACTCGAACTCACGCATTTGAAATGAGTACTAGTGAGTGAGTGCACCCATGGGTGAGTATGCCAACCTATGATCTATACATTAAACATCAAGTTGAAACAGCGTGCTGGTCTCGTATTCTGCTCTACGTACGCGTTGCTTGCACTGCTACATGATCAATAATGAGTTTTCCTTTGTTACATGTTCTAGTTCTCCGCGTGGTGCTTAATCTCCTGTGAAAATATTAATATCTTCTGCATGCAACTGCATTTTATATACTGGATATACAATGTACACGGTATTTACTCGCATAATCAAAGCATATTTTTTCTAAGCATTTAATTAAATTGAGGAGGACTAAGCTTCACGATATTTCTTGCGCGTCCACCACGCAGCACATAAAACTGGGCACTATGACCAGCTACCAATCAACCCTACATGAAAAGACATTACCGTTATTTTTTCATTCGTAAATATTCATTCGGAATCTCAGTCTGTGCTAGAGGAATACGAACTTCCGGCCGCCTGAAATTCAGTAGCTTCGGTCCAATATAGGTAATCCCTCATGGCTTCGTGGGAGCTTCAGATGCGAGCTCTCTTAAGGTACTGATTGCACTGTCACCAAAAATTTCTCTCCACAGCATAGGAATTTGCGCCCACGACAGTTCCGTCGGCAGCATTTTAATCTTGCCTCCAGGCGTCTAGACGTTCTCAACTTCAGCCACATGGATCGCATCCTTCACCTGAATCATGAGTCATCGACAAAGCACGTGCAACTACGTGAAGTCACCGAAGCTGGCTTGCGAAAGGGGAGGTGGACACGTGACGCGGGAAGCACGTGAATCGCTTGAAGCGCAAGAGAAAAAATAACGACGAAAAACGAGACGACGGCGTAGATGAGCTGGCATTGTGGGCATGGACGAGGAGCAGGGCAGACGCATCTCCATCTGTACTCTGCAGAAGGGAAGCGGCAGCTTCGAAGACTACGGACCGGAGAGTACGCGAGAATTGGCCTGCAATAGCTTCAGTTTCTGATCACCGACTACATCACCGTGGCTGCGCTCCGTGTTTCCGGTCCAGCCCGCCGTCGTAACCAGCCGCTGTCCCCTGCCACGCAGGCAATCACCTAGGCATGTCAGCGGCACAGACCCGGCTAGCGCAGAGCACGTCTGGTGCGAGGAGGGTCCAGGAAGAGGACATCAACGCCGTCGCTTGCAATGGAGGTGAACGCCCATGCCACGTAATGATCACGCAGGCCAGCGTGATACGCCACGCTGGGCCCAAGTGCGACAGGACTGGCTATTGTCAGAACTTTCGATTCCTGTGACTTCTGGCTAATTGTTTAGTCGAATGGAAGAATATGGTTACGCTAAAGCTACAGCAAGGACGAAGGAAGGGGAGAAAGGAATGCGCTTGTTTTTGCAGTGGCTCGGTGTCGGCGAGGCCCCTTTTCATCAATTCATCTTAAATAAACGCATTCCATCGTGACAGTTTTGGTGAACGGTTCGGGGTAAAACAACGGCGCGCCCGAAGAACGACGACGAACCGTCCGCACAAGCGCAATCGGTGGAGCTTCGCCGAAGTTGCCGAATTACCGGTCTGCTATCAGAGAGGGCTTCCGACTGCGACAACCCGCCCCCTTCTTGCAACTAACCATAGCCGCCCTACATCGAACCACGAACCTTTGGCGAAAAAGCCAGGAAAGGCGTGGACGGATGGCTCAGCTTTTACCAACGCGCAAGTCGGTTCAATGGCTGGAATGCCACGTCCCAGCTTAACAACGTTGCATTCTTCCTCCAGCGAACCACGTCTGTGTGGCTTCAAAACCACGATGAAAGCATGACGACGTGGGAAAAATTTGTAGACGAAATGAGGAACTGCTTCGGAAATCCGGCAGCTAAAAAGAAGCGTGCAGAGCAAACCCTAATGCAGCGATCCCCAGTTCCTAGCAAATCCAGCACGAAGTACATCAAGGAAGTGCTGAAGTTGTACAAGGGGCTGGACCCTCAGATGAGAGAAGAGAAGAAAGTTGGTCATCTCTTTTTTAAATGGTATTGCCGAGGACGTGTACCAGTTGCTCATTGGAAAAGATAGTCATGACTCCGTAAGTGACGTCATTCGGCAATGCCGCACATTTTAAGGATTGAAAGCTCGGCCGCCTGGCCAACGTAACTAACGTTGCTAGTGTTGACGTGGTCCCAGCTCCATCCGACCTTGCGTCAGTTATTCGGCAAGTGGTGCGCGAAGAGCTTGAATGACGTGAGGTAGCTTCCCTCTTGACTCCACGGGTTCGAGAGCACTTTTCTCACTGTGACTTCGGTGAGACGTCCATCACCGCCGCCTCCGTAGATGCCTACAACTTCGCTCCTCGTTCAAGAGCGCCAAACCTTACTATAAACGCCCACCCCAGTTATTAGTTCCACGCCAATTACTCACCCAGACCACCCACAGTTTCCCAAGAGTAGGAGGGCTGTGCCAGTTATCCTGCTACTGACAATATCAGTGCGTCCCGGGAGTGCGCCGTCCACTTCCAATGCGGCATTCGCGGTCGCGTCGCCAGGTTTGGTTCTCGCTACGGGGATGGGGATGGGAATGGGATTTGGTTCTCGCTACGGATCGCTACGGGGATGGGACACGTTGGCCTTCGGACTGCGATAGCAGGACAAACCACCAGGCGACAACGCCGAGATGGCTTTATTAGTGCCAATTATAGCTCACAGCTCTCGTTCCTTAAGCGGTGACGTCGCGAAAATGACTACACCTGACCTCACCCCTGCACAGGCAACGGACATACGTCTCCTGCTCTAAACGTACAGTGACATCTTTTATTTCAGTGACAGAATGCTAGGCGAAACATCTGTTGTTCACCACCGTATAAACATTGGAGACGCGAACCCCATTCCTCGGCGTCCCTATCGTGTATCGCATGCTGAACGTCGAGTCATCCAATTAGAACTGGACGAAATGCTTCGCAAAAGGGTCGTCTAACCATCAGCCAGCCCTTGGACTTCGCCAGTCGTTCTCGGGAAAGAAAAGAGGAACTTGGCGTTGTTGCGTCGATTATCGCCACCTACAGACATCACGTGAAAAGACGTCTACCCCTACCATGCTTTGATGATTCCTTGAACTGCTTGCACGGAGCATACTTTTCGTCCATCGATATTCTGTCCGGCTACTGACAAATTTTACCCGATGAAATGGACCGCGACAAGACGGCCTTCATCACGCCGGATAGTTTGCATCAGTTCAAAGTCATGCCTTTTGGCCTGTGCAATGCTCCTGCGACATTCAAACGTATTATGGACTTTCTTCTGCTAGGCTACAAATCGAGCAGCTGTTTTGCTACCTTCACGACGTTATTGTTTTTTCTCCCACGTTCGGTAGCCATCTTACCCGACTTTCTGCAATTCTTGCGGTCTTCCCAAAAACCAGCTTCCGACTGAACTCCACTAAATGCCAGTTCAGGTGCCGTAAACTTGTCGTGTTGGCACACCTCATTGACGCATCTGGTGTACAACGAGATCCGGAAAAAGTTCGCACCGTTCGTTGTTTCCATGCGCCGCGTTCTGCTTCTAAGGTGCGCTGCTTCGTCGGCCTGTGTTCGTACTTTCGCCGTTTCGTCAGAAACTCCGCCGACATTGCTCGGCCTTTGACAGATATTCTAAAGAAGAACACGCCATTCTCATGGGGCGTGGAGCGGGCTCACGCGTTCGCCGCGATCATCGTGTTTTTGGCCGCCCCTCTCATAATTGCCCACTTTGATCCACGTGCACCGACCAAAGTTAACCGTGACGGAAGCGGCCATGGCATCAGCGCTGTTCTCGCCCAACAACAGAATGGTACCGAGGGCGTGATAGCTTACACCAGTCGCCTGCTGTCACCTGCCGAGAGCAACTACTCCATCACCAAGCGGGAGTGCTCGGCTTTAGTTTGGGCAGTCGCCAAATTCCCGACATCCTTGTGTGGCCGCATGTTTTCGGTTGTTACAGACCACCACGCGCTCTGCTAGCGGTCTTCCCTCCGGGACCCGACAGGACGGCTTTGGCGCAGGGCTTTTCGGCTCCAGGAATTTTCATTTATTTTCAATTACAAGTCTTGGCGCCTTCACAAAGACGCTGACTGCCTCTCTCATCGCCCTCTTGATGCCCCTGATCCTGCTACGCATGAACCGTTGACCTGCGTGATGGCTTTTACTGACATGACCGACAGACGCGCTGAAAAAAAAAAATGCGCCGTATCCTTACAGTCCATAATCGCCGGAGTACAATATGGTTGCACCGACGGCACGTGCGGCATGTTTGTGCTGCACGACAGCATCCTCTTCCGCCACAATATCAACCCTGACGGCCCTGAGTTGCTCCGTGTTCTTCCTCGTCATCTGCGATCTATCGCTCTCGAACAACTTCGACTGTACCGACGGCGGGACACCTTAGAGTTTTGCGTACATACGACCGTGTACGACGCCGGTTCTTCTGGCCGGGTCTCTACCGCTCTGTGCGCCATTATGTCACAACTTGTGAATTGTGTCAGCGCCAGATGGAACCCCTCCTGCCACCTGTATGACGACTCCATCCGCTTAAATTTCCATCAAAACCTTTGTTTCGCGTAGGCCTTCCCCTGCTTGGCCTTTTTCCGACGACGACTAGTGGGAATAAGTGGATCGCCGTTGATACTGATTACGCGACAGGCTACGCCATCAGAAATGCGTCGCCGACTTGAGCAACAGACGTGGCCGATATTCGCCTCCATGACGCCAGTCTTTACCACAGTGCACTTCGACAGCTGCGACAATACCATCCGCTCTTGTACCACTGAGCACAAGTTGGCCACCGTCTACCATCCGGCCTTACGGAACGTCTCAACCGAATACTGACAGAGATGCTGTCGATGTTTGACATGAACGATCACCGCGATGGGGACGCCACGCTGGCCTACGTCACGTTCGCGTATAACTCGTCCCGACATGAAAGCGAAGGATATTCACCCTTTTATCTTTTGTATGGTTGCGACCCCACATTACCGTTCGGCACCATTGTCCCTTCTCTGCCACGCGTTCGAAATGAGTACGCTCGTGAAGTCATCGATCGCGCTCGCATGGCACGTCTAGTCGCCCGATCTCGTTTCTTATCCTTGCAGTATTTACAAAAAGAAAGTTATGACCGGCGCCATCCCGATGTTAAGTTCGCCGCATATGCTTGGGTGCTCCTTTGGTCACCATGTCGTCGGGTCGGCCTTTCCCAGAAGTTTCTCGCTCGCTACACAGGCCGTTATGAAGTCCTACGTCAAGTTAACGACGTCAATTATGAGATTTCGCCTCTACAGTTTGTTCCGTCCTCAAGTTCGATGTCTGTTGACATCGTGCACGTTTCGCGGCTGAAGCCATACTTCGTTCGCAATTCTTCGACTACCGTGTGCCAAGACGGCGCTTCAGCACACGGGGGTCCTGTTACGGAAGGATAAATGAAGAGGAAGGAAGATGAAGCTCGAGAGACGCTAACTGCTGCGTTGTTGTTGCTGGTCAGTTATTTTTACATACACTTTCTCTGCATGTGTATGTATTAAAAATGCAGTGTTTCTAGACATCCAACATCCACGCAACAATATCAAAGGGTGCAAAGGCAAGCTGCTCTCAATATTGTAAAAGCTATATAAGGGAGCTATTATTCGATCAAGGACGGAATCACAGCAGAGAGATGAGAAACCGCTCACGATTATCAAGAGAAAACAAAGAGAGCGCGGTAGGCAAAATAGAATAGAAGCAATACAAAGCGGAGACAGCATTCTCAAACCACAAAAGGGCATCGAGACTCACGTTAATCAAGCACACAAGGACATCTTCGAATACGGAAGTAACACATGCGACTGTAAATTGTTGCAAAGTATTCTTCAACGTTAAATTGCATAGATGATTAGACAGAACAGTAAACGGATGATTGCATATCAGAGAGCGAAATAAAATGGGCCATGCATAAGCTAAAGCGAAAAAAGTCGCCAGGAGTAGATTGAACCAGCTCTGCCTTTGACAAGAACTTTTCACCAAAATTAGTCTCAATAATACGCGACGTGTATGATGACATTTTTAAACGAAGATTGCGGCTCCCTCTATGGGACGAGGTTTTGCTGTCTTACTACCAAAGAAGCAATCAAGGCAAGTGCCGACAGTCAGCGATTTTCAGCCCATTACTCTTTTAACGACCGATTACGAATTTCTTGCTAAAATTATAGCTATACGGCTGGACTGTGCCCTCTGAACAGTTATAGGGAACCATCAGTCTTATGGCATCAAACGACGTAGCATCAGGGATAATATGCAGGCGTTAATATGTGTGTATACATGAGGGTACACACTTGAATATGTATATGTATATGCATGCGTGTATATGTTACTTGAACGAGTGTAAATTCGAATCTTGTACCCACCCCTGATGTAACACCTTTGAAGTTGGGGGTCTTTAACGACAATAAACTGAACTGAGCTGAACTTTCATACAATGCGGCAGCCGCGCAAAGCCACCTGTGTTGATGGCTTCCCAGATGCGGTTTTGCAAGTGGATCTGAGCAAGGTTTTCGACAGAGTAACACATGATTTTCCCTTCAACCCTCGTAAGGCTTGCAACATTGGGCACCGGCTTCTAAAATATATAGGTGTCTACTACAGACAAGTGACTACGCGACTGGTAATCAACGGGCAAACAACTCTGACAATAAAACTCAACAGGTCCGTTAGGCAAGGATGCCCCATGCCACCAATTCTTTTTGCTCTGTACTTGGAACCCCTGTGCCGAACAATTCTGTATGACGGCTACATAATGGGCTTCAGTTTCGCAGAGAGTACTCTGAAAGTCCTCGCCTACGGCGGCTACCTACGCTTGTGTGTCCCTCTAAAGAAGGAGTCCGCCAAAACGTGCACCATGTCATGGACTTCTGTAAAATGTCTGGTGCTAAAGTGAATCAAGAAAAGTGCGCGAGTGCATGGCTTGGTGCATGGGACTTCAAACTAACCATCTCGCAAGAGGTGAAGTGGACGTCTGGAATCATCAGCTACCTCGGTGTGTGTTTTGATACTGCCTACCTACAAAATGGACAAAATACAATTCGAAGTGGTACTCTCGCGCCAAAAGTACAATAGTGGCACGGGAGAATGATCCCGCTTATGAACAGAGCCTTTGTGTGTAACACTGTGTTCTTTCTAACTATATGGTACTCGGTGCAGGTGATGCCCTGTTTGCCGGCTTACATGACTCGAGTACATTGATACTGCACAACATATATTGGGGAGTCACGATTTGAGCGCATGAGGTGCAGTAATTTATTTTTTACCTGCCCTAGGCCTCCTAGGGCTAGTAAACGAAGAGATAAAACTCAAAAATTAAAAGTACCTTTTTTTTTTCAAAAACCGAACCCCCCATCGTATTATACTTCATTCTTTCAAACTATTAGGAGTGGGGTAATTAGGTGAGTGGATCGATGGTGCCCAAGGAGTCACATGAGCCCGCACCCTAAGATTCTACAGGGAAGAGGAGTAGACAGCTCGCTTTTTCGAGCAGCGTTTTTCTCAAGAGTACCTAAAAATGTGAAACGGAGGAGCATTTAGTGGAACACTATACATATGCTATTCCGACCACCACTATATCGGCCTCGAGCTGCAAGCCAGCTGGGGTTTGACGTTTTCAATCGTCTATCAAAATATCATCGAAGAGCAGCGATGAAGGATTTTTTTGTTAAATTACATGTCGAAGTTTTACCTGTAAAACATGGCTACGTAACAAAGGTACTTATGTGCCGTGGTCAACGGACTGCCCGCTCTGCCCCTATCGAGAATTGTTGCAGCACCTATTTTTTGTTTAGTACGAACGCAATACACTTTTGGCACAACATACGAATTGTGTTGGGCGTACAGATATACCCAAATTTTTATAACCTAAATGTCTGACACTCGAACATGACAAAAATAAGAGCAGTGTTGAAACCCTGATATTTTTAGGTTGGTATGCAATTTGGAGATCACGAACTGGCTACACCTACCTCTACAAAACGCGACACCTACATGGACGCACTTTTCAGATGCTTTTGCATATACAGGTTCGCTGCTAGGCGGCGAAGATGAATTTAGGAAGAGATGGCAGAAGTAAGTGGCAGAAGCGCGTGCAGCAAGGACGGGTACTTATATAGATGTGCGATTCTCTCTCTGTGTGTGTTTAAGTATTCTGAAAAAAAAAAGAACGTTTCAGTGCATGGTACCAGCACCTCAGCATCCGGCGCGCGACACTGGGCCCATAATCTGGTATGGCACTGGACATTGGATACTGGGTTTTGCAATAAGGTTGCATTCGCAGGGGAAAAAAAGTCGTGTTGTTGGCTTATTTCACGTGTATTTGAGAAATAGGCCTTTCTGCGAATGATTTCCATATGTTGCTGTAAAAGCAGACTAACTTATGCTCCCCTTTGCAGCCGTTACTCAAGTTGTGGCCAAGCGCAACGTAATGTGATAATGTGTATTTGCATTTTTAGTACGATGTTATTTTTGTTCTGACATGTCTGCTTTCTTAACATTGTTCAATAGTAATGTACATGTGACGCATTTCATATACTTTTGTAAAGGTATATACGTTCCTGCTTGTTTTTTTAAGCGAGGGTTAATTAATGCCTCAAGGCATACATGTGTATGTGATGCGGGGGAAAAAGGGTGAATGAATAAATGAAAAAAAATATTTGCGGATGTAATAAAGTCTATTGGCACCCATATAAAAAAAAGAATACAGGATCAACATTATTAATGCTCTTTTTTTCCTTGGTATCGTTGTCAATAAAACAATGTTTGCTTTTATTCTCTGTTTTAGGTATTTTGCGTATTGTTGTTTTTACCATTGCCAGTAAATTTTCGCTTTCTTTGGTTCCTTTAGACCTGACGACAGCGGTACCAAATTCCATACGTGGTGCGAATTCGACGACGAGGACGCAACAGATCTGCATCGGGGGTTACATCAGCTCCGCTGCAATGAGATGCCCAAAGAGGCACCAGGGGGCGCACGCGCTCAAAGAGCCTCGAAGGGCAGAAGGGCGCTCGAAGGGCAGAAGCCGCTCCAGATCAAATTAAGTGCAGTTGTGCTTCGAAGGAGGAGGGAAGACGGCTGGCGACAAGACAACATCTGGAACAGCCTGGGCCGACAAAGTGAAAGGTACTGTGAGGGGTGCGGAGAGCGGTGCGAGGCGGCCGGTCGGAGATAATGATACCAGGACAGAACAGATAATTAAAGAAGTCAAATATCTAAGAAAGGCAAATGAAGAACTTGCTAAGCAGGTTCTGGAACTTCGCAAGAACTCGCAGACTAGCTCCACAAAAGTAGCAATAGCCAAACCGGTGAATAAAGACAACAGCCAGGAAGAAGAAAACACAGCGGCTCCAAAGAAGCGGGCAATAAGCCTAGTAGAAACGACAGTGTGCTCTGCTTTGGAAGAGATCAAAGAGGCGATTAAGCAACTTAGAGATGCCACAGATAAAACTAGCTTCAAAGTTGATAAGGTACGAAAATGGAGACTGACGAATGAAAAGCGCCTTACCAAAGTAGAAGCGTTAGGCGAGGACAACGAATACCTACCCTCAGAAGCAGAAAGCGTCAGATCGCTCACTGGAGCGTCGGAGGGTTCTACGAAGCGCACTCTAGCGGGTAACAGTAAAGCGGGTTCTATAAGCAATGGCTAGCAGGGGGAGCTTTACCGTGTGGCAATGGAATTGCCGAGGTTTCTATCACAGGAAAGCACCTCTCATGCAGTTAATTAAAATATGATAAACCGAAAATAATTATGCTGCACGAAACCTTGGCGGATGAGATCAGCCTATCCGCATACAAAGCGACATGCAGGGGCAAAGAGCTAGGTAGGGGGCTAGCCACGCTCGTAGATAAGAAAATATCATACATAGAACAAGATTTGCGCGTTGGGCTAAACAAATTAGAATACTTACTCGTGGAAATCATATTCAAAAGGAATAGAAGGAAACCGCAAAAGCTCATTTGTCTCAATGTTTATAGCAGCCTTAGCGACATGAAACAAGAGTTTCAGGGCACTTCTTAATAAATCTATGTTTGTTACTAAGCACGCTCCAGTCATTATTGGAGAATATTTCAACGCCCCACATCAAACCTGAGGATATCGCTGGAATACGAAGAAAGGGGATCGACTCTGGCACCTAGCTGCAGATCTTAATCTCCCTCATCACTGACCCAGCTTATCCCACTAGGTGTGGTACATCTACATGCAGGGACTCCACCTCAGACCTTACTTTTGATCAAATTTAGCGAACTCTGGCTGGAGTAACTCCAATATTGACCTGGGTAGTGATCAAAACATATTACAAATACTAATGGAAACATCCAGTAACGGCATAAAGCACTTTCCCTACATTGACTGGGATCTTTTTCGGAAAGCAAGGAAAAGCAGAGCTGAGACAGAGACAGGACAAAAGAAAACACTCCATACATGGACCACTCAGCTCAGGAAAGATGTAAAGGCGGCAACGAACGATATTACCAACGAGGAGGTTATCGAAATCATGGGCAGTAGGCTGGCGCACTTGATTGAAGCCAAACCATCTATGTTAAAATGATGGAAAACGCGACGGCTGAACAGGAGACTGAGGAACCGCGTAACATTGTTGAATAGGGAGATTGAAGAACACTCCATAAATTGATAGAAACAACAATGGGATGAGCTTTGTAATTCCATAGATGGTCGAATCAAGCGAGGTTGAAGTTGGGACTTATTCAGACATTTGTTTCGTGAGAACGACACGAAATCTAATAAGAGAACAGCAGTAGCACGACTCCTCCTTCGTGAGAGTCAGGTCACAACGGAGGAGGCCATCCTGGATCGGCTCGCAGCTAAGTATTTACCACTTAAGGATAACAATGAGAGTAGAGACCGGTCTGAATATACAGGGGTAGACTGAGCCTATGGGTCAAGACTTCACAGAAAGCGAAGTCCGCGCAGCCCTGTACGACCTCAGTTGAAGATCCGCTGCCGGTCCAGATGGCATTTCCAATAGGCTGTTCAAAAATCTGGACGACGATTCTATAAAATATTTAACAGAGTATTTCAATGAATTCTGGTAAAACGGTGATTATCGGAAGGAATGGAGAATTGCTAACACAATTCTTATTCCCAAACCAGACAAGCAACTCAATCAGATAACCTAAGACCCATATCGTTAACATCACGTCTGGGCAAAAGCATGGAGCCTGTGATACTCAAAAGACTAATTAAGTATGTAGAGAACAGAAATGTTCTTCCGCATAACCTGATCGGTTTGCGTGCTGGACTTCTGACTCAAGATTGAATGCTTTTAGTCAAAAATCACCTTATTCTTGCTAGCCCGCGGGTCACGAGAGCTCACCTAGGCCTAGATGTAGAAAACGTCTTTGATCGCGTCAAGCACAGGGCCACCTTCGATACCCTCTCGGAGATGGGATTCGGTAAGCGATTGCACAATATAGTCAAAGTCTTTCTCGGTTGTCGTTCTGCTTGTCTCCTGTTAGTCGAATTCCAATCGACAACCCTGGAACTTGTGAATCGTGGGACACCACAAGGGTCTGTCGTATCTCCCATGTTATTTAATTTTGGCAATGTCAAAAGTGGCTAGAGGTCTCGCGTAGATTGGGGATATCCACTTTGCAATATATGCAGATGATGTAACAATCTGGAGTGCCGAAGGTATTATGGGACAAATAGAGACCAAACTAAAGGAAACCATTCATGGGGTGGAAACAATACTTGAGGGTATGGGACTGAACTGCTCTGCTAAAAAATCAGAACTAATGGCACTACGGAGCGGTGAGCGTGGGCGCAAGCTGAACGGATATATCCCAGAGGAAGAACCCCGCATTGACATGTACGCCAAGAATGGAGAACCAATCAGGCAGGTGGAGACTGTTAGAGTGCTAGGACTTCAGCATGCGAATGGATCTAATTGCAGGATGATATAATATATCTCTAACAAGTCAGAAGAAGTCATTAGGCTTCTGCGTAGAATTACCAACAAGCATAAGGGGCTAGGAGCAGACAATACCATAAGATTGTTACATGCATTGGCCTTTTGCCACTTCTCGTACGTGGCAGGCATACTGCAATGGATAGTCTGATAAGAACAAGCTAAACGCTTTAATAAGACGACTTATAAAGATTGCACTAGGACTCCCAATCAGTACGGCCAATGACAGCTTATTGCGCCTAGTGCTGCATAACACGCTAGAAGAGATAGCTGAGGCTCAACAGGTGGCCCACCAAAAGAGACTAATGGGGACACGACCTGGGATGGCACTACTTGAAGAAATAGGCGTGGAAGTTAACAACCACACGAACACAGGATAATTATTAACAGAATTGCAAGCAGGACTACGAGAAACAATTAAAACGACCCCTTTTCCTACAAACATGCACCTGACAGATAACCTCGAAAGATGTAAGGCAAGAACCTAGGCACTCCTTCAAGACATATATCACCATAAGCAGCAGGCGGTGTTCGTTGACGCTGCCTGGGTTAAAAATAAAGATGTGTATACCTCCGTTGTTGTAGACACTCAATATAACATACGGGGTGCCATCACCGTTTGGGCGTGTTCTCGGCTATTGAAATGGCTTGACGAGGCGAATCTTGGACGGCAGTGTTTGATGCCATTGGCACCGACAAGCTGGTCCAAGGAACTCGAGCTTCCAAACGAACCATTTGGCTCTTGAGGTCGTTTATAACAACTCCTCGACTGTCAAGTGAGAATACAAGAACGGCAGGTGCTGAAGATGCTCTTGCAGACGCCGCGTCACAGAATCGCGTAAACCGTGAAAATAGTGACTAGTGCTTCGTAGTCCGAAGTGCATCAGTAGGAATTCATAAATATCAGGTGGTGTTGTCATGGCAGCCATGGGAATGCCGTCATCATCGACAGATAGCTGTTGAAAGGCACGAAAAGTGTCAAACTTAAAAAGATGGTTGCAGCTTGCTCCTGTGTGTTTTTAGTAGGTAGCTATGAGAAACTCTGATGCTATGCAGTGACCCCGTAATTGCCGTACGGGTGCCATTCCCTTGTCTTCTTAGGCATCATATTAAGTGGTGATGCTCAGTTAGTAGACGAAGGGCAAATGATGCGGAGTACTAGCATGTCTTCAAACTTCGTACGTGCGATCTTGAGCTTTTCCGCAAACAAGTGAAGTGAAGCCAAATAGACTGGTAGAGCGGAGGTGATGATCATGTTGTTGGGAACTTTTTGAACTACGGCTTCGCGTAAGGTGAGATGGGTGCGACGGCATTCAGCTGCACAAACAATGTGTTAACACCCGTACACTCTGTTACAATGTTATCCTTTGGCGTAAGATGCACCTGCAAGTAAAGAGGCGTTCACATGGGGAGTCGAGAGTAGGTTGTGCTGGCGAAGGATATACAAGGATACGCCGCGTACGCGAAATGTGACCAGGAGACGATATGGCAGTTGCAATGGCTCTGGGTGTTACTTCTATAACTTTGTCGGCCAATGCTACAAGCCCAGCCAAATACACTATAGAAGCTGTCGCCAGGACCATCTCCGCGTTAGCTGAGAGACGTTCTATGAGCAATTCATCCAAAAGAGCGTCGTTAATCGATACCCCATTTTCCTCGAGCAGCTGTCATTGGGGGTAAAAAAGGGTGCTAGAGTGGTGGCCTGTGACTTCTTCAGCTGACAGAACCTGCTGAATTTGAGAACCCAGGAAAGCAGCTGCGCGGTGCAGCAGGATTGCTGTCAGGAGGTCTTAGGCGGCGGCAGACAGTGGGAAGTCCAGTAGATCTGCCACTTCGTCAACGGCCACGGATGAGAGCGCTGCGACAGCGTAGAGAAACTTTTTGCCTTGAGATCGGATGCGAGCAAGTTGAAAACGTGATTGATCTCTAAGCAACCACGCCTGAGTATTATAGTCGCAGTATCTGCGCCAATTCACGGCGACCACCCACGTGCAGTGCAGATCACGTTACTTGGGAAAGTTTTTGCCCGTAGAATGTGTAGCGTCTGTCAGAACCACGGCAGTCGGTGTCACAGGAATATGCAGTGTGGATCACGTCCGGTTTCGCCAAATTGGGGTGACGCATGACAGTGGAGATTCGTATGTCTCGGCAGAGCTCAGAGTAAGCAGACAGGACAAGTCAGCATTGTGTCCGACATGCTTTTAATCCGTCTAAAGCTAGCCTGTGTTGGGCAGTGTCCAGTGGCGCGCCGGCGCTCGTAAGGACCCGACCGGCTGTATTGATTGGACGACAATGATGCTGCCAAGTGATTTCACTACGCATCCGTTATGAGGGGTGCACGCACTTCGTAACTTATGGATTTTACATACGATGGGAAGAATTGTTTACTAGTACAGGCAGAACAGCACGAATGGATACATGAAGGGATACACCGACCATAGCTGCCCTTCGGCGAAGGAAACCCCGACTTCCACATCATTAGTAGGATGTAAATATATACGCAAGTCTTGCTATACATTTATTAAGGCTAATGCCTTAAACAGCTCATGCGATGTCAAATCCGATGTCCAGCTCAACACCGCCGGGCAACGTAGCAGCCAAATACATAGGGAGTCGAACCTTCGACCTTTGCTGCGAGTCAAACCCACTACCTCTTGTGTTACCGTAAGTGAGACCCAAGACCTCTGGTTGGAGTCTAGCCCGCGATCGCTAGTGTTAATTAGTGGAAATTAGGCCATCAATTTTTTATCAGAAAGCCTGAAACCGAGGTGAAGGTGAGAGTCGAACCCTCGACCTTTGGTCAGACAAGAATTCAGTGGCACCCAAACTGATGTGTCACCATCTGTGGGAGTTGAACCCACCAATTTGGTGTTAATTAGTGCGAAGGTCATTCAAGTACACTTCATTAAGATAGGGTTCATTAGGGCACTCGAGCCCTCGACATTTAGTGGGAGCGGAACGAACGATATTTCCTGCTTATTACGGCAAAATGAATTAAGGCACAGTTCAGTAATAAGGAGCTAAGCTGCTATAACGTAAAACTATTCCGATTTGTTTTGATTTCCAATCGGCGACTAGCCCTCCCTCATAGGCAAGAATGTTTCGGGTCCCGTCCATATGGATGGTTGCCACACTCATATGTCCTCAGCACGGGCCATTTTGGCTAATCACGGAAGGATAGTGGCTGATTTGGAAAAAAAGAGCAGAATGGAATAGTTTTACGGTATAGCTGCCATAATTAAGACACTCGAACGCAGAACCTTTGGTTCATGAATCATGAAGGTACAATTAGGACATACCGGCGCCATTTTCAGTCGTATTCGTACCCTCGACCGTCGGTGGGGGTCGACTCAAGTATTATCGCCCAACAAAACAAGACACTTACGTAACCGAAGAAGATCATACACCAAGAGCACACATTCAACTAAATTTATTGTGCCAATGAATAGGTTTGCATATGTGAAGCAGTATAGATTGCGCGTGCACTTACATGAAGAAAACGAACTGCGCATTCGTGCAACATAGTTATGAGTCATCTGATGCCGCCTCCAAGAAACTTAGTCCTTTTTCTGTGAGAGCAAGTGAATGGAAACTAAGACATTTATCGTCCAATTTCGCAACCACCAGCGCTTCAGTTATTTCACGGTTGAGGTGCGTTCTGCCACGGGACCCAATCAGGCAGTCGTCTTCGATAGGTTTGCAGCGATGATCGCGACAATGAATCGCCAAGAACCCACCGGTGCCAATGTTTACGTTCTTGCGGTGTTCGTGGGGACATTTGGATCCATCAACTGGCAAAGCTTGCCATGCTTGCTGGGAGCAGAAAAGACAACTCTTCAAAAAGTTGGCCCAAAGAACAAATGCAAGAGTTGTCTTTCTGGTCCCAACAAGCACGACAAGCTTTGCAAGTTGACGGATACAAATGCCGTCCCGCCCGATAAGTGCACTACGCATCACCGTAAAAAGTCGTAGGTCATCGCTTCCGGCCGGGGCTGCGGTGATTGTTGTTGCAGCTAAGTAACTTCAAGCGACCCCTCAAGCTATTTTGCGCAATTTCGACGATTGAGGCCACTTGAGGCTGCGACCTTGGGTACAACTTGAGGATCTCTTCCCGTACGACCGCTCTGATAGTCTCGGTGAGATCGTCGGTGGCCAGGAATTGTCCTCCCGCGTAGTTTGTAGAGTTTGTGCGGCAGTTGAATTACCAGTTCCGCATTTCAAGTCTCTTCTTGATGCTCGTGAACTCGAGAAGAAACTCGTCGTCGCTCTTTGGTGTGCTTCGTATCATTCCGCCGAAAAGTTCTTTCTTCACACCACGCATTAGTATGCGAACCGTCTTCTCCTTGGACATTTCTGGTTCGGCATGGCGAGTAGACGGCACATTTCTTCCGTAAAAACGCCAACATTCTCGTTCGGTAGCTGCAATCAGGCTCGCAATAGAACTTCGGCCCTTTCTTTTCGCATGATGGTCGTGAAGGTCTTCAGGAAGTTACTTCGAAACAGATCCCAATTTGTAAGGACGGATTCCCGGTTCTCGAACCATGCCTTCGCGGCAACTTCCAAGCAGTACACGTGGCGCAGCTTCTCCTGAGAGGTCCAGTTGTTGAAGCCCGAGATCCTTTTGAAGTTTTCGACCCAGGTTTCCGGATCCTCCGACGAAGCTCCACGGACGGTAGGGGGCTCCCTCTGTTGTTGAAGCACGATGGGTGACGCTGGGGCTGTCATTGCGGCTGTCGAGCTGGCCACGGTCTACCTGGTCGTACCAGACAGAAGTCCGCGCACCGGGGGCAGTCCTTGCAGTCTGCGGATAGCTCGCTAGTCTTGGGCGCCGTTGGTTTGGTGGTCGGGTTTCGTTCCGGCGTGGATCGCGGCTTTTCCAGGGAGTTCGGTACATGAACGTAAAGCATCTGCACCAGATATCACGTAGCACTGACGGTAAAGAAGGCAGTAAAACTGTGATTCACGAAACTAGCGTTTTATTGGGCGAACCTGTACCCTCAAAAGCAGGCTACACTTGAAGAACAACGATAGCGGCGAACGCAGTCCAGGACACAAATATTTCTTGCTCCGTGGTCCAGGATCGTCTAAAATCTGATCAGCAGATTAAGCGCGTCGGCTTTTATACATCAATCATCGGAGGTTCCAGAGTAGTCACTGGAACCCGCGTATTTTCCAGAAAGTTCTACATCATTCGCGTTGCGCGATGGACTCAGGTTACGCAATGTTCGGTGATAAGAGACCGCAGACAGAACCAACGATAACTTTCGAGAAACTTCCGATATATGCAAGCGCGGTCCTGCGCTGTGCGATAACATTTGTTAGGCTGTGAAACGAGGTACGTCAGCCGATGAAGATAAACAAGTACACGTGTCAATATTTCTCAAGAGTTTGCGAATGCTGTACAACCCACTGATCATTATGATCAAACAGATTTCAGATCCTTGTATTTATAAGAACAGGCTGTGTCTGCTACGAAACTGCCTAATTTATTAACACTACCAACGCTTCATTAACAACTCAAACGGACCATTAGGAGCTGGGAGGCACATTGTTCCCAAGTGCGCAGCTCTTAGGATAAGACGCGGTCATGCATTATCCTAGAAAGTTTATAAATCTGATTGTTGAGCAATGATTATCTGCATAAACCGTCATCTGCAAAGAGAAAAAGCACCGTTTTTAGATATGTATTTACGACTGTCCTGAAAGATGGTGTTACTCTCCTATAAACTCTGTTGCAATAAAATGTATTACGTTTTATCCGAAGACAGGACACACGTGCTCCGCCTATAATTAATGCCAAACAATATGCAATGCCGAATGTTGTGTCTAAACAACGTTTTATTGCGAGTGATCGTGTCTAGCTGGAACATTGTGGCCGAATAAGTGACGCATTGTAGTCTGCATAATGCAGTATGTACGCTATACATAGAATGAAAGATGCCTTACTTTCGCTCCAATTTCGTGCTTAATCGTCTGCACTCAATGGCGTAAAATATCTGACAAAATTGCCGCAGGACCCTCGCCACAATGAAATTCGACGACAGTGCGATTAGCAATGAAGTGAGGTCGTGGCACAGTGTTTTGCCAACACTGAGACGCGTCATGCATGATCCCTGTGTGCTACCGCGCTTCCTTCTCTTGCTTCTCTCTGCACACACTGAGTCATTCCGTGGTGCGGCCGCAAATTTCGCGCGGCACTTGGGAGAATATACTTTATGAGAAGTTTGCCTGGCTATGTCTTAGATGGATTGATTCCGCGTGGGCCCTAGATAGATGAGAAGAAATATTTTTTTCCATAAAAAGCAGCACACACTAAGTGTCACATAGCTTACCGAAGTTGACGTCACATAGGTTCATTAAAGAGCGGCACATAACCAGGGTGACCTGCCCATTGATCTAAGATGGTCTGAGGGTCGGTTTTAACCCGGTGCCCATAGCAAAGCAACCCGATGCGCTACAAAGTTGGCGGAAAGACGGCTAGAGACACAGATACGCAGATAGACAGACCAATAGACAGGCTGCCCACAAAAAGTGGCTGATTTATCCTAGTAATGCTAATCGCTATCAGACAACTGACTATTCGATTTTAAGTTCCAAGTCGAATAATGCCTTCAACTCGACGACCCAATCAAGCACGACAATATTCAGTTGGTTTTTCCAGAGTTTGGAATGTTCACAGACCTTTGGATGGCATGCGCAGATCGAACACTCATCATACGCGAGACGAATTATTGGGTCACAAATACGAAACACTTGAACATTATCTTGGCACATAGCAAACCTATACTACATACAAAACTAAGAGCCGCGTTAACCTTCCATTGTTCCACTCGAAAAGCGGTCAGCGTGCTTCACTGTAGAAAGTATAGTTAATGTGACAACGTACCATTGCAATATTGCGCTTTGCAGCCCTCTTTTCTGCCAACTTATGGTTTGGATAAAAGTGGCAGTTCAAGTTCTGTGGATGACATAAATTACATGTGCCATGGTTATTTTTCCGACAACCTTTTCCAACATTTTATGTTGCATCGAAAATGCGTCGATTCAATATCAGTTATTTACGTGTAAGGATATTGAGTACCTCATGACAGTTAAAACTGTGTAGAATTTTGAGCACTTATATGTAAACACAATCGTCACTAGCTGTTAGGGTAATGCTGTATAGAAGTCGGACTATTAACACAGGAGAAAAGAAAGTGCGGAAGCAGGAAGAATTTCATTCCGAGAAATAAAGATGCTTGGTACAAAGCTATTAGAAAGTCGTATCTGTATTACTTCACCTGCGTAGTTTCCAAACTTCTTGCGGCCACAGACGTTATAATAGTAGCCTAAAAAGAGCAATAAGATTCTTAGGGAGGCTCCAAAAGACGACATACAGATCATGCTCTTCTTTTTCACTGGATTTCCGAAAACAATATTTAGAACTGCGCAAAAAGATTTTGCACCTGAGCAGCTCAAGGGTATTTAAGTATTTCAATAGAATCTTCTCCTTCATGCATAGTCATTGTTGATTGGCTTCTCTATTTCTGACGTATGAGGGTGACAAAAGGTGAAATAGGGAGTGAGTGGATCAATATTTAATGCAGCGCACGAGGACGAAAATACTGACGAGAAGCGCATATTTATTGTACCTCGCAGGATCACAGCTGTTGCATTTAAGCTCGAGCTGTCTGTCATAAAATCAGGTTAATAAAATTGCTCCACGTATGGGTCTCAACCACTTAAAAGGTCGCCCGTATATGACGCTTTTGATTACCTGTGATATTTCGAACCACACAAGATCATCCGAGTTATTGCCGCACTGCACTACGAGGTTGCGCCGGGCGGGATGACGTGAACACAGTGGCGCCGCGCAGGACCTGTATTCGTCGACGTAGCATATCTTAAAGGGACACTACAGTGAAAAATGATTTCTTCTGCATCAGTAAATTACCATTCTACAGCACCAAAAACACCACAACTATAACGATAAAACGTTTCGTAAGCCAGAAAAAGCGCAAGAAAGAAATACGGGTGGCGACACCTACTTATGTTCCTGCACCTGGGGGCTGTGACGTCTTGGATTTTGATGGCATCTTCTAGGGCCTACTAAATATATATAGTGGTACAGATTCAATACATTGTGTTCTAAAGGAACCAAATATTAAACATGGCAAGTTTCGGGAACCTTTATTCAGCCAACGCGACCCAAATGCGAAAACATACTTTGGAATCCCTGATGCCACGCTGACGTACCGGCGCTGGGGTTTCGGCGCGAAATTCAAATACTGATACTTGAGCTATCATTTTCTCATTTAATAATCAAACTATTTTTTCCAAATGACTGGCTGCAGGGTTCTCAAACAACGCTTCAGTAGCCTAAACTGATTTATTGTTTCGCTTTATTGTCCCTTTAAGCCATTCTAAGAACACTAACGGTCTCTGAGCCTTTATCTTTTTTTTTTCTTTGCTTCGTTCTATATCCTTACTAAATGTGCTTTTGGTTTTTGCTTTCGCGGTTCGTATGCAGCATCTGGACGATGTCCGTTAAGACGGGGGGCAGTGACGCACGTACTTGACCGTTTTTGACGCACGATGACCATTTCTCTCCCGCTAAAGACTACTTCACATACAGGACTGCAACTACAACAACAACAAAAATTGGGGACTAATTCACTCTGTGAATGTGGGATACCAGCAAAGATATCGTTGTGCTCCCAAATTCGCCCCCATTCCATGGTGTGAACGTGCTTCGGCAGCAAAGCCAAACCAGTCCACAAAATAAATCACGATAGACCAAGGTGCAGTCAAAAGGAGTGCACGAATCAAAACGCGTTTGTTTGTAACTTGCTATTGAGCATACTTCTTAGTTTTTTAGCTTAATGAAACTTGAAAGGACTAGAGCTTTATCCTAAGCAAGAAACATGGGGCTGTCCGTTCCCGTCCTGTAGGAGCCGCTGTATTGAAAGCAGACGGGAATTTCACAACCCTTACAACTTCACTCTGAACTATCTAATTATTAAATGTAAGTGAAAGTGAGCCTAATGATACAGTCGCCTTAGCGGCCGATTGTCATATAATTGTGGGGGATACTTTTTATAAAGCATGAGTGACGATAGCTACACACCGAAATTCTCGCATTGCTGGTTCTTATTAAGCTCGTAAGCATTTCTACGCCAACCAAAAGAGAAATGTGTTCGTCACATAAGACAGTGAACAGCTGGTGCCCCCTTAACAAAATATCTCATACCCCCGTAAGCAAGCAATAAAAAAATTATCTACCTCACAGTGCACGGGGGAAGAAGAAGCCATGGATTGCGAATGCACGTCGCGTCGGCTTCGCAGTTTTCTTATGATTGTCAGCGGTAAATGGCATTTTGTGGAGAAGTCCATAAAATTAAAATAACAAGTGACACTTATTTCAGGGATATCATTCTCGACCAGGTAGGCCCATTTTCTGGTCGTCAATCGTTCTTTTCTCCCGCTACGCGTGGCGGGAGATCTACGCCTAGCGTGAACTTCTCGACACCTGGAGCGTCTGCGCCGCGGCGGTGGCTGAGAGACCTCGGCCTATCACGCCGACGGAGATATCCAGGCCTCCTGCCATGATGGAGCTCGTGAATGTGGAAGGCGAAGAAATGCAACCAGAGAAGTTCGGAAAAAAATCAGGCTGGTGTGAGGAGGCGCGTAAAACCGGTGCAGCGGAATTGAACAAATGGAAACAAATGGAAAAACGAATGCAAGCTGCGAGAAATCATCAAAGCAAGTAGGCAGCCTAACCTACCCAAAGGAGACTACGGAGTTATCGTGCGTCCACATGGCGGACTTAACGTGTCGGACTACAAGCTGCATCGCATTTACCGCTGCATACGCAACGCTGCCGAGGTCGGTCGAGAGAAAGCCGATAAAGACCGCAAAAGTATAAAGAAATCTCAAATCTGCTTTCTTAAATTTAAATTTATTCCGCCTCCTCCTCAGGGTGCACTAATCTTGAAAATTGTGCCTATTGATTGTGGGGGTCTCACCCGTACTCTTGGGACAAAGAACGACAACACACAAATGCAAACAACCATAAGGGTATTTATTGTACCTTTCATACACTAATGCTTGCTAGTCCACTCGGAGCACAAAGAACATGCCGAAGGGCGCGCCACAAATTTAAGAAATCCGACTTACCGCGACCGAATAGCGAGTGAATATGTTCGCCCCATGCTGGACACTAACGCCTGGTCCTTCGCCCGTACGGTCAGGCGAACGGTGGCACGTTCAAACGATGGTGTGCGTCCATTGCAGTGTAGGCCTCGCGAGACGGTCTCGCAGAAGCATGGAACGGCACACCCGCAAAAAATCAGCGCCGCTCGCCGATCTTGACCCAAAGAGGGAGAGCCTACTCCCTCTCACGCCCGACTAACCCTGCCGTTAGGTAGCCGTTGGGTGCGCTATCACCAGACCGAGCGCCACCGGCAATAACCTACACGTAGAAGCCGGATCACAGGAGACGGAAGACATGCGGGGATAGCAGCATATGAGGGGACGCGTGAGAGTCGCGCATCGCCTCATGATAACTAATCTACTGAAAATGCATTCCATGTGGTGAGACGTATAAGCATTTGTACAGAATGAAGCAATTTTGCGTCGAATTCGAGAGCTGAACTTTTGCACAAGCAGTTTTGTTGACGGACACCGAAGGTCCACCGAACTGAGCCATAAACAGCTTCCCTATAAAAATTGTGCAGTCGCGTGCGTCGCAGTGTGATCTTCAGAAGGCTGCATTCACACGACTGCGATTTGAACGACGCGGCTCGTGCAACACACAGGGTTGCTTGTGGCCAGGATTTGTAATGTTTTCAGTGTAATGAAGAACTATAAATCTGCCTTTATCAGAACCAAATTATACGCGTGTTTTGTAGCAAAACTTTTGTAAAATTTAATCTACTGATTTGCTGCAATTATCCCCCATGAATACCGCAGCACGCTTAACATAGCACCAATCTCAAGGAATACAGGCCCCAACCATTATAACGGATACAGAGAGGCAAGGGCCGAATACCTTCAGAAAACTCACGCTCCCCAAAACGCAACGGTGTATGTTGACGCAGCCATATTGTAACGCACAGTTGAGTGACGGTGCTTTAATCACTTCACCTTGGGCGAACTCGTGCCCGACAAATAGCTAAACGAGAGCTCACTAGAACGTCCACAGCCGTTTTCGCAAGAGACCCGCACCTCTTATTCTTTGCTCGTGTCCCGCGCTGATGGCACGTTGCTCCGATTGCGCGTGCCTTGCGGGCCCGTGTTGCCCGCTTCACTGCCGCTATCTTTCGCAGGTAGCAGTAAGCAGCTGGACGGACGCAGGAGGCGGCTGGCGCGTAATTTGAAATCATCTTGCGTCAATATACGCCAGAAAAACGGGAACCAAGAACGTAGTATCAACGATGGTCGACTCGGCTGTAAGAGGGAGTACCTATGTTTCGCTGCAAGACTGCACGGTAGTGGAGGCTGAAGAAGTGACTGTTGGTCTAGCGACATCGGAGGCTTATCGGATAGGACAGTCGCTTGCAATACTCTCTGGTTCGCAAAGAACCTGCAGCGAGTATTTGCATGGCAGAATCAGTCACCGAACCCTCCGCATACACTGCTCAGTAGACTGCGAAAGACAACAGCAAACTGGCATAGAACCACATGAAGCGATCACTGTGGGCAAATATGTGGGCGCAGGTCAGCCAGACGTACCAAGGAGTCACCCAAGACACAGAGGAACGAATTTATACACGGACCGCAAACATAAGACCAGACGCATAAAGATAAATTCAGATAGTACATTTAACAGGTTTTCCGTTCTAGTCGCTAAACTAAGTTCCTGTTCTGTATCACTCAGTTCCAGTTATGGTAGAGTAGAGCCACAGTGGTGGGGTAGCGTTGGCTGGGGCGTAGCTCAGCGGCAGGTCACTACAACCATCACTGGAGTCGGGCGCAGCGTAGCCTTTGCGGGTGAGGAACGGCGATGAACGCCGTAGTGCGGCCTATCTCGGCTACACAAGAGCCCGGGCGCAGCTCGGCCTCGGCAAGGCAGCACGTCGATAAACGCTGCAACAGAGCGTGCCTCGGAAGCGCCAAGAGCCGAGGCGAAGCCTGGCCATGGCAGATCCGCCAGGTAGCCTTCGAGTACAGCGCTGTAAGTCGGGCCGAAGCCCGGTTCAGCAGGGCTAGGACAGGGGACGTGGAGACGTGGCCCGCCGCTTGATCCACAGTGCCCGGCGTGAGCTTCTCTTGCTCGTCGGCCCATAAAGCGGTGAAGGCCCTTTTCTGCTTCTTGAGGGCGACGCGCTTGTGTGACCGTCTGTGACCGTTAGTGCAATTACTATTAGACCACATGTGTCAGTGAACTCATCGCCAATTCCCTTCTTTTTTTCCCTGCTCTCTCTCTCCCTGTGATCTTTGCTTCCCCTTTCCCATTACCCCGGTGTAGGGTAGCCAACCGCACGCTTTTCTGGTTAACCTCCCTGCGTTCAGCTTTTCTCTTTCCTTCCTTCCTCTCGCTCAGCTCAGCTTGTCGGCGCCGTCGCTCGAACTGAACTCGCAGGACCCGCGCAGCATTCACGCGCACACTCGCGCTTTTTGGCCACGCACACCGACACAAACTTCTAATTGCTGCCCTCTTACAACACATCCTGCCGGTTCAAGAGCGATGAGGCAGTGATTGAGGTAAAGGCGGATACACGCAAATAGTACGTAACACAGAATGAGTGAAGAGTTCAACAGTCTGGACGTTTGTGATTTGACACCACGCACTTAGCACATGGAGCCATGAACAGACTACTCAGCGACACGAGATAGTCGGCTTAGGTAGTCTGCGCCAATATTATCGCATCCTCGAATATATTCGACGTGGAAGTCATAGTCCATCAGGAGAAAACTCCAGCGTAGTATTCGAGTGTTGACTGAGTGTTCGAGTGTTGGCTGAGTATTTGACCGGTACTCCTTTGTGGCATTTCTCGATAAGCAAACAATAGGGGCCTTAGATAACGATCCTAGTTCTTTCGGAATTCTTAGCACATACGACCGAGCAAGCGCTTCCAAGTGCTGTTAAAACACTCGAGCAGCCCATTTGCTATTCGGTAATATGGAGTTGTAGGTAATTACTTAACCTACAGTAGTTGACTGAACTCTTTCATGACCGATTACATAAAGCTTGTCCCTCAATCACTGAGAATTTAGCATGGCGAACCCACTCGGGAAAACAATTTCATTAGGGCTTCTGCCACCACTTTGCTCTCAATAGAGGGCAGTGCGATAGCGTCCGGGTACTTTGTCGCAAAATCAACCATGGTAAGTATGTATCTGTTGCCCTTGTAAGACGTTGGAGTTAAAAGACCGACGATATCGATGCCCACACGGGCAAAGAGGGTTTTTATGACTGGCATTGTGCCAAGTCGGGCACGGCCGACAAGCTGTCGAGAAACAGTCCGCTGACAAGCGTTGCAGGACTTCACATACTGCTTGGTTTCAGATTGCACTCCTGGACAGCAAAATTTAGCGAGAATGCGGTCAATCGTTCGATATATATATCTTAGTGTCCTGCGAGGAATCCCTCGTGTTCGACTTTCAGCACCGTCTGCCTTAGCTGTCTAGGTGCTATCAACTGTTTCTATTCCTTCCCAGATAACTGTTTGAGTCTCCGGTATAAGATTCCATAAGATAGGAAATAACATTCTTGCGATTATTTACAAGCATACTGTTGCCAACACTTTCATAACAACACTATAGAGACGCGTAATTCCTTTGGAATTCCTCGAGAGTCACCGAGGAAATCACAGAGGAGTCAGCGAGTTCCTCAACAGTAGTCGCGGCGGCTTTAATACAGGTAGGCTGGAGGCGGAGCTTGTTGCCCCTGCCATTGTAGTGCTTTCCTTCGGAAATTCGTCTCGATCGTCTTGGGACACTCGCAGATACTCTACTATATTTTGCGAACACTGTCGGTTGTTGTCCTCGCTGAGGGTGGATATCGACGGACTTGCTGGGGTATTCATGCTTCCCACAGTGCTTTCTAAATGGCTAATTTCATGTTGGGGCCGATGCTCCAGTAAGACTGCCTGCTCTGCAGGACGGGCACCTTGAACGTTCCCGAGCACCACTTCATAAAGGGCGTTCTGCAGGCATTTTGCCAGCACGACGCCCGTGAGGAACGGCGTATCTAGAACGACGATCGCCTCCGCCACGTAATCTGCAGTCCGGTCCAATAAGAAAACTGGACTTCTAGTTCCCGTATCTTTTCGAACAAATCTTACTCGTACAACGACAGTGTTGCAGCCGGTATCTCGAAGTAATGTTGCAGCCTTGCCCTCGAGGAATCCTTTTGCTACTGACAAAGTACCTACTTCAGACACGGTCGAAGTACGTGTCGACGTGGTATTCATGACTCGGATGGCTTCCCCACTTTCAAGCACGACCTATCCGTCTTCTCGTACACCAGTCTCTCTTCTTCGCTTCTTCGGTCGACAACATGCATGATGCTTGTCGCTTTTCTTGTGTCTTTCCTATTTTGCCAGACAAACCGATCATGCCACTTGACTAGCCAGTTGTTCACTGGTTATTTCTCGTCTGAGACCAACAGTCGGATGCTCGATGACTGTTTGGTTACAAAAGAATCATTGAATGTGACCTCTAGGTGGTCTCTTCGTGAGCTCTGCCTTATGACCTATCTCTGTTGCGTTTTCCTTATACAACTTGTCCTTGCCCAGACTGCAAAGGTGTTGGGCGTCTAAGAAGCAGTCAGCGTTTTGAGCCAGGATGCTTAGTTTCTTGCAACTTTTCTCTTTGAAAAATACCCGCAGTGAAAAGTTAAAGACAAGTGGCCACCATTCGTAGCCCGGTCCCACGAAATGCTGGCCCTTCAGGCCCCTCCAAAATTTCCAAGCCGCATGGCGCCGCGCTAACTTTTAACTCGCCGCGCCGGCACCTCTTGAATGCAACGCCTCACCAAGACCCTGGAGCCGACACCCATCGATGCCCCGCCAGCCTCCTCTCCTGCCGCCCCCGGTGCCACCATCACACTATCCCTCCCGTACTATTTTCCGGCGGATACGCGGAATGGGCTAACCACATATACAACATTCAGAAACAACACGTCACAACACTACAAACCACCGAAGAGATCCCCGCAGTGGACACCCACCTCCTGCATTTGTGGGAGGCGCGCCGGAGCTTAACTAAATGGTGGAAAAAGCAGAAAACTAATCGCAATTTACGCGACCGCATAGCCAAACTCACAGAGCAGGCTGCAGCGTATGCTGCCGAACTCTTAGATTCAAATTGTATAGCACGCTGCGACGCCGCAGCTCATCAGATGAGCTCGAAGGGGACGTGGCGTCTCTTTCGCAGTCTAATCGACCCCTCCCAAACGAGAGGGGAAACGCAAAAGCAGCTCCGGCGGGCTCTGCAAGGGTATCAAGGTACGACGGCGCAACTTGCGGACACTCTGTGCGACAGATATCTCTGTCGTACGGAGGACCCGCCTGGGCCTGAGTACATATACTCTGGCAGGCCTAATGAAACACTTGATGCCCCTTTTGAGTTGCACGACCTTAAGGCGGCCTTAGCGAAAATGCGCCGGGGTACGGCTCCGGGACGGGATCACATAACAGTGAACCTGTTGGCGAACCTACCGGACCCAGCCTACCTCCATTTATTAGAATACATCAACCAGATCTGGGACGGGCGTCCACTCCCTCCCGAGTGGAAAACGTCACTTGTGACGTTTATCCCTAAAACAGGTAAGGCCGTGAATACGGACAACCTGAGGCCCATATCACTGACCTCATGTGCCGGCAAGCTTATGGAGACGATGGTTCGGGATCGCCTCTCTCCATACCTGGAGAGTAAGGGCTTCTTTGCAGTCACCCTGTTCGGGTTTCGCCCCCACATGTCTGCACAGGATGTCCTTCTCCAGCTGCACAGGGATGTAATACGACCCACAACTATGCAACACAATGACAAAGCCATCCTCGCCCTTGATCTGAAAGGGGCTTTAGACAATGTTAAACACGGAAGCATCCTGGCCAACTTGAGTTCTACCGATTGTGGGGCTAGGGCCTACGCGTATGTAAGAGATTTCTTGACTAATCGCCAGGCCTTCCTTCGGATTGAGGGCGAGGAATACGGCCCTTGCATGATGGGAACACGGGGTACCCCTCAGGGAGCGGTGTTATCACCGCTCCTGTTCAACATAGCTATGATGCGCCTCCCAAGCCAACTGGCCCGGGTGGAAGGCATTCCACACTCGTTATATGCAGATGACATTACAATTTGGACCACTGAGGGGAGCCTGGGGGACATGGAGGCCCGCCTTCAGCAGGCCGCTTCCATAGTCGATGCGTATGCTATGGACTGTGGGCTCCAATGTGCTCCAGCGAAATCAGAGCTTCCGCATGTCAGAGCGAACCCAAAGGATAGGACAGCAATTCACATCTCTCTGTCAGGAGGTCCTATTAGAGAGGTGGAGGAGCTCCGTATTCTGGGCCTTTTCATTCACCACAGACTCAGACCGGACTCCACCATTGTGAAACTCAAGAGAGTAGGCGAACAGGTAGGGCGTATGATCCGCCGCGTTTCCAACAAGCGGGGCGGTCTGCGGGGCAGGGACGCGCTTCGGCTCGTCTATCCTAGCCGGATCCTCTACGCCGTGCCATATCTCCGCACTATTAAGCAAGACGAGGCGCGAATAGACGCCATCATCCGCAAGGCAACTAAGCGAACCCTGGATCTCCCGGTGGCTACCTCTAATGCCAAACTGAAGGCATTGGGGGTGCTAAACTCCTACCAGGAGCTGCGGGAGGCCCACCTCGTGAACCAATACACGCGGCTCATGCAGACGGCCCCTGGGCGCCGCCTGCTAAACCGCTTACACATCCAACACGACTGCACTCCAGAGGAGACGGAGCATATCCCAGTACTGTGGCGCCGTATGCTCTGGGTCTCCCCGCTCCCCCGTAACATGGACACCGACATGCACGAAAACAGACGACAAGCGCGGGCTCGGGCTCTTGAGAGACAACACGGCTCCCGACCCGGTGTATATTATGTAGACGTAGCAGGGCCGTCGCCCACGGGATTTTACACGGCCGCTGTTGTTCACCAGGAAATGCACGTCGATGGACTCTCTTTTCGAGCCCCGAATTCGATGCGAGCCGAGGAAGTAGCGATAGCGCTTGCTGCCACCCACGCCAATTCGAGAATCATCATTACGGACTCCCGAAAAGCATGTGATCATTACTTGGCTGGGGAGATCTCCCCCTTAGCTGCTTGCATTCTAAGACGGACTGCCACTGATCCAACACCGAAAAAAATCATTTGGGCTCCTGGCCATCAGGGCGTAGGAGGTAATGAGGCCGCTGACGCGGCTGCCCGAGCGCTTATTTACCGGGCTCATCATCCCAGCTCTTCTGGCTCGGAGACTAACCAGCCGCTGCTGCGATTCAGGGAAATAATAACGCATTATAGCGACAACCACCGCCTTTTCCCAGCCCCTGCCAAGGGGCTGAGTAAGACGGAGGAGCGAACATTAAGGCGCCTGCAGACAGGTACTCTGCTCTGTCCTTCAATCTTAAAGCATTATGATCCTAACACGGATGGGCGATGCCCGCACTGTGGGAAGACCTGTGATATCTTCCACATGGTGTGGGCATGTACTCAAAATCCCCACCTCCCCCCTTCCCCTACCCCTTCCAGAGAGGCATGGGAGACTGCCCTCCTCAACTGCTCCGCGCTTGAGTCCCAAAGGGCTCTGGTAAAACGGGCGAGAGACGGGGCATTGTCTTGCGATGTCCCGTACTAGGCACGCCGACCATGTAGCGGGGCCACTCTGTGGCTCCCAAACTCTCTTGCAGAAATTAAATGTTTTCACCACCACCACCACCGCGCCTACTCCAACGCTCAATGCTACTAGCGACGTGAACAGTTCTTAGCCGGCAGCCCTATCTCAGCCGGCTGCGTTCCTCCACTCCCCGCCCTCCACCGTGCATATTCCGGCCACATTCAACGCTCTGAGCAACGCTGAGAGCTCTCACTCGACAGCCGCGTTGCAGTCGGCGTTCGTTGCCGCAATGTCTACCAAGACCTAGCTCCATTATGTAAGCGACGCCAAGAGCCTCGGACGCCTAACCGTGTCACAACCCTGAGGGCTGTTTAAAATGTCTTACCAACTTGCCCAAACGTCCGTTTTAACCAGCAGCGTTTGCCTTCGCCTCCACGGATGCCGCCGCGTCTATTCCAACCACATTGCCGCCTGTTGCAACGAGTTGCAGCCAGACTTCTGCATCGTAGCCGACCACGCTTGTCGCAGCTCCTTCCACCCGATCGACCACTTCTGCCGTGCTGGACAGTGCAAATTGTATGTCCGCCAATGACCCTCCCAATGTTTTGAGCTGTGTTGCTGTCGCCGCTACCTCCTTGACCACCGCGTATCCGGCTGACGACTCGTCGGTGGAGATGGATGTCACGACGTCCCCAAAAAGCGACCATAATACGCCATCAATGGAAAGCGGCTGGAGCCCCGTCAGTACCAGCCGTAAACCAAGCCTCCAACGCCCGCCATCGCACCGAGCTCATCTCAGTTGGAGTCCAACATCCGCCCGGTACCATCACTCCCAAGCTGCTTCTTTACGACTTGCTCGCCGCCATCATCTCCGCCGCCCATCTCTCCTCCAAAACTAGTGCAGACATCACCCTCCAGGCCAAGCCAGCTCAGAGCATTGTATTTCTGATAACACTTTCCTCTCTCAACGCCCAGCTCCTACTCTCTCTCTCAAGCATCTTCAGCACCACGATGAGCTAATTGCCGTCAAAACATATGCACCCAATCCTCCAATTTCATGCCTCGGCGTCATTCATGACGTCGTCGGTCACTTTACTCCTGCCCAGCTCATACATTACCGTAAATCATCCACGACTGATATTCTCGCTGCTAGTATGATGGGAAGCACTGAATCAGTGCTCATAACCTTTGCTGGCACCGTCTTACGCCACTTCGTATATTTTAAACGCGTCGCTTTTCGATGCCGCCCTCATGCACTCCCACGTGCACCCATTGTTTTGCTCTGGGCGACCGTGCTCACCAATGCCCTCAGCACAGTGTTCCGGTCAAGTGCCGCCGCTGTTCTGCTTCTCTACCCGCAGATTCTACCGCTTACGTGTGTGCCCGACCATGGAGCATTCATTGCCAAGTAAACACTCATCGCAGTCTCAACACAACCTGCCCCTTCCCCCTTGCTAAACAACGCGAGTGTGCCAAAACCTCGTTTCTCCGGTGCACAGCTTTGCGCCAGGCCATATAGACAACCTCTTCCTCCGCCTCTTCTTTCGCTCATCATGCATTCCCTGCACCTCAGCATCCATCACTACCGGGCTCCTACGCCACTACAGTGAACCCTCTGTACCAGCGACCTTTTCTTCCTCGACTATACCCTCCCCGTTTCTGATTGACGGGAACCGCTCCTTCGATGTCCGGCTCACAATGCTGCAGCGCCACTATCGTGAACAGCAGCGCATGTCCCAAGATTTACAACAGCAAATCCACGCATTGATACCAACCCTCTAGACAACCACATTCTCTTACATCCCAGCTTACCGAGCTAAATGAGCACCGTGCCACGTTCATCAGTCCATCCTCTAACGCCCAGGTTGGCCCATTGGCTGACCGGGAAGAAACCACCACCACCACCGCACACCACACTAGCTTGGTTCTGCTCGAAACTTCGATCGCCCATATCCTCTCCACCCACCAAGCCCAATCCAAGCAATTGGAATCATTCGCTTCTATGCTCGGCTCCCTCCTGGAGCCACTACCCCCGCCCATAAAGAAGGAACGTGTCCCCGAAAACTCTTCTGTCTCTAATCTATCCTAGAAGGCACGTGGAAAGGACCTCGAGATTCTGCAGTGGAACTGCCAAAAACTTGGCCAAAATAAGACCCCCCTCCGCCAGTATCTGCTGACCCGCGCTTCCTACTCCATTTTCTCCTTCTCCCGGACACGCGCATGGCCCGCAGCGTACCAGGTTACCGCGCCTAGCATGCTACGATGGCCCCGCCGCTTGCGTCCATTTATGTACGCAGCGGCGTCCTCGTCGTCTCACTTGATATCCCCTCCAGCCTCCATTTATATTTAGTTGGTGTGGTGTGTTACCAACCCCCTTCCCGCATCTAGTTCGCCTTAATGCCTTTCTACAATCCCCCTGTCACATCATCTTTATTCACTGCCTTGGGCAAGCTCCTTCATTCTCTTCTCTCCACCACCTATTTCCTCCTTGGGGGCGAGTTTCTGTGGCCACAGGCTACATAATATCCGCCTAAAAAGAGAAATAGAATTCCTAGAGAGGCTCGAAAAGACTTGGTAAAGAACATGATCTTTTTTTTTCACTACGATCCCGCACGCAATAGTAAAAAAACAGCGAAAAAACATTCTGCCGCTGACCGGCACAAAATTCTTTATATGGTGCGATACAATATTCTCCTTCGTGCATGCACGATTGTTTATTGGCTTCGTTTTACTGACGCATGACGCAGACAACAGTCCAAATAATGAGTGGTGAGATAAAAATTTAACGACCCATATTAACGACCCGCCAGTAGAACGGATTTATTCGACCTTGCCGAATCAAAGCCGTAGCATTAAGACCTGAAGCTGTTGTAATTAAATCACAGATCTACAATTGCTCCCTACATACGTCTCGCCCATTTAAAAGGTCGACCACATATGACACATATGACAAGAACATCCGATGTATTGAAGCTTTATTATTTTTCTTCAATACGCGTGCTTTTGGGTTCTGCTTTCGTGTCCTTTATGCAGCGTCTGGAGGGTGCTTTTTAAGAGGAGGACCTGACGCACGTACTTGTTTATACTTTATCGTGGCCGTTTCGAGGCTCTAAAGAAATCTTCATGTGCCGCGACTCCTGCGAAAAAAAAGATAATAAATTAAAGCTCGGGGCCAATACACTCTGTGAAGGTGGAACGCCAGCGGAGCCGTCGTTGTGCTCCCAAATTCGCCCCTAATTCACTGTGTTAACGTGGCGATCGCCGTTATCGCCATGGTGGTAGCTGCTATCGTTGTGCTTTCAGTGTAACTTGCTTTTGTGGGCACAGATTCGCACTATAAACTGTTAATTTCGTGCTTCACAGTTTGCTACTGTGTTGTTGACCGTCACTACCACGTGAGGTCTGGGTAACTGCGCTGTGCGATAACATTTGTTGGCCGTTGAAACGCGGTTACCAGTGAAAGATAGACAAGTACACGTGTCAATAGGTACGCACACAAATTCTCGTATGACTTCTGTTTTTAAATGCGTAAGCATTTCTATGCCTACGCAAGCAGAAATGTGTCCGTCACATAAAGCAGTGCGCGGCTCATAGCACCTTAAGCAATGGCTCATAGCCACGTAAGCAAGCAAAAAAAAAAAAAATATCTACTTCTGTTTACTGTTCTTGAAAAGTCTGCCTATTGATCACTAATCTACTGAACATGCATATCCATGCGGTGAGACGTAAAAGGTTTAGCCTATAATGATGCGATTCTGCATGAAAATCAGCAGCTGAGTCTTCGCACACGAAGATTTGTTGAAGGACACGAAAATTCCATGGAACAACAGCGACAAGCACCTTCGGTGTAAAAATAGTTTCAGTCGCACGTGTCGCAATGTCACCTTAGAGGGCTGTGTTCACTGGACTGCGATTTCAACGACGCGGCTCGTGCGACACGCCGGGCTGCTTGCTTTCCAGAATTCCTGCGCACGCCTCATAACGCATCAAATTCTATGCAGAACGATGAATCTGCTTTGAACAGAAGCAAATAATACGCTTGTTTTATTGTCTCAAAATGCTTTCAAGAATAGATTTCTCTAGGGGTGCTTCACCGCGGTTACTGAAGTTCAATGCGGGAAGACGTAGAGGGCACTAATAACTGGATGTTGAACGCGGTGTATTGTCGGGTGTCTTCTATGTCCGTGCCATTCTGCCTATGTTACATGAAATTAGAAGATGCCCATCAGCAAGCCCATATAGCTACCCTCATGGCATAGACAGTATTCGGTGTTCTGCTCCAGTAAAGTCGTAATGCCAGCACAGTGAGATCCTCGTGCTGCCAGTGCTTAGTGCCAGTTTCACTGAAAACAAATTTACGTGCGACTATTGCTTGAAACTGTTCATAAACGATACCTGCTACCAGCCGCATTATTGCACCAAATGGATAAGCAACCAGCAACCCAAAAGAACAAGCCCTAACCCAAAATGAAGCCATAAATGTTTAGAGTGTGAATACGGAACGCGGAATGCATTTCGGAATAGGTTAATTGACCAAAGTAGGAACGTTCGAGCAAAGGAAGAAGGTTCAATTTAGCCTGATATTGCCTAATACACTGTAATCTCAAAATGTTTTATCTCCTTTAACTGCCTGGCATTAACCCAATGCTCAAAACAATGGAAACGGATTCAATGCCGTGGTGTCGAATGGCTTCTTGAATCTCCATAGTATACTGGATATTGTTCTGCTGGTAAGTATCAAACATGGACCCTATCTGTAAGCCCTTGAATGGGCTTTCTTCGTGAATATATATGAACAGCCATGAAATGAAATGGTTTTCATTGCGAATTTCATAATTGAAAGATCGCGAAATTTTTGAAGAGGCGAAATTATAGCTTTTATATATCGGCAAGATAGGTCTGCCTGAGTAGAAGAAGTACATATATTTAGCATTCGTGTGCGTCCTGATGTGTGGATGTGCCTGTATCCTGCTTTCAGTAGTATAATTGCACTGATCTAAGCGCCTTTTCAAGACATTACAACACATATTTCATTGGAAGTTGCGTTAATATCTGCAAAATAATGCCACCCAGTTATAACTAAGATAGCCAACACTCTCGGGAAAACAGTGATGCAGATCGAATGCACTTCTTGGAATAGAGGTGAGGCGAATTATTTACGCAGTGGTCATGTGTGTCTAATTCAATAGGCAGTGCGAAGGTGACTAATTTATTGCAACGTAATGTTTATACAGGTCGATGAACTCACTCAAGAGTCAGCTAACTAGGGCTCAGACGAACCCGCAAGGCAGTGTTGGTGTGAGCCCGGCTGTGTAGAATTTTTGTAAGCCATAGTGCAAACAACCTCAGCTCACTAGAACTTTGACGAGCCTGAGATAAAGTTTCGGTGAGTAAAATTTTTGCGGACCTCAGCCCCGAAGATGATTCAGGAAAAAAAAATATTTATGCACTAGACCCTTCTCACAACTGCTAAAGAAATCTTAGTCCAGAGATTAATGGTCAGGAGAGGTGTACGTAGAGAAAAGTCGACGCATGCGTTAACACACTTCAGGCTTTTATGTTCCCTTGTGTAACATATTCCTTGGACCAATGATGGAGCACGCGAACCAGAAGTTTAAAGGAACTGTTGAAATAGGTAGATACATATAAGCTAGCATAATATTGATGATTTTTTTTGGTTATGCAGAAGAGTAGCGTGGTCAAACAAAGTTTAGCCAGTCAGCATTTAGAGCTTGTATAGGCGCACAAACGAAAAAGAGACAACCAGAGATGACACCACCGCTACATTTGAAGAAGCTTTATTGTAAGCGAGAACAATATAAACCAGGTGTGTTTAGACGTGCACGTGCAGACGTGGACGGCCTGATTCTAGTCGACATTAGGAGAATAAATTCTAATTCGTGAAGGTGCATGACCTGGGAAGCTGTTTAACACATTACACAGAGGTGACACTGACTTTTCAACAAAGGACGAACTCATTTACGTTGATATTTATATACATTTCAGCGCACGACGGGACTGCCGCCCCGAGAACCCGTAGGAAACTAGACACGCGTGACGTTTCGACTGGACGGCCACCACGGGAGAGCGGAAGGCATTAGATACGCATGCGCTTGAAACTCAGAGAAAGAGAGGGCAATGCGAACGTCGAAATAGTCGACGTGGGTTAAAGTGTAGCATCTGCTTTTATCAGCTTAATATCTGATGAGGGTTCTATTTGGCCCCAAGATATTAAACTTATGTTTGCAAGTTGACAGAGTGTTTAAAGCTTGCTTCACCTCCGCGGCGGGTCGTCCCGGTATTGCACTATCTACGGGAACGGGTTTAAGCAAAATGGTACACTCAGCAACTTAACCGGCGTTGAAACCCTCAGGACAGCAACGGCAGGCACAGACATTCATTCTGGACCGACAACACAATAAATGCAATATAAAAAAAAGAAAAATGCAACATGAGATAAGACTACAAACCATAAGAAGCCAAGCAATCCGCATTTTACACATGAGCAACAGCAGCAGTGAAAGAAAAAAAAAGCTACAAATTCAGTTATTTTCAAATATTGCTGAAGAACGCAAAGTGCGGAACAGGACAGGAAGTGACATCGATGATAAGGCGTAAAAGTGCGTTTAACAGGCATGCTAAACGACGATATAGCAATTGAAAAGCATAGTTAGTGCGAGGATGTGGCTCATGCCAGCGTTCAGGCGACCTTGTGCTGTATCCTGTTCTGTTTATAGTTAACTACGTTAAGGACGTAACGTATGTATGGTTTTGTTTCTTGTCATTACGATAGGTTAACGACAGCCTGAAATCTAACATAGAGTGCAGCGTGAGCAATTTGAACTGTTTGAAGAGAGGTGCAATACGAGCATCTGCTGAAGCGTTACAGATAGTACAAATTAATTTTTTAAAGCAAAAATAATTGATTTATGCTGGTAAGAGGCGTCGTATTTCAAACCAGACAGCAGTACTGTATGTGACGCAGGAAGAGAGCATTCTAGAATCAAAGTGCGACATGCGTGGCAGCGTTTCCAAATAGACAGCATTCCAAGCCACTTGCGCAAGTTTTCCTGTTGTAAAGAAGTGTCTCTATGACCCGCCGTGGTTGCTCAGTGGCTATGGTGTTAGGCTGCTGAGCACGAGGTCGCGGGATAGAATCCCGGCCACGGCGGTTGCATTTCGATGGGGGCGAAATGCGAAAACACCCGTGTACTTAGATTTAGGTGCACGTTAAAGAACCCCAGGTGGTCGAAATTTCCGGAGTCCTCCACTACGGCGTGCCTCATAATCATAAAGTGGTTTTGGCACGTAAAACCCTATAATTTCAAAAAGTGTCTCTATGTGCAGCCGCTTCGCCAACGCGTGGCTCGGCTATGGTCGCGCTGCGGATTTGGGCTGCTTGCCGTTCCTGGTAGCTGTGCCCTTTGCATAACGAGCTGCCAATAAGCCTCTTCTGAATTGATGGAGGTGTTGGTCTTCAAAACCCCGTCGGTTGAAACCCCGGAGCTGCGATGAACAAAGCGCGCCATGGCTTGCCACGACTTGGATGAGCTGTTGGCCCGTCATGACCAACAGCTCATCCCAAACGGCGCCGTCGCAACTGTCTGTCGACTGCACGGGCGTTCCACGACAACGGGACCCCATGATCTTCAGCAGTGCAGATGAAGAAGACGTGGAAGACTGGTTTACGTCATACGATTGGGTAAGCGCGCACAACTATTGCGAAAACCCAGCCAAGTTAACTCACGTCATCTTTTATCTGGCTGGCCTAGCCCAACTCTGGTTTCACAGCCACGAATGTGACGTACAGGGGCGTAGCCAGAGGGGGGGCGTATGGGGCTTCAGCGCTCCCCCGAAATTTTTTCGTGCTGTCATGCGCCGCCAACCAAAACAACTCCCGGCGCGAGAAATCATGCTCGATTTTGTCTAGAATGTCCTTAATTCACGCTCGAAAAGACATTTTAGCTTGAACATTGCTAAATCGGGCTGGATTTCGCGGCAACGCCCATGCATCGGGAGTCACATATCGTAATGCAAGGAGTCTCACCGAGCACAAAATTTCAGGGGCGTTTTGAAGGCGAGCGGGCTCGTCTCGGCATCTCGCGGAGGCCGTGGAATCTACGGAGCGCTTGGATTTCAATTTTGAAACGTTGTGGGTATAAAGTTCTCATAACATTTTGATGCGAAAGGTCCATTGACATTTTCAAAGTCGTGCTTTAGATTTTCAATTCCGGAACTTTTTGGGTTTAATGCTGTTGTAAACATTTGACGCCAAAGGTGCGTAGACTTTTCTAAAGTCGTACATCGGGCCATACAACAAGACAAACCGAATCAAAATACTATCAGACAAGTTGACAAAGCACGCAGCGAGGTCCGATGAGACAAAGCGTTGTGGTGGTTCATTTGTGCCGTCAGGTCACAGAAAAGAATATAAAAAATTTTTTTTCACCTGCGCCAAAGCATCCATGTCAAGACACTAAAGCCACCATTGTAACTAAGTTCTTATTTATTTTTCTACCTAGACTTTTATTCGCGAGGATATATTGAGCCTCTTTGTCAGTTCCTTTCTTCTTTTTTTTTCTTCTCGCAACCCGCGGGCTGCCGATCCAGCCAGAGCGCATGCGTTTTTCTCGTGCTGCATCGATAACCGCGCGGCGCACTTGGATGCGCGTTTGTTTTTCTCTGGCCGACTGCATTTTCGCCTGGCAGAGTTTTGGACGCTTTCTGGCTAGCAGACGAGAAAAAGAAACAATGCATAGTCGCTCGCCGGCAGCACTGCGGGGACTCGATGGATTGCAACGCGTTCGCTTGAGCGCAACCTCTCCGGAAAATTTTGTCTCGCCGGTGTAGGATGCCGAACAGTATGCGTATGGTTTCCTGTGGACCAAGCGTCACACGTTTTCTTCGATATTCCTTCGGTAGCCACACTAGGTGCCCAAAGTAGGCATTCGATTGTAGCCCAACATGCTGACCTTTGCGCTATTCTATTTCGCCGCCCCCCGCCCCACAAAAGAAAAAAAGAAGACATTGTTGCGGCGCAGCGAATTTTCGAATGGTGAAAGTTCGATTTTGTTACTTCTTTCGCGGAATGTAATGGGCCACGGAACGCTTCAGTTGCCGGATACTATTATATTATTGTGATAGCAACTATATGAAGACTAGAGGCGTATTCCTGCCGTTGCCCTCATGTTCCGTATAAGTAAAGGCCAACGGTGATAACATCGTGACCGCGCGCCGCATGCTCTATGTGCGAGTGAAAGCATGGGGGGGGGGGAAGGGGTGAGCCGACGGTGGTGGCTGAGTCTTGTGTGCGCAAGGGAGAAAAGCGGGGAGGAAGCGCGCCGCCTTCCGTCGCACGCGATACATTTTGGGAGTGGAGGGAGGGGGGCGGGGTGCTGTGATCTGTGGTTTCGCAACCTGTTTATTTGCCTTGTTTGACGCACAATATATAGTGACTTTTTCTTAGGCACGTAGATTTATTGGTGACTTATGCGTATATTTAAATATCTTGTTGCGAGGTTTCGTGCATATGCACAGTGAACATTGTTTCCAGTGACAATTTTCATATTCATTTTCATTTCATTGTATATTCCATTGTATCTTCGCATTTCTAATGTACGAAGGCGAGTCAAATGAAAGTGAGAAAACCCGCCCCGCGCAATAATGGTTCGGTTCATTATTTTCGAGGCATGTGCGTAGCACATACGTATCTGATTTACAATTGACATGCAGAGGTGAGGTTAAATGTTCTTTAATGCTCTCATACACTGGGTTGAACATGGGTGTGTGACATAATGGACACTCCGAAAGTTGAACAGCTTGGTGTCGTGAGGTTTTTGACAAATGAAGATGTTTCCCAAAAAGAAATTATTTGCCGTATGGCTGCCGTATGCGTTGAACATTGCGTTTCATTGGCCACTGTGAAGCGTTGTAGCAAACTGTTCAAAGAAGCACATGAAAGTTACAAAGACGATCCATGGCCGGGCCAAAGCCACCGTGCAATCACCCCGAACACAATTGAAAAGGCCGTCGTTCCTCAGTGGCTATGGTATGGGCTGCTGAGCACGAGGTGGCGGGATCGAATCCCGGTCACGGCGGCTGCATTTCGATGGAGGCGAAATGCGAAAACACCCGTGTACTTAGATTTAAGTACACGTCAAAGAATCCCAGATGAGGGTGACGACTTTTTGTCTGCAATTGTGACCGGGGATGACTCATGGTGCCGCTACTACTAGCCTGAAACACTACGGCAAAGCTTACAGTTGAAACATTTGAATTCACCACTCCCAAGGAAAACAAAGGCCGTCATTTATGCCGGAAAAGTGATGACTTCTTTTTAGATCGTTAGGGGCCACTATTGATTGAATTTTCTAAAGCTAGAGAGACTCTAAATCGTTTCAGATATTGTGAATGGTCGGATCGGCTGCGTGTCGCAATTAAGAACAAACGACGTGGAAAATTGCGCATTGGGAACATCTTGCTTCACGACATTACCCGTTCACACGTCGCTGATGTTGTTAATACAAAACTGGCAAAGTTCAAGTGCGAAACGCTGCAACATCCCTCATGCAGCCCAGACCTGTTGCCTTGCGTCTTCCACATTTGGTAAAATTTGAAGAAACTGCTCAAGGGAACCAGATTCGTGTCGGAAGATGACGTGCAGTCATTTATGGATTTTTGAGGTAGCAACCCAAGGAGTTTTATGAGACGGGAATTACACGACTCGTTAGTAGGACAAGTGTCTAAATACTCATGGTGACTACTTTCAAATAAAGTACCCCGTTTGTCATATATTCGCATTGGCTCACTTTCATTTGACTCGCCCTCGTATATGTTGCAGAACTCCTGCTTTTTATATGTGCTCTCTGTTGCGACTATAATTTCGGAGCAATTACTCGCAATACACAACCGGTGACAGCTGCTCCTGCGCAATACATTCTAACAAAGGAAAGCGTCATTGAGATTTTCCCCTGGTCGTTGCATATGTGCGAAAATGTAAACAAGGTTGTTGAACGACAGACACACGCACACACACACACACACACACACACACACACACACACACACACACACACACACACACACACACACACACACACACACACACACACACACATATATATATATATATATATATATATATATATATATATATATATCTTAATCCCTCGACTAATTCTATAAGGAGGAGGCCGAGCTGCAAAGTGAGCCCCCCCCCGAACGAAATTTCTGGCTACGCCACTGGTGACGTACCTACATGGTCAGTCTTTAAGACTGCCTTTACGAATGTGATCAACCGCCCCACTGTTCGCAAGCTGCGTGCTGAACGCATGCGCGCCCGAGCACAGCAGGCGGCGGAAACGTTCGCCAGCTACATTCAACACGTCGTGGACCTTTGAGAGCGAGCCAACGCCGCCGTGCCCGAAGCTGACAGAATTCAGCACATACTGAAAGGCCCTGATGACGGTGCATTCCAGATGCTCCTAGCCAGGAATCCGTTCGGCGATTAAGTCATCAGCCTATTCCAAAGCTCTGATGAGTTAGGCAAGCAACACGCTTCGACTCGGCATCCGCTGCGAAGTGACCACTCGTTGGCGAGCCATGACACCATGCATGGCCAATACTGATTCTTTCAGCAGGTGAAGGACTTAGTCCACGAGGAATTTGCCCGCCAACTTTCGTTAGTCAACTTCCCTCAGGAGCCCGCTTCCAGTCTTCCACACACGCTCGGCACCCTAATTTCCGAAGAGGTCGCTCAAGTTGTCCTTTCTGCAGAACACCAGCCGCCTGCAGCCGCAAATCTCAAGACTCCACTGGCAGTATAGCATGTCACACGCCTGTCCCCTATGCGCAAGCAGTCTTAACTGTCGGTCAAGCCTCTTACGTGTACGCAGGAATTACGCAGACCTCCACCGGCGCCTTTCTCGTCCCAGTCCCAACCTGTGCCACCGGAAGCCTATGCTGCATCATGAACCGCAACAACGGCTAATCCTTGGAGGACGCCTGACAATTGTCCCATCTGTTATTCGTGCTGCACTCCCGGACACGTCGCTCGCCCGATATTGCCGCCGTCGCCCTCAAGCGTTCGGTGATGCCTCTCGACCGTTCCAGTACGGCAGCCAGCCCTTCCGCCAATACCCCGCTCCTTCCCCTCAACCGTATGCACGTGCTGACCTCCAAGAATCTCCGACGCTTCGCTTGCCATTCCCTCGACGACGCCGACTCTCCCCATTGCGTCGGCGACCCGCAGCATCCGAACAGAAAAACTGAACGTCGCAGTTCAGGAGGCAAGAGCTTCGCCCCATTCGAACTGTCTTAACTCCTCGCGCCTGTCCTGCTAACGTGGTCGAAATTTTTAAAGAAGGTTTTCCTACATTCGCTGTTGTGGATACCGGCGCAGCCGTTTCTAAGATAGCCACTAAACTGTGCCGTTCACTGCGCAAGGTGACCACGCCGCTTTCTGGACTGTCGCTTCGTACAGCAAGCGCGCAGCGCGCCAGTCCTCACGCAGCCTCAACTGTACGTGTGCTTATACACGGCATTGTTTATATCGTGGATTCTATTGTTCTTCCTGCCTGTTCGCCATACATCTTCCTCGGATGGGACTTCTTGTCGCATTATAAAGCTGTAATCGACTGCGTACGTGCGGAAGTGGAATTTTCCCCTCCGAGTGACTCACTATTGCTCGAAGACCGTGATCGCCCTTCTGAACTTGCCGTGCGCGAGGACACGGATATTTCGACTGGCTCCTTCGCCCTCTTACCTGTATCCTGCGATGGCATCACTGACGCAATCGTCCTCTTCACGCCGTCCGCCGTCTTCATGAGCCATAAAAGTCGACCAGTACCCTTCGCAACGCTTGACATCACCGGCAGCTGCAGCAATATAACTTCTACAATCCCCTCTGTGCGCCTATTACGTTGCTCGTTGGTGAATGCCTTGGCTTCGAGGAGCACTTCTACCCTTCGTCTTTAGTGAACGTCCTCGGAGAATCTTGATGTCGACCCCGGCCAAACATCTGTGATTTCGACGCTTCAGAAGACGTTCAGCAATACGTTTTCAAGTGCCATCGCAGATACCCTCACACCTGCCGAATGCGCCGACCTTCTTGGTCTCCTACACCACTTTAGAACTTCATTCGACGTTTCACAACTTCAACTGGGCCGCACGTCGGAAGTGCAGCATTACATTGACACCAGTTCGCATCACCCATGACGTCAAGGACCATACCACGTCGGGTCATACCTGCCCAAGTCGAAGATATGCTGCGCCGTGACGTTGTTCAACCTCCACACAGTCCCTGGGCAACGCCTGCCATTCTCATCAGCAAGAAGGACGGGCCCATTTGCTTTTGCGTCGACTACCGCCGGGGTAATAGGTAACTTGTAAGTAAGGTAATAAGGTAACAGGCTTCAGGGGCGAGAATTTTAGCGTGATGCCTTTCGGCTTTCCTACTCACCTGCTCCGCCTCAGAAATGTTTTGACCTGTCTAACGAACGCTGGCCTCCAACTCAACCTCAAATAGAGCCGCTTCGCCGCTCGGGAGCTCACCATCTTAGGCCACGCTGTGTCCAAGGACAGTGTTTTTGAAGACTAATCCACTTAGAAGACTTAAGTCCCAAGAAAGGGCTTCTGTGCTTGCTGCCAGCCAAGAGCACAATTAGGGAAAGCCACCATAAACTATTTCAAGAATGTTTGAAGCAATCATGAATGAAAGTTCAGGAGATACCCTTGCCTGCATGGACAAAGCTGTGTTCAAGGCACTGAAGCTGCATTTTCTCAATTATGTTATGTCAACGTTCAACAAGACACACCATGAAGAACTTTTGATAGCCTGCAAATTGAGCGTTTTGGGTGCCATGCAAATGGAACTAGAAACAGGAAAGTTAAGAAAGAAAATTCATCCGTATGTCGTGTAGGTATGAAAACACAACTACTTCTTCGCCTGAAAGGTGCCTCTTATTTTCAAACGCTCCTTGAACCTCAGCACGATAACTTTGTCTCAAGGCATTCAACTATTCCAGCGCAGTCCTTTTTTCAGTGTTGAATCTAGGAGTCTGTAGAAGCCTTAGCAAGTGCCATTGAAGCACACTTTTCAGAAGTAGGAAAACATTTTATTTTGAAATTTTAAGTGGGCATCGAGTGCATCGTGAGTGAGCATCGCCGCGCTACTTCTCCAACTGCGTTCACAATCACGGACCACCATATGGATGCTTTCAGGCAAAGCGGAGATTCCAAGACTTGTCGACTGCCTTTTTAAACAGTTTGTGCTACGACCATTCTTGTTATCTTAGTCTGCACCTGTAATTATGGCAGAAAATAAAGTGAAATCCGAACCGCTGGCTTATGAACTACCGCCAAACATAACGCCGCTAAAGTAGCGCTACAGTTTATGTCCACGCATCGATGATCTTATATATCTTATAACGACAGCAGGTTGAGATCTTTGCGAGACGTTCATGTTAGGAAACGATAGTAGTACACCGAGAGGCAAAGAAGAGAGATATGGACAACGCAAATTCCAGGCTAAATCCCTTCATCAAATCACTGTACTTTTAAACATCCGATGTCTCATGAAAAAATCGCCACGTTGAAATGCAGGACGGACGCATTCCTGAAACGGATTCTATTAACTCTAAAGCTGATTTTTAATGTGTTTCCTAATCCTCTTGGACTGAAAAACTCCCCCACCCTACTTCAATGGTGTGTTTGAAAAATATTGTGAACTATTCAATCATATTTTAATATTTTCTAATGTATTTTTGCCGTATATAAGTCATACGCATTGCTGAAAGCCCTGTAAATCGAGAATAACGAGGATAAAGCTCAAACTTTGTTTTGCTCAAAATTGTCTTCACTATTTAGGTTCCAGGTCTTCGCAAGGCACAGTAACGTCCACAAAAGTAAATTATTGAAATAGTTGGCACCACAGTTAACCTATAGCCTATGCTGTATAGTTAGCCTATACAGTTAACCTGCAGTTTATGATTGAAAAAGCGGAGCTGAACCTTCCACCGAGCTTCAGAAATTGCAGATTAGCAAATTTGCTGGAAACGTTCAAGGCTGCCACTTTCTTGGGATCAGCAGGAGTGTTCTACGTAAAATAATTAGCACCTATCCAACGTAAACATGTTTAAATGTTTGAAGAGCTGCCTGGTCAACAAGGCAGAAGATAGCATGCTCGGCATTTCAGTTACATATGGCAATGACTAAATTACAATTTATTTACTCAAGGAACCCTTTGGAAGAAACTGAGTTACCGTTAACGTTCAGAAGGGCCGACCACTGCAGTTGAAATCAGTGGCTTCAGCCAACGACGTGATTTCTTTGCGACTTTATTTTTATCACGCAATTAGGAACGTTCTAAACCTTGGTGCTTTGGGGGTCAGTCAGGAAGGCTTGACCGCATTATTAACTATTGTAGAAATGTCTTTACCCCAGCAGACCGTGCTTCGCTTTTCCCAAAAACAATCCGGCAGCATAGACACAAGTAATGATTTTGTGGAGCTTACCGGAATTTTTTAGGAGGAACAGCAGATATGACGTTTTCGAAGCAGCTCAGAAAAATTGAACCCTTCAGGGAGAATTCAGGCCCGAGCAAGTGGAATGTGTTTCTCATCAGCTGCTAAGATGATTACAACTTGCGGGCATCGTAAGAAGCTTGCCTTATTTATAACCGACAGAAATGCCCTTTTAACAAGTGCGACAAGAAGATGTTCCCACAAGAGAAAAACAAAGCAAATCTTAAACCAACTAGTAGTTCCTTTCAGCGCAGTATGGCGCAAGGTCTGTTACTGAACACGAACCGAAAACAGTATTGATCCACAACTTTCGATGGAGCTGAATCCGAAGACATACGGATATTTTTGAAACCTGTGTGAACCTCAACCGAACCTGAACGAAAACAAAATTATGTGGGTTACAATTTCGGCAAGAACGGGTTTAAGAATATCAGGCGACAACGAATGCTCAATAGTCAGTACTATTTTTTGAATACCTGCTTCCATCGGCGCACGCTACTAGGAGAATGTTAGGATTAACTGGTTGCATTGCGTGCGAGTATTGAGATTAAAAGCCGTTATGCAGCTTTTATCCTGCCATCCTTACCGCTTATGTACATCAGTGTTGTTATGTATAGTAAATAAACTTCAACTTCAATTCAAAACGATAGACGATGAGTAAGTGCTGGTAACTGCTGCCGTCTCGACAGAGACTCTTGCAATTCCAAAGTTGGTCATACGAGTTGTGTTCTGTGGCCGAGAAGTTGTTTTAGGGAGGACGCCGCAGATTGAAAAATTCTGGTTACTGTACCATTTCTGCTTAGAGTAAACTTTAAATTGAAGATAGATAAACTAGATAAGCACGGAGACCGGAAAAGACGATCTCCTCGAAGAGATAAATCAGCGAGCTTAGCTGCATGGCTTACTGTAACCATAACACTGCAGTTGCTAATCACTCTCGGCACCGTCTCAATGAGAAACAGCGGCTCTAAACACCACGCAAATTTGGCAGTTCTGGCGCGCTATGCTTCAAAGCACGTTTGGTGCTTAGCTTAACAGAGTACAACTCTCTTGGAGTTGTATAAATTGTGAGTGGGTCACATCGAGTGTGTCACATCCCTTTTTCTTCCACCCTTAGCCAGCGCAAGCCTACGCCTCATGCAAGGAAGGTCGACATACAGTTCAGCACAAACCGCCCTTGCTCATTATCTAGAAGCTGCAATGTCTTCACGTTAATAAGAAACATGGTAACCTGTGCGAAATGTCAAGTTCTGGCTTCTTTCCTTGCTACAAGCTAGGCGTTTGAAGCTATGATTGATCTTATACGATGCGTACTCGCGTTGTGACATGTGAAAAGCAAGACACTTCACGCTCATTAGTGATGGTCGTGACAGCCCGCCGCAGACTGGCGCTGGGCAGAAATGAGTGAATGACGTACAAGTCACAAGCGCGATTTCCAGGAATAAGATTTTGCTGGCAACTGCTAAAGTTCAGGCTCACAGTTCATGCCACAACTGCTTCGCACGCTCTCCTATGTATTACCTAAGTCAACGCTCATTTTTCACCTAAGAAACGAATCAAAATTTTCGATTGAAATTTCTAGGAGAAATACGCGCTTGTGACTTGTACGTCATTCACTCATTCACTCATGCTTCTGTTCAAAGCAGATTCATCGTTCTGCATAGAATTTGATGCGTTATGAGGCGTGCGCAGGAATTCTGGAAAGCAAGCACCCCGGCGTGTCGCAGGAGCCGCGTCGTTGAAATCGCAGTCCAGTGAACACAGCCCTCTAAGGTGACATTGCGACACGTGCGACTGAAACTATTTTTACACCGAAGCTGCTTGTGGCTGTAGTTCCATGGAATTTTCGTGTCCTTCAACAAATCTTCGTGTGTAAAGACTCAGCTGCTGATTTTTATGCAGAATCGCATCATTATAGGCTAAACCTTATACGTCTCACCACATGGATATGCATGTTCAGTAGATTAGTGATCAATAGGCAGACTTTTCAAGAACAGTAAATAGAAGTAGATATTTTTTTTTTGCTTGCTTACGTGGGTATGAGCCATTGCTTAAGGTGGTATGAGCTGCTCACTGCTTTATGTGACGGACACATTTCTTTTTGCGTAGCCATAGCAATGCTTACACATTTAAAAACAGAAGTAATACGAGAATTTGTGTGCGTACCTATTGACACGTGTACTTGTTTATCTTTCACTTGTGACGGCATTTCAACGGCCAACAAATGTTATCGCGCAGCGCAGTTACCCAGACCTCACGTGGTAGTGACGGTCAACAACACAGTAGCAAACTGTGAAGTACGAAATTACCAGTTGATAGGGCGAATCTGTGCCCACAAAAGCAAATTACACTGAAAGCACAACGATAGCGGCTAACACCATGGCGATAACGGCGATCGCCACGTTAACACAGTGGATTAGGGGCGAATTTGGGAGCACAACGACGGCTCCGCTGGCGTTCCACCTTCACAGAGTGTATTGGCCCCGAGCTTTAATTTATTATCTTTTTTTTCGCAGGAGTCGCGGCACATGAAGATTTCTTTAGAGCCTCGAAACGGTCACGATAAAGTATAAACAAGTACGTGCGTCAGGTCCCCCTCTTAAAAAGCACCGTCCAGACGCTCAATAAACGACACGAAAGCAGAACCCAAAAGCACGCGTATTGAAGAAAAATAACAAAGCTTCAATACATCGGATGTTCTTGTCATATGTGTCGTATGTGGTCGACCTTTTAAATGGGCGAGACGTATGTAGGGAGCAATTGTAGATGTGTGATTTAATTACAACAGCTTCAGGTCTTAATGCTACGGCTTTGATTCCGCAAGGTCGAATAAATCCGTTCTACTGGCGGGTCGTTAATTTGGGTCGTTAAATTTTGATCTCACCACTCATTATTCGGACTTATGTCTGCGTCATACGTCAGTAAAACGAAGCCAATGAACAATCGTGCATGCATGAAGGAGAATATCGTATCGCACCATATAAATAATTTTGTGCCGGTCAGCCGCAAAATGTTTTTTCGCTGTTTTTTTTACTATTGCGTGCGGGATCGCAGTGGAAAAAAAAGATCATGTTCTTTACCAAGTCTTTTCGAGCCTCTCTAGGAATTCTATTTCTCTGTTTAGGTGGATATTATGTAGCCTGTGGTCACAGAAAGTCGCCCCTAAGGAGGAAATAGGTGGTGGAGGGAAGAGAATGAAGGAACTTGCCCAAGGCAGTGAATAAAGATGATGTGACGGGGGGATTGTAGAAAGGCATTAAGGCGAACTAGATGCGGGAAGGCGGTTGGTAACACACCACACCAACTAAATATAAATGGAGGCTGGAGGGGATATCGAGTGGGACGACGAGGACGCCGCTGCGTACATAAATCGACGCAAGCGGCGGGGCCATCGTAGCATGCTAGGTGCGGTAACCTGGTACGCTGCGGGCCATGCACGTGCCCTGGAGAAGGAGAAAATGGAGTAGGAAGCGCGGGTCAGCAGATACTGGTGGAGGGGGGTCTTATTTTGGCCAAGGTTTCGGCAGTTCCACTGCCGAATCTCGAGGTCCTTTCCACGTGCCTTCTAGGATAGGTTAGAGACAGAAGAGTTTTCGGGGACACGTTCCTTCTTTATGGGCGGGGGTAGTGGCTCCAGGAGGGAGCCGAGCATAGAAGCGAATGATTCCAATTGCTTGGATTGGGCTTGGTGGGTGGTGAGGATATGGTCAATCGAAGTTTCGAGCTGAACCAAGCGAGTGTGGTGTGTGGCGGTGGTGGTGGTGGTTTCTACCAGGTCAGCCAATGGGCCGCCCTGGGCGTTAGAGGACGGACTGATGAACGTGGCAAGGTGCTCATTTAGCTCGGTAAGCTGGGATGTAAGAGAAGGTGGTTGTCTAGAGGGTTGGTGTCAATGCGTGGATTTGCTGTTGTAAATCTTGGGCATGCGCTGCTGTTCACAATGGTGGCGCTGCAGCATTGTGAGCCGGACATCGAAGGAGCAGTTCCCGTCAATCAGGGATGGGGAGGGTATAGTAGAGGAAGAAAAGGTCGCTGGTACAGAGGGCCCGTTCACTGTAGTGGCGTAGGAGCCCGGTAGTGATGGATGCTGAGGTGCAGGGAATGCATGATGAGCGAAAGAAGAGGCGGAGGAAGAGGTGGGCTACATGGCCTGGCGCAAAGCTGTGCACCGGAGAAACGAGGTTTTGGCACACTCGCGTTGTTTAGCAAGGGGGAAGGGGCAGGTTGTGTTAAGACTGCGATGAGTGTTTACTTGGCAATGAATGCTCCATGGTTGGGCACACACGTGAGCGGTAGAATCTGCGGGTAGAGAAGTAGAACAGCGGCGGCACTTGACCGGAACGCTGTGCTTAGGGCATTGGTGAGCACGGTCTCCGAGAGCAAAACAATGGGTGCACGTGGGAGTGCATGAGGGCGGCATCGAAAAGCGCCGCGTTTAAAATATACGAAGTGGTGTATGACGGTACCAGCGAAGGTTATGAGCACTGATTCAGTGGTTCCCATCATACTAGCAGCGAGAATATCAGTCGTGAATGATTTACGGTAATGTATGAGCTGGGTAGGAGTAAAGTGACCGACGACGTTATGAATGACGCCGAAGCATGAAATTGGAGGATTGGGGGCATATGTTCTGACGGCCATTAGCTCATCGCGGAGCTGAAGATGCGTGAGAGAGAGAGTAGGAGCTGGGCGTTGAGAGAGGAGTGTGTTATCAGAAATACAATGCTCTGAGCTGGCTTGGCCTGGAGGGTGATGTCTGCACTGGTTTCGGAGGAGAGATGGGCGGCGGAGATGATGGCGGTGAGCAAGTCGTAAAGAAGCAGCTTGGGAGTGATGGTACCGGGCGGAAGTTGGACTCCAACTGAAATGAGCTCGGTGCGATGACGGGCGTTGGAGGCTTGGTTTACGGCTGGTACTGACGGGACTCCAGCCGCTTTACATTGATTGCGTATTATGGTCGCTTTCTGGGGACGTCGTGACATCCATCTCCACCGACGAGTCGTCAGCCGGATACGCGGTGGTCTAGGATGTAGGGGCGACAGGAACACAGCTCAAAACACTGGGAGTGTCATTGGCGGACATACAATTTGCATTGTCCAGCACGGCAGTAGTGGTCGATCCGGTGGAAGGAGCAGCGACAAGCATAGTCGGCTGCGATGCAGAAGTCTGGCTGCAACTCTTTGCAACAAGCGGCAATGTGATTGGAATAGACGTGGCGGCATCCGTGGAGGCGAAGGCAAACGCTGCTGGTTAAAACGGACGTTTGGGCAAGTTGGTAAGACATTTTAAACAGAACAGCGCGTCTAACCGTGTCACAACCCTGAGGGCTGTGATAGGGTTAGGGGTCCGAGGCTCTTGGCGTCGCATACATAATGGAGCTAGGTCTTGGTAGACATTGCGGCAACGAACGTCGACTGCGACGCGGCTGTCAAGTCAGAGCTCTGAGCGTTGCTCAGAGCGTTGAATGTGGCCGGAATATGCACGGTGGCGCGCGGGGAGTGGAGGAACGCAGCCGGTTGAGATAGGGCTGCCGGCTTAGAACTGTTCACGTCGCTAGTAGCATTGAGCGTTGACAGAGTAGGCACGGAGGCACCGGAAGCGGCAGAAGAGGAGGCTGGCGGGGCATCGGTGGGTGTCGGCTCCAGGTTCTTGGTGAGACGTTGCATTCAAGAGGTGCCGGCGCGGCGAGTTAGAGTTAGCGCGGCGCCATGCCGCTTAGAAATTTTGGAGGGGCCTGGAGGGCCAGCATTTCGTGGGACCGGGATACGATTGGTGGCCACTTGTCTTTAACTTTTCACTGCGAGTATTTTTGAAAGAGAAAAGTTGCAAGAAACTAAACATCCGGGCTCAAAACGCTGACTGCTTCTTAGAGGCCCAAGACCTTTGCAGTCTGGGCAAGGACAAGTTGTATGAGAAAAACGCAACAGAGATAGGTCGTAAGGCAGAGCTCACGAAGAGACCACCTAGAGGTCACATTCAATGATTCTTTTGTAACCAAACAGTCATCGTGCATGCGACTGTTGGTCTCGGACGAGAACTAACCAGTGCACAACTGGCTAGTCAAGTGGCATGATCGGTTCGTCTGGCAAAATAGGAAAGACACAAGAGAAGCGACAAGCGTCATGCATGTGGTCGACCGAAGAAGCGAAGAAGAGAGACTGGTGTACGAGAAGACAGATACGTCGTGCTTAAAAGTGGTGAAGCCATCCGAGTCATGAATACCATGTCGACACGTACTTCGACCGTGTCTGAAGTAGGTACTTTGCCAGTGGCAAAAGGATTCCTCGAGGGCAAGGCTGCAACAGTACTTCGAGATACCGGCTGCAACACTGTCGTTGTGCGAGTAAGATTTGTTCGAAAAGATACGGGAACTAGAAGTCCAGTTTTCTTCTTGGACCGGACTGCAGATTACGTGGCGGAGGCGATCGTCGTTCTAGATACGCCGTTCCTCACGGGCGTCGGGCTGGCAAAATGCCTGCAGAACGCCCTTTATGAAGTGGTGCTCGGGAACGTTCAAGGTGCCCGTCCTGCAGAGCAGGCAGTCTTACTGGAGCATCGGCCCCAACATGAAATTAGCCATTTAGAAAGCACTGTGGGAAGCATGAATACCCCAGCAAGTCCGTCGATATCCACCCTCAGCGAGGACAACAACCGACAGTGTTCGCAAAATATAGTAGAGTATCTGCGAGTGTCCCAAGACGATCGAGACGAATTTCCGAAGGAAAGCACTACAATGGCAGGGGCAACAAGCTCCGCCTCCAGCCTACCTGTATTAAAGCCGCCGCGACTACTGTTGAGGAACTCGGTGACTCCTCTGTGATTTCCTCGGTGACTCTCGAGGAATTCCAAAGGAATTACGCGTCTCTATAGTGTTGTTATGAAAGTGTTGGAAACAGTATGCTTGTAAATAATCGCAAGAATGTTATTTTCTATCTTATGGAATCTTATACCGGAGACTTAAACAGTTATCTGGGAAGAAATAGAAACAGTTGATAGCACCTAGACAGCTGCGGCAGACCGTGCTGAAAGTCGAACACGAGGGATTCCTCACAGGACACTAAGGTATATCTCGAACGATTGACCGCATTCTCGCTAAATTTTGCTGTCCAGGAGTGCAATCTGAAACCAAGCAGTATGTGAAGTCCTGCAACGCTTGTCAGCGGACTGTTTCTCGACAGCTTGTCGGCCGCGCCCGACTTGGCACAATGCCAGTCATAAAAACCCTCTTTGCCCGTGTGGGCATCGATATCGTCGGTCTTTTATCTCCAACGTCTTACAAGGGCAACAGATACATACTTACCATGGTTGATTTTGCGACAAAGTACCCGGACGCTATCGCACTGCCCTCTATTGAGAGCAAACTGGTGGCAGAAACCCTAATGAAATTGTTGTCCCGAGTGGGTTTGCCATGCTAAATTCTCAGTGTTCGAGGGACCAGCTTTATGTCATCGGTCATGAAAGAGTTCAGTCGACTATTGTAGGTTAAGTAATTACCTACAACTCCATATTACCGAATAGCAAATGGGCTGCTCGAGTGTTTTAACAGCACTTTGAAGCGCTTGCTCGGTCGTATGTGCTAAGAATTACGAAAGAACTAGGATTGTTACCTAAGGCCCCTTTTGTTTGCTTATCGAGAAATGCCACAAAGGAGCACCGGTCAAATACTCAGCCAACACTCGAACACTCAGTCAACACTCTAATACTACGCTGGAGTTTCCTCCTGATGGACTATGACTTCCACGTCGAATATATTCGAGGATGCGATAATATTTGGCGCAGACTACCTAAGCCGACTATCTCGTGTCGCTGAGTAGTCTCCTCATGGCTCCATGTGCTAAGTGCGTGGTGTCAAATCACAAACGTCCAGACTGTTGAACTCTTCACTCATGCTGTGTTACGTACTATTTGCGTGTATCCGCCTTTACCTCAATCACTGCCTTCACAAGGCAGTGATTGTGCCTTCACCGCTTTACGGGCCGACGATTCAAGAGAAGCTCACGCCGGGCACTGTGGATCAAGCGGCGGGCCACGTCCCGACGTCCCCTGTCCTAGCCCTGCTGAACCGGGCTTCGCCTCGACTTACAGCGCTGTACTCGAAGGCTACCTGGCGGATCTGCCATGGCCAGGCTTCGCCCCGGCTCTTGACGCTTCCGAGGCACGCTTTGTTGCAGAGTTCATCGACGTTCTGCCTTGCCGAGACCGAGCTGCGCCGGGCTCTTGTGTAGCCGAGATAGGCTGCACTACAGCGTTCATCGCCGTTCCTCACCCGCAAAGGATACGCTGCGCCCGACTCCAGTGATGGTTGTAGTGACCTGCCGCTGAGCTACGCCCCAGCCAACGCTACCCCACCACTGTGGCTCTACTCTACCATAACTGGAACTGAGTGATACAGAGCAGGAACTTAGTTTAGCGACTAGAACGGAAAACCTGTTAAATGTACTATCTGAATTTATCTTTATGTGTATGGTCTTATGTTTGCGGTCCGTGTATAAATTCGTTCCTCTGTGTCTTGGGTGACTCCTTGGTACGTCTGGCTGACCTGCTCCCACACATTTGCCCACAGTGATCGCTTCATGTGGTTCTATGTCAGTTGTCTGTTGTCTTTCGCAGTCTACTGAGCAGTGTATGCGGAGGGTTCGGTGACTTATTCTGCCATGCGAATAGTCGTGGCAGGTTGTTTGCGAACCAGAGAGTATTGCAAGCGACTGTCCGATCCGATAAGCCTCCACAGTCGCTAGACCAACAGTCACTTCTTCAGCCTCCACTACCGTGCAGTCTTGTAGCGAAACATAGGTACTCCCTCTTACAGCCGAGTCGACCATCCGTGATACTGCATTCTTGGTTCCCCTTTTTCTGGTGTATATTGACGCAAGATCATTTCAAATTACGCGCCAGCCGCCTCCTGCGTCCGTCCAGCTGCTTACTGCTACGTGCGAAAGATAGCGGCAGTGAAGCGGGCAACACGGGCCCGCAAGGCACGCGCAATCGGAGCAATGTGCCATCAGCGCGGGACACGAGAAAAGAATAAGAGGTGCGGGTCTCTTGCGAAAACGGCTGTGGACGTTCTAGTGAGGCTCTCGTTTAGCTGTTTGTCGGGCACAAGTTCGCCCAAGGTGAAGTGATTAAAGCACCGTCACTCAACTGTACGTTACATATCTGGTGGAGGTGCGGGGTATGATTTCAAGCGCTTCTCAAGTTAGAGAAAGGAGCCCGGACTCACGGCGACTTGGACCCATCGAGTTGACTCCTGTTCACCAACGCAGCAGTCGTGGCCTACGTGGTGAGCCCCCCGAGTTTTCCCCTTTACGGATTCGATCGGAGCGTCAGCATCTGCTAGCGGAAACGCTACCGAGATGACAACTCAAACCACACCAACTCACATCGTGGTGAACTCGCCAATGACGCCACAGCCTTTCCACGGCGACACATTTGAAGACGCCGAGGACTGGCTGGAACGCTTTGAGCGCGTCACTGAGTTCAATGGATGGAACAGAGAGCGCAAGCTACTGTTTACTTCGCGTTAGAGGACAGCGCTCGAACGTGGTTTGAAAACCACGAAGCGACATTTGTGTCGTGGGGTGCTTTCCGACGGGAGTTGCTGGCGACTTACCCGAGTACCAACCGCAAGGAGAGGGCCGAAGCTGCCCTGCAAAGAAGAAACCAGCGGAATAACGAAAGCGTGGCCATGTATGTAGAAGACATGTCCTGCCTATTTCGCCGAGCTGATCCGAACATGAGCGAGGACAAGAAACTACGCCATCTAATGCAGGGCGTAAAACGGGAGCTGTTTGTAGGGTTGGTTCGGAGCCCGCCGCGCACCGTTGCTGAGTTTCGTTCAGAGGCGACAACAATGGAAAGCACGTTGCAACAGCGATCAAGGATGTACAACCGGGATATGAACATCACCTCTGTAGACGCAATTCCAGCCGTCTGTGGAAACAGCGTGGAGATCATACGGGAGCTGGTGCGATCTGTAGTGCGAGAAGAGCTCCAGAGGCTACGGCTTGACGAGAACGCTCCAACGCCCTCTTCGCTGGCAGACCTGGTTCGTGAAGAGGTCAGAAAGCTTGTCCGGGAACCACAGCTCAGTGCGCAGCCCCAAGCGCTACTACTGCGCCAACCGAGCGTCTCATATGCCGATGTGCTGCGGCAAACTCCCGGACGTGCCGAGCCCCAAGCGCCACTACTGCGCCAACCGAGCGTCTCATATGCCGATGTGCTGCGGCAAACTCCCGGACGTGCTGACGTCGCCGCCACTTCCTCTATGAATAGCTCGATGCCTCGAACTACGCTGCCGCCACCCGAGAGAAGATTCAGGAAGGCTGATGTATGGCGCACTCCTGACCGAATACCCTCTGCTACCACTGTGGGGAGGCTGACCACCTGTGCCCTGCCTGAAGCCGTGCCGAAGCCCTGCCTGGCCACTATCGCCAGGCAGGGCTTCGCGGCTTTCCGGTGAACGCACCTTGCCCCCGAAATGGTGAGCGTCCATTTGAAATGGAAGAGTATCTATCCACTCATCAGAGCTCCCCATACACCTACCAGCAACACCAACCTCGATCAACAGCGCCGTTGAGGCATCGGTCACCGAGCCCTCGCCCGTCTTCAAGCTCCCCCAGACGCCGTTCACAGAGCCCGCGTCGGGAAAACTAGAGTCAGCGACCTCAGGAGGTAAGGTCGCTTACAACGCGAAAAGACAAGAACCTCCATCGATGACTCCGAGCGACGACGAGGGACTCAGAAACCAGTGTCATAAGAGCGACGTTGGTTCCGATTTACGTGTGTTTGTTGACGGTTACGAAGTGAACGCGTTAGTGGATACAGGTGCAGATCACTCGGTAATAAGTAGTGAGCTTGCCAGGAAACTAAAGAAAGTGCTGATACCATGGAAAGGGCCACAAGTTCGCACCGCAGGAGGACACCTCATCGACCCCACTGGCAAGTGCACGGCTACAATAGGAATACGAGGCTTCACGTACGTCGCTAGCTTTATCGTCCTTCCAAAGTGCTCAAGAGAGTTGATTATTGGCATGGACTTCTTGCAGAATAATGCCGCTGTAATCAACTTGCGGGAATCATGTGTTTCCTTTTCAACAAAGCACGCTATCGCAGCATTCAACACTGAAGAAAAATTCGACGCCCTTTACATTGCCGATGACGACATGATGCTTCCTCCTAGATCCAGCGTAGCCGTCGCAGTAGGAAGCGACGCGTTCAGTGACTGCGAAGGAATTGCTGACAGCAACACCAGTCTCCAGCTCGAAAAAGGGATCTGCGTGGCAAGAGGGCTCGTTCAGCTGCGTGGTGGATGTGCCAACGTTTTCCTCACTAATTTTGGAAATGAGGTGCGACATGTTACGAAGGGAACCGTTATTGGCAGCCTTAATAACTTCGTCCAAGTTACAGACCTGAGCAGCCCAGAGATTTCAACATCGAAATTCCAAGATGCGGATTCTGTCCTTGCAGCCGTCGACATCGAACCAGGTCTATCGCCCAGACAGAAGGAGCAAATAGAGGCCCTCGTAAGAGAGTTCGCCGAATGTTTTTCAATGTCATCCAAAGTCCGGCGGACATCTATTGCCAAACATCGGATAATTGTCGACGAATCAGTGAGGCCTATTTGCCAGCATCCCTACCGAGTGTCAGCAAAAGAGAGAGAAGCTATAGGAAGTCAACATAAGGAAATGCTGGAAGACGATGTAATTCAGCCGTCGGCAAGTCCGTCGGCGTCGCCTGTGGTACTTCTAAAGAAAAAGGACCAGACCTTGCGCTTCTGCATTGACTATCGGAAGCTGAACGCCGTCACAAAGCGGGATGTGTACCCACTTCCAAGAATCGATGACACTCTAGATAGACTACGAGATGCCAAATTCTTTTCCTCCCTGGACCTCAAAAGCGGCTACTGGTAGATAGAAGTGGACGAACGAGATCGGGAAAAGACGGCATTTGTGACGCCAGACGGACTATATGACTTTAAAGTGCTTCCATTCGGCCTTTGTTCCGCACCTGCCACGTTTCAGCGGATGATGGACACTGTGCTTACCGGTCTGAAATGGCAAACCTGTCTCGTTTATCTTGATGATGTCGTGGTTTTTTCTACCGCCTTCGAGCAGCATGTAGAACGACTGCGGGCTGTGATGAACGCCATTTGATCAGCAGGGCTGACGATAAAACCGCAGAAATGTCATTTCGGCTTTCGCGAGCTTCTTTTCCTCGGCCATGTCGTCAGTTCAGAAGGCATTCGCCCGGACCCTGAGAAGACTGCGGCCGTGGACAAATTTCCAAAACCAACCGACAAAAAGGCTGTTAGGCGATTCTTAGGACTTTGCGCCTACTTCAGACGCTTCGTCAAAAATTTTTCAAGGATCGCCGAACCACTAACGCGGCTAACAAAGGAAGACGCGCCTTTCGTCTGCATGAATAGCAGGAGAATGCTTTCAATGAGCTCCGAAAGCGTCTTCAGAACCACCCAGTTCTTGCTCATTTCGACGAGGAAGCCGAAACTGATATTCACACAGGCGCAACCAATCTAGGACTCGGTGCCGTCCTCATTCAGTGGCAAAACGGAGAGGAACGAGTCATTGCGTATGCTAGTCGAACACTTTCGAAGGCTGAAGTGAACTACTCAGCGACAGAAAAAGAATGCCTCGCGGTGATATGGGCCATCAGCAAGTTTAGACCACACCTATATGGCCGACCCTTCCGAGCTATCAGCGACCACCATTCATTGTGCTGGCTGGCGAATCTCAAAGACCCATTTGGACGGCTAGCAAGATGGAGTCTACGGCTGCAGGAATACGATATAACGGTCGTATACAAGTCCGGTCACAAGCACAGTGATGCTGATGGCTTGTCACGTGCACCGATTGAATACACGGAATCTACGCTTAGGGAAAATGAACATGATTGCCCGTTCCTAGGAGCTGTGACAACATCGCAAATGGCTCAGCATCAGCGATCCGACGCGGATTTACGCCTGCGCAGTGATTACCTAGAAGGACACCCTGTTGACATTCCACGAGCTTTTGTCCGCAGCTTGTCGTCGTTCATCCTGAGAAACAATGTCCTGCACAAAAGAAATTTTGAACATAGTGCAGAGACTTTTCTGCTCGTCGTACCTTCAAAGTTACAACTCGAGATATTGGAAGCATGCCACGACGACCCATCAGCAGGACATTTAGGAGTGAGCAGAACATTCGCACGCATCCGCATGAAGTATTACTGGCCAAAGTTATTGAACTCTGTGCAACACTACGTAAGAACCTGCCGGGACTGCCAAAGATGTAAAATACCACCATTCAAGCCAGCAGGCCTACAACCGTTACAGCCACCGGAAACTCCATTCGCACAAGTGGGAATGGACTTACTTGGCCCCTTTCCCACATCGTCATCGGGAAAGCGTTGGATCGTAGTTGCAACTGACTACCTAACTCAATATGCCGGGACAGGGTCTCTTGCCAAGGCAACGGCCAGTGAAGTCGCTGATTTTTTCGTCACTAACATAGTACTACGGCATGGTGCTCCTAAAGTTCTCATTACGGGCCGAGGAACCATTTTTTTTATCCATTTGACACAGTTCGTCATGAAACTGACGCAGACAAGTCACCGAAAAACCACCCCATATCATCCGCACACAAATGGACTGACTGAACGACTGAACAGAACGCTGACTGATATGTTGCCAATATACGTGGACATGGAGCATCGAACATGGGACAAGATACTAACGTACGCCACGTTTGCGTACAATACCGCTGTGCAAGAGGCGACTCAAATGGCACCTTTCCAACTCGTTTTTCGCCGGACCGTCACCACAACCCTAGATGCAATGCTACCAGTAGATGAGACCTTCGAAAATGACAATGACGTCAGCGACTTCACACAAAGAGCTGAAGAAACACGGCAGCTGGCGCGACACCGCATTCAGCAGCAGCAACAAACCGACGCGGACCGATACAACTTGCGACGAAGAGACGTTAAGTATGCACCTGGAGAAAAAGTCTGGGTGTGGACTCCCGTACGGATGCGCAGCCTATCAGAGAAGCTTCTTCGTCGTTATTTGGCCCGTATAGGATAATTTGCCGAATCAGTCCATTGAACTACGAAGTTGCTCCAGAAGGTCAAGTAACCTCATCACGACGGCGGCATCGAACACAAGTCGTCCATGTCGTCCGAATGAAACCGTACTGCGACAGGCAATAACTGCCCCCGCCTACCAACATTGCGAATTCCTGACAGTCTGGAAACCACCGCCTTCTGTATGCGCATCGGGACGATGCACACTTGGAAGGGGGACAATGACGCAAGATGATTTCAAATTACGCGCCAGCCGCCTCCTGCGTCCGTCCAGCTGCTTACTGCTACCTGCGAAAGATAGCGGCCGTGAAGCGGGCAACACGGGCCCGTTAGGCACGCGCAATCGGAGCAACGTGCCATCAGCGCAGGACACGAGAAAAGAAGAAGAGGTGCCGGTCTCTTGCGAAAAGGGCTGTGGACGTTCTAGTGAGGCTCTCGTTTAGCTGTTTGTCGGGCACAAGTTCGCCCAATGTGAAGTGATTAAAGCACCGTCATTCAACTGTGCGTTACAATATGGCTGCGTCCACATACATCGTTGCGTTTTGGGGAGCGCGAGTTTTCTGAAGGTATTCGGCCCTTGCCTCTCTGTGTCCGTTATAACGGTTGGGGCCTATATTCCTTGGGATTGGTGCTATTTTAAGCATGCTGCGGTAGTCATGGGGGATAATTTCAGCAGATGAGTAGATTAAATTTTACAAATATTTTGCTACAAAACACGCGTATAATTTGGTCCTGATAAAGGCAGATTTATAGTTCTTCATTACACTGAAATCATTACAAAACCTGGCGACAAGCATCCCTGAGTGTTGCACGAGCCGCGTCGTTCAAATCGCAGTCGTGTGAATGCAACCTTCTGAAGATCACACTGCGACGCACGCGACTGCACAATTTTTATAGGGAAGCTGTTTATGGCTCGGTTCCGTGGACTTTCGGTGTCCGTCAACAAAACTGCTTGTGCAAAAGCTCAGCTCTCGAATTCGACGCAAAATCGCTTCATTCTGTACAAATGCTTATACGTCTCACCACATGGAATGCATTTTCACTAGATTAGTTATCATGAGGGGATGCGCGACTCTCAAGCGTCCCCTCATATGCTGCTATCCCCATATGTCTTCCGTCTCCTGTGATCCGGCTTCTACGCGTAGGTTATTGCCGGTGGCGCTCGGTCTGGTGACAGCGCACCCAACCGCTACCTAACGGCAAGGTTAGTCGGGTATGACAGGGAGTAGGCTCTCCCTCTTTGGGTCGAGATCGGCGAGCGGCGCTGATTTTTTGCGGGTGTGCCATTCCATGCTTCTGCGAGACCGTCTCGCGAGGCCTACACTGCAATGGACGCACACGATCGTTTGAACGTGCCACCGTTCGCGTGACCGTACGGGTGAAGGACCAGGCGTGAGTGCCCAGCATGGGGCAAACATATTCACTCGTTATTCGGTTGCGGTAAGTCGGATTTCGTAAATTTGTGGCGCGCCCATCGGCATGTTCTGTGTGTTCCGAGTCGGCTAGCAAGCATTAGTGTATGAACGGTACAATAAATACCCTTGTGATTGTTTGCACTTGTGTGTTGTCGTTCCTTTGTCCCAAGAGTACGGGTGAGACCCCCGCAATCAATAGGCACAATTTTCAAGATTAGTGCGCCCTGAGGAGGAGGAGGAGGAATAAATATAAATTTAAGAAAGCAGATTTGAGACCTAGGCCTCTACCTACATGACGGCCTCGAGCCCTTGGGCCCTGACGGCACCTTCGGCCTGCTAGATTGCCTTAAGTTGGTCTTCCCGTGCACAGATGAACAACGCGGTCTCCCACTGCTCTCTAGTCGTGTGTATCTTATTATGTGTGGGTCTCCGAGGGCAAGACCAAATCATATGTTATAGGTCCACCCTTTCTTGACAGTATCTGCATCTATGTGTGTAAAGGTCCGGGTAGTAGTGGTGGTAGCCAACCGAGTTCGGTTATATTGACACGTGTACTTGTCTTTATCGGGCGACACGTTTTGCCGCCTAACAAATGTTATCGCACAGCGCGGGACGCGCATGCATGTATCCGAAGTTTCTGGAAAGTTATCGATGCTTCTATCCGCTGTCTGTTGTCGCCGAACCTTGTGTTATCTGATTTCATCGCTTGACACGAATGGTGTAGATCTTTGTAGAAGGCATGCGGGTCCCAACGTTTAGTCTGGAACATTCGATGACTGCTCTATAAAAGCCGACGCGCTTGACCCGCTGATCAGATTTCGACGATCGCCGACCGTGTTCGCCGCTATCGTTGTGCTATAAGTGTAGCCTCTTTTGTGGGCACAGGTTCGCCCAATAAAAGTTAGTTTTGTGTTCCACAGTATTGCTACTGTGTTCTTTGACGTCACGACCACGTGACATCTGGTGGAGGTGCTTTACCTTCATGTACCGGACGCCCCCGACAAGCCGTAACTCAAGCCCGGACCGCAAAGACAACACCAGCGCCGTCCCGGAACATCGAGCAAGCCGCCGTCTTCAACAGCTGCCCCCGGAGCACGGACTGTTACCTGAGACCAAGAAGATTGTGCCCAAGGCAACTCCAATGGCAGCCCCAGCGTCCCCCATCGTGCTGCAGCAGCCCAGGGAACCACCGACGTTCCGCGGTTCCACATTTGAGGACCCGGAAAGCTGGCTGGAAACGTATGAGAGGGTCGCTAAATTTAACAGCTGGGCAAACGAGGACAAGCTGCGACATGTTTATTTCGCATTTTAGGACGCCGCCAGGACGTGGTTCGAGAATCGAGAAGCCACCTTGACGACGTGGGACCTGTTCCGAAGCGGCTTTCTGCAAACATTTACAAGCGTCGTGCGAAAAGAGCGAGCCCAAGCTCTACTGGAGACCAGAGCGCAGCTGCCGAATGAGACGATCGCGATCTTCACTGAGGAAATGAACCGTCTGTTCCGCCACGCCAACCCGGAAATGTCCGAGGAGAAGAAAGTCCGCCTGCTAATGCGTGGTGTAAAGGAGTAACTTTTCGGCGCAATGATACGAAGCCCACCGTCGACCGTAGAAGAGTTCCTTCGCGAGGCCACGAGCATTGAGAAGACACTCGAAATGCGGAACCGGCAATTCAACCGCCGCACGAGCTCGACAAACTACGCCGGAGTTCAGTCACTGGCCACCGACGACCTGCGCGAGACCATCAGGGCAGTTGTACGAGAGGAGCTTCAAAAGATCTTCCCTTCATCGCAACCTCAAGTGGCCACAGTCGCCGAAATTGTCAAAGAAGAAGTTCAGCGATCGCTCGGAGTTCCCGAGTTACAACCACAATCATCGCAGCCCCAGCTAGAAGCGATGACCTACGCCGCCGTCGCCCGCCGTCAAGGTCCCCCTCCACGACCGCGGCAGGGCCCTGCAACGCCGCAATTCCGTCGACCACCGCCGCCGCCGCCAGCGCGCCCACCCGTCGCCCAGCGCAGCTACCCGAGAAAGACAGACATTTGGCGAGCCCCCGACCACCGCCCGCTCTGCTATCACTGCGGAGAAGCCGGCCATGTGTATCGCCGATGCCCATACCGCGACTTGGGACTGAGAGGGTTCGCCGTCAACGCGCCGCGTCCACAGCTTGGAGAGCGCCCACGTGACATCGCCGACTACCTCGCCGCTACTCAATGGAGCCCTCGACGACCGTCCCGTTCGCCGTCACCAGGTCGCTACCTGTCGCCGCAGCACCGACCATACACCGGGCCAGCGCGGGGCCTCTCTGCGAGCCCATATCCGGAAAACTAAAAGCAGCAACCGATGGAGGTGCGGTTGCTGTTCGTCGAACTGACGAAGATCCTCCGCCACCGACGAAGACGACGAAGAAACGATCTCGACGACCTAATGACGACACGCCGCCGTCCCGAAGAAGTCGGGAAGCCAAGACTACACCGACGAAAGACGACTTGACGACGCGACGTTCCAGCTTCAGTTCAACACGACGCAGCCGTGATCCGACGCCAAGACCCAACTGCAACGCCAGACAAAGAACCACCGACCTTGACGTGCTTCTCGACGGCCACGCAGTCACTGCCTTAGTCGACACAGGGGCCGATTACTCCGTAATGAGTGGACACATCGCCGCCCAGTCGAAGAAAGTTAAGACTGCATGGGAGGGTCCCCAAATTCGGACCGCTGGAGGACACCTCATTACGCCAACTGGAATCTGCACGGCAAGAATTACCGTTCATGACCGGACTTACCCTGCAACCTTCGTTATCCTCCAACAGTGTTCGCGAGATGTCATTCTCGGCATGGACTTCCTGAACCAACACGGCGCAATCATTGACCTGAAGTCGAAGTCCATAACGCTGTCGGAAGATCAAGTGATATCGTCGGAGAGCTCTAGTAGTCACCGTGCCTTAAGTGTGCTCGAAAGTCAAGTCAGCATCCCGCCTCGCTCCAGCATTGTCATTTCCGTAGGCACCAAAACGCCTGCCGACGTAGAAGGCGTCATCGAGGGTGACCAACGTCTACTGCTAGACCGTGAAATTTGCGTCACAAGAGGGATCGCTCGACTGCATGGAGGAAAAACTGAAGTGTTGCTGACAAACTTCAGCCAGGAGTTCAAGCACATCAACAAGGGCACGACGATCACGTACATCGAGGAAATTCTGGAAACCAGTAATGCGTTTGTCCTCTCGGATTCCGCCGCATCTACCCCGACGACCATGGTTCCCGAACCAGACTACGACATTAATCCAAGTCTCTCCGTGATTAAGCAACAGCAGCTCAAAAGTCTGCTCCAACGATACAAAGGTAGCTTTTCGACGTCATCGAGGATTCGACAAACAGCAGTCGCCAAGCATCGCATAATAACCGAGGAGAGCGCTCGACCACTCCGACAGAGCCCTTACCGAGTTTCGCCGCGAGAACGTGAAGCTATAAGAGAACAAGTCGAAGAAATGCTGCGCGACGACATCATCCAGCCGTCGAAAAGCCCGTGGGCATCCCCTGTTGTCTTGGTGAAGAAAAAGGACGGCACCTTACGTTTCTGCGTCGATTATCGTCGACTGAACAAAATCACAAAAAAGGATGTATACCCCCTACCACGGATAGACGACGCATTAGATCGGCTCTGCAACGCAAAATACTTGTCGTCGATGGATCTCAAGTCTGGCTACTGGCAGATAGAAGTCGACGAGAGAGATCGCGAAAAGACCGCCTTCATCACGCCAGACGGCCTCTACGAGTTCAAGGTCATGCCATTCATACTCTGCTCGGCGCCTGCAACATTCCAGTGCGTCATGGACACGGTGTTAGCAGGATTGAAGTGGCAAACCTGTCTTGTTTACTTGGATGACGTCGTCGTCTTCGCCGAAAATTTCGACGATCACCTTAGGCGGCTTGCGACAGTACTAGAGGCCATCAAGTCATCAGGGCTCGCTCTGAAGCCAGAAAAGTGCCTCTTCGCTTACGATGAGCTTCTGTTCCTAGGCCACGTCATCAGCAAGTCTGGAGTTCGCCCCGACCCGCAGAAGACAGCTGCCATTGCAAAGTTCCCGCAGCCCATCGACAAGAAGGCAGTGCGTAGATTTCTTGGCATGTGTGCCTACTACAGGCGATTTGTCAAGGACTTTTCACGTATCGCTGAGCCGCTGACACAGCTAACTAAATGTGACGTCGAGTTCAAGTGGGAAACGCCGCAGGCCGACGCATTTCAAGAACTCAAACGACGCATGCAGTCGCCGCCCGTACTTGCGCACTTCGACGAGCACGCCGATTCCGAAATCCACACTGACGCCAGTAGCCTAGGCCTCGGTGCCGTGCTAGTCCAGAGAAAAGATGGTCATGAACACGTGATAGCTTACGCTAGCCGGTCGTTGTCAAAAGCGGAAGGCAATTATTCTACAACCGAAAAGGAATGCCTTGCCATCGTTTGGGCTACAGCGAAATTTCGCCCGTACCTATATGGCAGGCCATTCAAAGTCGTCAGCGACCATCACGCTTTGTGTTGGCTAGCGAATTTAAAGGATCCTTCAGGACGGCTGGCGCGGTGGAGCCTAAGACTGCAAGAATATGATATCACTGTAACCTAGAAGTCCGGACGAAAACACTCTGGTGCCGATTGCCTATCACGCGCCCCCATTGACTCGCCGCCGCAAGATGACGAAGATGACGGCGCCTTCCTCGGCATTTTAAGCGCAGAAGACTTCGCTGAACAGCAGCGAGCAGACCCGGAGTTGAAAAACCTCATCGAGTATTTGGAAGGGCACACCGACGTTGTCCCTAGGGCATTTAAGCGATGGTTGTCTTCGTTCTCGCTTCAAAACAACCTACTCGTAAAGAAGAACTTCTCACCAGTGCGCGCCAACTACCTTCTTGTTGTCCCGTCAGGACTGCGTCCAGAAGTATTGCACGCCCTACACGACGATCCAACCGCTGGGCACCTTGGATTCTCCCGGACGCTGTCGAGGATACAGGAAAGGTATTATTGGCCGCGCCTGACCGCCGACGTCGCCCGTTATGTCAGAACATGCCGAGACTGTCAGCGACGCAAGACACCACCGACAAGACCAGCCGGATTACTACAGCCAATCGAGCCTCCTTGCCGACCATTCCAGCAGATCGGGATGGACCTGTTGGGACCCTTTCCGACGTCAACAACCGGAAATAAGTGGATCGTCGTGGCGACGGATTACCTCACCCGCTTCGCTGAAACTAAAGCACTGCCGAAAGGTAGCGCCGCCGAAGTAGCGAAATTCTTTGTCGAAAATATCCTGCTGCGACATGGCGCCCCAGAAGTCCTCATCACCGACAGAGGAACGGCCTTTACAGCAGAGCTCACCCAGGCCATTCTGCAATACAGTCAGACAAGGCACAGGAGGACAACTGCCTACCACCCACAGAGGAATGGTCTTACGGAGCGGCTGAATAAGACCCTCGCCGACATGTTAGCAATGTACGTCGACGTCGAACACAAGACCTGGGATACCGTCCTGCCGTACGTAACATTCGCTTACAACACGGCGGTGCAAGAAACAACACAGATCACGCCGTTCAAGTTGGTTTACTGCAGGAACCCGACGACGACGCTCGACGCCATGCTGCCGCACGTAACTGACGAAGAGAATCTTGACGTCGCTGCCTATCTCCAGCACGCCGAAGAAGCCCGACAGCTCGCTCGCCTGCGAATCAAGAACCAGCAGAGGACCGACAGCCGACACTACAACCTCCGACGACGCTTCGTCGAGTACCAGTCCGGCGACCGTGTTTGGGTATGGACCCCGATACGCCGACGAGGACTCAGTGAGAAACTACTGCGACGCTATTTCGGACCCTACAAGGTCATCCGACGTATTGGCGCACCTGACTATGAGGTCGTGCCAGACGGCATTTCGCATTCACAGCGACGTCGCGCACGACCTGAAGTGGTCCACGTGGTGCGTCTTAAACCGTTTAACGGACGCTAACGAACTTTCCTTATTTTGTTTTTTTTTTTCTTTGCTACGAGTGCTTATTTATTACTTTCGTTTGTTTGCAGCATCGGGTCGATGCTTTTTAAGAGGGGGGTATTGACACGTGTACTTGTCTTTATCGGGCGGCACGTTTTGCCGCCTAACAAATGTTATCGCACAGCGCGGGACGCGCATGCATGTATCCGAAGTTTCTGGAAAGTTATCGATGCTTCTATCCGCTGTCTGTTGTCGCCGAACCTTGTGTTATCTGATTTCATCGCTTGACACGAATGGTGTAGATCTTTGTAGAAGGCATGCGGGTCCCAACGTTTAGTCAGGAACATTCGATGACTGCTCTATAAAAGCCGACGCGCTTGACCCGCTGATCAGATTTCGACGATCGCCGACCGTGTTCGCCGCTATCGTTGTGCTATAAGTGTAGCCTCTTTTGTGGGCACAGTTTCGCCCAATAAAAGTCAGTTTTGTGTTCCACAGTATTGCTACTGTGTTCTTTGACGTCACGACCACGTGACAATATACCTGTTTGTAAGAGGCGCCATGCTGTCGCTTCCCGTCTACTTAGCGAGCAATGTGCCGGGATGAAATGAGCCCTTCCCAACTTATAGTTGGTGACCTCGTTAAAGGTGGTCATCCAGTCTCTCTCGGTTCTCAGTATTTGGATGTGATCTGCTGGGCCCGTCAGTTCTCGAGCCGGGTTCTATGCTATATCGTTTCCGGAAAAGGAGGAGTGTGCGGGTGTCCATATGATGTGATCGTCTAAATCTTCACGAATGTTGGTTAAAATTCTCAGCGCTTCCGGCGAAAATCTTCCTCTGACATAGTTCTTGCCGGCTGTCTTGGAGTAGCTGACTACGATGTTAGCCTCCGTGGAGGCTATTTCCAGTGCTTAGGGAGCCTCCTCCGCCACCTCCGCCTTTCCTGTTTTTACAGTAGCACTAACTCTGAAGTCACCCGCTAGACTCGTAGCAACTATCCACAAACTCATCTACTTGCGTACTCAGCCGCGTCCACATAAACCGCGTCCCTGGCACTACGGAATCTTTTTTTGGAGAGCGCTCGCTCTTGCGATTCTTCTATCTTGGTGAAACTCCGGGTGCATGTTTCTGGAGATTGGGGGCACTAAGAGCTGCTCCCTTATTTTCCTTGGAATGTCTCACCGCAGTCCGCGTTGTGCTTCGTAGATTATTGCGATGTCGTCTAAGATGCGTCTCTCCGTATAACTCTGTGTGAGCCTTTCATACTGCGCCACTTACTGGGCCTCAATAAGTTCGTCTAGCTTATTGTGCACGCCGAGCGCGAGAACTCGTTTGACGTATTTGCTGGAAGTCCCAAGTCTAGCCTGTACGACCTTCTTATAATGCATTCTACCTTGGCTTTCTGCGCAGCGTAGAACTTGAGGTAAGGGACCACATATACAATATGAGTAATTACAAATATTTCTATTATTCCGGTGATGTTGTGCTCTTTCATGACATAGTTTGGGTTGGATGTCTGCTTTATTAGTCTGATTGTTAGTTGAACACTGTTATCCAGACGTGTAATGGTTTCTCCATTATGGCCATTTTTGGATATGCGGAGTCCCAGTATTCTCAGGCTATCCACTATTGGTGCCTGGTGCCTTCTACTATGACAACAATAACTGGCCTTTCCTTAATGCTTTTCCAGCCGTTGCATGTGGGTCTATAGAGCAGAAGTTCTGATTTTTGCGAGAAACATCTTAGTCCTTTGTCTCTGACGCAGTCTTCAATCATGTTTACTGCTGTTTGGAGGATCTCTTCCACATGCCCATCGCGTCCAGACGCCACCCAGAGAGTGATGCCGTCCGCGTATGGGTTGTGTCCGGGTCATTCTTTTTTTTTTTTCGAGTCTCGCAGGGAAACCGATCATTGCCACGTTGTATAGAAAGGGACATAAGGGGTATTCCTATTACCTAGTCTGATCGCCTCCGACTTGGCTTCTCCAAAGGAAATCTATGCCGTACGATCCCTCAAGAAGTCTTTGACGTAAGCGCATGTTCACATCCTCCATCTAGCTGTTGGAGATTTCGTAGTACTGCCTTTTGCGTGACAGGGTCAAATGCCTTAGTTAAATCGAGACCTAGTATCGCCTTGGTGTCTAATTTTTTCTCCCACATCTATGATCTGATATTTTACTTTGAGCATAATACCCTGCGTTGATAACTTGGGTCGAAATCCAACCATGGTATGTGGGTAAAGACCGCCATCATTCGTGTATCTCGTCATGCGCGTGAGAACCACATGTTCCCTGAGTTTACCGACGCAGGATGTTAGCGATATGGGCCTTAAGTTCATCAGGTGTGCTTTCTTTCCAAACTTCGGTATAAAAATGATGTAGGCTGATTTCCATTGACTAGGAATGCCACCTTGCTTGCAGCAGTTATTCATGTAGTCTGTGAAAGCACGGATGGATGCATCGTAGATGTTCCTGAGTGTTTTGTTGCTTATCCCATCAAGTCCTGGTGCAGCGCTGTAATTTCATCTTTGACTTCTGCCTCCGCAATTCGGTATCGAGATCAGAATTATCCTTAGCCAGGTAATCCGGGAGTCACCTCTATACACATCTCCAGCGCACATCCTTTGAACCTCTCGACAGAGATCTTCTGTACCGTCGTAGTTGTGTATAACATTCTGTTGATAGTGTCTTTGTACGGTGTTTTACTCTCGGAGTCCAAGAGGCAACGGAAAATGTTCCAGGTCTAACTTGCAATCCTGTTGCTTAATTTCCGATTATGTTTTTGCTTTTCTCGCCTTTTGAGCGTAGTAGCTTGCACTTCACACGTGTGCAACAATCTGCTATCTCCTCTATCTCTGCCTCATCTGGGACACTTTCGGTAGTTCGATTAACGCTTCCTCGTACTTTCTTTGCCGATTTCTCGATGTCCGTTATAATGTCTTCAACATCTTCCTGTGGGAGTTTGCGAAAAGAGTCCCGTTCTACAATTTTCAGTTCTCTACCCACCTTTTTCCTTGGATTTGCTTTTACCGTTGTGATGACGTAGTAGTGGTCACTACCTATGCTTTCCTGCATGTTTATCCATTGAGAATCTGATATAGTCTTCTTAAATGTAAGATCTGGTGTCGTCTCGTTGTTTAAGCTGTTTCCTATTCTGGTTGGTGCCTTAGGATCTGTTCTGAGCGTTAGTCCTTCGTGCTAAGCGTAAGCCCAAAGGCTTCGGCGCTTAGCTTTCTCTATGTTGTAACCCCAAGGCTCGTGCGGCGCGTTAAGATCGCCGACCACGAAGCGCCTGTTTTTCCGCTACGGTCAAAGTTTTGCGGAAGAGTGGAACGAATTTGCGCTTGTGTCGGGGTGGACTGTATATGTTATGTACAGACATTCCTCTTCTTTAAGGGAGGGGATTATTTCAATCAGGATGTGGTCTATGCCGCCCATACCGGTATCGTGCTTGACAGCCGATAGGTTTCTCTGTATCAGCGTCGTGGTGGTTAGCTTGTCGCCGGAAGCACTGTAAGATTTATACCCCGATAATTCTGCCAACCCCCCAGTCTCCGGCAGGGCGATGCCAACCTGCGTCTCCTTGGTTCTTACGAACCGCTGCAGGTTTCCTCGCTTGCGACAATACCCGCGGCAATTCCATTGCCAAATCTCGTATTGGTTACGCGGCCCCATGTTGATTTACCTCTTCTTTCCCGGTGGCCTTGCAATTTTCTACCACATTCGGCCTGCTGTACGCTTTGCGTTTAACCGGTTCTGCGTCTACCGATCGAATATCCTTTGGCGTGCTTTCTAGTGCCGTCACTCAATTCTCTAATTCATCGAAACGTTGTTTATTCTCTATATACAGGTTTGTCATTTGTTGCTGTAACCCATCGAGCATTTCTTTAAACGTTGACATAACGTCGCTCATTATAAAACCGCCCTTTTCCTCAGCCCTTTCTTGCGCGCTCCTTTTGTGTGGTGGTGCTGCCCCGTTCGCTTGTGTAGGAACGGGTGTTCGAGCTCGACTAGGCGTCGGCGTCCTACTGGCGGAGGGTGTGTTGGTATTCTTTCCTTGTTCCTGTAGCTTTGTGCTTTCTGCCCTAAGCTGCTTGATCTCATCTTGAAGCGTTGCATTCTCTCAGAGAATCTGTTCTAACATGTTTCTAATCTGTGCTGTTTCCTGTTCTAGGGTGCACTCCTTAGCTTTAGGCTATTGAGTAGCAGTGCCGGAGACGGCGCTTGCCCAGCTCACCTGTGATTTGCGCCCGTCTCCCCCTCGATTAGTTCTCGCACGGGACCTCGACCTTGATCTCGTCCACAATCTGGCCCTGGACCTGGAGTGTCCGTGACCGGCTTCCCGGAGCTGCCTCGAGAAGAAACCGGGCCGGTCACTTGCGTAGTTGTTCCTGTTTTTTTTTTTTTTTTGTAGATTGATGGCTGCTTGCTCGCTACCGCCGTGTGGTTATTGTTGTTGTTGCTCCCTCTAGCTTTTTTGTTGTTGCGGTAGCAGTACTCCTCATCTTGGGCATCTTCTTCCCTCCTCCGTAGCTGCCAGCGGCGTCCCCTGACCAGGTACGGTACCTTGTATCTTGCCTTGCACTTCTTTTCTCTAGTGTTGTGGACTTTGCCGCAGAATTGGCAATCCGCTGCGCATTTGTGAACCTGCTGTGGATTCTTGCACCCGAACCCGCGGCTAAACTTGTCTTCAGGGTTGGGGCACACGTCAGCCCTGTGCCCTGTTCTTCCACATGCGGAGCATATGTCTATCTGTTTTCTATACAAGGAGCATTGTATAAGTACCGCTCCATACGTCAGAAATCTTGGGAGGTGAAAACCTTCAAATAATACGATAACGTTGTCTGTGTTATCCATTCTCTTGGCGTGCAAGACCCCAGGATTGTACGGCGTGACAAAACTGGTAACGATGTCCTCCGGACTCTCCTCCATGGATATTCCTCTGATGAGACTTTGGATGTGTTATCAGAAGGTGCTCTGTAAGCGCTCACTTCAAATTCTTTTTCTCCAAAGCGGAACTAATTGATAGCTCCATATTTCCTGGCGCGCTCCTCGGAAAGCGTGCTGAGCTCCACTATATTTTGCTTTCTGTTTATACTAAAGCGGTCTTTATCGGCTTTCTCTCGACCGACCTCGGCAGCGTTGCGTATGCAGCGGTAAATGCGATCCAGCTTGTAGTCCGACACGTTAAGTGCGCCATGTGGACGCACGATAACTCTGTAGTCTTCTTTGGGTACGTTAGGCTCCCTACTTGCTTCTCGCAGCTTGCATTCGTTTTTCCATTTGCTTCCATTTGTTCAATTCCGCTGCATCGGTTTTACGCACCTCCTCACACCAGCCTGATTATTTTCCGAACTCCTCTGGTTGCATTTCTTCGCCTTCCACGCTCACGAGCTCCATCATGGCAGGAGGCCTGGATATCTCCGTCGGCGCGATAGGCCGAGGTCTCTCAGCCACCGCCGCGGCGCAGACGTTCCAGGTGTCGAGAAGTTCACACTAGGCGTAGATCCCCTTCCACGCGTAGCGGGAGAAAAGAACGATTGATGGCCAGAAAATGGGCCTACCAGGTCAAGAATGGTATCCCTGAGGTAAGTGTCACTTGTTATTTCAATTTTATTGGACTTCTCCGGAAAATGCCATTTTCCGCTGAGAATCATACGAAAACTGCGGAGCCGACGCGACGTGCATTCGCAATCCATGGCATCTTCTTCCCCCGTGCACTGTGAGGTAGATAATTTTTTTTATTGCTTGCTTACGGGGGTATGAGATATTTTGTTAAGGGGGCACCAGCTGTTCACTGTCTTATGTGACGAACACATTTCTCTTTTAGTAGGCGTAGAAATGCTTACGAGCTTAATAAGAACCAGCAATGCGAGAATTTCGGTGTGTAGCTATCGTCACTCATGCTTTATGAAATGTATCCCCCACAATTATATGACAATCGGCCGCTAAGGCTACTGTATCATTAGGCTCACTTTCATTTACTTTTAATAATTAGATAGTTCAGAGTGAAGTTGTAAGGGTTGTGAAATTCCCGTCTGCTTTCAATACAGCGGCTCTTACAGGACCGGAACGGACAGCCCCATGTTTGTTGACTAGGATAAAGCTCTAGTCCTTTCAAGTTTCATTAAGCTAATTAACTAAGAAGTATGCTCAATAGCAAGTTACAAACAAACGCGTTTTGATTCGTGCACTCCTTTTGACTGCACCTTGGTCAATCGTGTTTTATTTTGTGGACTCGTTTGGCTTTGCTGCCCAACCACGTTCACACTATGGAAGGGGGCGAATTTGGTAGCACAACGATATCTTTGCTGGCATTCCACATTCACAGAGTGAATTGGTCCCCAATTTTTGTTGTTGTTGTAGTTGCAGTCCTCTATGTGAAGTAGTCTTTAGCGGGAGAAAAACGGTCATCGTGCGTCAAAAACGGTCAAGTACGCGCGTCAATGCCCCCTGTCTTAACGGACATCGTCCAGATGCTGCATACGAACCGTGAAAGCAAAACCCAAAAGCACATTTAGTAAGGATATATAACGAAGCAAAAAAAAAAAAAATAAAGGCTCAGAGACCGTTAGTGTTCTTAGAATGGCTTAAAGGAACACTACAGTGAAACAATAAATCAGTTTAGGCTAATGAAGCGTTGTTTGAGAACCCTGCAGCCAGTCATTTAAAAAAATAGTTTGATTATTATATGAGAAAATGATAGTCCAAGAATCAGTATTTGAATTTCGCGCCGAAACCCTAGCGCCGGTACGTCAGCGTGACGTCAGGGACTCCAAAGTATGTTTTCACATTTGGGCCGCGTTGGCTGAATAAAGGTTCCCGAAACTTGCCATGTTTAATATTTGGTTCCTTTAGAACACAATGTAGTGAATCTGTACCACTATATATAATTAGTAGGCCCTAGAAGACGCCATCAAAATCCAAGACGTCACAGCCCCCAGGTGCAGGAACATAAGTAGGCGTCGCCACCCGTATTTCTTTCTTGCGCTTTTTCTGGCTTACCAAAAGTATTATCGTTGTAGTTGTGGTGTTTTTGGTGATGTAGAAAGGTAATTTAATGATGCAGAAGAAATCATTTTTCACTTTAGTGTCCCTTTAAGATATTCTACGTCGACGAATACAGGTCCTGCGCGGCGCCACTGTGTTCACGCCATCCCGCCCGGCGAAACCTCGTAGTGCAGTGCGCCAATAACTCGGATGATCTTGTTTGGTTCGAAATATCACAGGTAATCAAAAGCGTCATATACGGGCGACCTTTTAAGTGGTTGAGACACATACGTGGAGCAATTTTAATAACCTGATTTTATGACAGACAGCTCGAGCTTAAATGCAACAGCTGTGATCCTGCGAGGTACAATAAATATGCGCTTCTCGTCAGTATTTTCGTCCTCGTGCGCCCCATTAAATTTCGATCCACTCACTCCCTATTTCACCTTTTGTCACCCTCATACGTCAGAAATAGAGAAGCCAATGAACAATGACTATGCACGAAGGAGAAGATTCTATTGAAATATTTAAATACCCTTGAGCTGCTCAGGTGCAAAATCTTTTTGCGCAGTTCTAAATATTGTTTTCGGAAATCCCGTGAAAAAGAAGAGCATGATCTGCACGTCGTCTTTTAGAGCCTCCCTAGGAATCTTATTGCTCTTTTTAGGTTGCTATTATAACGTCTGTGGCCGCAAGAAGTTTGGAAACTACGCAGAGGAGGTAATACAGATACGATTTTTTCATAGTTTTGTACCAAGCATCTTTATTTCTCGGGACAAAATTCTTCCTGCTTCCGCACTTTCTTCTCTCCTGTGATAATATTCCGACTTCTATACAGCGTTACCCTAACAGCTAGTGACGATTGTATTTACATATAAGTGCTCAAAATTCTACACAGTTTTAACTGTCATGAGGTACTCAATATCCTTACACGAAAATAACTGATATTGAATCGACGCATTTTCGTTGCAACATAAAATGTTGGTAAAGGTTGTCAGAAAAATAACCATGGCACATGTAATTTATGTCATCCGCAGAACTTGAACTGCCACTTTTATCCAAACCGTAAGTTGGCAGAAAATATGGCTGCAAAGCGCAATATTGCAATGGCACGTTGTCACATTAACTATACTTTCTACAGTGAAGCACGCTGACCGCTTTTCGAGTGGAATAATGGAAGGTTAACGCGGCTCTTAATTTTGTATGTAGTATAGGTTTGCTATGTGCCAAGATAATGTTCAAGTGTTTCGTATTTGTGACGGAATAATTCGTCTCGCGTATGATGAGAGTTCGATCTGCGCATGCCACCTAAAGGTCTGCGAACATTCCAAACTCTGGAAAAACCAACTGAATATTGTCGTGCTTGATTGGGTCGTCGAGTTGAAGGCATTATTCGACTTGGAACTCAAAATCGAACAGTCAGTTGTCTGATAGCAATTAGCATTCCTAGGATAAATCAGCCACTTTTTGTGGTCAGCCTGTCTATTGGTCTGTCTATCTGCCTATCTGTGTCTCTAGCCGTCTTTACGCCAACTTTGTAGCGCATCGGGTTGCTTTGCTATGGGACCGGGTTAAAAACCGACCCTCCGACCATCTTAGATCAATGGGCAGGTCACGCTGGTTATGTGCCGCTCTTTAATGAACCTCTGTGACGTCAACTTCGGTAAGCTATGTGACACTTAGTGTGTGCTGCTTTTTATAGAAAAAAATATTTCTTCTCATCTATCTAGTGCCCACGCGGAATCAGTCCATCTAAGACATAGCCAGGCAAACTTCTCATAAAGTATATTCACCCAAGTGCCGCGCGAAATTTGCGGCCGCACCACGGCATGACTCAGTGTGTGCAGAGAGAAGCAAGAGAAGGAAGCGCGGTAGCACACAGGGATCATGCATGACGCGTCTCAGTGTTGGCAAAACACTGTGCCACGACCTCACTTTGCTAATCGCACTGTCGTCGAATTTCATTGTGGCGAGGGTCCTGCGGCAATTTTGTCAGATATATTACGCCATTGACTGCAGACAATTAAGCACGAAATTGGAGCGAAAGTTAGGCATCTTTCATTCTATCCATAGCGTACATACTGCATTATGCAGACTACAATGCGTCACTTATTCGGCCACAATGTTCCAGCTAGACACGATCACTCGCAATAAAACGTTGTTTAGACGTAACATTCGGCATTGCATAATGTTTGGCATTACTTATAGGCGGAGCACGTGTGTCCTGTCTTCGGATAAAACGTAATACATTTTATTTCAACAGGGTTTATAGCAGAGTAACACCATCTTTCAGGACAGTCGTAATTACATATCTAGGAACGGCGCTTTTTCTCTTTACAGATGACAGTTTATGCAGATAATCATTGCTCAACAATCAGATTTATAAACTTTCTAGGATAATGCATGACCGCGTCTTATCCTAAGAGCTGCGTACTTGGGAACAATGTGCCTCCCAGCTCCTAATGGTCCGTTTGAGTTGTTAATGAAGCGTTCGTAGTGTTATTAAATTAAGCAGTTTCATAGCAGACACAGCCTGTTCTTATGAATACGAGGATCTGAAATCTGTTTGATCATAATCATCAGTCGGTTGTACAGGATTCGCAAACTCTTGAGAAATATTGACACGTGTACTTGTTTATCTTCCTCGGCAACAAATGTTAACAAATGTTATCGCACAGTGCAGGATATCCCACAGTTATCGCACAGCGCAGGACCGCGCTTGCATATATCGGAAGTTTCTCGAAAGTTATCGTTGGTTCTGTCCGCGGTCTCTTATCACCGAACATTGCGTAACCTGAGTCCATCGCGCAACGCGAATGATGTAGAACGTTCTGGAAAATACGCGGGTTCCAGCGATTACTCTGGAACCTTCGATGATTGATGTATAAAAGCCGACACGCTTAATCCGCTGATCAGATTTTAGACGATCCTGGACTGTGTTCACCGCTATCGTTGTTCTTCAAGTGTAGCCTGCTTTAAAGGATACAAGTTCGCCCAATAAAACGCTAGATTCGTGAATCATAGTTTTACTGCCTTCTTCACCGTCAGTGCTACGTGATATCTGGTGCACATGCTTTACGTTCATGTACTGAAAAGCCGCGATCCAAGCCGGAACGAAACCCGACCACCAAACCAACGGCGCCCAAGACTAGCGAGCTATCCGCAGACTGCAAGGACTGCCCCCGGGGCGCGGACTTCTCTCTGGTACGACCAGGTAGACCGTGGCCAGCTCGACAGCCGCAATGACAGCCCCAGCGTCCCCCATCGGGCTTCAAGAACAGAGGGAGCCCCCTATCGTACGTGGAGCTTCGTCGGAGGATCCGGAAACCTGGTTCGAAACCTTCGAAAGGGTCTCGGTCTTCAAGAACTGGACCTCTGAGGAGAAGCTGCGCCACGTGTACTCCTTGGAAGTTGCCGTGAAGACATGGTTCGAGAACCGGGAATCTGTCCTTACAACGTGGGAGCCGTTTCGAAATACCTTACTGAAGACCTTCACGGCCATCATGCGAAAAGAAAGGGCCGAAGATCTATTGGGAGCTTGATTGCAGCTACCGAACGAGAATGCTACCGTATTCACGGAAGAAATGTGCCGTCTATTCGCCATGCCGACCCAGAAATGTCCAAGGATAAGACGGTTCGCATACTAATGCGTGGTGTGAAGAAAGAAATTTTCGGCGGAATGATACGAAGCACATAAAAGACCGACGACGATTTTCTTCGCGAGGCCACGAGCATCGAGAAGACACTTAAAATGCGGAACTGGTAATTAAACTGCCGCACAAACTCTACAAACTACGCGGGAGGAAAATTCCTGGCAACCGACGATCTCACCGAGACTATCAAAGTGGTCGTACCGGAAGAAATCCTCATGTTGTACCCAAGGTCGCAGCCTCAAGTGGCCTCAATCGTCGAAATTCCGCAAAATAGCTTGAGGAATCGCTTGAAGTTACTTAGCTGCAACAACGACCACCGCTGCCCCGGCCGGAAGTGATGACCTACGACTTTTTACGGTGATGCGTAGTGCACTTATCGGGCGGGACGGCATTTGTATCTGTCAACTTGCAAAGCTTGTCGGGCTTGTTGGGAGCAGAAAGCCAACTCTTGCATTTGTTCTTTGGGCCAACTTTTTGAAGAGTTGTCTTTCCTGCTCCCAGCAAGCACGGCAAGCTTTGCTAGTTGATGGATCCAAATGGGCCCCACGAACACCGCAACAACGTAAACATTGGCACCGGTGGGTTCTTGGCGATTCATTGTCGCGATCACGGCTGCAAACCTATCGAAGACGACTGCCTGATTTGGTCCCGTGGCAGGACGCACCACAACCGTGAAATAACTGAAGCGCTGGTGGTTGCGAAATTGGGCGATAAATGTCTTAGTTTCCATTCACTTGCTCTCACAGAAAAAGGACTAAGTTTCTTGGAGGCGGCATCACATGACTCATAACTATGTTGCACGAATGCGCAGTTCGTTTTCTTCATGTAAGTGCACGCGCAATCTATGCTGCTTCACATATGTAAACCTATTCATTGGCACAATAAATTTAGTTGAATGTGTGCTCTTGGTGTATGTTCTTCTTCGGTTACGTAAGTGTCTTGTTTTGTTGGGCGATAATACTTGAGTCGACCCCCACCGACGGTCGAGGGTACGAATACGACTGAAAATGTCGTTGGTATGTCCTAATTGTACCTCCATGATTGATGAACTAAAGGTTCTGCGTTCGAGTGTCTTAATTATGGCAGCTATAACGTAAAGCTATTCCATTCTGCTTTTTTTTTTCCTATTCAGCCACTATCGTTCCGTGATTAGTCAAAATGGCTTGGGCTCAGGACATATGGGTGTGGTGACCATCCATATGAACGGGACCCGAAGCATTCTTGCCTATGAGGGAGGGCTAGGGGCCGATTGAGAATCAAAACAAATCGGAATAGTTTTATCTTATAGCGGCCTAGCTCCTTATTACTGAACTGTGCCTTAATTCAGTTTGCCGTAATAAGCACGAAATATCGTTCGTTTTACTCCCTCTAAATGTCGAGGGTTCGAGTGCCCTAATGAACCCTATCTTAATGAAGTGTGCTTGAATGACCTTCGCACTAATTAACACCAAAGTCGTGGGTTTAACTCCCACAGATGGTGACACATCAGTTTGGATGCCACTGAATTCTTGTCTGACCAAAGGTCGAAGGTTCGACTCTCACCTTCACCTCGGGTTCACGCTTTCTTATAAAAAAATTGATGGCCTAATTTCTCCTAATTAACACTAGCGATCGCGGGCTAGACTCCCACCAGAGGTCTTGGGTCTCACTTACAGTAACACAAGAGGTAGTGGGTTCGACTCGCAGCAGAGGTCGAAGGTTCGACTCCCTATGTATTTGGCTGCCACGATGCCCGGCGGTGTTGAGCTGGACATCGGATTTTACATCCCATGAGCTGTTTAAGGCTTTCGCCTTAATAGATGTATAGCAAGACTTGCGTATATATTTACTTCCTACTAATGATGTCGAAGTCGGGGTTTCATTCGCCGAAGGGCAGCTATGGTCGGTGTATCCCTGCAAGTATCCATTCGTGCTGTCCTGCCTGTGCTAGTAAACAATTCTTCCCATCGTATGTAAAATCCATAAGTTACGAAGTGCGTGCACCCCTCTTAACGGATGCGTGGTGAAATCACTTGGCAGCATCATTGTCGTCCAACCAACACAGCCGTTCGGGTCCTTACGAGCGCCGGCGCGCCACTGGACACTGCCCAACACAGGCTAGCTTTAGACGGATTAAAAGCATGTCGGACACAATGCTGACTTGTCCTGTCAACTCTACGCTGACTTCTGCCGAGATATGCGATCCTGCACTGTCACGCGTCACCACCATTTGGCGAAACCGGACGTGATGCAGACTGCATATTTCTGTGACACCGACTGCCGTGGTTCTGACAAACGCTACACATTCTACGGGCGAAAACCTTCCCGAGTAACGTGATCAGCACTGCAGGTGGGTGGTAGCCGTGAATTTGCGCAGATACAGCGACTATAATACTTAGGCGTGGTTGCGTAGAGATCAATCACGTTTTCAACTTGCTCGCATCCGATCTCAAGGCAAAAAGTTTCTCTACGCTGTCGCAGCGCTCTCATCCGTGGCCGTTGACGAAGTGGCAGATCTACTGGACGTCCCACTGTCTGCCGCCGCCTAAGACCTCCTGACAGCAATCCTGCTGCACTGCACAGATGCTTTCCTGGGTTCTCAAATTCAGCAGGTTCTGTCAGCTGAAGAAGTCATAGGCCACCACTCTAGCACCCTTTTTTACCCACAATGACAGCTGCTCGGAGAAAATTGGGTATTGATTCACGACACTCTTTTGGATGAATTGCTCATAGAACGTCTCTCAGCTAACGCAGATGGTCCTGGCGACAGCTTCAATTGTGTATTTGGCTGGGCTTGTAGCATTGGCCGACAAAGTTATAGAAGTAACAGCCAGAGCCATTGCAACTGCCATATCGTCTCCTGGTCACATTTCGCGCACGCGGCGTATCCTTGCATATCCTTCGCCAGCACAACCTCCTCTCGACTCCCCATGTGAACGCCTCTTTACTTGCAGGTGCATCTTACGGCAAAGGATAACATTGTAACACAGCGTACAGGTGTTAACCCATTGTTTGTGCAGCTGAATGCCGTCGCACCCATCTCACCTTACGCGAAGCCGTATTTCAAAAAGTTCCCAACAACATGATCATCACCTCCGCTCTACCAGTCTATTTGGCTTCACTTCACTTGTTTGCGGAAAAGCTCAAGATCGCACGTACGAAGTTTGAAGACATGCTAGTACTCCGCATCATTTGCCCTTCGTCTAGTAACTGAGCATCACCACTTAATATGATGCCTAAGAAGACAAGGGAATGGCACCCGTACGGCAATTACGGGGTCACTGCATAGCATCAGAGTTCCTCATAGCTACCTACTACAAAACATACAGGAGCAAGCTGCAACCATCTTTTTAAGTTTGACACTTTTTGTGCCTTTCAACAGCTATCTGTCGATGATGACGGCATTCCCATGGCTGCCATGACTACACCACCTGATATTTATGAATTCCTTCTGATGCACTTCGGACTACGAAGCACTAGTCACTATTTTTACGGTTTACGCGATTATGTAACGCGGAGTCTGCAAGAGCATCTTCAGCACCTGCCGTTCTTGTATTCTCACTTGACAGTCGAGGAGTTGTTATAAACGACCTCAAGAGCCAAATGGTTCGTTTGGAAGCTCGAGTTCCTTGGACCAGCTAGTCGGTGCCAATGGCATCAAACACTGCCGTCCAAGATTCGCCTCGTCGAGCCATTTCAATAGCCGAGAACACGCCCAAACTTCCTGAATTTCTTGGGTTCCACCATTTTTATCATTGTTATTTTGCAATTGTGGCCGCATTGCGGGTCGTCTACATGATTTGCCTGGCTCTTAGCGTAAGGAAGTAGTCTTGACTGATAAGGCTACTCACACTTTCACTGGATGAAGGAAAATCTGCCATCGCCGCTGGCATACTACTCTGACATCCGAAACCAGACACATTGACCGCTATGATAATTGACGCTTTCAAGGCCGCTGTTGGATCTGTCCTACATCAGTTCGCCGATGGTGTGAAAAAGTGATTCAAATTTAAAGCGTTTGCACTCTTAGGGTACTTCACGTACTTTTGGAGGGCCATGTATCATGTTTGTATGTTTGTATTTTTCCTGCGAACCTCGGTCACTGGGTCGTTTGTGGTCGAGTGGGTTGCGTATCTGCTGCTGTGCTGAGAGAACAGGGTTCGAAAGTAACCATAAAACCGACATCCTTCATTGAGTGTGAGAAAGTGTGTACATACGCGCCGCTCTTCAACGAACTTCTTGCCGACAAGGCTCACTGTAGATGCGGGACTGGGTATGTACAGCCGCTCTTCATTCAAACTCTTTGACGCCGCCTTGGCGCCCTGGATATATGCGACTTGATCTGTGCATGTGTTCAATGCACATGTTTGATACCTACTTGCACCAATGGGTATGTGCTAGTTGTGTGCGCCGCTCTTCAACGAACGTATTTGATGCCAACTAGCACAACTAAATAAATGCCACCGGGAATGCGCTGCTCTGTAATGAAAAAAGGGTGCCTTCACGTTCGGCGCAACCAAATTCATGTCAGAAGGATTCCTCAAAGAAAGCAACCCAACGCTTTAGGAGGCTGCGTCACAAATGCACTGGGCATATGCGACACTTATTTGTACCTCCTCTTGCCAACTTGATCACTGAGTATGTACCACTGGGTGTGCGGCAAGCGAAGGAACAATTATCAGCTATCGGACGCACCACACTGCTTGTCTCGGAAGCCACGCGCGAACTTCTTGCAAACCTTACCAGATGACGCAGCGTGTTCAGAAAAAAAAAACGCGTTAGTGGACCTTGCAGCATTACGTATTTCTCAGCCATCGCACGTACCGGTGCGTTATGTATTGGAAGGCCACGGGCAGGCTTCGTGGAGGCTCCGCTATATGGTGTCACTTATTCGAAGCGCAAAAGCGGAGCGCCGTTGCGGTACCCGCCTCAAACATTTCGATGGAGGCAAGAAGTTGTGTGCCTATATTGATTCAATGCCAAACGTGTTATCGTAGACATTCATAGTGAGATCGGTTCAGAACATTTTAGAGCACAGTTCCTAGGCGCCCGGTCATGGATTGACAGGCAGCGTCCCTCGGTGTAACCACGCGAACGCGCTCGTGCGACTATTCGCACGTTCGTCATCGTCGTCTTCCACATATAGCTCCAAAACCGCTCATCATGTCTGCGTTCCCATGCTGCCCCCCCATCTGCGAAGCCAGTGACGGCACTGACCCACTGTTGGTCGGCGCGGTGATATTCGTCTCAGATTCTTTGCCTCAATATATTGGGCAAGGAAAAGATATTGAGCTGCACTCAAATTCAGCCACATCGCGGGCCCTCTGGACTGCCCGTAATTGGTTAGACAGTGATTCACTGTGTAGCATTTGCCGCCACCATTCTTGCTCCTTGTCACAATCTGTGAAGACCGCGGGGCACTGCCAAAGCACGTGGTCAAGAGTAATGATGCCATTGCACTTATTACAATTGGTTTGAGTTTCGCTCTCGAGATAGATCCTGTTAATAAAATCGGGACTTGGGCATATGCTTGCCTGTAGCAAACGTAATGTGACCGCTTGGGCTCTGCAAAGCTTACCGAGTGGCATTGGGTATTCCCTTCTGCTAAAATAATAGTGCTTCGTGATTTTGTTACACGTTAATAATCAATCCCTGTGTTCCCCGGGTGAAGTATAAGTTCCGCGGTCTTGAAGATCACGGCTACATAGTTCTCGTGCCGCTACATTTACCACCTCATAGAGGTTTCTACGAGTTCCGTCCACCACCTGCAGATGTGCAGAAAACTGAAACAGGATCCTCTCAATGTTGACCTTCTCTAGTAACCTTGTTGCTATCTGTGTCACATATTCGTTAGTAAAGATGCGTATGGCTGTTCTAGATTAGCTGTAAATATGTGTCCACCGCTTTGCCCGGATGGCTCACACGATTGGTACTTGTTCTGCTACTGTTGGGTCTTTGGTATAGACGGTGATGGCACCCCGTATGTTATACTGAGTGTCTACAACAATGGAGGTATACACATCTTTATTTTTAATCCAGGCAGCGTTAACGAACACCGCCTGCTGCTTATGGTGATATATGTCTTGAAGTAGTGCCTAGGCCCTTGCATTCCATCTTTCCAGGTTATGTGTCAGGTGCATGTTTGTAGGAAAAGGGGTCGTTTTAATTGTTTCTCGTAGTCCTGCTTGCAATTCTGTTAATAATTATCCTGTGTTCGTGTGGTTGTTAATTTCCACGCCTATTTCTTCAAGTAGCGCCATCCCAGGTCGTGTCCCCATTAGTCTCTCCTGGTGGGCCACCTGTTGAGCCTCAGCGATCTCTTCTAGCGTGTTATGCAGCCCTAGGCACAATAAGCTATCATTGGCCATACTGATTGGGAGCCCTAGTGCAATCTTTATAAGTCGTCTTATTAAAGCGTTTAGCTTGTTCTTAGCAGACTATCCATTGCAGTATGCCTGCCACGTACGAGAAGTGGCAAAAGGCGAATGCATGTAACAATCTTGTGGCATTGCCTTATCCTAGCCCCTTATGCTTGTTGGTAATTCTACGGAGAAGCCTAATGACTTCTTCTGACTTGTTAGAGATATATTATATCATCCTGCAATTAGATCCATTCGCATGCAGAAGTCCTAACCACTCTAACAGTCTCCACCTGCCTGATTGGTTCTCCATTCTTGCCGTACATGTCAATGCGGGGTTCTTCCTCTGGGATATATCCGTTCAGCTTGCGCCCACGCTCACCGCTCCGTAGTGCCATTAGTTCTGATTTTTTAGCAGAGCAGTTCAGTCCCATACCCTCAAGTATTGTTTCCACCCCATGAATGGTTTCCTTTAGTTTGGTCTCTATTTGTCCCATAATACCTTCGGCACTCCAGATTGTTACATCATCTGCATATATTGCAAAGTGGATATCCCCAATCTACGCGAGACCTAGAGCCACTTTTGACATTGCCAAAATTAAATAACATGGGAGATACGACAGACCCTTGTGGTGTCCCACGACTCACAAGTTCCAGGGTTGCCGATTGGAGTTCGACTAACAGGAGACAAGCAGAACGACAACCGAGAAAAACTTTGACTATATTGTGCAATCGCTTACCGAATCCCATCTCCGAGAGGATATCCAAGATGGCCCTGTGCTTGATGTGATCAATGACCTTTTCTACATCTAGGCCTAGGTGAGCTCTCGTATCCCGCGGGCTAGCAAGAATAAAGTGATTTTTGATTAAAAGCATTCAATCTTGAGTCAGAAGTCCAGCACGCAAACCGATCAGCTTATGCGGAAGAACATTTCTGTTCTCTACATACTTAATTAGTCTATTGAGTATGACATGCTCCATGGTTTTGCCCAGACGTGATGTTAACGATATGGGTCTTAGGTTATCTGATTGAGTTGCTTGTCTGGTTTGGGAATAAGAATTGTGTCAGCAATTCTCCATTCCTTCGGATAATCACCGTTTTCCCAGAATTCGTTGAAATACTCTGTTAAATATTTTATAGAATCATCGTCGAGATTTTTGAACAGCCTTTTGGAAATGCCATCTGGACCGGCAGCGCATCTGCAACTGAGGTCGTACAGGGCTGCGCGGACTTCGCTTTCTGTGAAGTCTTGACCCATAGGCTCAGTCTACCCCTGTATATTCAGGCCGGTCTCTACTCTCATTGTTATCCTTATGTGGTAAATACTTAGCTGCGAGCCGATCCAGGATGGCCTCCTTTGTTGTGACCTGACTCTCACGAAGGAGGAGTCGTGCTACTGCTGTTCTCTTATTAGATGTCGTGTCGTTCTCACGAAACAAATGTCTGAGTAAGTCCCAATTTCAACCTCGCTTGATTCGACCATCTATGGAATTACAAAGCTCATCCCATTGTTGTTTCTATAAATTTATGGAGTGTTCTTCAATCTCCCTATTCAACAATGTTACGCGGTTCCTCAGTCTCCTGTTCAGCCGTTGCGTTTTCCATCATTTTAACATAGATGGTTTGGCTTCAATCAAGTGCGCCAGCCTAATGCCCATGATTTCGATATCCTCCTCGTTGGTAATATCGTTCGTTGCCGCCTTTACATGTTCCCTGAGCTGAGTGGTCCATGTATGGAGTGTTTTCTTTTGTCCTGTTTCTGTCTCAGCTCTGCTTTTCCTTGCTTTCCGAAAAATATCCCAGTCAATGTAGTTAAAGTGCTTTATGTCGTTACTGGATGTTTCCATTAGTATTTGTAATATGTTTGGATCACTACCCAGGTCAATATTGGAGTTATTCCAGTCAGCGTTCGCTAAATTTGATCAAAAGTAAGGTCTGAGGTGGAGTCCCTGCATGTAGATGTACCACACCTAGTGGGATAAGCTGGGTCAGTGATGAGGGAGATTAAGATCTGCAGCTAGGTGCCAGAGTCGATCCCCTTTCTTCGTATTCCAGCGATATCCTCAGGTTTGATGTGGGGCGTTGAAATATCCTCCAATAATGACTGGAGCGTGCTTAGTAACCAACATAGATTTATTAAGAAGTGCCCTGAAACTCTTGTTTCATGTCGCTAAGGCTGCTATAAACATTGAGACAAAAGAGCCTTTGCGGTTTCCTTCTATTGCTTTTCAAAATGATTTCCACAAGTAAGTATTCTAATTTGTTTAGCCCAAGGCGCAAATCTACCTAGCCCCCTACCTAGCTCTTTGCCCCTGCATGTCACTTTGTATCCGGATAGGCTGATCTCATCCGCCAAGGTTTCCTGCAGCATAATTATTTTCTGTTTATCATATTTTTATAAACTGCATGAGAGGTGCTTTTCTGTGATAGAAACCTCGGCAATTCCATTGCCACACGGTAAAGCTCCCCCTGCTAGCCATTGCTTATAGAACCCGCTTTACTGTTACCCGCTAGAGTACGCTTCGTAGAACCCTCCGACGCTCCAGTGAGCGATCTGACGCTTTCTGCTTCTGAGGGTAGGTATTCGTCGTCCTCGCCTAACGCTTCTACTTTGGTAAGGCGCTTTTAATTCGTCAGTCTCCATTTCCATACCTTATCAACTTTGAAGGTAGATTTATCTGTGGCATCTCTAAGTTGCTTAATCGCCTCCTTGATCTCTTCCAAAGCAGAGCACACTGTCGTTTCTACTAGGCTTATTGCCCGCTTCCTTGGAGCCGGTGTGTTTTTTTCTTCCTGTCTGTTGTCATTATTCACTGGTTTGGTTGCGAAGTTCCAGAACCTGCTTAGCAAGTTCTTCATTTGCCTTTCTTAGATATTTGACTTCTTTAATTATCTGTTCTGTCCTGGTATCATTATCTCCGACCGGCCGCCCCACACCGCTCTCCGCACCCCTCACAGTACCTTTCACTTTGTCGGCCCAGGCTGTTCCAGATGTTGTCTTGTCGCCAGGCGTCTTCCCTCCTCCTTCGAAGCACAACTGCACTTAATTTGATCTGGAGCGGCTTCTGCCCTTCGAGCGCCCTTCTGCCCTTTGAGGCTCTTTGAGCGCGTGCGCCCCCTGGTGCCTCTTTGGGCATCTCATTGCAGTGGAGCTGATGTCACCCCCGATGCAGATCTGTTGCGTCCTCGTCGTCGAATTCGCACCACACATGGAATTTGGTACCGGTGTCGCCACGTCTAAAGGAATTAAAGAAAGCGAAAGTTTACTGGCAATGATAAAAACAACAATACGCAAAATACCTAAAACATAGAATAAAAGCAAACATTGTTTTATTGACAACGATACCAAGGAAAAAAACAGGAACAATAATGTTGATCCTGTATTCTTCTTTTTTATATGGGTGCCAATGGACTTCATTACATCCGCAAATATTTTTTTCATTTATTCATTCACCCTTCTTCCCCCGCATCACATACACCTGTATGCCTTGAAGCATTAATTAACCCTCGCTTAAAAAAACAAGCAGGAACGTATATACCTGTACAAAAGTATATGAAATGCGTCACATGTACACTACTATTGAACAATATTAAGAAAGCAGACATGTCAGAACAAAAATAACATCGTACTAAAAATGCAAATACACATTATCACATTACGTTGCGCTTGGCCACAACTTGAGTAACGGCTGCAAAGGGGAGCATAAATTAGTCTGCTTTTACAGCAACATATGGAAATCATTCGCAGAAAGGCCTATTTCTCAAATACACGTGAAATAAGCCAACAACACGACTTTTTTTCCCCTGCGAATGCAACCTTATTGCAAAACCCAGTATCCAATGTCCAGTGCCATACCAGATTATGGGCCCAGTGTCACGCGCCGGATGCCGAGGTGCTGGTACCATGCACTGAAACGTTCTTTTTTTCCAGATTTCTGAAACACACACAGAGAGAGACAGAATCGCACATCTATATAAGTACCCGTCTTTGCTGCACGCGCTTCTGCCACTTACTTCTGCCATCTCTTCCTAAATTCATCTTCGCCGCCTAGCAGCGAACCTGTATATGCAAAAGCATCTCAAAAGTGCGTCCGTGTAGGCGTCGCGTTTTGTAGAGGTAGGTGTAGCCAGTTCGTGATCTCCAAATTGCATACCAACCTAAAAATATCAGAGTTTCAACACTGCTCTTATTTTTGTCATGTTCGAGTGTCAGACATTTGGGTTATAAAAATTTGGGTATGTCTGCGCGCCCAACACAATTCGTATGTTGTGCCAAAAGTGTACTGCGTTCGTACTAAACAAAAAATACGTGCTGCAACAATTCTCGATAGGGGCAGAGCGGGCAGTCCGTTGACCACGGCACGAAAGTACCCTTGTTACGTAGCCATGTTTTTACAGGTAAAACTTCGACATGTAATTTAACAAAAAAATCCTTCATCGCTGCTCTTCCATGATATTTTGATAGACGATTGAAAACGTCAAACCCCAGCTGGTTTCCAGCTCTTGGCCAATATAGTGGTGGTTGGAATAGCATATGTATAGTGTTCCACTAAATGCTCTTCCGTTTCACATTTTTTACGTACTCTTGAGAAACACGCTGCTCGAAAAAGCGAGCTGTCTACTCCTCTTCCCTGTAGAATCTTAGGGTGCGGGCTCATGAGACTCCTTGGGCACCATCGATCCACTCACCTAAGTACCCCACTCCTAATAGTTTGAAAGAATGAAGCATAATACGATGGGGGTTTGGTTTTTGAAAAAAAAAGGTACTTTTAATTTTTGAGTTTCACCTCTTCGTTTACCAGCCCTAGGAGGCCTAGGGCTGGTAAAAAATAAATTACTGCGCCTTACTTAAAAATAAATTACTGCGCCTTATGCGCTCAAATCGTGACTTGTTGCGCAATATCAATGTACTCGAGTCATGTAAGCCGGCAAACAGGGCATCACCTGCACCGAGTACCATATAGCTGGAAAGAACACAGTGTTACACACAAAGGCTCTGTTCATAAGCGGGATCATTCTCCCGTGCCACTGTTGTACTTTTGGCGCGAGAGTATCATTTCGAATTGTATTTTGTCCATTTTGTAGGTAGGCAGTATCAAAACACACACCGAGGTAGCTGATGATTCCAGACGTCCACTTCACCTCTTGCGAGATGGTTAGTTTGAAGTCCCATGCATTAAGCCATGCCCTCGCGCACTTTTCTTGATTCACTTTAGCACCAGACATTTTACAGAAGTCCATGACATGGTGCACTTTCTGGCGGACTCCTTCTTTAGAGGGACACACAAGCGTAGGCAGCCGCCGTAGGCGAGGACTTTCAGAGTACTATCTGCGAAACTGAAGCCCATTACGTAGCCGTCATTCAGAATTGTTCGGCACAGGGGTTCCAAGTACAGAGCAAAAAGAATTGGTGACATGGGGCTTCCTTGCCTAACGGACCTGTTGAGTTTTATTGTCAGAGTTGTTTGCCCGTTGATTACCAGTCGCGTAGTCACTTGTCTGTAGTAGACACCTATATATTTTAGAAGCCTGTGCCCAATGTTGCAAGCCTTACGAGGGTTGAAGGGAAAATCATGTGTTACTCTGTCGAAAGCCTTGCTCAGATCCACTTGCAAAACCGCATCTGGGGAGCCATCAACAGAGGTGGCTTCGCGCGGCTTCCACATTGTATGAAAGTTCAGCTCAGTTCAGTTTATTGTCGTTAAAGACCCCCAACTTCAGAGGTGTTACATCATGGGTGGGTACAAGATTCGAATTTACACTCGTTCAAGTAACATATACACGCATGCATATGCATATACATATTCAAGTGTGTACCCTCATGTATACACACATATTAACGCCTGCATATTATCCCTGATGCTACGTCGTTTGATGCCATAAGACTGATGGTTCCCTATAACTGTTCAGAGGGCACAGTCCAGCCGTGTAGCTATAACTTTAGCAAGAATTTCGTAATCAGTCGTTAAGAGGAAGCTTTAGCTCGGGCCCAACTCCGACGCGGCCTATTCAAATACATGTAAAAACGCAAAAACGTTTTGCTCAGATAACCCTTGGACCGATTTTAATGAAATTTGTTGCTTTTGAGAGAGAAAGTTAAATTCTAGTGACTGTTGGAAGCGGAATTTTGATTTAGGGCTTGTAATTTTTTTAAAGAGATTTACCAAATTTCAGAAGTTTGAAAGACATAGAAGCACCAGGTTTACAAACTAATAGCTCTGCATCAAGAACAGATATCGCGATTCTGTACACGGAATCCATTAGATCATTCAAAGCGGACAAATTTCGTATGTCATTTTACATCTTACGTGAGTTTGTTACGTTGTTTACGAGGGTTCTGCAAAAGTTGTAATTACATATTAATAAATTTTTTCAGATTCATGTATAAGATGTCAAATTTGTCCGCTTTAGATGTGCTATTAAGTACAGTTCACAGAATTGCAATATCACCTATTCTTGCTGAGTGACAGAGTTGTAAACTTGATAGCTTCGTTTTCTGAAAATTTGAGATTTTCGTCAATTTTTAATAAAACATTGACGACGTAAATCGAAAATTCAAAACCAGCAGTCACTAGATTTTAAGTTTTTCTTTTAAATGCAACAAACCCCATCAAATGTGGTGCTGTGGTTGCCGAGAAAAACGAATTCTCCTTTTACATGTATTTAGATAGGAGCACCCGAGCTAAAGCTTCCTTTTAAAAGAATAATGGGGTGAAAATCGCTGACTGTCGGCACTTGCCTTGATTGCTTCTTTGGTAGTAAGATAGCAAAACCTCGTCCCATAGGGGGAGCCGCAATCTTCATTTAAAATTGTCATCATACACGTCGCGTATTATTGAGACTAATTTTGGTGAAAAGTTCTTGTAAAAGGCAGAGCTGGTTCAATCTACTCCTGGCGACTTTTTTGGTTTTAGCTTATGCATGGCCCATTTTATTTCGCTCTCTGATATGCACTCATCCGTTTGCTGTTCTGTCTCATCTTCTATGCAATTTAACGTTGAAGAATACTGTGCAACAATTTACAGTCGCATGTGTTACTTCCGTATTCGAAGATGTCCTTGTGTGCTTGATTAACATGAGCCTCGATGTCCTTTTGTGATTTGAGAATGCTGTCTCCGCTTTGTATTGCTTCTATTCTATTTTGCCTACCGCACTGTCTTTGTTTTCTCTCGATAATCGTGAGCGGTTTCTCATCTATCTGCTGTGATTGCGTCCTAGATCGAAAAATAGCTCCCTTATATTCCTTTTCCAAGATTGAGAGCAGCTTGCGTTTGCACCCTTTGATATTGTTGCGTGGATGTTGGGTGTCTAGAAACACTGCATTTTTAATACATACACATGCAGAGAAAGTGTAGGTAAAAATGACTGACCAGCAATAACGCCGCAGCAGTAAGCGTCTCTTGAGCTTCTTCTTCCTTCCTCTTCTTTGATCCTTCCGTAACAGTACCCCCGGGTGCTGAAGCGCCGTCTAGGCACACGGTAGTCGAAGAATTGCGAACGAAGTATGGCTTCAGCCGCGAAACGTGCACGATGTCAACAGGCATCGAACTTGAGGACGCAACAAACCGTAGAGGCGAAATCTCATAATTGACGTCGTTAACTTGACGTAGGACTTCATAACGGCCTGTGTAGCGAGCGAGAAGCTTCTGGGAAAGGCCGACCCGATGACATGGTGACCAAAGGAGCACCCAAGCATCTGGGGTGAACTTAACATCGGGATGGCGCTGTCAGGATTGGGGGCTCAATCCCATCGCTCGAGATCCGTTGCCAAGATTGGAGTCCGGCATGAATTCGAAGGTAGCTGGCCCATGCCGCCGTCCAACTTAAACACGCTGAGGACGTTGATGAAGGGAAGAACTGCTTCTCATCGAGAACGAGGAAAATGGGTTTATTTACAGAAATTAAATCAGTCTAACATGACTGCTTAAGAAAAAGAGGGTCAGTCCAACATGACTGCTCAAGGGAAAATGTGTCAGTCCAACCTGACTGCACGAGAGAAGTGTGTCGAGCCTCCGCCCAACAGCCGTCTTTAAACGCTCGGTCCTTCGGCGATACAAGGCAGCGAATGTTCGTTTCGTCATCGCAAAACTAGCCGCCTCCCGCGACAAGGTGACGCACACACACACGCAAACACACAGGTGCGAAGGATTGGAGCCGACGACAGAGGGGAGTCGTTCCGGGAAGCTCGGAGACATTCTGGGTAGCTCGTTGTCCCGCCGCGGCTTGCTCATGCGTAGCAAAATCAGGTTCGCGCTGGGGACCTCGGGCACAATAGTTCGTCCGTCGAACCCGTTTCGTCACAACGGAGATGGGGCTCGTGGATGGAGGTGGTTTTCAGCACAAAGCCCGCTTCTTCGAACGCAGTCTAGCTGCAGCGACGGAGAGTGGGGGATGCGCGCCTTGTCCCCCAGTCGTAATTGGGTGGCAAGTTTTCCTTGCAGCTCGCCATTCTTAACAGCGCCTCCATGGCCCGAAAAATCTCGACTGTCTAGCGCTGACAACCGCTAGGCAGGAAGAGAACGGCAGGTGGTCAGGGGGGGATTGATGTCTTGGCTCGCAGCGACCACTTGTGTATTGATGTCACCGCCCCAAAACATCCAACAAGGACAGGCAACTGCAAAATGAACCCCACAACACGGCTCTGCGTCGAGATGACGTGCATTGGCTCTCACTTTAGACTCGCTAGGCTTCAAAAAAAAAACAACAACAGAAGTGCAGAAACAAAAAATGCTGCATTTCGCTATGCCAATTTCTGAAGCAAATTTCTGCTGACGAATTCAGCAATCATGGATGGAATCCTGCTAAATGAGAGGGGATCTTCTTCGCTTAATAAAATTAGCACTAGTAACCCTAAAATTTAGGCGGGACCCTCAAACGCAGAATTCAAATTAGCCTGCTCAAACCATCCGCATTGCTATGCAACTTTCCCTTCTTATATCTAACGGAGAAGTTGTACTCTTGGAGAGTGAGGCTCCATCGGAGCAAGCGGCCATTTTTGTGTGACATTTGATTGAGCCACGTCAGAGGACAGTGGTCGGTCTCGAAGATGAACTTCGCTCCGTACAAGTAACACGACAACTTCTGTGCGGCCCAAACTAAACAAGCACATTCCATCTCTGAAGCGCTGTGGGCTTCCTCTCTTACATTTAGTTTACGGCTGGCATAGAGGATAGGATGCTCCTCGTTATCGTCGCCGACCTGACTAAGTACCACGCCCATACCTCTGTCGCTTGCGTCGCATTGAACTATGAATTCCTTTGTGTAGTCTGGCGCACAAAGCACAGGGCGAGAAACAAATAGCGTTTTCAAACTTTGGAAAGCTTTCTCTTTGTCCTTATCCCAGTGTACGTTACTCGGTGCTCCCTTTCGGAGGGCGTCTGTTAATGGACTTGCCATTTGCGAGTAATTCGGAATGTACCGTTGATAGTACCCCACAAGTCCCAAAAATGAACGAAGGTCCGTTTTCGTGCGCGGCTGAGAAAATCCTCCAATCGTAGCTATTTTCAGCTCCGCCGGCCGTCTCATGCCCTGACCGACAACAAGGCCCAGATAAGTAACCTGCGAACAACCAAACCTACACTTTTCCGCATTCATCGTCAAGCCGGCTTCCCTCAACCGTGAAAACACCTGTTTGAGGTGCGATACGTGTTGTTCCCAGCTGTCCGAAAAAATTGCCACATCATCAAGATAGGGCAAGGCGAACTCCTGCAAGTCTTTTAGGACAATATCCATTAACTTAGAGAAGCTAAACGGCGCGTTCTTCAGCCCGAAGCTGAGTGCGAGAGGGCGAAAAGTGCCTACAGGCGAGATGAATGCGGCATAGCGGCTGGCACTTTTTGAAAGGGGAACTTGCCAGTACCCCCGCACGAGATCTATAGTTGAAATGTATTTAGCAGCGCTAACTCTTTCAATTCGTTCCTCAATGTTGGGTATCGGGTACAGCTGATCCCTAGTGATGGCATTTAACTTCCTGTAGTCAGCACACGGACGAGGGTCCTTATTAGGGGTTTCTACCAGTATTAGCGGTGACGTGTAGTCACTCTCAGAGGGCTCAATAACTCCCAACTCTAGCATGCGCTGTATCTCTGCCTCCATAATCTCTCTCTGTCTTGGAGACACCCTGCAAGGCTTTGATCTTACTGGTTCGGTTGATGTCAGCTCAATTTCATGCGTTATCAGTTCGGTTCTACCCGGCCGATCGCTGAATCTGTCGAGATATTCCCCTAACACCTCTTTTAGCTCATCTAGCTGCTCGGGTCTTAGAGCGTGCGAGCTTACCGAGTGCTCGACTACTTCTTCTAGACCGATTTCAGAGTTGGAGGTCGCCCTATACTCCTTAATCTTGGTACTAATGCCATCCGGCTCTTTGATGGTATAGTTAACGACTCCGCTCCGCTCTACATACGGCTTCATCAAATTACAGTGATATATCCTCACTTCCTTCCTGCGACCGGGCATTCTCAAAGCATAGTTAGTATCTGAAAGTTTGTGCAACACTTTAACGGGCCCGTCCCAGTGAACTTCAAGCTTGTTCTTTCTTGAAGGTTTGAGGATCTTTACCTGGTCTCCGGCGTTAAACGTACGAAGCCTCGCATTCTTGTCGTAATAGAATTTGGCGTTCTTTTGAGCTACTCCCATGTTCTTTCCGACTAGTTCTTGGGTTGCGCTTAGCCGTTCCAGTAAATTTAGCACGTATTCAACCACTGTTGGCCTCTCTCCTCTTTCTTCCCACATCTCTCTTAACATTCTCAGTGGAGAACGAAGTGTCCTGCCATACACTAGTTCTGCTGGTGAGAACCCTGTCGCTTCATGTGGAACCGTTCGCAAAGCAAACGAAGTTGCCGGCAGACAGTTCTCCCAGTCCTCCTTATGCTCGTAACAGAGCGCACGCAAATCTCGCTTAAGCACCGAATGCCACCTCTCTACACTGTTTGACTGAGGGTGATAGACAGAACTGTGTATTAACTTTACCCCGCACTTTTGCAAGAATGTGGAAGTCAGTGCGCTCGTGAATATTGACCCTTGATCTGCCTGAATTTCGGCTGGAAACCCAACTCGTGCAAACACTGTTAAAAGCGCGTCTACTACTTCGGTGGAATTGAGCTTTTTCAAAGGGATTGCTTCTGGAAACTTGGTAGCCGGACACAGCATGGTAAACAAGTACCTGTAGCCCGATTTTGTTTTTGGAAGAGGCCCTACCGTGTCTATTACAAGTCGTCTGAAAGGCTCTGTTATTAAGGGCACTACCTTCAGTGGAGCTTTCCATGTCTCTCCTGGTTTACCCGAACGCTGGCAGGCGTCGCATGATCTTACAAAGTTTTCTACGTCTTTGAAACAGCCAGGCCAGTAGTATTCCATAAGCAATCTTTCCTTTGATTTGTTTATGCCTAGGTGGCCGGACCACCCATGTCCATGACAGAAACTCAAAAGGTCCTCCCTATACTTAGTAGGTACGACTAACTGATCTAAAATCCTACCCTTTCGATCTCTGTAGTGCCGATACAACAAACCTCCTCTCTCATGTATCGTCACATTGCGCCTAGCAATGCCTTCTTTAGCTGTGTCATGTAATATAGCTAAGCTCTCATCATTCTTTTGCTCAGCTGCCAGTGACTCTTTATCCACACGTAAGAGCTGATCAAAGTTCTTTGAGGCCGGTGATAATAACGACCCTGTCTCGCTTGTGAGTGCGTCAGCTTGCTCTTCCTGCAGGCTAGAACTTTGACACTCAAGTGCTACGCTCTCATTGAGCTGGTCAGCTGGCAGGCTCTCCTCAACTGTTCTTTTGTCCCTCGGGCCTAGCTCGGATTCGGGTATTGAAGTTATCCCCTTTTCTGCTTCCGCTGGAGGAGCGTGTGCATTTTCCACCGAAAGCGCCGCGATCTTACGAGCTTGGCGTCGGGTCAATGCTTGTACTATGCCCTCTCCCAGTTTGAGCCCTTTGTCACACAGTAACTGATTCGAACGATTCGAAAAGATGTAAGGATACTGCAGTGACAAAGATTTGGAAACTGCAGCCTCAGTCTCTAGCTCCCCGAATGGTCCATTGATTTTGACTTTGGCCATGGGCAGACACACGCTGTGTTCTTCTTCAACCTGTTTTATCCATGCTACTTCTCCGGTGAAGTCATCTACCGTCACGTAAGACGGATGGACAATGTCCATCGTGGCGGCACTGTCTCTTAGCACTCGGCATGGTTTTCCATTAACTTGCAGGTCGTGAAGATATGGACTTAAAAGTTCCATATTCTCATCCTTTTCCTCCACGTAGGAGAAAACTACGCTAGACTTCTCGCAGTTTACAGCTATATGTCCCAGTTTGTGGCATTTGTAACAGCGCATTGGTCTAAAAGATTCGAATTTTCTTTTCTGTTCTTTTTGTGCGGTTTCTCCGTTAAGTTTCTCCTCGCTCTTTTCTGCGGGCTTTTCCGCCATGTCTACAGGCTCCGATCGTCTAGTCTGCGCACCCTTTTTGAACGGAAATGGTTTCCGCGATCCATTTCGACCGTCCCAGTTTCCCTCCTCGGCGTTCAACTTTCTACGGGTTGCGTACTCTTCGGCTAATTCAGCCGCCCTTTCCACAGTGTTTACATTACCTCTGTCTTGCACCCGCAGTTTCACAGCTTGGGGGATGGTTTTGTAAAACTGTTCTAGACACATGCATTCAATGATCATGTCTCTGCTGTCGTACGCTTCCGCGCTTTTAAGCCACTCGACTAGGTTGGCCTTTAAGCTATATGCAAACTCCGGATATCCCTCGCTATCTTTCTTGCCTGTGCTCCTAAACCTTTGCCGAAAAGCTTCGGCTGAAAGGCGGTATTTCTTCAGGAGACTAGCCTTAACTTTTGCATAATCATATGCATCCTGTGCACTCAGTCTGGCGATTACTTCCGCCGCCTCACACGGCAACATAGACAGCAACCGCTGTGGCCATGTATTCGGGCCGAAGTTCATCTTTTCGCAAGTCCTTTCAAAATTGCTTAGGAACAAGCCTATGTCGGTCTTGACCTCAAATGGCTTTAATAGCCTGTCCATGCGGTACGATTCTGCCTCACTTGATCGTCCCACAGCGCCTTCACTTCCTTGAGACAACTCCAAACGTTTGCTTTCAAGTTCAAGTTGCATTTTTCTTAACTCGCGTTCTTCTCTTTCTTTTTCCCGTTCTGCTCTTTCTCTTTCCCGTTCTGCTCTTTTTTTGAGAAGTTCCAATCCCATTTCAATATTTTCCTCACTGGCCTGTTCGGAAATGATATGCAATAATTCTGATCTTAGCATTTCCTCGCGTACATCTAGGCCCAGTTCCTCACCAACAATCAACAACTCGTCTCTCAGCAGTGTCCTTAACCCCATGACTGCTGCTTTACTGCCTTGATTCTGCTCTCTAAATCTAGCTATGAAAACACAACCTAGCTAACACACAACAATCTAGCTTCCCTACAGTTCTAAACAGAACAACCACAAAATGAAGCCTAGAGAGTCAAAGCAAGAATCAAGCACTCACCGCAGATACAGCACCATGTCGCAAAGTCCATCTCACCGCTGTCAGCCAGTTGTCAGGATTGGGGGCTCAATCCCATCGCTCGAGATCCGTTGCCAAGATTGGAGTCCGGCATGAATTCGAAGGTAGCTGGCCCATGCCGTCGTCCAACTTAAACACGCTGAGGACGTTGATGAAGGGAAGAACTGCTTCTCATCGAGAACGAGGAAAATGGGTTTATTTACAGAAATTAAATCAGTCTAACATGACTGCTTAAGAAAAAGAGTGTCAGTCCAACATGACTGCTCAAGAGAAAGTGTGTCAGTCCAACCTGACTGCACGAGAGAAGTGTGTCGAGCCTCCACCCAACAGCCGTTTTTAAACGCTCGGTCCTTCGGCGATACAAGGCAGCGAATGTTCGTTTCGTCAACGCAAAACTAGCCGCCTCCCGCGACAAGGTGACGCACACACACACGCAAACACACAGGTGCGAAGGATTGGAGCCGACGACAGAGGGGAGTCGTTCCGGGAAGCTCGGAGACATTCTGGGTAGCTCGTTGTCCCGCCGCGGCTTGCTCATGCGTAGCAAAATCAGGTTCGCGCTGGGGACCTCGGGCACAATAGTTCGTCCGTCGAACCCGTTTCGTCACAACGGAAATGGGGCTCGTGGATGGAGGTGGTTTTCAGCACAAAGCCCGCTTCTTCGAACGCAGTCTAGCTGCAGCGACGGAGAGTGGGGGATGCGCGCCTTGTCCCCCAGTCGTAATTGGGTGGCAATTTTTCCTTGCAGCTCGCCATTCTTAACAGCGCCGGTCATAACTTTCTTTTTGTAAATACTGCAAGGCTAAGAAGCGAGATCGGGCGACTAGACGCGCCATGCTAGCGCGATCGATGACTTCACGAGCGTACTCACTTGGAACGCGTGGCACAGAAGGGAGAATGGTGCCAAACGGTAATGTGGGGTCGCAACCATGCAAAAGATAAAAGGGTGAATATCCTTCGCTTTCATGTCGGGACGAGTTGTACGCGAACGTGACGTAGGCCAGCGTGGCGTCCCCATCGCGGTGATCGTTCATGTCAAACATCGACAGCATCTCTGTCAGTATTCGGTTGAGACGTTCCGTAAGGCCGGATGGTAGACGGTGGCCAACTTGTGCTCAGTGGTACAAGAGCGGAAGGTATTGTCGCAGCTGTCGAAGTGCACCGTGGTAAAAACTGGCGCCATGGAGGCGAATATCGGCCACCTTTGTTGGACAAGTAGGCGACGCTTTTGTGATGGCGTAGCCTGTCGCGTAATCAGTACCAACGGCGATCCACTTATTCCCTCTAGTCGTCATCGGAAAAAGGCCAAGCAGGGGAAGGCCTACGCGAAACAAAGGTTTAGATGGAAATTTAAGCGGATGGAGTCGTCATACAGGTGGCAGGGGAGGTTCCTTCTGGCGCTGACACAATTCACAAGTTGTGACATAATGGCGCACAGAGCGGTAGAGACCCGGCCAGAAGAACCGGGGTCGTACACGGTCGTATGTACGCAAAACTCTAAGGTGTCCCGCCGTCGGTGCAGTCGAAGTTGTTCGAGAGCGATAGATCGCAGATGACGAGGAAGAACACGGAGCAACTCAGGGCCGTCAGGGTTGATATTGTGGCGGAAGAGGATGCTGTCGTGCAGCACGAACATGCCGCACGTGCCGTCGGTGCAACCATATTGTACTCCGGCGATTATGGAGTGTAAGGATTCGGCGCATTTTTTTTTTTTTTTCAGCGCGCCTGTCGGTCATGTCAGTAAAAGACATCACGCAGGTCAGCGGTTCATGCGTAGCAGGATCAGCGGGATCAAGAGGGCGATGAGAGAGGCACTCAGCGTCTTTGTGAAGGCGCCAAGACTTGTAATTGAAAATAAATGAAAATTCCTGGAGCCGAAAAGCCCTGCGCCAAAGCCGTCCTGTCGGGTCCCGGAGGGAAGACCGCTAGCAGAGCGCGTGGTGGTCTGTAACAACCGAAAACGTGCGGCCACACAAGGATGTCGGGAATTTGGCGACTGCCCAAACTAAAGCCGAGCACTACCGCTTGGTGATGGAGTAGTTGCTCTCGGCAGGTGACAGCAGGGGACTGGCGTAAGCTATCACGCCCTCGGTACCATTCTGCTGTTGGGCGAGAACAGCGCCGATGCCATGGCCGCTTCCGTCACGGTGAACTTTGGTCGGTGCACGTGTATCAAAGTGGGCAAGTATGGGAGGGGCGGCCAAAAACACGATGAGCGCGGCGAACGCGTGAGCCCGCTCCGCGCCACATGAGAATGGCGTGTTCTTCTTTGGAATATCTGTCAAAGGCCGAGCAATGTCGGCGGAGTTTCTGACGAAACGGCGAAAGTACGAACACAGGCCGAAGAAGCAGCGCACCTTAGAAGCAGAACGCGGCGCATGGAAACCACGAACGGTGCGAACTTTTTCCGGATCTGGTTGTACACCGGATGCATCAATGAGGTGTCCCAACACGACAATTTTACGGCACCTGAATTGGCATTTCGTGGAGTTCAGTCGGAGGCTGGTTTTTGGGAAGACCGCTAGATTTCCAGAAAGTCGGGTAAGATGGCTACCGAACGTGGGAGATAAAAGAATAACGTCGTGAAGGTAGCAAAACAGCTGCTCGATTTGTAGCCTCGCAGAAGAAAGTCCATAATACGTTCGAATGTCGCAGGAGCATTGCACAGGCCAAAACGCGTGACTTTGAACTGATGCAAACTATCCGGCGTGATGAAGGCTGTCTTGTCGCGCTCCACTTCATCGAGCAAAATTTGTCAGTAGCCGGATAGAATATCGATGGACGAGAAGTATTTAGCTCCGTGCGAGCAGTTCAAGGAATCATCAAAGCATGGTAGGGGTAAACGTCCTTTCACGTGATTGTCTGTAGGGGGCGATAATCGACGCAAAAACGCCAAGTGCCATCTTTTCTTTCCCAAGAACGACTGGCGAAGTCCAAGGGCTGGCTGATGGTTAGACGACCTTTTTGCGAAGCATTTCGTCCACTTCTAATTGGATGACTCGACGTTCAGCATGCGATACACGATAGGGACGCCGAGGAATAGGGTTCGTCTCTCCAATGTTTATACGGTGGTGAACAACAGATGTTTCGCCTGGCATTCTGTCACTGAAATCGAAGATGTCACTGTACGTTTAGAGCAGGAGACGCATGTCCGTGGCCTGTGCAGGGTGAGGTCAGGTGTAGTCATTTTCGCGACGTCACCCCTTAAGGAACGAGAGCTGTGAGCTATAATTGGCACTAATAAAGCCATCTCGGCATTGTTGCCTGGTGGTTTGTCCTGCTATCGGAGTCAGAAGGCCAACGTGTCCCATCCCCGTAGCGATCTGTAGCGAGAACCAAATCCCATCCCCATCCCCCTAGCGCGAACCAAATCTGGTGACGTGACCGCGAATGCCGCATTGGAAGTGGACGGCGCACTCCCGGGACGCACTGATATTGTCAGTAGCAGGATAACTGGCACAGCCCCTCCTACACTTGGGAAACTGTGGGTGGTCTGGGTGAGTAATTGCCGTGGAACTAATAACTGGCATGGGCGTTTATAGTAAGTTTTGGCGCTCTTGAACGAGGAGCGAAGTTGTAGGCATCTACGGAGGCGGCGGTGATGGACGTCTCACCGAAGTCACAGTGAGAAAAGTGCTCTCAAACCCGTGGAGTCAAGAGGGAAGCTACCTCACGTCGTTCAAGCTCTTCGAGCACCACTTGCCGAATAACTGAGGCAAAGTCGGATGGAGCTGGGACCACGTCAACACTGGCAACGTTACTTACGTTGGCCAGGCGGCCGAGCTTTCAATCCTTAAAATGTGCGGCATTGCCGAATGACGTCACTTACGGAGTCATGACTATCTTTTTCAATGAGGAACTGGTACACGTCCTCGGAATACCATTTAAAAAAGAGTTGACGAACTTTCTTCTCTTCTCTCATGTGAGGGTCCAGCCCCTTGTACAACTTCAGAACTTCCTCGATGTACGTCGTGCTGGATTTGCTAGGAACTGGGGCTCGCTGCATCAGGGTTTGCTCTGCACGCTTCTTTTTAGCTGCCGGATTTCCGAAGCAGTTCCTTATTTCATCGACAAATTTTTCCCACGTCGTCATGCTTTCATTGTGGTTTTGAAACCACACAGACGTGGGTTGCTGGAGGAAGAATTCAACGTTGTTAAGCTGGGCTGTGGCATTCCAGCCATTGAACCGACTTGCGCGTTGGTAAAAGCTGAGCCATCCGTCCACGCCTTTCCCGGCTTTTTCGCCAAAGGTTCGCGGTTCGATGTAGGGCTGCTATGGTTAGTTGCAAGAAGGTGGCGGGTTGTTGCCGTCGGAAGCCCTCTCTGATAGCAGACCGGTAATTCGGCAACTTCGGCGAAGCTCCGCCGATTGCGCTTGTGCGGACGGTTCGTCGTCGGTCTTCGGGCGCGCAGTTGTTTTACCCCGAACCGTTCACCAAAACTGTCACGATGGAATGCGTTTATTTAAGATGAATTGATGAAAAGGGGCCGCGCCGACACCGAGTCACTGCAAAAACCAGCGCATTTCTTTCTCCTCTTCCTTCGTCCTTGCTGTAGCTTTAGCGTAACCATATTCTTCCATTCGACTAAACAATTAGCCAGAAGTCACAGGAATCGAAAGTTCTGACAATAGCCAGTCCAGTCGCACTTCTGCCCAGCGTGGCGTATCACGCTGGCCTGCGTGATCAAGACGTGGCATGGGCGTCTACCTCCATTGCAAGCGACGGCGTTGATGCCCTCTTCCTGGACCCTCCTCGCACCAGACGTGCTCTGCGCTGGCCGGGCGCTGTGCCGCTGACATGCCTAGGTGATTGCGTGCGTGGCACGGGACAGCGGCTGGTTACGACGGCGGGCTGGACCGCAACCACGGAGCGCAGCCACGGTGATGTAGTCGGTGATCAGGAACTGAAGCTATTGCAGGCCAATTCTCGCGTACTCTCCAGTCCGTAGTCTTCGAAGCTGCCGCTTCCCTTCTCCAGAGTACAGCTGGAGATGCGTCTGCCCTGCTCCTCGTCCATGCCCACAATGCCAGCTCATCTACGCCATCGTCTCGTTTTTCGTCGTTATTTTATTGCGAAGCAATACTACTTTAGGTCGCATTTCAGCCCGTTCCCTGGCGAGGCGGTGGTAGGCACCATTGACCTTTAGCGTGACCTCGCTGCGTGACGTCACACCACGTTACCTAGAGTGACGTCACACTAGCTGTGTAAAAACGGGGCCCCATCTCACGCCGTTGCGAGGCGAGGCGGTAGCCACCAACGGCGGCCTAACAACCGCTCCTCTCACCAGGGGCGCGGCGCGGCGCGGCGCCCGAGTCATCCTCGCGTGTCGCGACATCAGCAGCGGCCTCCTCGCAGCCGCCGACGTTCGGCGGGTGTCGAGCATCGAGAACGTCGTCATGCGCTACTTGAACCTCTCGTCCTTCAGCTCGATACGGGCGTTCGCCAACGGCGTGCTCAAGTCCGAGATGCACCTGGACGTGCTGGTGCTTAGATGATTCACTGTAAGCCGTAACACTAGCATAACCCAAGACTACCACCAGCCATACTACCAGCTGATCCGAGAATAACACACTATTGCTTCGCAATCACCAGGCTTAACCAAGCTAAGCCACGGCCGTTTTTTTTCTCTAGCGCTTCAAGCGATTCACGTGCTTCCCGCGTCACGTGTCCACCTCCCCTTTCGCAAGCCAGCTTCGGTGACTTCACGTAGTTGCACGTGCTTTGTCGACGACTCATGATTCAGGTGAAGGATGCGATTCAGGTGGCTGAAGTTGAGAACGTCTAGACGCCGGGAGGCAAGGTTAAAATGCCGCCGACGGAACTGTCGTGGGCGCAAATTACCATGCTGTGGAGAGAAATTTTTGGTGACAGTGCAATCAGTACCTTAAGAGAGCTCGCATCTGAAACTCCCACGAAGCCATGAGGGATTACCTATAATGGACCGAAGCTACTGAATTTCAGGCGGCCGGAAGTTCGTATTCCTCCAGCACAGACTGAGATTCCGAATGAATGGTTATGAATGAAAAAATAACGCTCCGGTCGCTGCGGTAATGTCTTTTCATGTTGGGTTGATTGGTAACTGGTCATAGTGCCCAGTTTTATGTGCTGCGTGGTGGACGCGCAAGAAATATCGTGAAGCTTAGTCCTCCTCAATTTAATTAAATGCTTAGAAAAAATATGCTTTGATTATGCGAGTAAATACCGTGTACATTGTACATCCAGTATATAAAATGCGGTTGCATGCAGAAGATATTAATATTTTCACAGGAGATTAAGCACCACGCGAAGAACTAAAACATGTAACAAAGGAAAACTCATTATTGATCATGTAGCAGTGCAAGCAACGCGTACGGAGAGCAGAATACGAGACCAGCACGCTGTTTCAACTTGATGTTTAATGTATAGACCATAGGTTGGCATACTCACCCATGGGTGCACTCACTCACTAGTACTCATTTCAAATGCGTGAGTTCGAGTGCGAGTGAGTGCCAGTGAGTGTGAGTGGAGGTGAGTGTGAGTGAGTGCCAGTAAGTCCGAGTGGAAGGAGTGCAAGTGCGAGCGAATGCCAGTGATTCTGAGCGGAGGTGAATGCGAGTGCGAGTGAGTGTGAACGTGAGTCAGTGCTGTCAGTGTGAGAGGAGATAATTGTGAGCGAGAGTGAGTGCTTGTGACTGTGAGTGCAAGTGTGTGTGAACGTTGTGAGTGCTTGTGACTGAGGGGGTGCGAGTGTGAACATAGTGAGCGCCTGTGAGCAGGAGTGCAGATGAGTGTGAACGTGAGTGAGTGCGAATGCAGGTGTGTGTTAACGTGAGTGAGTAAGGTCATGTGAGTGTGAACGTGAGTGCGAGTGGAAATGAGTGTGAACGAGGTGAGTGTTTCAGTAAGTGGAGTTGGGTGTGATCCTGAATGTGAGTGCAGGCGAGTGTGAAAGTGGGCGAGTGGATGTCAGCGTGAACGTGAGTCAGTGAGTGCGGGTGAGTGTGAATGTGAGTTAGTGCTTGTAAGTTGAGGTGAGTCTGAATATGAGTGCGACTGATGGTATGAATGTCAGTGAGTACGAAGGGGAATGAGTGACTGTGAGCAGAAGTGAGGTTGAACGGGGGTGACTCTTTTACGGACAGCATATTTGAAAGCCTCTAATGTTATCTTTAAGATTGGAACGCGATAGCATTAACATGCAACGTCCGCATCGGAAATCACCGGAGGCTGTTTTTGGCGGGACCCCACTGAAGAGGAAGTGGACGCAGCATCGAAGGCACGCGCATGTGCCGCGTCCGAAATTTTCTTCATATAAAACCCAATTCAAGAGTGTTCGCACCATCGACCCACAGTGGCTGAATGGGCTAACGCGCTGGTCTCGCAACCCATAGTTCCTGGGTTCCTCGGGATATCGGGATATTGCCTTCATCGGAAATTGTCGCACATTGCCATGAGAGGCCGAATACGCCGACAAAGGATTTTCTGGAAGAAGAGCTTCTAAAAGCTATTGCGTTAAAAAAAGCAACAATCTGTATTATTCAAGGAAATATTTTTATCTGAACCGTCAGAAGTTAAGGTGGCAGAAGTCAACATCGCATGTCAAGGTCGCCGCTCGTGCGTTGCCGTTCACGTTACGGTGATATGCACGTGCATTTATTCTGTGAATATGCGATCGTTTGCAGGTGCTGGAAAGTGCGACTCGACTTCATATTTTAAATGCGTCTTAGTGCTCGGAGCATCAGTTGATAATGATCAGCGAAACAATCATCTGTTCTCGTTGATGGAAGTGGAGCGGCCTCCAATGGATGTACAGTTGGGAGGCATGTTAGTCAGATGAGTGAAATAGCCTTAAGAGACACTTACTCATTCTATGTGGATTCAGCCATGTCACTACGAGAAAACCTCTCGCTTTGAAAATTCACTGTTGGCGAAAAATATTATATTGGGGTGCGTATTTACATGTCAGGCCCGTTTCTCTTTTCTCAGCAGTTGACTTTCACTTTCCAGTGTGCATTAGTGTTTTACGCGATGCATTTGAGTGCTCGAGAAGACAAACCCAATAGTTACGACCTGCCTTCGTTCATCGCGTACGCAATTTAGTGTTACGGAACGGTTTTTAGTGTAACGACTGGAAAGCAACTCTTTCTATTAGGTCAAATACACACGTGACTATTCGCTTGTACGGTAAGCGAACGCTAGCTCAGCTAATTACCATGGCTCGTGCAATAAATAAACAACTAAACAAAATCTGCAAGTGTTAGCGTGAGCGGAAAGCGCAGAGATATTCAAGATCAGGCATGGGAATACCTTTGCAGACGGCGCCAAAGGGCCGCGAAGCGTAAGGCGCCTCGGCTTTAGGGAGGTGCCGACGAGTCACCCATAGACGACCGTTGGAAGTCATGCGAGCCGTGTGTGTGTGTGTGTGTGTGCGTGTGTGTATCAGCGGCGCCTGCTCTTCCTTCGGACGCTCACCCCATCTCCCTGTCTGCCGACGCGACAAGTTGGAGCCGGGTGCTTGCAGCTGGGCACATGGGACGGTTATGCCCATTTATGGTCCGATCTTGCGCCTGCGTTCCTGATTAGACCAAACCATGCTAGAGTGAGGTAGACTACTTGAAATGTGAAGCTTTTCCGGAGAACTGCCACAGTGCCGCGCTGCTTTGCCGGACGCGCGGGCTTTCTCCGCTGTGGTAGCTGCGCCAAAGCGGCGGTCGTCTGCTACGCGTTCGATATTTTGGTCGCCGTTAGCCAACATTGCGATACTTTGCCTCCTATAATATACTACATGACTGCAAAATAATACTGCAGCACAGAGAACGCGTTTGTGTGCTCTAAATACGGGGATTTTGTATATTTCCTTCTATGCTTCCAAGTTTGTCACCGCAAAGGCCCGCACTCACGGCGCTGTCTTAGGCGCACATTCAGCGCGCACTTCATTGTGAGCAGATGTATTTTAATTTAGGTAAGAGTGGCATGACGAACGTATACGTGGGGCAAAATAGGATAAGCACGAGATGACGCCCATAACCGCGAAAACGAAGCAGATATTACCTTGTAACACAGACTCTCCGAGGAAGATGCTGCTGAAATCTGGTACATGACTTGGTAGAAAACGAGGGTGCAATCACAAAATGTAGTGTAGTTAGGGTTTGAGAATAAATTAATACAAAGCTTCAATGCGAGCTGTGGCTGTCAAAAGAAGCTGGGCACCACTAAGAGGCACAGTGAGATATTTTCATTCACCAGGAGCCTGGGACTACGCACAGAGCATGAAAACTGCTCAGCATGACAACTTCAGCAGCTTAAGTTGACGGGCTAGTTGATCTTGCATGCTATATTAAAGAGAGGTTTCCGCAACACCACGAAGAGGACAGAGCACATGTCATCGTCCTGCCTTCCTGTTGTTCTTGTAGCACTACCTTCTTAATATAACATGACTGTTAACCCCTGGAAATCGCCTTTACCTTAAAAAGGCAAAGTTTTCGCCATATTGCGGCTCTCATCTGGGCCAGTACATGTATGAGCAATGGAGGGAGGAAATAAGAAATGTGGCAATACATGGATGCACGTGGTATTGTACACTCCCCATTGCTCACTGATTGAAGCTCGAGGGTACTGGAGGCAGCAGAGGCTTGTGAACCTGCATAAATAGTTGCAGGTACACCTCGTATAGCATCTAATGGAGCACATAAAGGTGGCGATAAATTCCAGTTTAGTTGAAGGTAATTGAAAGATAAAAAATCTACCTCCAATGGAGAAGCTAGCGAGGAAAGAAGATGGAGGCGGGCAAGAGCCCCAACAAGAGCCGGTAATTCTGCTAAAAGCAGAGAAATAGGACTGCGTGCCAAATACTTGCCAGACGCAGAGTAAACAACACCGCTTTACCTCGTGATGGTAAGGCTTTCAGGCTATTGGAAGCCTCTGCTTGCACTGCACCTAAATGAGGTACAAAAGGCAGATATGTCGTGAGACCAAATACACGTGCAGGCTGTTTGGTGCAAGTATGCGTATATAGAAGGTATTACCAGTAGCTGCCGGAGTTGATTGCCGCTCAAGGGCACAACAAGAACATGTGGGCCTGTGTGGAGAACTGGCATTGAGCGGAGAAAATAGCATGATCAAATCTAGGCTGCAAAATGAATAAATGATATTGCCTACATTGAGCCACTGATGCTGAAGTTTGCTCGCTTGGGGTTCGCAATCTCATACGTGAACACATTAACAATGCAGTTATGTAAGAAAGCTACTGCAGGCTGGAACAGTGCAAGTAGCCTCTTAAATACACCATACATGTTCTCGTGATGATAGTTTCCACGGCCAATTATTTGTTATTTGCTCAACATAACCTTTCCCAAGTGCACTCTAGCCATGAAGCTCAAGTACGTTAGGTCAGTGAAAACAATATTCATTTGCACAACGTTAAAACTTTCAAACGTGTTAGCTTACGTTGAGCTGGTGGCTTTCACGGTCGGGATTGCTTCCTAGGGCTGAATGTGGACGGTGTCTCATTCTTCTTCAAGGTTTTTTTATTCCGAACTTGTTTAAGATTAGTTGCTCAAATTAATTTTCTTCAAAATGATCCTAGACGTAAAAAAAAATACAAATCAGGTTGAACTTACACTACAGCATCAAAGCACCAGAAACATCAGAAACGCCACAGAACAGTTTAAATATTTCTGTGGGGAAGCACAGACAAAGAATGCAGTATAGTTGCGCTTCATTGAAAATTTAGTCCCCTAATCTACTGCACGTCAAACAGGCACCATGCAGCCAGTACCGCGACTACATCAGACTTATGCGCTAAGCGCATGAGGCGATAATACGCGGTGACACACGGCGCGATGACCTGAAAGCTGGACAATCTCTGTCGCACATCACGCCGTTCAGGGGGCGAGTTTGAAGAAAATATAACCCATCACCCAGTAGTGGTTCGCCAAATTGGACAATATGAAGAAGGCGTTGTGGGTACATAGGCGACTTCCAACGTAATTATCTGACCTAAGTGTGTTTCTTATGGTGCGGTTTCAGCGAAGAAGCTGCCGACACTCGCTCCGTTTTCAGCCATCCAAATAAACAGTACAGCGAAAACGAGGTAGGACCTGTGCAAGAGCAAACGAGTGCTGCAGTTTACACCCCTCACTTATTACACATTTCCGCACCTCACGAATCTAGTTAAGCGCTGCAGTACAGAGTTATGGCCCGCGCCTAATTGTTCGATAACGCGAGGTGAAAGAACTCTGCACTGCCATAATCGAGCAGCTCAGAAATCGTCACTCGGCCATTCGGTGTACGTACCTTTATTCGCCCTTGTTTCTCCCGCTGCCCCGTGATTTGTTCAAGAATGCACCACCTAGCTCAGACAAGAGCTTACAGCGTCTGCTTCCTTTAATAATAATAATAATAATAATAATAATAATAATAATAATAATAATAATAATAATAATAATAATAATCATAATAAGAATAATGATAATAATAATATGCCTTACTTCATGAAATTATTACACATTCAAAAATTCGGTCAGTCCAAGCCATGAAGGCTTGTCGAGCTGTACCCGGCAGTCAGCGACAAGTAGTCAAAAAAAAAAAAGCCAGGTTAGCAAGCTATAAACTGAAGCAATTTAGAAAACAAAAGCAAACTACAACGCAAAAGGAGGCTACAACACAAAAGCAAAGTACCAAAAACAAGCTAGCCACGAGCAAACGCAAGTTAAAAAAGATATAAAGTGAAACAATCAAGTATACACACCAATCTAGACCAAACGAAACTAATCGAAACTGGAGCACCGGCTCTAATGGGAACTAAACAGAAGAATGATTGGTTTTGAGGTACAGTTTGAGTGTCCGTTTTGAGAGATAGAGTACAGTTCAGTGGGTGAGGAAATAAAAACGTTAGGAACATAATATTTTCTGGTATAACGACCAAAACGGGTATAACACCGCGGGGTAGTGAACGTATTATGGTGTCTCATTGGTCTGGCAGGAATCAACGGAAAAAGAAAATCACTGTTCCAAAAATGTTTTATCACCAGAGTTTGAAAAAATAATGCTTCAAATGAGGGTAACTGCAAAAAAGAAAATACATTATTATTAGGGGGAATTGTCTATGTTGTATGCAACATTTCGAAGAACAGATTTCAGAATAGAATTCACTTTTGCGCACCATGTATATGAACAGTGATGAAATATGGTAATTCCGTATCTAAGATAGCTGTACACAAGCGCGTGAACAATGACTTTACGGACAGAAAACGGGAACAGGTATCTAGAGTTATACAGAAGACAGTATACTGTACGTAGCTTTTTGCTAATACATGCAAAATGTGTGTTCCATGTCATATCAGAATCAAAGATGATGCCTAAATATTTTACATTAGTTGCGAACTCTAATGGATGCATTTGCAGTTTATACAGTTAGATTCGTGAACAAAAAATGGCACAGGACGATAAACTTTCTTTATGTGGATTATGAAAGCAAACCAGTTTATTCTTTTGTCTATTAATTCCAATTCCGTTACTTGTACGCCAATCCATTACATACGTGGTATCTGCTTGAAGATTATAAACGCATGTATTAAATGATGCATGTGTTGACAGAAGGACAGTTTCGTCGGCGTACTGGAATATGCGGCATTTTGATGCAAATTGGGGCAAATCATTGACGTAGAGTTTAAATAAAACTGGAGATAAAACAGATCCCTGGGGAACACCCGATTTTAACATTATTTTTGTAACATTAACATTAACATTTGTAACATTTTAACATTATTTCCCTGGCTTGTGACAGAAGATTATTTTTATTCAGGAAATCGGTCATCGTTACGAGCAGGTGTTTTTCAATTATTTAACTAATTGCAGGCAGAATAGAAATCGGTCTGCAGTCCTTTTCTTTGCTATGAGAACCACTCTTATAAAGCAAGCGGCTTAACCACCGACACTTTTAAATCGTCGGGAATAACGCAATGATACATATACTCATTAATCATGAAGAGAAGGACGGATTCAAGCACAGAAAAATTAATAATTTAACTGGGCCCAGTCGCGTCTTTTCGTGCGCAAACGACAGCGACAAGCGATGGCCTCGTCACCGTGGGACCTGTCACGAGGTTACATAACCTCCTGCGGTTACCACTTCCTAGCTGCAAAACTGACTGGCTGAGGCGAGCGACAGGCTTGGTGGCTGACAAACGACACAAAATTTAGGGTGAGATTAAGTCGGAAGCGAACAGATTACGCAGCACGGCAAAGCACAACACAGCGGAGAGTAACAATCCGCGAACACTTACCTCGCAAAGGCGCGACGATCCCGTAGGCTCGACCGATCCAGTGGAACCACACTTTCCGACGAGCTTCGTTCACTTTTCCGCGCGGTATGGTAAAAAGCTTCTTCCCTTGACTGCCTCGGTTATCACAGCCGAACGCGCAGTAACACGCATAACGAGACCACGAGTGAGACGGAGGCAGACCGGCACTTCGCATGCATCCCATATGTGCACGCGGCGAGCAGAGAGGGACTTTCAAGATGGCGCTGAGGCGGAAAAAGCAAAATAACGTCACTGAAAGCGAGCGCGCTTTCATATGGCAGCAATTCTCCAATCGGAGATACGGAATATAGAGAAGTTACATAGTTCAAGAGATGGCGGTGCTTTTCCGAAGCTAGAGGGGTTTTGACGGGTCCTGCAGAGCAGCGGCGCGGCGCGACGGTTCCCCGCAAAAGCCTCAGGCAGGAGCCGGTGCTTTGGACACTCTCCTATAGTCGCGGACAGCTTTTCTTGGCTAGGAAACGAAAGCTACGGGGGCGGAGCTTCACCACATGACTGTATTCGTGCGCAACGTAGTCCGGGCGCTCTTGACAGCGGTTTCGGTTTCGCCAACCTGGCACAACCTCTTTCGTGAAGGCACATACAATTCACTGGGCGTGAACCAATGTCCGATATGTAGCAAGTTCCGAACAGCGAACATCGCAGCTTGCATCAGAGCTTCCAAGCAGCCGTATGGCGTCGGCTAGGACTTGGACGCGCAACCGATGCTGGCGTCGGTAGAGCCGGCGCAGCAGTCAGCTCGCTCACTTCTTTTTACATACGTGCCGACGGTTGCGATTTCCAGAGGGGTTCGCTTGGTTTCCGCGCAGACGCTGGAAAAAACTCTTTTGAGCGTGCTTTTTTTGCTAAAGTTGGACACAGCCTCTCAGAGGAGTTGATTGGCGGAACGGCAAGCGACGAACACTCAATAGTAGACACGGGCCTCATTTTACCTTTGATGAATGTGCAAAACTTGCGACGCTCTCGGGTGTGCGAAAACTCGAAAGAGCAAACTAAAAATACAATAAAATACCTGTAGTTGACTAGTGAATGTTACGTATCGTTTCAAATTAGGTCCTGTAAAAAAGAAAAAAAAGTATTGTTTTCTATTTCTCACGTAAGAAAACGTGAGCAAAACTACGGCACTATTAAGCAGCGGTGAAAGGCGCTCTTAGTTTCTGTAGCCTCCGCTTCATAGCCAAGAAAAGCTGTCCGCGAGTATAGTATTCTAGGCATGGAGGATGCTAGGTCATTCTAACCGTCCTCGTGTTCCAGAACGCCATGTGAATCTCCGCATGGCTCCCATTGGCCGAGTTAATGCAACCGCTCTTTTCGACGCTAGCGGCTAGACTTCAGGTACGGCCCTTTTGGGTGGGCAATATATTATGGAAGTGGCGGCCCCCATGGTTGTTTATGTACTCATGGCAACCGGAACAGCAGACGTGCAGCACTTTCGCTCCAAAGCAACTCGTTTTAAATCTGATGCCGACTTGCCCGGCTCGCTACCCGCTTCGCCCTTCCGTCTCAACTCCCCCCCCCAATGTCGCATGTGCATTTCTTTTGCTTTAGGTTGTGCCCGTGGCGCGTTCTTTATTATGCGCTACGCCACGCAATAGCTTTTTTTTTTCATTAAAATACATACCGAATGAACGGCATGCCCCGCGCGAGTACATAAGTAACGCTACTGCTTCCTTCGAAGCATAAAGACGCAGTAGAATTCTTTGTTCCAGATTCCAGTGATGTGCAGACAGAACCCCGTACGAGATACAAGAAGAGAGAGCGCTGCTCTGTGAATAAGAACTCTGATTCTAACTGTTGTCGTTGCTGGCGTACACTACAGGGCTCTGTTGCTCGACGTTTGCTCGCCCGTACTGATGTATCAAAACCAGTTTGTTTCACGTCGTATCATCTACCTGCCGTTCCCTCCTCGATGATCAACGAGAGCCAAGCTCCGAGCGAACGCTGTTAAGTTGGCGGCCACTCGAAGTCATGAATTTATTTAAATATAAGGCGTTTGTAACAGAAGGGCTAAGTTAATTCCGTTCCCTAATAGTTTTAAGGAAATATAAATATTTAAAGCAATTTGAGTTAAATGTGTATTGATTAAGCGTTCTAGGGTGCTTGTGGCGTGTTAACCTAGAACGATTCGAAGAACTTCGTACGGATGTGTCAATGGTTTTGTCACCACGAATAAATTGAAACAAAAACTTTAGTCGTGCTAGTTTTGCCCTGCTTTGCAGTGTTAAACACCAGCTTTTTTTATAGTTCAGTCCATGAATCCGTTAACTTGCATTTGTTATAATGAACCTCACTGCCTTCCTCTGCATCCCCTCTTGTGAGTTCTTTTGTGTAGGTAAATCAAACAATACTGGCGTACTCCAGCCCTGGTCGAACAAACATATTGTAAACCAGCAGATTTGTATATGCGGCTACAATACGAAATGCCTTCTCTGAAAGATGAATCCATTTAGTGCCCAACATGTACACTGACTTCCACTTGAGGTTATGTTGTCAAAATGGGTTTGCCATCGGAGAGCGCATCCTAAAGTGGCGCATAAATATTTACCCTGAAATACCCAAATGAGGGGTCTGTCATTAATAATGGAAATTTCTGCTTATTGCTAGCATTACTGATGTTTGGGCATTTACAGTCATCTGCCAATCCTGACACCAGGCAAAGGTAGAATTTTTTACATGGTGATCATCATTGGAATTAATTTCGCAGTGCGAAAAATAATGGTCAACAAATAGACGGATGTTGCCATGTAATCGGTAAGGCAAATCGTTCAAATATATCAAAAATAATACTGGGTCTAAAACACTGCCTTGGCGCACTCCAGATGTAACAGGTGCTAAATTGGAAGCTTGATTTGAATATACACGAATTGTGAGCGGCAGAGCTCGGCACACTCACTTATGAATGCACTCACTCACATTCACTCGCACTCGTTTCAAAGGCGTCAGTGCGAGTGAGTGCCAGTGGGTGTGCGCTGACGTGAGTACCAGTGAGCGTGAGCGGAGGTGAGTGCGAGTAAGTGCCAGTGTGAGTGAGCGGAGGTGAGTGAGAGTGAGTGCCAGTGCGAGTGAGTGGGAGTGAGTGCGAGTGTATGCGAGTACCTGTGATTCCGAGTAGAGGTGAGTGTGAACGAGAGTGTGGGCTGGTGAGTGATAGTGCCAGTGAGTGTGAGCGGAGGTGAGCCGGAGTGTGAGTGCCAGTGAGTCTTAGCGGAGGTGAGTGCGAGTGAGTGCCAGTGAGTGTGAATGGAGGTGTGTGCGAGTGAGGGCCAGCGAGTGTGAGTGCAGGTGAGTGCGAACGTGAGTGAGTGTTTGCGATTGTGACTGGAGGTGAGCGTGAACGTGGGTGAGTGCGGTGCCTGGAAAAATTATGGTGAGGGAGTGTGAGTGAGTATTCTTCGACACTGCCGCCCTATGGTATGGAGAGGACAAATATTTAAACCAGACAAATAATTAAAAACGAAAATGGATGAAAAACTTCGAACAAACATTACAGTAGCCAAGAAGTTCGAGATTTAGGAATTGTTGTTCAACTTGTGGTTTCTACAAATTGTACCCAAGTGAACCATAGCAGTGGGGACTTTTTGTTAGTGGTAATAGTACCTTAATTACATCAAAAAATCACACACGACTATCACACTCTCTATGTGAAATTTGAGAGCATCCCTATACGTGTTTTCATTTCGAGATAGATTGGCTGTCACGGAGAATCTGTCACCTGGGACAGGCTGCAAATGGAGCTGAGTTTGGCGCGACTGCCTCGCTAATTGCGAGATCGTAAGGAGCAGCGCGTGGGTGTCGCGTGGGTGCGATTCACAGCAGCCACAGCAGACAGACCTCCCATATGACGCACGCCACTCTGGCGCCATCTCGTAGCATTGTCACTGCAGCGCGCATCTTGCGTGGCACTACGTTTTCCTTCTAACGCTTTCGCCGTAATCTTCTCTTCCGTTTTTGGCTTCATGCTTCCGCTGCACCTTGTTCCGCCGCTTCCCTCCTCTCGCTTTCCTCCCGCTTTTAGAGCACATGTATTAGGCTCTCGTTCCTTCGTTGTGTGTCGGCCTCGGCGTAAACGAGCGATCGAGCGCAGGGAAAAGAGGAAAGCGAACGCACAGCGCAGTGGTCCATGAAAGACGCCAGGAGGAAAGCGGAGAGTGCATCGAAACCCCGAGGCTGAAAGCGGAGGATAATGGTATGGCAAAAGGTTGAGAAGAAACGTAGAGTGCGGCTACGATGGCTACGAGATGGCGCGAGAGTAGCGCGCGTCGTCTGAGTGGTCTCTCGGTGGCGGCTGCTGTGAATGGCGCACAAGCATCAGCCAGGCTCTAGCTCTCGAGATCTCCAGTTTAGCGAGGCAGTCGTGCCACGCATAGCTCCATAGCAACTTCCGGCACGAGACAGGATGTCGGCGCCAGCCAATATGTCACGCAATAAAAACACGTATGGAGTTGCGTTCAAATTTCGCATTAGTTTGTATCGTAATAGTCCGAAAATTTTTTTTATTTCTTTGCGGCCACCGCTGCGCCCCGCGCTCGTTCGTTCATCCGCTGCGCTTGTTCAATCGGTTTTACGCCGGGAACGCCGACGCACGAACGAGCGCCTAACAGCTGCACTCTAAATTGTATGATGTATTTCACAAGTTGTCAATAGTTTTCATTTAAAATTTTCGTTTTATTTCTTCATGTGTCCCGTAATATTTGCATATAAGTGGGACGCGGAAATGTTTGCCTTTTGCCGGGTGAGTTCCTTTCACCAGCCTTCAAATGTTAAAAGATGTCGTTAAGCACAGCACGAGCCTTTCCGCATCGCAAGTTTCTCGAATGTCAACGCGCGTTCTGTCCGTTGCCTATGTTTTTCGCTTAGACTTGTGTAATCAGATTGTATACGCTACACGAGTAATGTTTTACTTTCTAGAATGCACGTGGGCACCATTGACTGTGCTGAAAGCTTCGAAAATCCATGTATAAAGCCAGCGCACTCGACTTGCAGATATTATTTCGACTATCGACCAGCATGCGTGCCGCTATCGTTCTCCGGCTTGTATTCCAAGGCACATGTTCGCCCAACAAACAGTTTCGCCACTTGCGTTGCGCCACTGTGGTTGTTCACCGTCATTACCACGTGACCCTAGCGCTGAAGTCAGCAACAAATGAGGAGTACAATTTTATATTCTGAAGGTAACCCTATTCTTTTTTACAGCTCCTTTATGATGCAGGGTCCTACTGGCTCTATCAGAGAAGCGCCATGGCGGACACTACATTTACAACCACCCGTCGCTGCGTGTTACTGAATTATGAAACGTTTGATAGCATATCCGACTTGGCGATCTTATATGCCTTTGGAAGTGCACTTCGTGAAAGGTATAGGCAACCGTTTTATCTTATATAAATTAAATTATGGGGTTTTACGTGCCGAAACCACGATCTGATTATGAGGCACGCCGTAGTGGGGGCTCCGGTAATTTGGACCGCCTGGGGTTCTTTAACGTGCACCTAATTCTAATTACAAGGTGTTTTCGCATTTCACCCTCATCTAAATGTGGCCGCCGTGGCCGGTATCCGATCCCGCGACCTCGTGCATTGCACTCCAACACAATACCCACTAAGGAATCAGGGCGGACAGCGTTTTATTTTCACCGAGAACACTATATTCAGAACATTTTCTGAAGCACCAATTATGTCACACCATGTAGCCGATGGCTATATGGTGTGACGTAGTGGTGCATGTGATAATGGTGCTTTTGTCGTAACGGTGTTGTGGACTACATTGTGCGACTTCCACCATGTAGCCGAAAACACGAGAAAACAAAGCTGGTCGCTTGTGTTGCTAATGGGTAGCAAGCCCCAAGGGTAGCGTTGGCCTGGCGGCCTGGGGCACAACAGGAAGCATCCGAAGGTCCAGGCAAAGGATGAGTCGATTGCTAACAGAACAACTTGTTTATTATAGCATCGCAAAAGAGCGGCCGGTCAGGTCGACCGAAGTGGAGAGACGGGAGACCACGTTACTCGACGGAAGAAATCGGAGCCTCCCTCGGCGTCCGTGGGCTGCTGCTTTTATGCTCTCGGAGTCGAGGGAAAGTAGGAACGGCTCGGGATGAGGCGCACGTGACGGCGGCGCACGGACACGTTGAGACGAGAAGTGACGCATCCGCCGGGCCGGCGCCGGTCAGACCTCCGCGCTTCACAGTTGGGGAGCTCCTCTCCCCGGCTGCCGCGCTTTGACAAGCGTGGGCACCAACATGTACACACACACACACACACACACACACACACACGAAGACACGTGGCATTGAAACATGCCTGGACGCACTTGGGAGGAAGCGTTGCAGCAGCGCTGAACGGGCCAAAATGTCCGCTGCTTTGAACGAAGCCCCGGCGTCCGTTGCATCCGCGCCGGCTATACCGCGCGTCGGAGGCGAAATATAACAGACCACCCCGCCGTGAGAAGGAGATCCCGATGGTCAGGGGACTGCATCCGCTGTCCGGAGGGATGTCGCTCGATGATGCTCATAACCGAAGTCGGTCGTCCCTCGGTGTTTCTTGAGCGCAGCGCACAGAGAAGGCCTCGTTCTCACGTTCAGGTTCACACAGCACACTGCAAAGTGTGCTGTGTGAACCTGAAGTGTTGTGTCGTGCTTCGGGAGAGTTGCCATATTTTTTTTCTCTCGTTCCCAGCAAGCGTTACAACTACGCCGAAACTCAACCACTCAGTCAACAAGCACGACACAACCCTCACTAAGCCATGCAAGGCTCTTTCCCCTTTTATACTACTGCCTAGTTCCTTACAGTAGTCTAACAGCACTGAAAACGCGTCCACAAATTGGAAAATTGCACTAGAAAGCACGTCATCACTTTGAAACACTAACCAAAAGCAATATGTTAAATATCCGGCCTCAGGAAGAAAACATCAGTAACAAACAACTTTGAGGCTGATTCCTACGTTAGGGGCCTCGACTTAAGCCATCGGCGTTACCGTTGAGACTCCCCTTTTAGTAACGCACCTCAAAGGAATATTGTTGCAAAGCGAGGCTCCAGCGCAGGAGGCGGCCATTTTTGGAAGAGATGGTCTGCAGCCACTGGAGAGAGCAGTGATCCGTCTCGAAGCATGCGAAGCGGAGACCGCAGCGAGCGACCGTACACCAGCTCAGCTGGCGAAAACCCCGCAGCTTATGCGGCGCGGTCCTTAATGCAAACATCACCCCAGGCAGACACAGCTCCCAGTCAGTTTGTTGTTCAAAACACAATGCTCTCAACATGCGCTTCATGACGGAGTGGGGCTTCTCAACGGAATTCGACTGTGGGTGGTACACTGAGCTGTGTAACAGCTTTACCCCGCACCTTTCGAGAAAGGCTGTCATCAAAGCGCTAGTAAACACTGTGCCCTGATCTGACTGGATTTCCGCAGGAAAACCAACTCGCGCAAATATGGACAGTAGTCCATTGGCTATCTCAACTAAGCTGAGTTCTTTAAGCGGCACTGCTTCAGAGAACTTTGTCGCTGGGCAGATCACAGTCAAAATGTGTCTGTACCCCGTGGTTGTTACCGGCAGAGGTCCCACTGTATCAATAACGAGCCGTCTAAAAGGCTCCGTAATGATAGGTACCAACTTCAACGGCGCCCTCGATTTGTCCACTGGTTTGCCCACCCGCTTACAGGTGTCAAAAGCCCCCACAAAGTGTTCTGCGTCACGAAAACACCCTGGCAAATAGTACTCTTGCAAGAGACGGTCCTTAGTCTTCTTAACTCCTAGGTGTCCGGACCACGAACCTCCATGCGACAAGCGCAACAGATCCTGACGGTAGCACTGAGGCACGATCAGCTGATCGAACTCCACTCCCCTGCGGTCTAGATACTTCCGGTACAGGACCCCACTTCTTTCCACAAAACGAACATTTTTCTTGGCGATACCTTCTTCGACATTGCAGCGTATGTTTTCTAGGCTGCCATCCTTTTTTGCTCGGCTATCAAAGCCGAGCGGCTGACTTTTAGCAACCTATAAAGTCCGTCTGACATAGGCGCGATGAGCAAATCTGCAGATAGCTCTTCTAACTTTCCCGTGTCGGGCATTTCCTCTCCAGTATCTGGGGCCTTTAACGCTACAGGCTCAATTTTATTCAGTTCGGGCGTGCTCTGAATATCAGCTTGCTGCGCCTCTGACCCTTTCTCATTGTTCGACAACGTCGGCCCCGCAACTACCTTCTTTGCAGCGTGCTCCCGAACTCTCGATCTGGTTAAGGCCTGAACGCTAGCCTCACTAAACAAAAGCCCCTTCTCGCGCAGGAGGTGATCGGACCTGTTCGAAAATAGGTACGGGTCCTGGGGGGGGGGGGGGGGGGGGGCAGCATAGATGACACTGCGGCCTCCGTCTCAAGCGCTCAGAAAGGTCCTTCAATAAGCACTTTTGCTACGGGCAGACACACGGTATGAGCTTCCACGGCTTGCTTGATCAATGCGCACTCGCCAGTGAACATATCGGGTTCTACGTAAGAGGGGTGAACTACATCCATTGTAGCTGCGGAATCACGAAGCACTCGGCACTCCTTCCCGTTCACGAGGAGGTCTCGCATGTAAGGCTCGAGAAGCTTCATGTTCTCGTCAGTGCTGCATAATGACAAAAACACGACTTTTATTTTTGTTTCTGGACACTGCGCCGAAAAGTGACCCGGCTTCTGGCGCGTATAACAAACGCGCGCTTGCCTCGTCTCGAACCGCTTTCTGCGTTCGGCTTCGGCTGCCGCCGTCTCCTTACGTTCGGTCGGACTGCTTTCACTCGCATCCGCACTACGTGTGTCCCCCCTTGCTCTCATGGGTGTGAACATCGGCCTTTCAAACTTGGAGCCGAATTCACCCTTTTGACCGTCCTTAGCTCCGCGAGCCCGACGCGTCACAAACTCCTCGGCTAGCTCAGCGGCTTTAACCACCGTACTAACATCTGGCCTATCCAAGACCCAGTACCGCACTTCTCAGGTAAGCGATTATAGAAATGTTCCAGCCCGAAACACTGCAGAAATTTCTCGTGGTCACCAAACGCTTTCTCTTCTTTGAGCCACTCCTGCATGTTTGACATAAGCCTGTAGGCAGACTCTGTATATGACTCACTGCTGCCTTTCTCATTTTCCCGAAACTTCCGACGGAACGCCTCCGCTGACAGCCTGTACTTTTTTAGCAGACTCGATTTCACTTGGTCGAAATCCTCTGCCTCCTCTCTCTTCAAGCGAGCGACTACGTCGGCCGCCTCGCCGGGTAACAAAGTGAGCAAGCGCTGTGGCCACGTTTCCCGAGAGAACCCCTGCTTCTCGCACGTTCGCTCAAAGTTAACCAGGAACAAACCAATGTCCTCTCCAAGCTTAAACGGCCGCATCAGGTCAGTCATTTCGAACGATACTCGTTCTCCTGCACCGTGTGCCTGACTTCCATTACGAGGGCGTTCCATCTCTACCTCGAGACGCTTCATTTCCAAAGCGTGTTGACGGTCGCGCTCCTCTTTCAATTGTTGCTCTCTATCTTTCTCTTTATCTTTTTGATCTTTACGTTCGCGGTCGTCTTTCTCTTTTTGCTCTTTACGTTCGCGCTCCTGTCTTTTTGCCGTCTCCCTCTCCTCAATGGTCTCAAGGCATTCCGACAGCTCGTCATCCTCGGCTTCTAACTCAAGAATAGCCCTTAGCAGTTCTGGTTTTCTGAGTTTGTCTGAGACATCCAGACCCAACTCTCTTGCAAGCTCCAGCAATTTCGGTTTGCGCAACGACTTCCAATCCATGGCTGCTCTGAATGCGGCTTTCTCTACTCCCTACTATTGTCTTGCCGCAAACTAACCCGGCAGCAACGACAACCACAATTACCAGCTCTGTTTCTGACACTAACAAAAGCCTGGCAAAACTCAGAAGAAAGTCCCGAACTCACCAAACCTCGCAGCCAAGAATTCAGCGTAGTCGTTCCGTTGCAGGCAACCAGTCATCACACAGGGCTCGTTGCACTGCTCCCGGATGGTCGTTGTGCTGCTCAGCATATAGTCGACCGCATATCTTCGCTGCTGGCCTCCGTTGTCGCGATCTCACCGCTGACAACCAGTTGTTGCATCTGGGTCGCAAGCCGCAAGGGTAGCGTTGGCCTGGCGGCCTGGGCCACAGCTGGAAGCATTCGAAGGTCCTGGCAAAGGATGAGTCGACTGCTAACAGAACAACTTGTTTATTATAGCATCGCAAAAGAGCGGCCGGTCAGGTCGACCGAAGTGGAGAGACAGGAGAGCACGTTACTCGACGGAAGAAATCGGAGCCTCTCTCGGCGTCCGTGGGCTGCTGCTTTTATACTCTCGGAGTCGAGGGCAAGAAGGAACGTCTCGGGTTGAGGCGCACGTGACGGCGGCGCACAGGACACGTTGAGACGAGAAGTGATGCATCCGCCGGGCCGGCGCCGGTAAGACCTCCTCGCTTCACAGTTGGGGAGCTCCTCTCCCCGGCTGCCGCGCTTTGACAAGCGTGGGCACCAGCATGTACACACACACACACACACACACGCACACACACACACACACACATACACACGAAGACACGTGGCATTGAAACATGCCTGGATGCGCTTGGGATGAAGCGTTGCGGCAGCGCTGAATGGGCCAAAATGTCCGCCGCTTTGAACGAAGCCTCGGCGTCCGTTGCATCCGCGCCGGCTATACCGCGCGTCGGAGGCGAAACGTAACACTTGGCAGCATATCTCCAGGCATAGTTGCTGCTGCTACGGCGCCTGCTCTGTTCACCTATCTTTTGGGGTGCCCTAGATCATGCAGTGTCCTCGATCAGCTGTGAACGGCTGTTCTCTTCTATGAACGAAGCAAAGGGCCAGAAAGGGTTTGTGGCACAGCCGGCAATAAGCTAGGCATCATTTTTTCGCAGTAGGCATCACAATGGGGGGGGGGGGGGGGGACAAAGCGAAACCCATAGGTTTGCCAATGTCTACATCGGCCAACTCAGACCATGTTTCTCATGCCGTTCCCTCGAGTCTGTCTGTTTAGTACGGGGTCCACAAACACCTTTCACCCACTTACGAAAATTCAGTTCTTTAACAACATAGCGCCCAAGGATAGCGCCTGCGTTATAATGAAAAATTGTTTGGCAAGTCGTCTATTAAGCCTGTGCAAAAGAAGCCGATAGCACACGAACCTTTGTCAGGGTGAAGGCAAGTCTACTTTGTTGTTGCTTGCTTCTTTCTTTGTCCTTTGCTTATGGCCAATACCTACTACGACGTATTTCCCATGATTCACACGGAATGTAGAGAAGGCTATACGCAATGGTAACAAAACAATGGAAATGTTTGGGAAAGTATCAAAGTCATACAAAATAAGGCCAAAAAATGTAAAGTTAACTCAGAAATTGTGACAGAACTCATATAAATGGCATTGTCGATGGCAATGACATTAGTAGTCCATCGATGTTGCGAAATATCGTATTTGTGAAGTGACATTTATTGAGCATCTGTACCATTAAATATTGTGCGACTTATTTTGACTGTACGAGAGGTACTCGGTATCATCCTAATTCGATATAACACTTGCTTGTTAAGCTCGCCCAAAAGCGCGTCCAGAGATTTTACGACGACTGTATGACGCTTACGCAGCGACGATGTTGGAGTAACGAAGAAGGAATGACATCGATGGATTCACGAAGGCGGCAGGACGTCGACGCTACAACCACATCGATATGCCGCTGCTGAAGTGATGACAATTATAAAATGACAGCGTGATTAGGAAGGCATGACAACATTGGTGTAACGATGGCGCGACGATGACGAAGCTGGATGACGAAGTTATGTTCACAATGATGGAACGGCCATGACGGCATCACGACGACGGTAGGACAAGGAATGCAGACAACTGTATGACGACTATGGTTGTCAGTGGTATGAGGAGAATGAGACAACTACGCGTGTATAACGTCAAGGGCGTGATGACGATTGTGTAAAGACGCATGTATGACGACAATGGCGCGAAGACGATGGCTTGAGGATTCCGGCATGACGAGAGTCAGATGATGAACCTGGAGTGACGAAAATAGCGCGACCACGACGGCACGGTGACGACGGTATAACAACGAATACATCACGGTGCAGCGGTGCCGTAGAGGTAGACAATTCGCCTCTCATGCAGGAGGACCGTGGTTCGAAACCCGGTGGCGCGCAATTTTCCACCGGATTAAAAAAATACGCTTGTTGATGAAATTGAACAGGCATGGAGTGTGGTCTGATCCCGGTGACCAGAACCGGTAACGCACTCCCTCACCAGAGCAGGATTGGCCATCCTGGTGCAGTACTTGGCCACCATCTCCTATATGAATACAACAATCAAACCCCGGCCCTAGGAGAACTAGGAGTCGGATTGTTTATTATTAAGGATATAGCTGGTAACATACAGGAATTCTAAAGCATTAACGAGAGGGTGACAGGTCTTGTTGTGAAACTTAATAATAGCTACAAATTGAAGATCGTACAGGTCTACGCCCCTACATCCAGTCATGATGAGCAGGAAGTCGAAAGCTTCTATGAAGACGTGGAATCGGCAATGGGTAAAGTCAAAACAAAATACACTATAGTGATGGGCGACTTCAATGCCAGGGTAGGCAAGAAGCAGGCTGCAGACAAGTCAGTGGGGTAATACGGCATAGGCTCCAGGAATAGCAGAGGAGAGTTATTAGTAGAGTTTGCAGAACCGAATAATATGCGGATAATGAATACCTTTTTCCGCAAGCGGGATAGCCGAAAGTGGACGTGGAGAAGCCCGAATGGCGAGACAAGAAATAAAATAGACTTTATACTCTGCGCTAACCCGGGCATCATACAAGATGTGGACGTGCTCGGCAAGGTGCGCTGCAGTGACCATAGGTTGCTAAGAACTTGAATTAGCCTAAACTTGAGGAGGGAGCGGAAGAAACTGGTACATAAGAAGCCGATCAATGAGTTAGCGGTAAGAGGGAATATAGAGGAATTCCGGATCAAGCTACAGAACAGGTATTCAGCTTTAACTCAGGAAGAGGACCTTAGTGTTCAAGCGATGAACGACAGTCTTATGGGCATCATTATGGAGTGTTCAATAGAAGTCGGTGGTAACTCCGTTAGACAGGATACCATTAAGCTATCGCAGGAGACGAAAGATCTGATCAAGGAACGCCAATGTATGAAAGCCTCTAACCCTATAGCTAGAATAGAACTGGCAGAACTTTCCAAGTTAATCAACAAGCGTAAGACTGCTGATATAAGGAAGCATAATATGGATAGAATTGAACATGCTCTCAGGAACGGAGGAAGCCTAAAATCAGTGAAAAAGAAACTAGGAATAGGCAAGAATCAGATGTATGCGTTAAGATACAAAGCAGGCAATATCATTACTAATATGTATGAGATAGTTGAAGTGGCTGAGGAGTTCTATAGAGATTTATACAGTACCAGTGGCACCCACGACGATAATGGAAGATAGAAAAGACTAGAGGAATTTGAAATCCTACGCGTAACGCCGGAAGAAGTAAAGAAAGCCTTGTGTGCTATTCAAAATGGGAAGGCAGCTGGGGAGGATCAGGTAACAGGAGATTTGTTGAAGGATGGTTGGCAGATTGTTGTAGAAAAACTGGCCACCCTGTTTACACAATGCCTCATGACTTCGAGCGTACCGGAATCTTGGAAGAACGCTAACATAATCCTAATCCATAAAAAAGGGGACGCTAAAGATTTGAAAAATAATAGACCGATCAGCTTACTCTCCGTTGCCTACAAAGTATTTACTAAGGTAATCGCAAATAGAATCAGGAACACCTTAGACTTCTGTCAACCAAAGCACCAGGCAGGATTCCGTAAAGGCTACTCAACAATAGACTATATTCTCACGTGGTAGTGACGTTAAAGAACACAGTAGCAGTACTGTGAAGGACAAAACTAGCTTTTATTGGGCGAACCTGTGCCCACAAAACAGGCTACACTTAAAGCACAACGATAGCGGCGAACACAGTCGGCGATCGTCGAAAATCTGATCAGCGGGTCAAGCGCGTCGGCTTTTATAGAGCAGTCGTCGAATGTTCCAGACTAATCGTTAGGACCTGCGTGCCTTCCACAAAGTTCAACACCATTCGTGTCACGCGATGAAATCAGATAACACAAGGTTCGGCGACAACAGAAAGCCGGGTAGAAGCATCGATAACTTTCCAGAAACTTCGGATACATGCAGGCGCGTTCCGCGCTGCGCGATTACAGTTGTTAAGTGACGAAACGTGGTCGCCCGACAAAGATAAGTACACGTGTCAATACCCTCCTCTTAAAAAGCATCGACCCGATGCTGCAAACAAACGAAGGTAATAAACAAAAGCACTCGTAGCAAAGAAAAGAACAAAAATGACGAAGTTCGTCAGCGTCCGTAAAAGGGTTTAAGGCGCACCACGTGGACCACTTCAGATCGTGCGCGGCGCCGCTGTGAATGCGAAATGCCGTCTGGCACGACCTCATAGTCCAGAGCGCCAATACGTCGGATGACCTTGTAGGGTCCGAAATAGCGTCGGAGTAGTTTCTCACTGAGTCCTCGTCGGCGTATCGGGGTCCAGACCCAAACACAGTCGCCAGGCTGGTACTCGACGAAGCGTCGTCGGAGGTTGTAGTGTCGGCTGTCGGTCCTCTGCTGGCTCTTGATTCGCAGGCGGGCGAGCTGTCGGGCTTCTTCGGCGCGCTGGAGATAGCTGGCGACGTCAACATTCTCTTCGTCAGTTACGTGCGGCAGCATGGCGTCAAGCGTCGTCGTCGGGTTCCTGCCATAAACCAGCTTAAACGGCGTGATCTGTGTTGTTTCTTGCACCGCCGTGTTGTACGCAAAGGTTACATACGGCAGGACCACGTCCCACGTGTTGTGTTCGACGTCGACGTACATTGCTAGCATGTCGGCGAGGGTCTTGTTCAGGCGCTCCGTGAGACCATTCGTCTGCGGATGGTAGGCAGTTGTCCTCCTGTGGCTTGTCTGGCTGTACTGCAGAATGGATTGGGTGAGCTCCGCTCTAAAAGCCGTTCCTCTGTCGGTGATGAGGACTTCTGGGGCACCATGTCGCAGCAGGATGTTCTCGACGAAAAATTTCGCCACTTCGGCTGCGCTGCCTTTTGGTAGAGCTTTAGTTTCAGCAAAACGGGTGAGATAGTCCGTCGCCACGACGATCCACTTATTCCCGGATGTTGATATCGGAAACGGCCCCAACAAATCCATCCCAATCTGCTGGAATGGTCGACGAGGAGCTTCGATCGGCTGTAGTAATCCTGCTGGCCTTGTCGGTGGTGTCTTGCGTCGTTGACAGTTTCGGCATGTCTTGACGTAACGGGCGACGTCGGCGGTCAGACGCGGCCAATAATACCTTTCCTGTATTCTCGACAGCGTCCGGGAGAATCCGAGGTGCCCAGCGGTTGGATCGTCGTGTAGGGCGTGCAATATTTCTGGACGCAGCGCTGACGGTACAACAAGAAGGTAGCTGGCGCGGACTGGTGAGAAGTTCTTCTTCACGAGCAGGTTGTTTTGTAGCGTGAACGAAGACAACCCGCGCTTAAATGCCCTAGGGACAACGTCGGTGTTCCCTTCCAAATACTCGACGAGACCTTTCAGCTCCGGGTCAGCTCGTTGCTGTTTAGTGAAGTCTTCCGCGCTTACTATCCCAAGGAAGGCGTCGTCGTCCTCGTCGTCTTGCGGCGGGGCATCGATGGGGGCGCGCGATGAGCAGTCGGCGTCGGAGTGTTTTCTTCCGGACTTGTATATTACCGTGACGTCGTATTCTTGTATTCTGAGGCTCCACCGCGCCAGCCGTCCTGAAGGGTCCTTTAGGTTAGCTAGCCAACACAATGCGTGATGGTCACTGACGACTTTGAATGGCCTGCCATAGAGGTAAGGACGGAATTTAGCTGTAGCCCAAATGATGGCGAGGCATTCCTTTTCAGTCGTAGAATAGTTGCTTTCCGCTTTTGACAGCGACCGGCTAGCATACGATATCACTCTTTCAAGTCCTTCTTTCCTCTGGACTAGGACGGCACCGAGGCCTAGGCTACTGGCGTCAGTGTGGATTTCGGTATCGGTGTCCTCGTCGAAGTGTGCAAGTACCGGCGGCGACTGCATGCGTCGTTTGAGTTCTTGAAATGCCTTGGCCTGCGGCGTATCCCACTTGAACGCGACATCACATTTGGTTAGATGTGTTAGCGGCTCCGCGATGCGTGAAAAGTCCTTGACAAAGCGCCTATAGTAGGCACACATGCCAAGGAGTCTGCGCACTGCCTTCTTGTCGGTTGGCTGCGGGAACTTTGCGATGGCAGCTGTCTTCTGTGGGTCGGGGCGTACTCCCGATTTGCTGATCACGTGGCCTAGGAACAAAAGCTCATCGTAAGCGAAGCGGCACTTTTCCGGCTTCAGAGTGAGCCCTGATGACTTGATGGCTTCTAACATTGTCGCAAGCCGCCCAAGGTGATCGTCGAAATTTCCGGCGAAGACAACGACGTCATCCAGGTAAACAAGGCACGTCTGCCACTTCAGTCCGGCTAACACCGTGTCCATGACGCGCTGAAACGTTGCAGGCGCCGAGCACAGTCCGAATGGCATGACCTTGAACTCGTAAAGGCCGTCTGGCGTGATGAAGGCAGTCTTTTCGCGGTCTCTTTTGTCGACTTCTATTTGCCAGTAGCCAGACTTGAGGTCCATCGACGAGAAGTATTTAGCGTTGCAGAGCCGATCCAATGCGTAGTCTATCCGTGGAAGGGGGTACACATCCTTCTTCGTGATCTTGTTTAGTCGACGATAATCGACGCAGAAGCGTAGGGTTCCGTCCTTTTTCTTTACCAGGACTACAGGAGAGGCCCACGGGCTTTTCGACGGCTGGATGATGTCGTCGCGCAGCATTTCGTCGACTTGTTGCCTAATAGCTTCACGTTCTCGCGTCGAAACTCGGTAAGGGCTCTGGCGGAGTGGTCGAGCGCTCTCTTCGGTTATTATGCGATGCTTTGCAACTGGTGTTTGTCGAATCCTCAATGACGTCGAAAAGCAGTCTTTGTATTGCCGGAGAAGACTTCTGATCTGTTGCTGCTTACTCAGAGGAAGACTTGGCTTCACGTCGAAGTCTGGTTCGGGGACAATGCTCATCGGGGTAGATGCGGCTGAATCCGAGAGGACAAAGGCATTGCTAGTTTCCACAATTTCCTCGATGTATGCGATTGTCGTGCCCTTGTTGATGTGCTTGAACTCTTGGCTGACGTTGGTTAGCATAACTTCCACTTGCCCTCCGCGGAGTCGAGCGATCCCTCTTGCGACGCAAATTTCACGGTCGAGCAGTAGATGTTGGTCGCCCTCGATGACGCCTTCTACGTCAGCGGGTGTTTCAGTGCCGACGGAAACACTAATGCTGGAGCGCGGCGGGAGGCTCACTTGCTCTTCGAGCACACTCAAGGCGTGGTGACTACGACAGCTCTCCGGCGGTATCGCTTGATCTTGCGACAGCGTTATCGATTTCGACTTCAGGTCGATGACTGCGCCATGTTGATTCAGGAAGTCCATGCCGAGAATGACGTCTCGTGAACACTGTTGGAGGACAACGAAGGTGGCAGGGTAAGTCCGATCATGAACGGTAATTCTTGCCGTGCAGATCCCAGTCGGCGTAATCAGGTGTCCTCCAGCGGTCCGAATTTGAGGGCCTTCCCATGCAGTCTTAACTTTCCTCAACTGGGCGGCGATGGGTCCACTCATGACGGAGTAATCGGCTCCTGTGTCTACTAAAGCGGTGACTGCGTGGCCGTCGAGAAGCACGTCGAGGTCGGTGGTTCTTTGTCTTGCGTTACAGTTAGGTCTTGGCGTCGGATCACGGCTGCGTCGCGTTGAACTGAAGTTGGAACGTGGCGTCGTCAAGTCGTCTTTCATCGGTGTAGTCCTCGCTTCCTGATTTCGTCGGGACGGCGGCGTGTCGTTATGTCGTCGAGGTAGTTTCGTCGGTGTCTTCGTCGGCGGCGGAGGATCTTTGTCAGTTCGACGAACAGCAACCGCACCTCCATCGGTTGCTGCTCTTAGTTTTCCGGATATGGGCTCGCTGACCGGCCCCGGGCTGGGCCAGTGTATGGTCGGCGCTGCGGTGACAGGTAGCGGCCTGGTGATGGCGAACGTGACGGTCGTCGAGAGCTCCACTCAGTAGCGGCGAGGTAGTCCGCGATATCGCGAGGGCGTTCACCTTGCTGCGGGCGCGGAGCGTTGACGGCGAAACCTCGTAGTCCCATCTCCCGGTATGGGCATCGGCGATACACATGGCCGGCTTCTCCGCAGTGATAGCAGAGCGGGCGGTGGTCGGGGGCTCGCCAAATGTCCGTCTTCCTCGCGTAGGTGCGCTGGGCGACGGGTGGGCGTGCTGGCGGCGGCGGCGGCGGCGGCGGCGGCGGCGGCGGCGGACGACGTAATTGCGTCGTTGTAGGGCCCTGGCGTGGTCGCGGAGGGGGACCTTGACGGCGTGCGACGGCGGCGTATGTCATCGCTTCTGCCTGGGACTGCGGTAATTGTGGTTGCAGCTCGGGAACTCCAAGCGACCGGTGCACCCCTTCTTTCACGATGTCGGCGATCGAAGCCACTTGAGGCTGCGACGAAAGCAGGACCTTGCGCAGTTCTTCGCGCACAATGGCCCTGATGGTCTCCTGAAGGTCGACGGAATCGAGTCCTTGGATGGCGTGCTGCGGCGTGAGCCCCTGGCGGTTATATTGCCGGGTGCGCATCTCCAGAGTTTTCTCGATCGTCGATGCCTCTGCAGAAAACTCAGCTACGGTCTTCGGCGGGTTACGAATGAGTCCTGCGAAAAGTTCTTGCTTGACGCCCCGCATTAGGAAGCGGACTTTTTTCTCCTCTGACATTTCCGGGTCGGCGTGCCGGAAAAGACGGGCCATCTCCTCCGTGAAGATCGCGATCGTCTCGTTTGGCAGCTGCACTCTGGTTTCTAGTAGTGCTTGGGCTCGCTCTTTTCGCACGACGCTTGTAAACGTTTGCAAGAAGCTGCTTCGGAACAGGTCCCACGTCGTTATGGTGGCTTCTCGATTCTCGAACCAGGTCCTGGCGGCGTCTTCCAGTGCGAAATAGACATGCCGCAGCTTGTCGTCGCTGTCCCAACTGTTAAACGTAGCGACCCTCTCATACGTCTCGAGCCAGGTTTCCGGGTCCTCGAATGTTGATCCGCGGAACGTCGGAGGTTCCCTGGGCTGCTGCAGCACGATGGGGGACGCTGGGGCTGCCATTGGGGTTGCCTTGTCCACAATCTTCTTGGTCTTCTCAGGTAGAAGTCCGTGCTCCGGGGGCAGCTGTTGAAGACGGCGGCTTGCTCGATGCTCCGGGACTACGTTGGTGTTCACTTTGCGGTCCGGACTTGGATCACGGCTTGTCGGGGGCGTCCGGTACATGAACGAAAGCACCTCCACCAGATGTCACGTGGTAGTGATGTTAAAGAACACAGTAGCAGTACTGTGAAGGACAAAACTAGCTTTTATTAGGCGAACCTGTGCCCACAAAACAGGCTACACTTAAAGCACAACGATAGCGGCGAACACAGTCGGCGATCGTCGAAAATCTGATCAGCGGGTCAAGCGCGTCGGCTTTTATAGAGCAGTCGTCGAATGTTCCAGACTAATCGTTAGGACCCGCGTGCCTTCCACAAAGTACTACACCATTCGTGTCACGCGATGAAATCAGATAACACAAAGTTCGGCGACAACAGAAAGCCGGGTAGAAGCATCGATAACTTTCCAGAAACTTCGGATACATGCAGGCGCGTTCCGCGCTGCGCGATTACAGTTGTTAAGTGGCGAAACGTGGTCGCCCGAGAAAGATAAGTACACGTGTCAATATTCACACGGTGATAAAGAAATGTGCGGAATATAACCAACCGTTATATATAGCTTTCGTTGATTACGAGAAAGCGTTTCATTCAATCGAAACCTCAGCAGTCAGGGAGGCATTACGGAATTAGGGTGCAGACGAGCCGTATATAAAAATCCTGAAAGATATCTATAGCGGCCCCTTAGCCACCATAGTCCTCCCTAAAGGAAGCAACCAAATGACAAGAAAGAAAGGCGCCAGGCAGGGAGATATGATCTCTCCAATGCTATTCACAGCGTGTTTACAGGAGGTATTCAGAGACCTGGTTTGGGAAGAATTGGGGATAAGAGGTAATGGAGAATACCTTAGCAACTTGCGATTCACTGATGGTGTTGCCTTGCTTAGTAACTCAAGGGACCAATTGCAATGCATGCTCACTGACCTGGAGAGGCAAAGCAGAATTGTGGGTCTAAAAATAATCTCCAGAAAACCAGTTACAGTTTAACAGTCTCGGAAGAGAACAGCAGTTTACGATAGGTAGCGAGGCATTGGAAGGGGTATGGGAATAGATCTACTTAGGACAGGTAGTGACCGCGGATCTGGATCATGAGACTGAAATAATCAGAAGAATAAGAATGCGCTGGCGTGCGTTTGGCAGGCATTCTCAGATCATGAACATCAGGTTGCCATTATCCCTCAAGGGAAAAGTGTATAACAGCTGCGTCTCACCAGTACTCACGTACGAGGCAGAAACCTGGAGGCTTAAGAAAAGGGTTCTACTTAAATTGAGGACGACGCAACGAGCTATGGAAAGACGAATGATGGGTGTAACGTTAAGGGATAAGAAAATAGCAGATTGGGTGAGGGAACAAGCGCGAGTTAATCACATCTTAGTTGAGATCAAGAAAAAGAAATGTGAATGGGCATGACACGTAATGAGGAGGGAAGATAACCGATGGTCATTAAGGGTTACGGATTGGATCCCACGAGAAGGGTTGCGTAGCAGTGGGCGCCAGAAAGTTAGGTGGGCGGATGAGATTAAGAAGTTTGCAGGGACAACATGGCCACAATTAGTACATGACCGTGGTAGTTGGAGAAGTATGGGAGAGGCCTTTGCCCTGCAGTAGGCGTAACCAGGCTGATGATGATGATGACATGATAGCGATTGTTTGTTGGTGACGTAATGACTGCGATGGCCGTGCGGTGGTGGCGTAATCACGATTGAATGACTACAGCATGATTAAAGTCAAATGACGAAAAAGGGCTTTCGTGTATGTATCAAAGAATGCGGTATGGTGGCATTATGACGACGGGATGAGGTTGCCGATGATTACGATGGTAAACTACAACGTGACGACGACCGCATGACAACAATGAAACGACAATGACTTTGTGATGATGATAACGGGACGGCGACGACATGCCAACAGTAGGATGACGAAGCCATCGATCACAACTGCATCACGACGTAATTATGACAACGAGTGTTAGACGACAGCTGTATGATGACGATGCAATGACGGCGATGGCGTTACGATGGTGCAGGCAAAATAGGATGAAGACGAGTGGCTGATGGGGGCAGTGCTTTGATAAAAGCTATCATCATCATCATCATCATCATCATCAGCCTGATTACGCCCACTGCAGGGCAAAGGCCTCTCCCATACTTCTCCAACTACCCCGGTCATGTACTAATTGTGGCCATGTTGACCCTCCAAACTTCCTAATCTCATCTGCCCACCTAACTTTCTGTCGCCCCCTGCTACGCTTCCCTTCCCTCGGAATCCAGTCCGTAACCCTTAATGACCATCAGTTATCTTCCCTCCTCATTACATGTCCTGCCCATGCCCATTTCTTTTTCTTGATTTCAACTAAGCTATCACGAAGCCTGTATGACCACGCTGGTGTGACGGCGACGGCATGACCAGTGCCAGATGACGAAAGTGAAGTGACAACGATGTAATGAACATGATGGCAGCACGATGGCAGTCACTTAGCAAATGTGTGACGACTGTATACGACGATACGAACGACCACATCGTCTTGCCGCGATCGTCTGTAGTCAGCGATTGTTCTATGATTTTTATTTCTCTGTCTGTCCTTGTTTCAGTCGCGCTGTTTGAGCATAGTTCAAATGACAATGAGATCACGATGATGGCGTGACGGCGATGGCATGACGTGAGGGGGACAACGAAGCTGGCATAGACGTATTTAACGTGGAGCTTTTCATGTGTCCCTACAATTGTCTGATTGTCACTTTTCGTCTAATGGCAATATTTGAAGTTGATAAATAATTAAGGCTAATTATCCAATTACGCAGAAAGAAAATTAATTTCGGGTATATCTAAGTGACGTCAAACAACATTAGCTTGGTTTTGTCTGGATGCGTGTATTGGCGTATTCTTAAGCTCTGGCTAAAGTTAGCTGGGACTCAAATGGGACACAAATGTAGGCGGGAAGAGCATGCATAGCAAATCTTTGTACAGCATTTTACACGACAGGTACTACATGTAATCTGTGTCAAACCAAACTCTCGGGAAACGAGCCGCGAAGTGGGCTTCACGCATTTCTCGGACGATTGTCATACTTCCTAATGAAAAATGTTGGCCCAACGCTATACATGCTTTCACTTCGCGACATATTGGCTCGCACCGACAATGTCTCTCGTGCGGCACGTTGCATATGGAGCTAAGTGCGGCATGACTGCCTCGCTAATCTGGAGATCGCGAGAACCAACGCGTTGGTGACGCGTGGGTGCGATTCAAAGCAGCTGCCGCCAACAGCCCGGCCAGAGGAGGCGTGCTACTCTGGCGCTACCTCGTAGTCGTCGTCGCCGTACTATCCTTTTGTTTTCGCGCTTTCATCATGCCCTTTTCCTCCGCTTTCCTCCTCGCGTTTTTGAAACCCCGCTGCGCTCTCCGTTCACTCTTCCATGTTTCGCTGTGCTCATTTGCTCGGTCACACCGAGGCTCGCCACAGGAACGGGCGCCTAAGAGCTGCGCTCGAAAATTAGAATAAATATTTGAAGACACAACTAAATTAGGTAAAACGTTAAAAATTATAACCTAAATAGCTCACCGAATAATATGATCCAAAATGTCAAGAAAATAGAAGTGAGATTATGCCGCACGTCGAGATGCACCAATCTCAGCCAGTCCGCACTAAGAGGCCTAAAATATTTTCGGGCCTCATTAGCGCACCCACAAAGACGTTGACGGAATTTGAATCCTCTAGCCGGTGGGATGCCGGTGTCCGTCCTCGGCACCGTAAGTGACCGGGATTCAGGTGCGCTGTCACTCGCCAGACGTGCTGGGCAGAATGCCGGGTATGGTTCAGCTTCAACCCAGCCCAGACCTGCAGTTGGGTGATTCGAAAAGTGATTCGGGCCTCATGAGCTTAAAAATTCAAGATCATACAAAAGTGGTAAACATTTGGTGTTAACGCTGGCTGTAAAGCCTGGCGTAATTATTAGCCTGCAAAATGTAGTAAATTTTGTTACCGGATCCTTATTGAAAGCTTATGTTCTACCGAACCACGAGCCTGATTCTTTCGAAGAATTTATCCGTGCTCTTGCTGCACTGCCATGTTTCTCTATCCTGGATACGACGTCTTGAACACTCGGCTTGTCTGTGCAAATGAACGCTACATAGCGCTTCCAGATGAAGGGCGAAGTGTAGTGGGGGCATTGCCTTGCCATGTTTCCCGGAGGAGCCAATAGAAATGGCATCGGGAAGATTGCAGTGAATGACCAAGTTAGCATATCAATGGGTGTAGGTAAGGCTAATGCGTTTAAGCAAATTAGAGCTGACATTGGCGTGTTCAAGAAGAGAACGTATATAGGAATGATTTACACGATCAAAGGTTTCAGCAAGGCTTACCAGGAGCATTGCAAGCTACTCAGTAGAACCATAGCAGCATTGAAAAACACCAAATTTTCATGCTACACGAACTTCTTCACTAAAGAATCTTCAAGAAGCAAATATAGGCAAGTGTTCAAAAAATAAAATTGCTGGGGCTATATCTACGGGATCATTCATTTCTTGATAATTAAAGAGTTTTGAGTTAGCTTCTACAGTTACAGAATTCCCAACAATCTTTCCAATAACCATACCATCGGATCAGAACGAAAGTGGTTAGGAAACATAGGACACTCCTCGGGAAGCGATTCATAAAGATACATAAATCCAATAAAAGTGGAAGCAAGAGCAACCTTCAACTCGTGTATAATAGCAAGATACTTGTTCCGAAGCGCCTACATCAATGAGCCCTGCACTTTTCTACTACGCAAGACCCAGCTTCACTATTACAGCATCGCTGAACTTTAATCCTGCTGCGATCGGTCTGAACAATGTCAAAAGTTACGCCTCATATAACAAGATGCCGCGTTCGCAGTTAACAGGGCTAGGCAAAGTTTCAAATACTCGAATTCTGTTAGCACCATCAATAGGTGCAAAGACGTTGACTAATCCCCGTAACACACCCTGCCGCCACATACATAACCGGTATTTCAGCGAACACTTTCAAAACTGTTACTTTCAGAAATATTGAAATGCATAACCAACTAATTAACGAAAACGCACTAATTTACACGAAGTTTAGCCTGAGCGTTCACAATGCGGATTCACTTGGAGCTTATTCTCCGAACGACACCAGTTTCGAGGTATAAATACCCGAACTTTGCGGTGAAATGCATTGGCATTCCAGTTAATTTTGTGCTTCAATGCATGGAACGACGTTTGGTTAAGAGAGTAAGTGCAACAACAGTGCATTTTTACCGCAAGATTAACGGCGCATATCTCGTAAATGGTGTCATCCACACAATTCTTTTCAATTGAATATGGCTTGCAGTCTCACCCTCTAGAATTTATAAATTGGAATATGTGCCATAAATCCACTAGTTAAATAGTTATCTAGTTCAATTTTATTAGTTCATAAATTCTGCACTTCATTTTTTTTGTGTAAGTAATGTCCGCTTCTTCGCGTACACAAGCTCATGGATAGGAATTGTTCTGTCTGGGACAGACAATTTTAAAGAACTGCATTCGTTCAAACACCCTGTACATTGAACTTTAGTGCCCACGTGATAAGGAGATGCTGAACGAGATAGGGCATTTATCAGACACAAGAATCAGCCCGTGGACAACACGAGAGCGTGTAAGCGCCGGATGTTATCGCCAGCGACAAAAAAAAAAGATCGCTAGTCCTTTAGCGGCCTGATCACTCTCAATCTTCGATTGCTGCGGTGATGAAGTCTGGACATATTTGTAAACATTTCTATGAATGACACTGCGACATTATTTCGAAGCTATGAATGCATGACGGTTACAATAAAATGGCCTAAATATAATATCTAAGTGTTCTGCGCTATTCATGCTTCAGGTCGAGGAAATGGATGCGAACAGAATACCACGTGTCCAATGCTCATTTCTTTAATAAACCAGCTCTCAGAGAAACTTGCTGGTTAAGATGCGCACAAATATTCGAGTTGGTATTCTAGGTCTGGAGGAGCTACCCAATCACGTAAAACGTATGAAGGGCACAACACACAAGAATGAAAATTGTTGACATCGTTATAACTTACCTCAGCCGAACATACGTAGGAACAGAAATTTGCACAAATACAACAGTACATGATGTAATAGCGTGGTGGTGGATTTGGAAAAAGGTGCTGCCACGTTGCAACGCAAGAACTCTTCATCTCATGCGCAGGCTAGCTGCGGAGATGGCGGGGATTAGGAAGCTCGCGCTTTCACCCTCCTCGCCGCAACCCGCTTTGGCCCCGATTGCCATGGGTACGTCCGAGACATCCCACGCGGTACGCCCGCCCAAGCATCGAGCGGTATAGAACAGAGAGGAAGACGAGACTATAAAATTGCTCTCAGAACTCAAGAATGCCTTCGCCAGCATACAGACTAGCTTAGCAAAGGTCCAGGAATCTATAGCGCACCCAAAAATGGGTTTGGGTGCACTCAGTGAACGGATAAGCAAACTAGAGGACGTCGATGCCAGGAGAGAACCCAGCCCTGCTCCTTCGCAGGTCGCAGCACGACGTCATGTACTAGCACCGACGGAGGGCGCGATTCTCAGGGCCGTTCAAGCCTCCTCTCAGCCTAGCCATGGATAGTGCGGATGAGAACTTTAGTATCTGGCAATGGAACTGCGGAGGGTTTACCAACAAGAAGGCGCTTCTGCAGAAATATTTAAAAACTCTCAAGGTTAAGCCTCAAGTCATCGCTATTCAGGGAGTTGCAACTAGTATTCCTATCAAACTCGCAGCTTACCTGGTAGTATCCTCACATTCAGGAGGTAGGGGAGTTGCTACCCTTGTCAACAAAAGGTACAATTGCCTCTCTCGCGACCTCGGGGCAGTTGGTGATGGCATCGAGTACGTCATGACTGAAATCCTCGTGAACCCACCCAGAAATGGCCTCAGAAGAAACAGCCTCCTTATCCTCAACGTATACTGCAGCCCCAGCTACCGCAGGGCGAGGGCGAACTCTCTCCTCAAGAGGGCCGTCAGCCTGGCCGGTGCGCACCCCCTTGTCGTCTTCGGGAATTTCGCGCCCGACATAGGGTGTGGGGGTACACCCATGACACGGCCAAGGGACGCGGACTGTGGCAGACTGCGATGGAACTGGACTTGACCCTTATCACCGATAAGGATTTCCCCACTAGGAGAGGCAACTGCGCATGTAGGGACACGACCCCAGACCTCTCTTTTGTCAAGAACGTAGGGGAGGTCAAGTGGGTCAATACGGCTCAAGACCTCGGAAGTGAGCACTACGTCATCGAAGTCTCCCTTGCGATTGCCCGCTATAAGACGAGGAAATTCAAGTTGATCGACTGGGACGTTTTCCGCTAGACCAGAGCCGAGCACGCACCGATGGACGAGACACATTTTGAAGGTTGGTGCAAAGGAATCAGGCTTGACACCGCGGCGGCAACCAAGGCAGTCGTCACTGAGCTCGACGTTGACAAGATGGATAGCAGGTTGGCGCACCTGCTGGAAGCTAAGCAAGCCCTCCTCACGAGATGGAAGGGGCAGAAGCATAACAGGAGGCTCCGCAAGAAGGTTTCGGAGGTTAACAGGGAGATCGAACATCACTGCAAGAACTTGTGTAAGCGACAATGGTATGAGCTCTGCGAATCCGTCAAGGGTCAGCTCAGATCAGGCAAGAGCTGGGGTCTGCTCAAACACATTCTCGATGAGGGCAGCATCCGATCCAGCCAGAGACGATCCCTCGCGCGAGCCATCCACCTCGCTACGGACTCTATCCCGGACGAGTTGATTGTCGACAGGCTCGTAGACAAGTACCTGCCGGTCGCGGATAGCTCTGCCCCCACCCAGGTCCCGGACTACAAGGGGTGTGCGGTGCCGGAGTTGGACCAGGACATTACCGCGGCCGAGATCCGAGATGTCCTCTTCTCACTCAACGTCAAATCTGCCCCTGGAACAGATGGCGCCACTAACAGGATGCTGAGGAATCTCCATGATGAGTCGATCGACTTCCTCACTGAAAGGATTAATAAAGTCTGGCGTAGTGGACAGGTCCCAACACAGTAGAAGGCGGCCTGCACGGTACTCATCCCCAAACCCAGTAAAGCACCAGGAATAGAGAATCGAAGACCAATTTCCCTGACGTCCTGTGTCGGTAAGGTTTGCATAGCATGCCCTGCTACAGCGGCTCAAGGTGCACATCGAGGCCAATGACATGTATACCCACAATATGATTGGTTTCAGAGCCGGCCTCTCGACGCAGGACGCCATGAAGCTGATAAAGCATCACATCGTTGACCGGAGCACGGGAGATACCGGAGCCATCCTTGGATAAGACCTGCAGAAGGCATTCGACAATATCTCACGCGAGTTCATTCTCCAGTCTATTGCTGGCCTCGGGCTCGGGAAAAGGACCTACGACTTCGTCCGATCCTTCCTTAGCCAGACAACTGCCAAGCTTAATCTCGAAGGATACCTTTCGCAAGAGATCACCCTCGGTTCACGAGCACGCCTCAGGATTCAGTCATCTCGCCAACATTATTTAACATCGCAATGATTGGGCTTTCTAAGGAGCTCACGAAGATTCAAGTTATCAACCACACCATCTACGCAGATGACATCACCATCTGGTGCGTCGGCGGGAGCGACGGCTAAGTTGAAGCCGCCATGCAGAGCACCATAAATGCGACGGAGCGCTTCTTCCGCCCCACTGGCCTCAGATGTTCTCCATCGAAGTCTGAGCTACTTCTCTACAAGAAAAGACCCAGAGGCGGCGGCCATCGTGATTGGAAACCGGCGTCCGAAAGCGAAATACGGCTTTTCACTAGTGACGGGTCTCCGGTGCCCAGAGTGGACTCGCTCCGAATATTGGGGATGTATATCGAGTCTAACAATTCCAATGGAACCGCACTCAGAAAGATCACCGCCACAACAGAGAGTGCTCCCGGCCTCATTCGGAGGATCGCCAACAGGCACCGGGTTACAAGGAAGAGACAATTTCAACCGCATTATACATGCTTTTGTTCTCTGCCACCTTTCATACTCGGCGGCCATGCCTAATTGGCATGTTGCAGAGAGGAACAAGCTGAATTCACTCATCAGGAAGGTCTTAAAGCTTGCCCTCAGCTTACCTGCAAGCGCCCACACCGAAAATCTGTTGAAGCTCGGAGTCTACAACACGCTCGAAGAAATTATCGAGGCACAAGAGCACTCACAGCTGCTCAGACTATCCGGCACCCTGACGGGCCGCAAGTTACTCGGCGAGATCGGCCTCAATCCTGTCGACCAGTGCCCCGACTGTCGTGGGGATTCCCACCGACATCAGGTCTCACCTGCACATCGTGCCCCTTCCCCGCAATATGCACCCCGCAAACAATGTTTGCAGACGTCGGGCCAGGGGTACAGCTCTACTCGTTCATGTCCGCAATAACCACATTGAGGCAAGCTTCGTGGATGCCGCGGCATATGTCCAACAAGAGGCATTCGCCGTCTCCATCGTAGACTCCAATTCAAGGCTCAATTGCTGCGCTACGGTACGCACTTCGAGGCCCCTGGTAGACGAACAGGTTACAGTCGCTCTGGCTTTGCTGGATGGTCACAGAGAGGCAATATATAGTGATCCCAAGGCAGCCATTAAGGCCTACCAAAGCGCTATGGTCTCCCCCCGGCCCTCCGCATTCTCCAAAGCGCCAAAAGTATCTCTCCGCATTCTCTCATTTGGTTTCCCGCTCACTTGGGGTCCATTGAGGGCTCTCCCTTTAACCCTAACGAGGGCGCACACGAGGCCGCGCGAGGACTCACTGACCGCGCCACCTCAGCAGTTTAGCAGTCCCCCTGCCCCGTGGGGAACCCTTGCTTACGTTTAATGGAATCATCACACACTACTATATGTCAAGACGGGTATTCCCCCTCCCGCACCCCGCCTTATGGAGGGCGCGGGCGGTTACCCTTCGATTTCTACAAGCCCGTGCGTACCCTAACCTCGCTGTTCTTCATGCCATATACACTGAAAGATATCCCAGTGCGGACTGCCCTGCCTGTGGACTAAGGGCAACATTGGACCATGTGATGTGGGAGTGTGAAGCCATCGGCTCCTCCTTCAGCGAGGATAGGTGGGCTGCGCTCTTGGGCAGCCCCGAACTCAACGACCAAACCCTGGCCGTCCAGAGTGCCCGCGATCGGGCCGTCAAGCTCGGCTTGGCGGTCCCTACGTGGGACTAGCCGGGTGGCGCGGGGTCTCCCCTGCGTCTTCTCTAGACCGAAATAAAGTTACTTCACTCGCTCACTCACTCTCCATTTTCTTTCCTCACCCGCTCCTTCCGCTCGCGGCACCACGGACTTCGTCGTCGTGTGTACGTCGGCACATTCGCTGTGACAGAAGCAAGAACTTCAGCATAAAATGAGAACACAAAATGCGAATACTTAGGAACTGTTTCGAAGAAAATAGTCGAGGTCGATTATTATTAGCTATGAATATTGTGTAGACCCAACGCGCTGTGGGAATCAATGCTTTGCGAAGCAAATTGCAGGTCACTGGCAATCGCGTTGACACTGCGGCAGCGCCCTTGGAACGGCTCCCTGAGCCTCTAGATAAGTTTAAGCAGAGGCGTTCATTGTGGGGCTAGGACATGCTGAAGCTGAGAAAGGCCATAAGTTTTCGTAGCAACTCGATAACTACGGAAACATCGTTAGTCCTATGCGCATGGTAGCACACTGAGTTGGGCATATCACTCAGATAGTCTCATTGAGGCACTTCTCCGCGAATTTCCACTCTTCCAAGATCTCCTTTGTTATATCTGCAGTAGCATGGCAGTTCCGGACTGTGACATCCAGCGCAGTCTGAAGGCGGAACCTGAGGATCTCCATAGTCGTGTAGACCACGCGGGAGGGCATGACGCCACACCTGTCGGTACTGCGAATCTTGAGTGTGCCAATGTCGAGCGCTGTGGGCACAGCTCGGCGTTCACGTGGCGGGGATGGCCAAAGTAAATCTGGGGTAACCAGAGCTTTTCGTAAACTAACCATGGGGGATGTGGTTTTCACCGGAACTCATGTCGAGGTAGCTGGGAAGCGACTTGATACTGATGCCTTTTCTCGGTGTTAATGCCTTTCGGCGCCGTTATCGTTCGTGAGTACCAAGTCGATGTTGTGCGTGGTTGCACTCAGGCACGCAAAAATTCTGGAAATTATTAGCATCGATAAAAGGCATGCCTACAAAATAGCGGTCCTGGTTTCCATCTCCATGCCTGTCTTATGGCACAGCGTCAGGAGTCCGTTGGTGCACACTGGGCCGTCGGTCGGAGTCGCTCTGACGACGCTGCCATGCTGAAGTTCAGCGCGGTGTTGCCGTAGTTGAACTTCACGTCTAGCGCATAAGAGCAAGCCTCGATGCTCGAATTAGCGGCCTGGTAACGACAAGAAATGCCGTGAAAGTCCAATGTGCAGGCGTCCGGACGAACGAGGGGTGCCCGCATTGCTGATGGCGTTCGGAAATTAAACCTCGTGGGAAACTGGCTCCTGAAATGTGCTTCGTACGAAGGTAGCCACTACGCGGTGTTCCGCTGCCGAGATCGCCAGATCTTTTTACCAGCGTCACCTGGTTCGAACGCAGGTAGTGCTTGAGAATCACAGGCTAGAGTGGATTACGTAGCTCGAATGACGACAATGCAACGACTACGACGGCGTCGCGAAGAGGAACGTATACCCGCGGTCCACGGCGTAGGAGAACGGACGGATGGACGGAGGGCCGACCGACAGACCCAGGAGCCACCTAAGTTCCTTTGTGGGGGAGAATATGTTCGTGCATTCAGCTGTCTCTACAATGCGAAATGAATTGCTCGTAGAATTAAATATGGGAATTTTAGGTCCATACCTGCTTCGCTGTGCGTATTCGAAACATTAAACTCAGCAAGTCAACCCCACACGTGTTCCGTTCCATGGGAGTATAAACCTAACCCAGCCGTATCGGCCCGCCCACTCGAAGTTCCTCAAGAGGAGCATTGCCAACTTGTGCTTTGGAAATGCAGTAAAGAAACCTTGCCAACATAAGATCTATACGAGTCTTATGGATCTTATGAGGTTATCAGCAGCAGGGCTTCCGGAGTCAGTGCAAGTTTCGGTCCTAGCGTTGCTGCTAAAAAGATACGGGTCAAACAGCACAAATAGGCACGCGGAAAGTCAACGAAAGGTACGCAGAGGGAAGGTAGCGGTAGCGCCCTATCTGCATAGAACGGCACATAGTCTTAAGAAAGTGGCTAGCCGGGTGGACACATAAGTGATCTTTTCAACGCCAGAAAAACTCGCGAAAATATGTCGTTTGGCGGACCCGTACTGTAAGCCATCAGTCGGATGCTCTATTAATCATCGGAAAGCACCAGTGTGTTGCGTAGAAGCAGTTGTTTATGAACTCCCGCTGTCCTGTGAGAAAAATACATACGACAGAGAAGAAGGTGTCTTAATGACCGGTTACTGTCAGGAATGTCAGGAATTCACTGTCAGGAATGCGGGTGTGCGCCGATGTATGGGTCCTACCGGCTTCTTGCGAAGCACAAGGATGAAGATGTGCGAAAGATTATTGAGGCTCACGCTATCTGTCGGTATAGTGATACGTGTGTTATTGCCCCTTCTTCGACTTCTTAGATAAGGAGACGGCTTTTTTGGATAGTTAATATTTTGATGAGGTGACGCCACTGTGCATGGGTTAAATAGGTGGGTGTTTCCTCAAAATCAAGTTGATGAAGTTAGCGCATTGTGGTATCGTCTCCCTTCTGTCCTTGTTCGCTGGCGCTAAATATGCTTTTCAGGTCAGTTTACCAGCACACCCAACAAATGGCAATGCTGATCTGCCCTTATCTGTTAAAACGACACTAAAGGCAAACACTATGTTGATGTGGACTGTTTAAATACCTTTGCGGAAACCTCGCAACGCTTGTTTCTTGCCAAGAAAATACTTAGTTTAAGAGGAAATGGTATCTGAACGGTCCGAATACCTTTTTCCGATATTCAAATATCGTGACACACAACCATGGGAGTGGTGGTGACGTTGCCTACGCCATCACCGCTCTTTGCTGCCGCCGATGAGTAAAACAGTGCCCGACAAAAGGCGGCACCGAGCCAAGACAGAGCAGCGGATTCGCCGCTGCAACTGCTTTTTGGTCAAGTGGCGTAGACCGTTCGGGCATCCCGCGACATGCCATGGAAGTTGAATTCTCTGTTACTTGCAGTTTTCGCGAGCCAGCAAAACCAGCGCAGGAACTATGTGATCAGGAATGTAGTGAAACGCGAAAGCGTGGGCGCCGCAGGGTTGAGCGAAAACAGAACCTTTAAACCGTCCACGTCATTGTCAACGGTAATTTCAATGAGTTCATTTTTTAAAACATAAAAATGGAACCAGACAAGTAGAATTATATTTCATATTATAATACAATACGAGGATGTTTTCGCAACAAGTAGTTGAGTACTAGTGACAGAATTTAACTGAGGAGTGCTTTCGTCAGCCCGCAAGTACTTGAATGCCCCGGTGGAGTCTCTAAGCGTGTCCCGCATTTACTTCGGTTTCTCAATTATTAAGGCTCTGCTCGGGATAATAATGACGCCTTAGAGATTCTCGAGCATTATTCTATCACTTTAGCTAGACATAGTATTTGCCTTTAGCGTCCCTTCAACGTCGGATGCAACTTATTTGCACACAACCGCATTCTGCACAATGAAATCAACTACCCTGATGACCACATCACCTGAAAGACAACCTTAGAGGTTATTTCAGTGTAGTCTAGCGACTTGCAAATGCACATCAACGAAAAAAAGTCTGCTCTGTTATGCATAACTTAAAAAAACATTCATTAACATTTAATTATGCCATTAATTCAACGAAACTGTCTAAAGTTAAGGAGCCTAAATACCTAGATGTCATATTGTCACAACATTTACTATGAGATTGCCATATTCAATTTATGACCTTATCTGTACTAAAAAGACTGCGTTTTCTAATAAGACGATTACAGCTACTGCGACCATACACCAAGTTACTGGCCTATAATACACTAATTATACCCATCCTGGGATGCGCCGACCTAACCATGAAGCTCGAAGGAGCTGAAGAAGGAGCGCTTAGGGCCTTTTTTATAAAATTTAGCCATACAGACTTGCCCACACAGCTGCGTAAGAAGGCTGGGTTACTTACCATAAAAACCGGAGGAAGTTGGCGCGCTTAAAGGTAATGTACTAACTAATCCACAACCACCAAAATATAGGCAAGTCCCATTATATTAAGCGATGCACAGCAAGAACTACCCTCCCAAAACACTGCCATACTCTTGCTTCTTACAAATTCCACAGAGATGCTCTCAAATTCTCATTTTCCCCCTGGTGATCACATAAAGGAATAACCTGACCCCTTTCATTACCAGTAGCACATATTTAGCTTGTTTGTCTAAAGTAATTGAAAGCAATTCTCAACACTCGCAATTTTGAAACTGTGTTGTTTTTGATTTATCCTGATTCACTAGCCTCGCAATTTTAAAACAGTGTTGTTTTTGCCTTTATCCTCAATAAGTTAAGTGGGAATGTATTATTGTCGTTGCCGTTCACTTTTGTGGATTTTTTGTATGCCTTACAGCCGTCAATTGCGCGTCTTTTGGCTGTAGTATTTTTTTTTTCGCCTTGTTGTAAAACCACTCTCTCTTTTTCTTGACCTCCTTTTTTAATGCATATAGGGATTGACAAAATGCATAAATAAATAAATAATACGTGTAAATAAACAAATCTACTGGCCGCGGTTTTTTTTAGTGAACGCACAACAATCTTCCGGGGCAGTTGACAAGGAAAAGCATGGCAATGACGTCAATGAGTATGGCAAGTAGGGCCTCTTTTGTCAAGTTAACGAAGCTAAATACCAGCGTCGACCCGATGAGCTCGTTTTATGCTACCATTCAGGCAAACCCTTTAAACGCAAGGACAGCGACGAGCATGTATCGTGGCTTCCGAAATACACTATCTCATCTGGTTGCAATAAATTACTGCACAAGAATGCTGGCAGCGCGTCCTCGAGGTAAACCCGCCTACAATGTTATGCCATTGCTTGATCAAGCAATGTTTTGAAAAGTCAAAGTTCTCTTATCGCAAAATGGACGTGCTTACTCGAGCGAGAGAGTCCAGCCGTGGGCAGGTAGCCCGGGTCTTAGCTTACGACGTTGTGTTTCGTTTCAAGCGAAGGCAAATGGAAAGACTGGTAGGGGTCTGCTTAATACTAGGCAGCTTATCTCGATATACAGAACGCGTAAATGCGGATGGAAATCTTGCCTGGTAATGGCTGTGCCTGGCCAGAATAGAATGCACGGCTGTAGTCTTGCCTGTACCGCGCATTTTGTTGCATATGGCAAATTTTTCATACTACCGGCCTACAAAATAGTGTGAATTTACCAGAAGATTCAACTTTTTGAATACCGCAGAGCCAATGAGCAGCAAAGCGACGCAGTTCCAATTTGGAAATACAAACCAAGGACACAGGCTAAATATTGCACTGAAGAGTCATGTGCTTTTGTGGAAGGCATGACCAGGCAGCGAAAATTATTCTTAGACCTTTCAAAGTCGTGCAAGTAACGGTGCGACAAGGTGTGCGTAATATCGCAGGGTACCTCAATCAATGGCTACATATAAGCCGCAACCATAAACTACGTTCAGTACTATCAACCTAGGAGGAGTCAAGAAACAAAATGAGGGAAGTGTAAGGAAGACGCAAAACAATACGTAAAGCGACAGTTCTTCGAGATGAAATAAGCAGATACCGAGTAAACAGTAATTGTGACCGTATTTGTTCGCGAATTCCCAGTGTCGTTACAAGGTAAAATCACCTACGCATTAAATGACAGTAATAAGCGGCACTGAGCACTCGGAGAGCCAACCAAAGGCTCAGACATGTTTTGGAAGCGGAACATCGGGCTGAATCATAGGCGAAAATCGCAAGCACAAATCGAACATTTCCCACAGATCATTTATTATCAAAGAATAAGAGCAAATACCACAGAGCCTGCCAGCATTCCCGTTCGTTCTCTTCCTGCCACTCATGATTCCCGGTATTTAAATAAAGAGCCATATTTTTATAGTTTCTGGGACAGTTCAGTTGTGAATGAAAGTTGAGCGCAGGATTCCTTGAAATCTTGCAGGAAAAAGCGCCGTCTAGTACAGGGATGCACAAATGATGAAAAGATATATCAGGAATGGCTGATACCCCCCTAAGCAAGAAAAGATGCAATGGCTGAATATTTATATATTTATTTATTATATTTATTTAGGAGTACTGTAGCCCTCACTTGAGGGCTACAGTATTGTAAAATTGCCAAGGAATTGTCAAAGAAAACAAATTTCCGCACCAACAATACCACATCATAGAGCATTGTCAAACACAAATTACAGGAAGGATGAACGAGCATACAAGTGCAATGTCTGTTAGAAATGCAAGAATAACAGTAAGCATGATCAATTATTAATTACGCCGAGGCCTGTAATACAATTCTAGTTGAGTATACAACGGTTCAACATTTTGTGTTGTTACAGTGCCGTCCGCCAGGCCATTCCATATGTAAATACACAAAGGACAGAACGAGGGTTGAAAACCATCAAGGCGTGTTTTATAAGGCTGTATACTGGCACTTCGGTTTAAACGCGCACTGTCTTTTAGAGGGGGACGAATGTATGTTTCTTTATTTATTCCTGCTTGATTCCTGATTAACTGGACAAAGAATTGCATTCGTTATTTTTCTCGTCGTGTTTCTGGCAGTTCCAAGTCGCACATTTCAACATGTCTGTTACACAATCAGCTCTTTATGTGAATGAAGAAGCGAAAGAAAGAATAAAGGAAAGAGCGAGGAATAAATAAAAAGAAAGAGAAAAGGAAAGGAACTTGCGAAATAACAAGGAAAGCAAGAACAAAGAAAGAAAGAAGGAAGGAAATACGGAAAGAAAAAGGGAAATGAAGAAAGAACGAAAGCACATTTAGGTAGTGCATTAGGTGCTCGCATGTGTCGTTCAAAAGGTCAACCTACAGCACCGTACGTGTACTTCATACTTCGGTTCGTTTTGTCTTGCAAGAAGTATGACGCTTCTGATGGCATAACTTAATGTATTACCGCGTGTGCTGCAGGCTTCCGCGTTCACGTGTTAAATTAGTGCAACATGTTGTCCATACCTTTTAAATGGCATGGTGTGATATTACACACGGAACAATGGCCTCCGGAATCAATTGCCTGCAATTCTGTGTTGTCGTTGTGACACGTTTACACGAAGCTTACTACAATGTGACATATGCCAGATACGTTTCAGCTGGTATGCGCCCCTTTTGCTAACTGCACTACAAGTCCACACTAAGCAACATTGTACATTTAAGGGTGTCTTTTTTGTCTTTAAGTCACCCTCTTACATATATAGAAAATGGGGCTTAGGCGAAATATTACACCAGCTTGAAAGGGCCAGTTTTCGGAACGACATATTTAGTGTGGCCCTATGACGTGCTCAAACGTGGCGCGCATCGCAGAAGAAATAAACCCCTATTGCTTTGTACTGGCTTGCAATGTGGAAAAACTAGAGCACTATGTAATTCTGCATGGTGTATAATCCGCAAGAAAACACCCTTGTAGTGCCCTGCTAAAGAGTACACTAATCTGTAAGATTTTCAGATATTAGGCGTGCCAAAAGCGTATTGCGACATCCACCCTAGAGGGCGTAAATTTAAGTATTCTGTAGGTTGTGTCCGCACCACTTGCAGTGAACAAGTACCACATATGAAACTCGAGATAGCGCAGAGTCGTTGGTTACTCCCTAGCTCCCTAAACATTTTGTTCCTGAAATATGAAGGTTTCTGCCCTTCAGAAGCATTACTGTGTTCCTTTAGCATCTGCTGCCTGACAGACGGCAGCTTTCCCTTACGTGTGTGTTATGAATGTTTTAACTTATAAAAGAAATATTTGGTGGCATTGAGTTATTTAGTTAAGCAATCATTTTCTCTTGTGTTATGCATAGCTGCCTCTCCTTCTAAAAGAGCTGTAAATGCTCAGTACAAACGAAGCCTTTTCAAAAAATAACTTAAGGTAATCTCTTTTTTATGTTTTCATTTAATGTAATGGTAAAGAAGACACAAATTCGGGACCCTATATATTAAAAGATTTGTTAATGTTGAAATACACATAACCGAAATATCGTGAATGTATAACAGAGTCCAGAAGTAACGTTCTTATATACCATTTTACAGGATACCTAAACTGTATAACGCTACGCTATATTCAAAGCCAAAGAACCTTATTCGATACTATCCATTACTGAGCCAAGACACCACAGGTGAGGTCGCTTTAATTTTCCAGCACTTTATGGCTAACATAAATGGGCTGATTGATTCAAGATAACGTTGTCAAATGCAATACAATACATTGGCTATGTAAAATTTGTTAGAAACGTTAATGCAAGTGTAAAAATATAGAAGTGTAAACCTTGTTAACGCTAAAGGTAGAAATGCGCTTTGTAGTTCACCGGCCTTGATCTTTAATGGATTCGTGACAACATTTTTACGCGCCTCAATGCAGCCTCCTGAATATTTATTTTCAAGTGCTCGGACGCGACTCGCTACCTCCCACGTTTGGCGGTGTCCCGAGAGAACTTTGACAGCGAGCTTATACTTGGCTACAATGGTGGCGCCTTATGTGTCATGGCGAAACACTAAAGTTTCATGATTAATTACAACAGTGAAAATAATTAATCCTCCATTGATGTTATATTTATGCTTTATATGGAGTGCCTATAACGTTTTACTTTGGCCGAAGAGCTAAGTAAGGCACCTTATTCATAATCCGTCAACGGTGCCACAAGGTGTGGCAGACCAGTGACTGAATAAGAGCAGAATAGGCACTACGCGTCACGCATACGCTGTGCAAAGTGGTAACGTCCGTGGTCTGCGCGTGTAATTCAGCACAGTGGCTGTTATTTTGGTGGAGGCAGCTCGACTTATGAAAGAGACCACACCAGACAGCAGGAACGCCGCCCCCGTGTTGGAAATGACATCAGTTCGCCGTGCAAGCCATAGAATGCGAGGCATCGCCTTAGAACTTGGAACATAAATAAAATCATTACTCTGACCACTGAAAATGTAACCGAAGGGGTGATATACTTCGCGCTGCAGCACTCGTGAGTGCCAATGACCTTCCACGGCTACATCTCCGCAGACGCGGAAGAGTGGCTGGCTGAGTTGCAAAGCTTAGCTACGTCAACAAATGGGACCACACGGAACTCGGGAACGTAAAGTCGAGCCTCGAGGATGGCGCTCGCGCGTGGTTTCTTAATAGAGAAGACGCGCTGGGATCATGGTCTGAGTTCCCGCGAAGGCCCTATTCAGAGGAAATAGCGCAGCTTGACTTTCAGTCGCGAGTTTCCAAATCAAACGAGAGCGTGACGATGTTCGTAGAGGACATGCCGCTTCTCGTTGGCTGTGCCCGCCTTGGCAAGTCAGAAGACGATAAGCGAAGTCATATAATGAAAGGAGTAACGGAAAAGCTCCTTGCTGCCTTGTCCACTGTCAGCGGCAGACTGGCGCTGTTTCTTACCGAAGCCACTACTAAGAAGAATACACTTCAGCAGTGATCCAGCACGTACAACGTCAATCAAATGTTGCGCCGACTCAAAATACGTAACTAGGCTTCAGGTACGAAGTCACCTCGCTTTGCGACCTCATGCGCTCTGTGGTTACCGAAGAGCTGCAAAAAAAATGCACAATACGTCCCGTCCTCAATTCAGCTCGCTCACCAGCATCATGCGCAACGAAGGACAGCATCCGCGTCCGGCTTCCATTTTTAGCACTGAAGAGCCGCATCTGCAAGTGAGGTCCGGTGCAAGCCTCATGCAGAAATACTGCTTTGCCCCGCCCCAGCTGTCACTCCTTGTTTTGTTATTCCACTTGGCTTAGTGCAGTCGCTGCAAGCAGGTTGGCTAGCGCAATTCGATGAGTGCCAAACGCCCACGTAGAAATGAGAGGTTTGGCGACCCCCAGATCGACGGCGGCTGGGTTACCACTGCAGGAATGCTGGTCACGTTTATTGGGAGACTCCCCAGAGCTGTCTCAGACTACGCTGTTTTTAGAGCGCAGAAGTTAGTGACCGTTCCTGCGGCGAGCGTAGGCGGCGGTGGCATAACGTAGCGAATGAGCACAGGTAAAGATGAAAGCGAGATGAAAGATGAGAGCGCAGAGGGGCATGAAGGATGCGAGGTGGAAAGCGGAGAGGGTCATGCAGCGGAGCCATGAGGCGCAAAGCGGATGAGGGTATGGCGAAAGCGTGAAAAGAAAAGCTTAGTGCGCCGACGATGGGTACGAGACATCGCGCCAGAGTAGTGAGCGTCATCTGGTAGGTCAATCGGCGGCGAATGGTATGAAACGCGCCCACGTGTCAACCACGCGCTGGCTCTGGCGACCTCCCAGATTAGGAAGGCCGTCGCACCACATTTCGCTCCGTTTGCAAAGTGCCGCACAAGACAGGTAGTTCGATCCAACTAATATAACATCATCAGCAGCAGCAGCAGCCTGTGTTATTTACAGTGCAGGACGAAGGCATCTCCCTGCGATCCAATATATAGCGAAGCGAAAACACGTCTAGAGCTGCGCTGAAAATTTGCATTACTCAGTATCCTAAGCGAACCAGGCCAGTGTTCAGAAAGTTATTAATTCGTAAATGCTCTTCTCCTGTGGCCGCCCAAGTTCGGTAATAATATATGCAGCATCAGGATTTACTGAAATCTTCTTTTACAAAACATTTTACTGCAAGGTATTTTTGTGAATTATGGTGCAGGCACAGCCAGATAACTGCCGACATCGCAGTATTCTCCGACTAAGAACGCAAATCTAGCACACCAGCACGCCAGTCACGCGGCCGCTCACCGGAACACTATTTCACTGCTCCTGATAGCACTTCAATGATAGTGAAGGGACAATCAAAGTGCGCACGCCGAATATCAGTGACAGTGAAGTTTCGTGACGAGGCCGTTTATTTACGTTGCGCTGAAAACCTCGTATCGACGAGTTTACAGTCGAGTGGTGATACGACTATCCCATCAGCAGTTGGCGTAAATAAGGTTTCAATGGACGTAGGTGTGTTAATCGACCGCAGAAAACTTTGCGCACTTCTAGATAATGGAGCGACTCCTAATAGAAAACAGGTAAGCGTTTTAAAGAAACATTACGTTGCCCTGGACTGGGACGCCAGTTCATACGACTTCACTTGACAAGACTTGACTTCCCCTATGCACTCCTAGCGTAAAAATCTGCGCTGCCGACACTTTCTCGTCACTTGGTTGGTTCTGCGTGGTTGTTCGAACCATTCAAATGTTGGCCTAAACTCTCTTCGGGGATATGGTGAGAGGATTTCTTTTGACGAGTGTTGGATGATTTTCTCGATAAAGAGGGCAACAGCACAAACCAGCGCTATACGGCACAGATTCGCACTTGTTCTGAGCGAGAGTATCATGGCAGCATCGCGTACGAGTGTGACTGTAAGTCACGTCCATGGAGCTACGAAATAGGGAAGTCTTTGATAAAGGCAACATTCCTAGATTGTTGACCTAAGGTAGATGCGTTGTGCGAAGCCTCGTTGAATTTATTGAGGCTCACACAGCGGTCCTTTTTAGTAGCTTTTGAATGTGGGCACATTTTTTGTGGAACTGCTATCGCCTAGAGAACATGCTCGGGGAGTGCACGGCAACGTACACTACCCCCACACTACCTCGGCCTAGCGGAAGGCGGCGCTCCGCCACCCGCACCTGGCCGGCCAACTCTGGGCCGTCCAGCAGGTCCGCGGAGAGGCCGACAGGCTTGGCCTGGCGGTCCCGACATGGGAGTCACCCGCTCTGCGCTAAAGCGCGCCTTGCAGGACCTCAATAAAGTTTTTAACCAACGAACCAACTGCTGCCGCCGGCACCGAACCCTCAAAATAAATGGTCGAGTGATTTACTTCTGAATTAGACACTTACGACAATTCGCTCAATGGTATTTTCTTATACTCAGTTTTTACGGAAGACCAAAACAGGGTACTACAGGAACTCTTGGGGCGAATTGGAAGCAGGGTTCGCTCGCTCTACTAAGGTGAGCCAAATACCATTGACGACGCAACAAATAATGATATGCGACGACGCATGTCCCATCAAGCAGCAGCCCTATTGTGTCCCACCGAACGGTTGTAGGGCAATTCAACCAAACTCAGGGAAATGCTAGACGATGGCGTCATTCAGGTTTGGTACAGTCTGTAGCACACCCCCGTTGCATTTTCGCAGGAAAAAAGACGAGCGCTTTATTTCTGTGTTCATTATAGCGCGCCCAGGGCGTTATCAAGAAGGGTGTTTACTCTTGCCGCGTATCGATGACTCTTTGGAAAGATTTCGGCAAGCTCAGTACTTTTCGCCTCTTCAGAGAACTGCTATCGGAGGCAGATGAACGACACCAAAAAAGTAATTGTTTTCTTCACTCGAACTTGCTTTTACGATTTCAAAGCACCTCCTTTCAGCCTCTGTTTAACATCAGCAATATTCCCGCGAACAAGGAACATGTGCCTTGGCCATTGAAGCGGGAAAGGCGCCTCACCTACAGTGATGATGTGGTTGTCTTTTCGGCAACATTTGACCAACAACTGAAGCGACTGCGAGAATTTCTCCCGAAGCCATATTATTAATTAACGTCACCCTTAAGCCTAAGAAGCTTCCTTTCGTCTACGAGGAAGAGAATTTTTTCGGACACAGAGCTAGAAAGAAAGGCATGCGCCACAATTCCCCCCAAAAACCTGCAGCTGTTACCGAGTTTCCGACACTTACCGCCAAGAAAATCGCCCGTAGTTTTCTTGGCGTTTCATTGCTACCACCGTTATACTGGCAATTTTTCAAAGATGGCGCATACGCTGACTCGTCCCCCAAGTGACGTTGTATCGTTTGTTTTTTCGATTTAATTCGAACCCTTGATAGATTGCTCAAATCACAATACTGGCCGGAACCTGCCACCTGTGTTAGGTTTTAGGTCCATGCCTGTCGTGAGTGCCAAAACTGGAAGTCACTAGCTGCTATGCCTGTGGTATTGCGTAATCTAATTGGCCCACCTGGCAAATCTTTCAGCCAAGACGACCAGGGCCTTGTAGACAAGGTTCCTCTTTCATACTGTGAAAACGAGTGCACCGTCGTCATCCCCGACTATTTACCGCGATATGCTCAGGCAAAGGCGCTGCCTGTGGGCAATGTTTACGAGGGTGCCTTCTTTTTCATACAGAACATCGGCGTGCGGCATGGCGCCCCATCGAACCTCACCACAGACCGAGGCACTACCTGTACAGCAAAGCTCATTGAAGACGGTGTTAAAGACAGTCACACGATCCATCGAAAGACAACTATCCTGGAGAAAAGAGCCTTCAGCGAAATGCTGGACGAAACGATGAATGACATGCTATTTATGGAAGTCCAAAATCAAGAAAGGGGCTGACAGATGGAATAGCACACTGGTATAATGTTTGTAAACAGGGATAAGGTGCCTCAGAAAGGCTGGCCAACATTTCCATAGGAGGACTTATCTTCGTCAAAGGCCGCCTCGTCATCCTCGGCATGTTAGTATTAAAGGGTTAGTGCAGTGACGTCACGTGCGGAGGTTATCGGTGGCGGCTGGATAACCAGCTTCGGCTGGATAACCATCACTGCCACAGCTTCGTCAAAGCCATCAACTTGCCGGCCCCCCGCCATCAGCCTTAACTGTCTTTGACATGCGAGAAGAAGTAGCCACTCCGAGGGCAACACCTAGCAGTCAACTGCCATACTACCGAGTTATCGCTCCACCTTCGGAGGCAAAGCGGGGGAAGATGCCCACGAGTGGCTCGTCCACTACAAACGAGTGAGCAAGTCCAACGGGTGGGATACAACCGCTCAGCTCAATAATGTGGTGTTCTCCCTGACTGATACCGCTCTCGTGTGGTAAGAGAACCACGAGGAGCGCTTGCGACGTGGGAACATTTTCTTGACGAATTAAAGGCGTGTTTTGGGGACTCAGTAGGCAAAAAGAAGTGTGCGGAGAAGACACTGTCGCAACAGGAGCAGCTACCAGGTGAGACATGCACAACATATCTCGAAAAAGTGTTAAAGCTGTGCAAGGTGGTCAGTGCTCGCATTTCAGAAGAAGATAAAGTTGGACATTTGCTGAAAGTAGTGGCTGAGGACGTGTACAAATTTCTATTTGGAAAGGAAAGCATCAGTTCTGTGTTCGACGTCATTCGGCATTGCAGAACTTTAGAAACGCTCAAGATGCGTCGGATTGCGCCAAAGTTTGGTCGGTTAGCGAATGTCACGACGGTTGCCAATGTGACACGAGCTCTTTCCACGACCTTCCTTCGACCATCCGACAGATTGTACACGAGGAACTTTCCCGCCGCGAAGAGGTGTTGCATTCAACTGCTGACCATCATCGCGTGTACACGTCACGTGACGCTATGACGGTGCCACATTCAGCCCCATGGCAACCGATGGTTACCAAGCCGAACAGTCGAGAATGACAACCCGCCCTCCAACTCCGCGCTATGACCAACGCGCTCATTGCACGCCTTCTCGACGCCCGATGTGTTGTCGTGACACACACCATGAACCAACCCACTACACGAGGAAAAATTACAATATCCGCTTTATCGACGAACAACCAAGGTTTCGACATCTCCCGATGTGTTATTCCTGTGGTTTTCCGGGTAATATATCCCGGTTTTGCAACCAGCGTATGACCAGGTGGTATGGCCAGCACTCAGAGTTTTCTCGGCACTCCGAACGGCCGCACGGGGCCCCGTGGCCAGCACACATATCATCTGGCGACGAGTATTGGCCGAAAAGCTCCCGGAATCGCTCCCCGGCATCTGACAGGAGTTTGACGCGCCCACCGCAACATCGTGCTCCCCGTTCTCCCTCACCGCTGCGTCGCACCACGTCCCCTTCGTCACCGAAAAACTAGCTATCGCGGTCGATGGTGGCGAGGTCGCTGGAGACGTGCTACTGACAGAAGTACCACCTGTGTTGATGCTTAAAAACGAAGTGTGCGTTTTTGTAGATAATGTCCCTGTGATGGCTCTGGTGGACACAGGCGCAACAATTTCGGTCATGAGCGCCTCTTTTATGCACGTGCTAGGGCAAAAGGTTTTATTTAAATGGGGCGAAGTTTCAAAGTTATATGGAGTGAGTGGCGAGCCGTTGCGACCTGTTGGGGTGTGTAGTGCTGACATGTTTTTGGTAGGCCATGTTGTTACGACGGAGTTAATAATTATTTCTCGGCCGACCCATGATGCGATTCTCGGCATGGACTTCTTGCGGAAGTGTGGTGCTACTGTCGACTGCCGCACAGGGAAGGTATTCATAAATGGTAGGATTCCGTCAGGACTCCTGGAGAACCCTGTAGATCACCAAACTACCCTGTGTGTTTGTGGTGATATTGTCGACCTGCATCATCTACCGTTTGTGCGTTGTCTGTGGCGGCGCCGATTCCGACAGCTTGGATGCTACCGTGGAACCGATGCACATTAACTGTGTGAAGAAGAATGTGTTGGTGCCACATTGTGTGGTGTCCATCAAAGGCGGACGCACTGCCTTGTGGACCATAAATTGTACTAAGGAGCCCGTTATATTACCAGCCGGCATGAAATTAGCCTTCGACAGGGAACAAGCGTCCTTATCAGTTGCAGAACTTACAGATGTGCCGGAAGAACCTGATGGGCACAGTTCGGAAACGGCCCTTTTGTCAATGGTAAATAAATCACTCAGCACGAGTGAACGCCGAACGTTAGTGGGTGTGCTTTTGAAGCACCGTTAGGTATTCGACTATGCGCAGAAGGACAAAATGCCTGCAATCCCCGCGTCCCGAACACGCCATATCATCAACACGGGTTCGGCAAATCCGATTAGACAAAAGTCATATCGTGTTTCCCCTCAGAGCGCCAGATTATCGAGGAACAAGTGCACCAAATGATGAAAATATGAGTAGTACAAGCGTCAGCAAGTCCGTGGGCAGCTCCAGTGGTCCTTGTTAAAAAAAAGATGGATCTTGGAGATTTTTCGTCGACTATCGCCGTTTGAATGCTGTAACAAAAAAAGGAGGTGTACCCACTCCCACGTATTTATGGCGCAATAGACTGCCTTGATTCCGCCTCTTACTTTTCCTCAGTAGATTTACTATCCGGCTATTGACAAATTCCGATGCATCCTGACGACAAGGAGAAGACTGCCTTTGTAACCCCTGATGGGCTCTTTGAATTTATTGTGATGCCAATTGGACTGTGCAACCCTCCGGCAACTTTCAAGAGATTTCTGGACACTGTTCCGCGTGGCTTGAAGGGGAACATCTGCATTTGCAACCTCGACAACGTCGCCATCTTTCGCCACACCTTCAGCGAACACAGCTCGCGTCTGGATAGTGTCCTGAACTGCATCGGAAACGCTGACCTAGATTTAAACTCCACGAAATGCCAATTCGGAGACCGCCAAACTCTTGTGCTTTGCACCTCGTCGATGAGGATGGCATCCGCCCTGATCCCCAGAAAACAGCAGCCGTTGCAGCGTTCAGTGCACGGTGCTCTGTCAAGAAGCTCCACAGTTTTCTCGGGCTTTGTTCCTATTTCCGCCGCTTTATTCCTAAATTCGCCGACGTCCCGTATCCGCTGACATGCCTGCTACAAAAGGACGCCCCCTTTGAGTCGACTCCGGAGTGCGACTCTTCTTTTCGTCAGTTGAAGTTTCTACTGACATAACGACCGGTCCTTCAACACTTCAGTCCTTCATCTCCGACTGAACTCCATACGCATGCCAGTGGCACAGGTATTTGTGCCGTCCTAGTTCAACGCTACGGTGGCCGCGAACACGTGATCGCATATGCAAGTCGCGCATTAAGTAGGCCCGAGCAGAATTACACTTTTACGGAACAAGAATGCATTGCGGTAATATTTGCGGTTCAGCGGTTTCGTTGTTACCTGTATGGACGCCCCTTTACAGTGGTCACCGACCACCACTCATTGTGTTGGCTTGTGAATCTTCCTGACCCTTGTGGCCACCTCGCGCGCTGGGCGCTCCAACTGCAAGAATACAGCTTCACCGTCTCTTATAAGAGCGGTCGACGACACGCTGATGCGGACTGCCTCTCGCGTATGCCACTTAGCACTACGGACTGTGACGCCGACGACTTCGATCACCTCGTGGCTTCTGTGTCGCCGCGTTTTCCAGACTTCGACTGCTTCAAAGCCAAACAGCGAAAAGACGATAAATTAACACCGCTCTTCACCGCTACTACCGCCTCAACGACAGCAAACCATTTCTGTGTACGTGATGGAGTCCTGTATAAGAAGAACGTTTCTAGCCCTGGCGCACTTTTTCTCGTAGTAGTACCAGAGAGCCTTCGCACAGCGATACTGAGTGCTATGCACGACGACCCTATGTCTGGCCATTTAGGTTTGGCGAGGACGCTCTACCGGATTCAGGAACGCTTTTATTGGCCTGGTATGTGACAGTCTGTTGACACGTATGTAGCCAGCTGCATGCAGTGTCACTGCTCCAAACGGCCATCTACTGCTCCAGCGGGTCTCCTGCAGCCGATCCCGCCTCCTAGCACGTACTTCAAAGAAGTGGGCATTGACTTCGTGGGCTCTTTTCCAAAATGAGCCAAGGGAAATCGTTGGATAGTTGTTTGCGTCGAGTGCCTCACGCTATTGCGAGACGGCGGTGGTGCCCTCCACAACTGCCACTGGCGTTTCAATGTTCCTGCTTCAATATGTCATCCTGCGACATGGTCCGTCTCTCGTGATCATCAGCGACCGTGGACGACAACTCACAGCGGATGTCGTAGAGGAGCTGCTTCGTTTGTGTGAAACCCACTTGCGTCACTCGACACTACACCATCCACAAACGAATGGGCTTACGGAGCGCACCAGCCGAACAATTGTAAACATGTCATCTATGTATGTTTCATCCGACCACAAGAACTGGGATGACGTGCTGCCTTTTTATCATGTACGCGTTCAACACCGCCTAGCACGAGACTACCGGCTATAGCCCCGGGGTGGCCTGCTGTACGCACGGCCACCCCGGCATACAATCGACACTGTTTTTCATTTCTGTAGTCACGAAAATCCCACTGTCGCCGAGGCTCTCTGCCTTGCCGAAGAAGCTCGTGCTATTACTCGTTTGCGCACTTTGGCATCGCAGGACAGAACAAAAGCACGCTACGACACTCGCCACCATCCGGCGATTTAGTCTGGCTGTGGACTCCAGTACGAAAACGCGGGTTATGCCAAAAACTTTCGGCCCCTACGATGGACAGTTCGTTATTAATAACGGACTCATGGAAGTCAAATGTAGCATAGCTCACCTCACGCTGAGTGGTAGAGGAGCTGCCAAGACCCAAGTGGTCTATGTTGCCCGCTTGAATTTGTTCACGTCAAGACAAATGGATTGACTCGCCTAGCGGGCTTCGTCTGCCACGAGAAGAATGTTACGCATGAAGAAAGCGAAGGCTGGTTAAGGTGCTTGCGGTCCCGGGTGGGGGAAAGAAGAAGAGAACGACGCTGAGTTCATCAACCAGCTGGCCGCTCTTGCGCTCACCTTCGCGACTTAAAGTAAACAGCCTCATTCATCCGTAAGGGTGATAAACGGTCTCCTTCGCGCGTAACAATATATTGAGCGCAAGATCCGCCTTATTGTTGCGGGTGCTGCAAAAGATTTGACAAATGGTTTCACAATTGACGTGGGTCCGGCACTTCTTGCTGGCGGAAGAAGTGCCGGCAGCCACGCACTCCTAGTGTCGCATTTCAATCGATGGGCACTGTTCGTCGGCCGCAAACCGCCAGCATAACAATTGTTTCTTTCGCGGCAGGGTGGAATCAATTCTCAATAAATTCGACAAAGATCTGGCTCCATCGCGACAAATGCACCGTGTGACATCTATATAGGATTCGCGTATAAGATAGCACTCTCACAGGGGAAACGGGTCACTCCAACCCTTTCCGCCTTGTTGCCGTTGAGCTCTTTTCCTCTCCCGCTAGGACACGTGACTTCTTTTTAGCGAAGTCTGACAACGACGGTACAGGGTTCGTATAAACCGCTTCGTTGTAAAACTCAAAAGAAAGGGCTTTCTAGAAAAAGTTGGCGCAAATTATATAAGGTCACATAGTTTACAGCCCTAGATTTAGAGCAAAGCTCTTAGCCACCCGTTCCTGCAGAGAGCATCGGCGTCGGTGGCGTTACCGGCGTAACCGAGCAAACGAGCATAGCGAAAGGTGAAAGCGAACACGGATCGCAGCTAGGGAAGAAACAGGCGAAGAGGAAAGTGGAAAGGAGGTGTGGCGGTGAGGGCTACGAGATCTTTTTTAAGAAAGGTAGGCAGAGACGGTAGCCAAATACTCATGAGTTTTCTTGTTTTATCAGCAAGGCGTCCAATGTTTCCACAGTGTAGAAAACCGTATAATTACTTCCTATAAACAAATTATCCACAAAGAGTGCGGTGTCATATTACAGGTCGACGTCACTAACTGCCTTTGTAATATATTAGAAAACGTAACAATAGTGCTACGGGATAGTATTTGCAATGACGAAGAGCCGAGCAGTAAGAAGACGACGACGACGATTGGAAGCTAGCGCGGGCTGTTGCCTCTTGGCCAACTGCGGCGTATTGCTTTGTAAATATACTTGTAAATAGCTTTTCGTCGGTGTCTTCCTACGAAACATATCTGGTGGAGGTGGACGTTCCCTTTACCTCGTCACGGAGCTTCGCAGTGGACGGTACGTCGAGCCTTCCATCATGGCTCCCGGCGACGACAACTCGACCCCGCCGGCTCCGACACCTGCTGACACTCCGACGACGTACATCACTCTCCCCAGTCCCCGTGATCCTGGCGTATTCTCGGCAAAAGATGGGGTAGACGTCGAGGACTGGATCAGCCTGTACGAACACGTCAGCCGCAATAATCGGTGGGACCCTACTATCATGCTCGCCAACGTAGTCTTTTACCTCGGTGGCACACCTCGAGTTTGGTATCGGACGCACGAAGATGAGCTATATAACAATATAACACAAAGCTTTATACCTGGAAGAACGACATATCCTTTGTTCTGCCCAGCAGGTTTTCCGTTAAGGCCTTTCAACGATCACTAAACATTTAGAACAAATACGTGATGTACTCCAGGTCACTGATAAGCAGGAGCGAACTGATGAAATTGTTTAAAATTCTCTGAAGCATTCGGCCGGGTTTCGCATAATAAACTAATAGGAAAATCAGCATTAACACTCATATATAGACCCATTGGTAATATAATTAAACAATATTTTAACAATCACACACAATTTGTGCGGATACGTGACACTGCACCTACTTTAAGCCCACAATATTTATTCGCAATACTTATATTGTTTGCCTCTCTCCACTAATGAAAACTCAGGCTTCTTGCATTTGACTGCGTTACTTGCTAAGAAATTACACAGTGGCGGACCGTATAATACCTCATAATGCGTAGCAATTCGTGTAAAGGTGGCTGCGATCACTGGATAATATATCCTAATCTTGGTAAATCTGCTTATGTGTCAATTGCACTATTGAAAACCATCCCTTGAAGAAAGTTACTAATCACCAATATTTGGGTGTAATCAAGTTTCGTGTTCGGTTAAGATGAAGGACTGATGGTAAACGATCATAATACGCGCAGAATCAATATAAACACAACGCGCTTGGTAGCTTTACTTCGTTTCTATTGGAATGCTCACAATGTTATATATTTTCTTCGCTTAGAAAAATTCCAACAAGTGTTGAAATCTCAATAAACTTCTGTCAATTTGCACGGCAGGAAATTATCTGAGAAAAATGTAGCGTGCTGGAAACTTAGAAAGTATCGAAAGCGAAGTGTCTTTTCCCACTGGAGCCTAGGTTATGGCGGAATAATATTTTCATATGTAATTATTGTTCGTTAACTCACTGATAAAGTACCCTGGTATGATTGATTGGCTGACGGAACACCGTTGATTGCATCCTTGTATCTCGCTGTCCTTTGTATTAAGCGATTGGCCCATGGCAGAAAGAACGTTCTGTATAACTCGCCAGCCTTTAGAGCAATCTAAATCATTCGCCTCCATGGTCATGCCCGTCGTGCGAATTGTGATGTCACAGACAATAAGGGCCTTTCGATAGACTCCATTCATTTCTATCATCCTGATCCTCTGCCGCATCACTTATGAACAGAATGAGTGCGGCAAATTTGGCGGCATTGGTGGTGCTACAGGAACAGCTTTAGTGTTTCAGTTTGAGGATAATTCGTGGAAATTATTCCGACAAAAGAAAGAGATGGCGTGGCGCAAGTTTTGATAAAGTATTTGCTCTGCGTCGAGAAATCTCGTCCTCTAGCATGAATTTATCAGTAAATCTGTGCGAAATTTGATGTAAAATATTTGAATGTAGATATTACATCGCTTTGCGCCAACTTGAATAATTGTCGTGAATAATTGTCGTGATGCAACCTTACAGGCAAAACATATGCAGTTGTCCTTGCCTTGTCTTATATCTCACCAGCCAGTAACAATTGCCTCATTTTTCGTTTTTGCGAAGCGTAGTGTGAAGTGTCATGATAAATGCATGTTCAACAAACACTATTCAGATGACACTGGGCATTCGATGAGCTTCAGCAACTAATGTTTAAAGAATTATCCATAATTTAACCACAAAGAACGCATACGAAAACTGTACAAATGTAGCCAGGCATATTGATGGGACGCACTTAAGTTCACATATATATTTGTTCAAGGTGCATTGTTCATTTATTATCGAATCCTTCACTACTACAAAGGCCACTGCTACGTCGCTGAAATGGTCCATGACGATTCTGATTTAACCAAAGAGTATGGAAAATGGCGAAGTGAGTACATGTTTTTTTCTTTTTGTATACTGAACCATCTTGACAAAACCTGCGAACATGACCATGTGTCTCAATAACTATTTTCAATTCTACACGCCCTATATACACTTTACGCTTCTAAAAACAATGTGCAAATGTATTGATTGGTGACCAAAGTGTACTAGAATATGCTCGAGTGGACAGATGTGCAAATGCATTGAATGGTGACCAAAGTGTACCAGAATATGCTAGAGTGGACAGAACGGCGCTTTCCAGTGCCGCGTGAATAAAAAATTGGCCGAGGCGCTTCGAGCAATTTGGTTTCGTGAGGAAAGTCATTCTGGGACGTCTTTAACGCGGTTTCACTGAGGGCGCCAAGCACGATCGCGTTCGTATGCTGTCATATTTTCTTATTTCAACAGTAAACTATTAGTAACTTCCGTTTGCAACATATTGTAGCGAAGTGACGCAGCTGTTAGTGTTCTGACGCATCAGCTCACTAGGGAGATGACAATAAGGGGGGATGAGCTCCGGCAGGGGCAAGTGTGGATCCGCAGATAGGATGAAGATGAGAAGTAGCATTCGAACAACTAGGTTTGCTAACTTGGCATTTGCTTTAGTTTTACACTGTACACATATTTACATACAAAACGATGACATACGGATCGTCGAAGGCCTGCCTGACCAGCCTGGTCTCCCGTGGCGAAGTTGCGCCGTGTGCTGCTGTCTCCTTACCCTCTTCAAAACTATGCGGATCATTCGTTAAATGAGTTTCTGCAGCATCCAAGCGAGCCGTGGACTGGTGCGAGGCGCAGTATCAATCACGACTTTTGTATCGGTACCATTTGCTCGTATGGGTACTGCTAGGAGCTGACTATCTGACATAGTGCATACTGGACGGCCGGGCTGACTCCTATAGGCCCGGCCGTTCTCGTTTCCCGAAGGGTTAGGCTTCCCACCCTGATTGTCGTTGCGCTCTCTCTGTTGGTGTCTGTGATCTCTAACCCGCATCGAGCATTTGTGCGCGACGTGACCCATGCAACGGCACAGCGGGCATCGTGGACGTCCATCGTTGGCATGGATATTTCTCGCTGGCCAATGCACTGGAGGACGATGTAAATCTTCTTTAATAACCTTCAGGCGGTCAGATAACTAGGCTATAGAGTCCGCGATCGTCTTGAAGTCCCTATCGCGGTTGGTGGCCTCTCGCCGGCAATGACGCTCTGCCGCAGTGCAGGTAGCGATACATGTCGGAGGTGGTTGCAGTGTTGCTACAGCGGGTGTCACTACCGCGGGAGGCGTATTCGTACCACGACTGATGGCCGGCAGAGAAATGGGTACCGATCGCTTCTGGTTGGTACGCACGCGTCATCAAAGCAGCCCGATTAATACGCTACAGCATTTGCAGCAAAATTGAGCAACTCTCCGGATTCGCGATTATTTTCTTTTGCACGTCCGGACGCAGGCCGCGCATAAGGTACCTCCACCGCTCCTTTTCCATCATGGATGGATTAATTTTTGCACACCGCTGCACGACGTCATAGTAATGGTAGCTCATAGTAATTCTGATGGTAGCTGGGTCCAGTTTTGCAACTGCAAATATGCGATTTCGATTGAGTGGCGACTGGTGAAAGACGTTTCTAGTAATGTCTCTCACTCTTGCCATGAAATAGGGGCACCCGTTAAAATTTGAGTGGTGTGCCCGTTTTTTGCGTTCTCATCCGATGCCAAATATACAAATTTTAATTTCGTCCCTTCATCCCAGTTGTTCAGGGAGGCTACGTGTTCGTAGCAAAGCAGCCACTCGGAGATTGATTCTTCGGTTGTGCCTCTAAAGACTGGCAGTCTGACGGAAAGTTTAGCTTGAGGGGTGGACATGATAGCGAGAACAGTAGGGGGTTCGGCCATGGTCGAGCTTTTAAAGCTAGGTTCCTGAAGTTTGTTGTCATGGGCCATGATATTAGAGCGTAGACGTGACTACGCAGCAACCTCCACCAATTTGTAGCCAAGTGACGCAGCTGTTAGTGTTATGAGGCACCAGCTCACCAGGGAGACGATAATAAGGGGGGTTGAGCTCTGACAGGGGCAAGTGCAGATCCACAGGTAGGATGACGACGAGAAGTAGCATTCGAACAACTAGGTTTATTAGCTTGGCATTTAATTTAAGTTTACGCTGTGCACATATTTGCATACAGAACGATGATATACCGATCGTCAACGGCCTGCCTGAGCGGCCTGGTCTCCCGTGGCGACGTTGCGCCGTGTGCTGCTGTCTCCTTGCCCTCTTCAAAACTACCCACGATGACGAGTGATTTTAAGAAGGAAGAGACAAGTACAGCGCCGTTACTGCCTCTCGTGCGAGGGTACCTACAAAGTGCTGTACGGATGGGGGAAAGGGATAAAAAGAGTAGGGGAAAAAGAGTGGTGGATAGAGGGGAGAGGAGCCGAGCAGTAAGGCACGCCAAGGAGGTCGCAGCGGCTACCGCCATTCGTACAAGTCGGCGCCGTCCAAGTAGTCGAACAACGCCGTGAAGGCACGCCCGACCACGGAAGAGTGAGCGGACGGGAACAGAAGTACCTCAGTGCTGTCATATGGGAGGCCGAGGCTGGGGTAGGCGGTCGTGAGCAGGTCAAGTCCAGCAACCTATGCGGGGCACCGCAAGAATACGTGCTCCAGGTACTCCACATCGGTGCACTTGACGCGAAAAGAGCTTCCGGTACCTTGAAGGTGGTGCGTCCTTTCCGCGATTCGGTGGCAGGCGATGCGGAGAGGAAGCAGCAGAGCTCGGTCTCGTCGGTTCAGGCCTTCGCGCGGCAGCAGCTTCGGACAATTGCCACTGGCGACGGTGGGGGGAGCGGGAAGGGGAGGTCCGGATGTCTTGCGCATAATATGACGGCCACGGTGGGACGGGCAATGCCGAATGGCGTCACCACGAGTGACCGGGGGATTGGCGCAGTGTGGGCCTCCTTCGCGAGCCGGTCAGATTCCTCGTTCCGGTGTATGGCAATGTGGGAAGGCACCCACTGGAGAACGAGGTCGCATACCTGCTCGCAAACGCCTTCCAACTTCCACAGGAGGCACTGGATCAGCGGGGACCCGTGGTCCGTCCTCGCCAGCATGTACAACGCTGCACGGGAGTCCGTGAGGGTTGCCGCCGCCGGGAAGCAATGCCGTAAGGTCAGCTCCCCCGCCAGGTCGATGGCCACGAGCTCCGCGTCGGTGGACGAGACCGCACGCAAGACGCTGCACTGGCTCTGTGCTGGGATCTCAGGAGCGACGCAGGCGGCCGCGGCCGCACCTGCTGCTCATCGATGGTTGCAGCCGTCTCCTGCTGGAGGGCACAGATGCGCATTCCTTAAATGAGTTTCTGCAGCACCCAAAGGACCCGGGACCGGCGGGAGGCGCAGGCACCAATGACGCATTTCGACCAATAAGGCAGGCCGACACCATCTAATAGGAGTCAGGGTTTAAGAGGCCAAAAATGGTCACGTAAACACTCCGTATACAATATCAATTCGCCCTTAACTAATCAAGTTTTGGCACCCGATACAGCCGAGTATGCGAAAGGGCGCGACACGTGCAAGTAGTGACCGTCAGCTGCGGTGGCGTCGGCCAGGTGGAAGCACATGCCCGAGGCGCCGTCGCTGTCATTTTCACACAGAGGTTTCCGCCGCACTGAGGAACCCACAACATTCGCGGAAAGAAAGGGATCTGCGGTATGCTCTCTCCGCGACAACATAGGCTATATAATTGCAGCGTCGAATAGGCTGACCAGCATCGCATTTTTTATTGACTAATGTTACTAGCATTCGTCTGCAAGTGATGATGCGCGCCTCTAGTCCTGGTTGCTGGCTAGCGTTTGGAAAGCGGACTATTTCATTCCACAAAGTTTTTCCTTTTATTTTATTCTTCCGACTTACCATTAGCGCCTTATGTCTTATGTGGCTTTGGTCCACGTCTTTTTACCACAAGTGTTTTATGAACTATAGACGTGCTCTCTTGACTTGACAGCGCAGATCTGTGTGTATTATGTGCACTATAGGCGTGCTTTGTTGACTAGATTGCGCAGATTTGTGGGTAATTAAGCAGGTGGTTCTTCAAAAATAAAACCAGTTGTTAGAAAGCGCTCGTCCTTGTGTTTCTTCTGTCCTTCGTGCCTGTTTGTTTGCGCACAAAAAGTTTTAAGATGAATCTGTTCCAACTAGGCTGACTCGCAGTTATACTTCTTTCTCGGCACTCAGATGATTTTCATGCTTCCTTTTTCACTTCTCTGTAACTGATTTCTCGAATTTTCTTTTGCCGACTTTTTCATATCATGCTGCTGCTTTGCTTATCTATCTGTGGGCCTTCCCAGGGCCACATACTAATTCTGGATAATTTCATCCAAGGATGGTGGCATACCTACTGTCGCATTCGTATTTGCTCATATTCAATGGGCGACGTTATTTATTTGACCACATGCCCAGTTGTATAAGTTCCACAGGCTCACTGCACAACTGTGGCTGTGACTGGACCCTTGAGCAGAACTGCCGTGGCAGCTATTGCTGTGCTCGCTCGTCTCAGACGGGCTCCCGTTCGGCGAGAGAGCGATTAGCTTGACATTATCTTAGAAATGTTGAAACAACGTGAACAAGGCAGGTCAAAGAACGAATGCCAGGATGCTGCGGTAGCGGCACGAAATTTCTAAGTCTATGGAAAACCTTCTCAGACCACAGCAAAAGATGACCGTCCTTCGTAGTGTTATAAATCGCGTATTACCTGCAAAACTACGAGGGTTCACCGACACGGCCATCGAGTTACTGCTAGTGATACTACCGTCTCTGCAATCCAAAATCAAGAAAGGGGCTCGCAGATGGAATAGCGTACTGTGGTATAAAGGTTATAAACAAGGATAAGGTGCCTCAGAAAGGCTGTCCAACGTTTCCATAGGAGGACCTATTTTCAGTCAAAGGCGAAGATAGGTCCTCCTATGGAAACGTTGGCCAGCCTTTCTGAGGCACCTTATCCCTGTTCATAACCTTTATGATACACTGTCTCTAAGAAACGAGAAGGAAGGGGGTTAACCAAGGGGCCCTATTTTTATTACTCATATCATAAGAAACCAACTAACACTGACACCAAGGACAACATAGGGGAAAATACTTCTGCTTAATGAATTAAAAATAGAGAAACGATAAATTAATGGAAATAAAGTGCATGAAAAAACAACTTCCCGCAGGTGGGAACCGAACCCACAACTTTCGCATTTCGCGTGCGATATTCTACCAATTAAGCTACCGCGGCACCGTTTCCTCATCCACTTTCTTGTGTATTTATGTGTCCTAGTAGAACCCTGGGATTGTTAGCCAGCGCCACCACTCACAGACCTTGGCGGCGGACGTGGAACGTCCTTTTTACCGCAGGCGTCACGACAACGTGAACTTTTTGGGTGAAGGCAACTGGTCAATAAACCCACACGTGCTACCTAAAGACACCAAGGTTGCCGGATTCGAGACCCTGATTTGTAATAAGAAGGAAGGGGGTTAACCGAGGGGCTCGATTTTTATTACTCATATCATAAGAAGCCAGCAAACACTGACAACCAAGGACAACATAGGGAAAATTACTTGTGCTTAATGATTTAAAAATAAAGAAACGATAAATATAATTGAAATTAAGTGGATGAAAAAACAACTTGCCGCAGGTGGGAACCGAACCCACAACCTTCGCATTTCCCGTGCGATGCGATTAATTAATGAAATAATTTCCATTAATTTATTGTTTATTTATTTTTAATTCATTAGGCACAAGTAATTTCCCCTATGTTGTCCTTGGTGTCAGTGTTTGTTGGCTAATAGTGTCGCACACAGGGACCCTACGAATTTTTCCAGGGTAGGACGAGTCGCATTTGTGAGCCCATGTTATTTCGAATTTGGTTTTCTCCCACATACAAGAGAGAAATTTCCGACCGGGTGCTACTTAAATTGCAAGCCATACATGCTGCCCATGAAATCAATTCATATAGTACCCAAGCTCACTAGAGTGGAAATTTACTAAGTGTCTGTTAGTGAAGCATAGCATATTACGCAGGTTACAAAAACCCCACTGATATGTCAGCAAAATCCACAAATTCCGGAAGGCCTCACATCTGACTATCGAGCTGCAGTCGGCGTAGAGGCATGGTAGGAATCGTTTAAACCCCAAAGCAGACCAACTGGCTTGATCGCCTTCCTCATCTAATACCCCAGTATTTCATTCGTAAGACAGATAACCTAACCAACTTTAACCGTTGGTTAAACCAAACCGAACCAATTTTTTTCTAGCATCAGATGTCGGTTTGGCCCCACGAAACATGGCTGGCATTATGGTTTCCGGCGGTGATTGCTTTATTTTGTGCAGAATTTTCCAAACAGGTATCAGGTGCCTCGGAAAGGCTGGCCTACGCTTCAACAGGTTGTCTATTTTCTCCATGTTGTCGTTCTCATCATTGACGGGTCAGTTTTAACAGGTTAGTAGGGTGACATCACGTGCGGTCATTCTCCGCTGGCTGTAAAGAAAGAGGTAAAAAAAGAACATGAGCGCTGTCACTTCACGTTTCCAGACATGGTTACTAAGACGATGGGAAAAGAACGGGAGAGTGGGAGTGCGGCAGCAGAAAAAGAAAGGACAGAGAGGGCGGCACGGAGAGGTTGTTGTGGGGAAGATAGCAGGGGCAGCTTTCAGAAAACTGAACACAAACCGAAGGCATCGTTGGGGCCGTCCCTGCCACTAGAGAAATTATTAGCGAGCTCAAGACAGCTAAGCAACTTAAAATCATAACAGCCTCAGAGAGTTGAATCATCTTAAATCTTAGTTTTCGGAATGAAATTCTCATTACAAAAAAAAAGAATGGTAGTGTAGTTTTTTGGCTAGTAGATAAGTACGAGGCCCACATACACCAAAATAAACCTGAACACTACCTTAAGCTAGACAATCGTCCAACATTACTATCCACACTGACAATTACCAACAGGCCAAAGACACTTTTTTACTAATGAACTGATAATCCTGTTTGAATTATAATTTGTTAAACCTAGCAACAGAACTGCAGGATGATTCGACCACATTCAGATAATTGATAAAATTCTACGCACTGAAGAATACATCGCTAATGTTCAGGGCTGTTCGATAGTATCAAACGGCAACATGGCGACAGACAGCTTCTCCACATTTTTTAACCATATTCTTGGTGATTTCTAGTGATCCCCCGGCAGGGCGGCCTGAACGTGGGGCCTACAGTGTAAGGCCGATGGCCGGGGGCGTAGAGCGCCGCAGCATAAGATGACTTCCTTGTTCGGGGACCAAACGAAGACTGTCCTATTTCATCAGAGGTGAAAGAGAACGCGGCGCAGTGCTCTTGCAATGTTGGGCGCGGCGTGGTGCTAGCGGCCACAACAATCCGAAACTGAAATTGAAGATATGACATCACCTCTTCTTTAAAAGAGAAGTGGAATATGTTACCTCGCTTATAAAGCCAGATTACTTAAACACACACAAATGACTTGCACACAAAAAGTAGGAACTGTACACGTTACGCAACTAGTAATGTTTTCTAGAGCACCCATATCATTTGCAGAGCAATGTATATTGACAATTTTTAAGTAAATGCAATAGAAATGAAGGAACCTACATCCAGTTTCATGGTAACTTTAAAGATCTTGTGAATATACAATGCGTTAAATACCGTAGCACTCAATGTGTTTAGTGAACTGGATTCATCCTTACAGATTAGAATATTCAAACTGACAGTATTACTCAAGACGGAAAGTATGACTTGCATCTTCCTATCGGAGTTGTATACTATGAGCAGTATTATACAAGCGATAGCAGGAACTATCAAATTTCTCGAATAGAAAGCATATTTACAACTACATGGAAAATGAGATTGAATCCTAAAATATATCACGCATAACACTGTTTACATAATATAAGGGTGTTCACCTACACTGCAAGCAAGTTGACATAATGTTGTGGACTTCGAACTTAAATACGACATGGATGTACCCATTTTGGGTAAACAAAGAAGCGAGGCTCGCTGTCTCGCAGCGAACCTAAGCCGCGAATGACGGTCCTGTGACCGTCGTTGATGTGGAACTGTGCTTATTTCAGGTTTATATTGGGGGAATCTTCAAAGAAAACCCCCCGCTTCAAGGATACCGTTTGACCTGTCATAAAGAGACAATTTTGGTGTAAACCGCCGAAGTCCTGTGAAGGTCATTTACCGTAGCTGACTTGGAGGTGTGGGTACTGCAACTTTATGCTGCAGGAACCGCCCCCCCCCCTCCTGTTTGAAGGATGCTGTTTGCTTAATCGTTATGTAGGACAACACATTTTTTGTCATAGAAGCAATTCTTATAGGAGGAAGAACCCTCTCTAGACCATAGGAAGAAACAGTAACTCGTGTACCGATCAAGTTCATTAAATGCTAAGAACAGCAAGATATACTGACATACTAATTATAGCAACCTGAAGGATCTCACCAATATTGTATAAACCATAAAGGAGCAGTCTGACAGAAAAAGTTGGATGGAACATTCCCATGCAAACAGAAACTGTACAGCTATTATAAGACATAATCCTTAAACGGTACTTGGGGTTGTCTAATTCGCGTAGACGCACGGAGAAATGATTGTAGTTATGCAGCAAGACTAGAGGAATCATTACTCGTAGTCGCAGATAGGCTGGGATTATGTGCATCGCTGTTCTGAGTTCCTTGACGAGCCCTGTCTTGGGACGGTATGACAGACGGAATGCCAACAGATTTCTCTGCAGAGCATGTAACCTGTCGAAGGGGTAAGACAGGAGGTAGGAATCGAGTGTGTACAGTACAAACTCTAGCAGTAGAAATCTGAAGAAAAGGTCGGAAATATCAAGGTATGGGTAGTCACAGGAATGACTCCCTTGATCTAAGTTTTCAAGAGAATTCTGTCGTGCCTGATGTTTCACGAGTTTGGAAGCATTGTGACGATTGGCGTTTTCAAGCTAGAAAGCATTTTATCCTATCCTGCAGACCAGGCTCGCGAGATACGTATTACAAGACCTCCTGGACGAAACTGAGGGAGTTCCATCCCGTGCCGACAGTATACGTACGTTTTGACTTTTTCCTGTTTTTGTAGCATTTGTCGTTGCACTTCCTGGCGCAATTCAAGAAACATAAATTGCTGAGGAATTCTAGCCATGTTTACGACATTGAATCGAGTTCTCGCTGAATGACCATGGAGCACTATAGCCGCAGAAGCACCTGTGGTAATATGTGGATGATACCTATAGATTGTGATTTATTATAGCACCGCAGAACTAACGCTTCTTGGTTCCAATATAGCAACCTGTAAGAGTTCTTTCAGGACGCGGTTGAGTCTTTCTACCTGGCTGTTTTCGTGCGTATAGTAAAGACAGGAAATGCTTAATGCCGCAATCTTTCAGGAAGTTTTCAAGCTAAGCAGGAGAAAATTGTTGTCTATAGTCGGACACAATGGCATCAGGAAGCCTTTTTCTACTGAATAAAGAAGAACAGAATAGATGATAGCTTTGGACGTGACTGAACGCATCAGGGCAACTTCAGGAAACATGGAATGATAGTCAACTATGACTAAGGCGATACTATGGAGCTCGATTTATACGACCTTTAATGCCTGTGGCTAATTTTTGCCATGTTCGAAGAGGCCATTCCACAGGCTCAAGGGTAGGGAAAGAACATAACGTGAATTTATCTGCTTGCTGACAAACAAATCAGTTTTCTGCAGGTTTCTCAGCTTGTCTATGCATGTGAGGCCACCAGTACATGCCTCTATGACTGAGCTTTGCTTTAGTGATGCCTAAATGACCTTCATGAGCAATAGACAGGAGTTTCTGATACAAGGACGCAGAATGAACGATAGCTTCTCCTCGAAGACGCCGATTATTCACGCAGGATAATTGAGCCAGTATCGAAACAAATGCCTGCAATTCCGGTAGAACATCTGCAGCATTTCTGCATCCTTTGACTACTTTGACTAGTTGATGCCTCTTAGTCCAAGCTTGGTTGTGGTGACGCCCAAAGGGCCTTGATAAGCAAAGAAGAGGAGTATTGTACGCAAGGAAGCGGGAGGAATAATGCGATCACTTCAGAGAAGATTATTCGCGTGGGATAGTTTGGACTGTAAGCATACATACACCTGTCATTTTTACGGCAAATCAGCAGCATTGCTTAATCCTTTGACTACATTATCTGTTAAAGCCTGAAAAGGCGGGTCAGCCAGTGCAGCTTTCTGAATCTCTTCTTTTGTAATGCATACAGAAACCAAAGAGATTACCTCCACATCTAGAACTGGTTCAGATTCTGCAGGAACAGAAAGGCGTGACATTGCATTTTCTATGACATTTTCATCACCCTTGCGATACTGACTCTCGAAGTTAGAGTAGAGGAGTCGAGCACTCCATCGAGAAACTCTTAGAGGGCGCTCTATGGAAGACAATAATGCAGCAAGAGCTCGGTCACCAGTTTGAAACGTCGACCGGCAGCCCCTTAGGTAAACATGCCAATGTTCACAAACAAAAAGGCAGGCTAATACCTCACGTCGTGTACGAAGTGCGCTTGCTCTGCGGGGGTACAATACGAGATGCGAAAGCCCCTGTAAATAGCTAATTTCTGAAAATTTGCTGAAGGACGGCTCCCAAGCCATTGTCTCAAAGATCTGTCGCTACAGTCATGGGTAGGTGCAGTTAAAACATGCGCAGTACAAGACGCGAAGGAAGTACTTGATTAAAGGGAACGTTGCGAGTACTCGGAGAGAACGGTAGCACTCTAGGTGAGCTCCTTGCGATTTTCGGTGTTTTCGCCGCGCCAACTTCAGCGACTTGCATGATTCCGGCCGGAGTGGCTTTGGGAAGGTATTAGAATGACGTAGACAGCACCCTCTATGCTGAACCTTCGATTATTCTCCTGGGAGAATTTGTTTCCCCATAACGCTCGCCGACTTAAGTCTAACAAGCTTAGCTCGAGCACGGCCTCTGGTAGGCCTCGCGCCACAGCAGCTGCTCCCTCGACGTGCCCAGTAGCCCAACGACATGCAGTACGAGGTCTAATGAGAACTTATCTCCGAAATAGAATGGTCGGACGGCCGCGGAAGTAATCTGGCTACGTTATTCAAGAACGATGCGGCCACGGGATCAGGACTGAAGGCAAGGAAGCTCCCTGCCTGAGTGCGACGGAAGAGAGCTCGTACGGTAGGGGAAGGACCACATGGAACCCCAAGCAGCACCCACCACCACAAGGCAGACGCGTACCGCTACCGACAATGCCGGCTGACACCATCCACATCGTGGGACACCCGCAGTTTCCCATCGACCTCACCTTGGTGCCACCACGGCAGCTACACGAGGTCCTGCTCAAGGCAGCCTCGTTGCAATCTAGGATCACCTACGGACGTATCCGATCAATAACACATTCACACTGAGCGTCGTCGACTCTCTGCGTCCCCGTGCCTACCTCCGCATCAAATCTATCAATGTGGGCACTCGCACCATCAGCCTTCACGTGTACCCTCCGGACGACGCCGTGCGAGGCATCATGTTTCACGCATTCGGCGATTTCTCGGACGAAGGTAAACGGCAGACGCAATGGTCAGACTAGGCACCTGGTGGTCGCCCTCACAAATAAGATCCTCCCTGAATGAACATTCTACCACAGCAACGACATCAGATCCTACCCACTTCACAACCTGGTTTAGTCATGCGACAAATTGCGCAAGGTGGGTTATCGCACAGGCGTATGTCCTTTGCCACGTAAGCAGTGATGTCACCGTTGCGACGGGGACGAGCAATTCCCACCCAAACAGGGCGAAGCTCCTACATACATGCCACGCGGCAGCGCCTGCGCGGAGGTAGGCAACACTAGCAATTCAAACCGCAAATTACACTTCATCAAGAAGCCGCACACCCCTCAAGCGAAGCAAGCACAAGAACCTGCCCGGGCCACCCTGCGCAGCCCGTCCCACATCGGCACATCCAGCTGCCGCTCACCGCCCCTCCGAGCCCGGTCCACGTCGTTGTCGCCGCTCCAATCCAATGGACAACGTCAACACCGAGCCAGCAGGCGACGTTCCCGAGACCACCGTCTGAGATCTCGCTCAACCCAATGAATCCCCTCGGCAAACCGGATCTGTTCGTCCAGCCAAGGTCTCGGAGAGCCGCTCGGAATTGTGGCACGGTAACAGCGACCCCCACCGTCGCTGGCATCCAACTCACAGGTGAGAGAGTTTACCAAGGAGGATTCCGCCTTGACAACTCAGAGTTCGGCCCAGGAAGCCTAAAATGCCGCTCAGCAGTCCCAGATAGCTAAATTAAGTAGCGGAGTGAACAATGTTATCGACACTCAGACAACCAGAGTACGCCGCTCATCCAAGAAGATGAGGGTTGAGAATCCCGAAGCTTTGGCGCCAATCCCTGCTTTTGTCGGTAAATTCCAAACGACCCCCTTTATATTCGGTGGAGTTTCCTGGTTCCCTAAAACCCTGCATCTCGGCAGCTGTACCTTGCCTCCTGTTTCTGTAATGGCCACGGACGAAGAGCAGCCGGTTGCTTCTCTGCTTCGGACTCTGGTCTGTTCCGGTACCGTTAGGCAACGTGACCCTGCTTTCCTCAGCGGTGCTGATGAGCAGGACGTGAAGGATTGGCTGAAGCATACGACCGGGTAAGCAAGCACAACAAATGGGACGACACGCATAAGCTAACCAATGTGATATTTTACTTGACTGACGCCGCCAATCGGTGGTTCAGAAGCCACGAGACTGACCTTACCACCTGGTTGGCCTTCAGAACGAAACTCGTTGAGCTATTCGGTCGTCCAGCCGCTCCCATGTTGTGCCGAACAGCGCTTGCGCAGTCGAGCTCAACAACATGGCGAGACCTAATCAAGCTATGTTGAAGATGTGGTCGGTCTTTAGAAGCGTGTCAACCCATCAATGACAGCGGCCGACAAGATCAAACACATATTGAAATGTGTCCATGACGACGCGTTTCAGATATTTTCCACCAAGAACGCGAAAACGGTAGCTGATGTTATAGAACTGTGTTATAGCTATGGCCAGCTCCAGAAGAAACGCGACTCCACTTGCGGTTCCTGCTTGCCCGAAGAAACCATTTGGGCTTTAGCACCTCCTAGCATTGCGGGAGACCACTACGCGTTGATTAACGAAGTTAAGCAGTTCCTGCGCGAGGGCTTCACGTGCCAGTTGTCTCTTGTGCCTTGCACCCTTGGTACTACACTATCTACGCTGCCGACTTCCATACAGCGCGTCGTTCACAAGCCAATCCCCATATCTCTGTATCCAATCCCTAGAAGCTAAGATAGACAGAGCCCTCGCATCGCGCACATCCACATCGACATCCACACTCGTATCACTAACACAGGAATCCTTCCCCACTTCAATTAGCATGACTCCAGAATCACAAAGCTGAGACCAACACAGGCCGCCACATCCACTGCCTCGCACCATAGGGATGCGCACATTGCCGGGGCCGTAGCAGCGGCTATCTGCGGTCTATAAGCTCACCTAGAGACGCGCTCTAACGTGATCTAACTCATCATAAACCTTCAGGTGTTTCGTGTCCGGCATGGACGCCATAAGCACATATACTACGCTCAAACGCTCTGCGGAGGCAGCACAAGCCAAACACATTACAGAGCTCGTGGCATACAAGAAAAAAGCGACTCCCACCAAAGCTTCATATTAGAGGAAATTTATAAGATGCCACACACCAACGCCAGCGTGTCAGGCAGGCCCGCGCATTGACACAAACGTAACTCTGCCCCACGAACAAGGCGGACAATATGGCTGTGGAGCACCAGGAGCTACCGAACTAAGCCGGAGCATTTCCAGCTTAACGTGCAACACAACACCCAAGACATACCGAACATTATAGTTTCCGAGAGGAACGCTCCCGTAAAAGAACCAGGTTACACTCCATACAATCAGCTAGGACAGGCCGACGGGCTTCACCACAACACGGCCATCCTACTACATCGCAACCTTATAGCCACACAACACCAAATTGAAGGCACAGACATTCAAAACACAGTCCTTGAATTACTGTTGAGGAGTAGAGAAGACGGCCCGCTCTTCCTCCTCACCACGAGACAAGGGCGCTGACATCTCACGAGTCCTCCGCAAGGTGACTTTGCTGGCCAACGTAGCCCAAGGCTTCAGGGCGAAGCACCCAGAGTGGGGTGATCCTCAACCTAACCGCCAGGGCACCTGGTTATGGGTGACCACCCACGATCTCGGTCTTACTGTCCGCAATAACTCACACAAACTAATACAGGTCGGTAACAGTCTGTGAAAACACCACGATAAACCTTTCTCTCTGCAAAAACATATCCCCAGGCACTACGTGTCAAAACACAGTTCACGCGGTCGGCAGTGATCATTACATTTTGTCGCTGTCTTTTGAAACCGCCGCCTGAAATGCAAAGACGGCCGCGGCCCGCATTACAAATCGCGATAAGTTCCGTAAGCTGCTGGAAGAAATGGCACCCGGCTCCATATTGGATCTCAACAAGTGGATCAGGTCGCTGAACCATGACGTGACTTCGACGACGCACGAAATGGCGGCGTCTGAAGAGCAGTCATCGACGGATTCTCGCTACCGGCACGTGTGGGAAGTGAGCGAAAGCCTTACGTACAGGTTGCAGTGCCAATGACACAACAACCTGCGACGGTGCATAGCGAAGTTCGCACGGAAGATAAAGGCACAGATCTCTATACTAGAACGTCAACAGTGGGACCACATCTGCCATATTGTATTAATTCCTGCATTGTTAAATTACCAATAGGAGGTCCCCCTGACAGTTCTTGTAACTGCGGGACCTCCTTCAGTACTAATCATGAAGGATGAAATAAAACTAAAAAGCAGCCTGAACGGCCCGCTCGGCTTCAAGAAGACATACCACCAGGTGCGACACCTGCTGGAACCCAGCAACACCAAGTCACCAGCATGTAAATAGTACACCGACACCCAGGCACCGACGGGGAGCTGCTCCCAAAACTGGCCAGCCAGCAAATTGACAGCTCGAGTCCGAGCTACATGCTCCTGCCATACTACGCGGTAGCTCCCAACGAACATCCGGGCGATGACATTTCGGAGGCCTAGGTTTGCGATGTGCTGCACAAGCTGCGCACGACGTCAGCGCCGGGCCCTAACGGCGTTGCGAACAAGGCGCTGCATAACCTCGACCGAAAGTCGGTGGGAGCAATAACCGAATACGTGAACAAGTGCGGGCGCTCCGGTGCTTTTCCCAGCTGACTGGAAAGGCGCACGGGTTGCGTTCAAGAAACCGAACGTAGAAAATTATCACCTGACTTCATTCACCTGCTGCATACGCTAGCTCACGGAGCATGTAGTACTGCACCTGACAGAACTTCGCAGAGGAACACGATCTCCTACCACGCATGATTCTCGGTTTCCAGGCATACTTGTCTACTTGAGATGCATCCAAAGAGTAGTTCGAACAAGAAAGCTCTACTGAGTCTGGAACTCCAGAGGGCTTTTGACAATGTGTTCCACATGGCCATGCTCGAGAATTTAGTCGACTTAGAACCAGGCGAATGAACCTACAACTAAATCAGATCCTGCTTGACAGGCAGGACGGTCAAGCTCGTGGTTAGGGACCTGCGTTTGCCTACCATCCGGCTCGCTCACAGAGGTACGCCGCAAGACTCAGTCCTGTCACAACACCTATTAAACCTAGCAATAGACCTCAGACTCTGCCCAGGCGGCGCTGCGGAAAAACCCGTCACCAGCGCCCCCATCGCAGCCTTGGCGCGCTAACTGGGTAGTGCAAGAAGAGCTGTCCGCAAGCGAAGGTGCACAGACCACAATGGACCCTTCTCTTTCGTTTGTGTTGAGGCACGGTTTCCCAAAAATCAAGGACCCGGAAAACTTCTACCGCCTATCCACGCTTCGGAAAGCAAGCTCAGCAGGGCGAAGTACGTGTACAATATAAAATAAAGTCTCAAGTGTTATTTCGGCGTGCTGCAACTCGCAAGTACGGAGAGCATCAGGTTTGTCTATAGGCATATCAGCATAAAAATCTAAGCATTTCAAATTGGTTCATATTGAATATGTCCTGAACACAAGACTTAAGTATCTGTTATATTTTTATGTATTTTATCGTAATGTTTTGTCTCGCAATTATTTACAGAGAGTAAATCATTTAATAGCCTTTTCCAGGGCAGCAGACAGAAAACGGTTTTCAAGGCAGCAAACAGCTATCATAACGAAAGTAAGCTTCCTACAGTGCCTACGCGCTGCATCTTTCTTTCTCGCAGGAGCTACAGCATCGCTCAGTACCTTAATTTGAACTTTTCGCAGACGCTTCGAGCAACAAGCGCGCACAAATAAATGTAAATAAACGCGACATTTTTTTTCTCTACACACATGCGTTACCTCGCAATTACTCATCCAGTGCTCCTATACAGCAACTTTATTGCTCACATTTGAAAAACGCAGTCGAGATGCTCTAGAACAGGATTTTGAATTCATAAACGAACCAAAATGCTTGGTTAAGCTGACCTGCCAAATCTCCCCGTTCCACTTGTTGAGTCAAGCGGACGCGGACGTCTGTTAAAAGGTGGAGATATCGATGGTACATAAGCAGGATGGTTCGTAACGTTGTTAGTTCTGTTACTAACGAAGTGGCGGCTGCAGATGCTTGAGTTTTCGCATGGTTACCACGGTCCTCCGTCAGGGCCACGCAACACAATTACAGAATAACAAAATTGTCGCACTTTCTCATGCGAGCCACGGTGTTGTGGGGAATGCAAGTAATCCGATTAACCAACAGGTCGAACGGCCCGTATCCAGCGCTCTCGCCTTTCCCCTTCATACGATCGCAATGGAAATCGGTAAAACTGAACGTTGTTATCCTGCCCTTCACGTTCATGGCGATTTACAACACAACAGTAGTGTCGCTTCCGCCATCAGTCTGAAGAGTGAGCCAGCAAGCGCTTTATGGCACTTCGGCGGCGCGTCCGACTAGCGTACAAATTCATAGCTCTCTGTCTGGGTGTTAAATGCGCAAAACACTCGCAATATGGACCAAAATCTAGTCAAATCGTTGTTTCGCAGTTGCTATCTCCATAGGCAACTTAGCAAGGGAGTCGGGCTTCGCACTACTCAATTACTGCCTCTTCGCAACGGCAGGTGGCGCTACGTGTCTTGCGAAACTCCAGAGTCTGACCTCCATGCACAACCTGTCTCCGAAACTGAATAAAGTCCCGGGACTGAGACACAGGCTACACGCCGACGACATCGCGCTCTGAATGTGTGAAGGGTTAGACGGCATAGCTGAGGAAATTTTGCAACACGCCACCGACATCGTGCAGAAACACGTGACGGGAGCAGGACTAGGCTACTCCCAGAACAAGTTGGGGATCGTCCTGATGCGGCCACCCGACTGAAGCAAACACAAGTCTCCCCTCCCCACACGTCACGATACCAGTCCGCCAGCAACTAGCCACCCACATCCAGCCCATGCGAGTACTCGCCATGGCACTACACCAGAACTTTAGGAACGGCATAACCATCGACAGCTCACCAGGTGACGGTGTACCTGACAAGACTGCTACAGAGAGTGAGCGCACGTAAGCAATGCATAGAGAAATAGGGCCTACTCCAACACATCCAGGCCTTTGTCGTCAGCCGTCTTACCTAAGCACTACCATACCTACACTTACAGAAGGCAGAACGAGTTCACCTTGGCTGCATTCCTCGTCTTACCAAAACACGCCTTCAACAAGAAATTTTTCAACTCAGCGTTCTTAACACCATCGAAGAATTAATTGAAACACACCGCATATCACAGGTTCTCCGTCTCCATGGTATCAAGACTCGCTGCATAATCGCTCAGAGCGTCCGAAGTGGGCCACGATCCCGCCACCACCCCACCACACATATTTTTTTATTTATGCGAATACCTGCAGCGCCACAAGGGCATTGTAGCAGGGAGGCATTACAGAGATACATTGGTACAGAAAGGGCAGACACCTGAAATAAAATATGTGTATACATAAAGCTCAGATAAAAAGAAATTAAGACTAACATCAGCAGGAAAACATAGGCAAAGGTAGTCGACAAAACATTAAAGCGAAAAGGTAAGTTTTTGCAATAAGCAAACCATAAAACAAGACATAACGCAGAGGCATGTTCGTGATAAACCGCTCCCCCAAAACACATTCGTCGGCCACCACGACGGTAAAAGAAGAGCGAGGACCCAGGCCAGGCACAATACATATGGGACCAACTTTGCCATGGCATAGGTCGACGCGGCCTAGAACTCTGGCCAAACATACGACTTTTGCACGGTTCCAGGCCCAAGGCTCAAGGCACACACAGGTTCAAGTTCACTAAGCCCTTCAACCCCCACCGAACCATAAGAAGCCACAACTGGGTTGGCCGCGGCCTAAACAGACGCCTGTATAATTATGAGCGACAGCAAGACTGCCATAGTAATATGTGCGCGAGGAATAGTGGCATACCAAACTCAAGATCCTACAATGACTACACAACAGTGAAGAACCACGCTCAATGAAGCTGATATGGGTCCCAGCTCAGGCGGGGAATAAAAGGATGAAGCGCCCCATCAACAAGTTCAAGGATTCATCAGCCGAGCGGTGGGCCTCCTGCACCAGAAGACCTCAAACGAAGTCTTGCCCTCATATGAAGACTTAACGCAATATTAATGTAGACCGTCACGTTTGTTGACATGAGGTACGGTGAGGACGGATTCGTTGGTGATAGTAGGACAGGTTGCGTGAGTTGACATTTAATTAACAACACTGCACTCTTAGACAGCTGCAAACTCAGCACGAATTATAACTGTCTTCTACTGCGCGAAATTTTATGACGCAGAAGGCTGGACAGATGCCCCAGTTCGCCCAATAACGCGTGAAGTCCGGGCGTCGCAACATACGGTCCAGCTGAGTTCGCTCACGTGTCCTTGCTGCCTTCGTCGGCCCACTGGACGCGGCGGAGGCGGCTAGGGTTGGATGGGCAGTGGTGGCGACATGCCACTAGCGTAGTGGCTCAGGATCCCTGCTAGTGACGGAACTCCGAGAGCACAGAAACCGTGAGAGCCCAGGAACCCTGAGAGCGCGGGAACCGGCCAGGCGCAGGACACAGGACATCGGCTCGGAGGCCCGTCACGAGGTTGCCCCCTTGCGGTACATCCCGAGTAGCCCTCTCGGAAGTCTTTGCTCGAACCTCCTCGGCTCGTTCGATCCGCCTTCGTGCCCGCAGCTTCCCCTCGCTCGTGTCTTCCGCCTCTTTTTTTAACTTCGGTCAAACCTCGAGGCTGTCCTCTTATTTCCCGCGTCGTGCCACTTCTGCCATCGTCGTCTTTCGCCACAACTGCCTTCTTACACTACAGAGTAGGCCCGCACCACACTGTAAGCTAAACGACCGGAAAGAGACAACCTGGCGCAAGCTACAAACACATTCATATCCGAACCCCTACGTATACTCCTACATTTACCGGGACAGAGTAAATCCGTACTGTCAACTTTGCGGTGAGCTAGCTGCTCTCAGTCAGATCATCAGGGAGTGCTAGGAGGAGACCCCTACCCCCGATCTTCTGGCCTCTCCCTCACCATGATCGCGGGAGGAAGTGTAGTTTAGCTCCAGCACAGACATGCAACTCCGAGCTTTGCAGCGAGTCAAAGAGGTCGCCCTGAGGCATCGCCTGGTGGCCTTCCTAATAGGCCACCAGGCCTATCATGGGCCTTCCTGATTGGCCCATGAACTAGCGCCCCACACTAATCATTAAATTTGTCTCTTTCTCACTCTGCTTAAGTGACCGGAAAATAAATTCGGTGCCTTGTTCCTAGACAACGTTTTGCCCTTGCCTTCGAAGTTTTTAAGAGGCTCTACCAGTTCAATGCAGTATGGGACGAATTCAGCGTAGGACCCCGTAAGACCAAGAAACGAATGCACCAACTTCTTGGGGGGTCCGCTGCGGAGCCTCAACCATTCGCTTAATTTTTCTGTCTATCGGGGAAATAGCGTTTGCAGAAATTTTATGTGCTACCAAAGTTACTTCAGGGACATTTAATACGAACTTATGGTTAAGCTGCATGCCATCATTACTAATTTTGAAAATAACTATTCGCGAATTTCTGTCCTGGTTACGTTGAATCTTGCCTCAAATATGGAAATGATCAATGTAACGTAATTTGCGCGGAAAGTCTCTTAAAAGAGATGACGCAATCTGCTCAAAAGCGGATGGCGTGGACATCAAACTGGAACACACAAGCTTAAAGAAAAAAAAAGACCATCATGAATAATAGAAGTTGTAAGCTCTCGGCTTTTCTTGGATAACAGGACCTGATGACGTACAGGTTATAAGTACAACTTACTGAAAATAGCCACATCAGTAAATGCAACAATTCATCAACTATCGAGCGCCAAAAGGCGTTCATAACAATGGCGTAGTTCAGATGGACGCAAATTGAATACAGCTTCTTTTTTCAAACCAGGCCAGACGGGTTGATCCAGTCGGTCGCTGACATACGTTTGACAATATCAGCTGTTCCCAAACGATGCAGTTTCGGAGAAACTTGCTCGCGGAGGGCAAGGAGTAGAGGACGAAAGTTGCTGCTGCGCGTTGCGCCGAAGGTAGCTGACCGTCATGAATGAAGCCCTTTAGCAATCCCAGTTTTTCTCAGAACACCTGAGAAAATTATTCTGCAGCATTGTGTGATTCTTTGCGATTCCTTGTCAAATGGACCAGCCAGAGTTCCTAAAACTTGGTGACAAGCGAGTGAAAATCCCTGTATGGCGATGCCCAGTGATTGGATGGTGTCTAGGCCCAGCACGGAAGTGTGCATCGTTTCACTCGAAGGTCACCCTTGCAGAAGTATTGCGGCATTTGACCACTGCAGAAAAATGTCCTGTGTGTAATATTTCTTGCTGCGAATAGTTCTTCCGTCCGAAGCTCGAAGTAGGCAAAGGAAAAGCTTGAAAATTTTCCTGGTACAAGCCGATGCTCATCAGGGAAACTGCAGGTCCTGTTTTGGCCGGTGACGTGAGCGTAGTGTTGACCTCGAACACTTCGACGTGGATACGTACCGGATGGGGACTGGATGCCCGGATGGGGACTGGGATTAGAAAAAATTACCTGATCCCTTGCAGGAGACGCTCCATAAGCTCAATTTCGCGAACAACAAATTGAAGCCTAATGTCCCAATTTCTTGCACTTGCGGCATGTGACAGGCTATGCCGGGCAGCTCGGATCGGATTCTATGTGTTAAGTTTACCCACAGCGGTAACAAGCGGCGGAAGCGTCTTGGTTTGCAGTTCGAACTCCTTGCCGAGTTCCATATTTGCCGGCTTCCCCAGTTCGAGACTTCCAGCCATGTCGGGGGCCAGCTTGAGCCCGTCGGGTAGAGGAAGGTACTTCGTGAGGACCACCGTCTTGAGAACCTCAGGACGGTTAGACACACCATCTTGTCACTGAGAACAAACGCGCTGCAATGAAGGCCCCTTGAGTACCTGGATTTCCGTGGGTACTTATTCGACACATCGCCCAATTTATTGTGCTTTCTAAAGCGTCCAAGGGGATCCCTTATAAAGAAACCTCTCCCCGATTGTTGTAGATGCGGCTTCCTGCAGAATTTGGTCGCGTAGCGAATTGCAGTGACAAGCGCCGAGAGTGTAGGTTGGAACCAACCGATGTACGAAGTCACAAAGTATCGGTAAAAACCTCCCAACTAGTGCCTTCGGCCTCCGAAGAGAATTCGATGGACGAAGCGGTCGATGCTGTCCTCGTGGTGCTTTTGCATGTACGCGAATTATGTCCTGTAACTGTTAAGAGTCGGGGTTCGCTTGCGACGTTAAGTCGTAGAAAAGGTGTAGAGCCTCGAAGCCTTACACAGCAACACGGCCTTCTTTCTTTCGTCTGGCAAAATCTCGTCTCAGGTTGCCTGTGGAAAAGTGTGAAACAATATTTTCCACGTCAGCCGAAGCACAGTAGCAGACGCCATGCTTCTAGTGTTAAGAAAGGTGAAGTAAAGCGGCAGGCAGCGCATTCTTCATGCTGGCAGAAAAGAAGAGCAGAAACAGGATTGTGAGCAAGAAGCCGCACAAAGGTTTACTTCATCGGCAGTTGTACTCATGCATGGACGGGACGGCCGGAAAGCGGGCCCTACGGAGCAAGACCTGGGTTGCGTAACGCCAGAGAAAAAGATAACAATTGTGCAGGGAAAAAACGAAGAGTGACCTTTATTTAGCCGGGGGAAATGTATGAAGGAGCACTGCAATTAAAATGTTGGTCGCGGCGACACCTTGCTGTGTAAGCTATCTCAAACTTGAACTGAGGATATAAAAATTTACGTAAGACATTTTTTTTCATTTGCACAAGATACCCACCACCTACTGTGAACTATGGAGGACATTGTAGGTAAAAGCATATCACCACAAAACAAAGTTCTCGAAACACTAGATGTCACTGCTCTGTACACCAACATTCCATTCCCTGATGGTTAATCTTCAATAAAAAATCTATTCATGCGCAATGCACAATACTTTATTTTAGTCTATTTATGTCCACTAAAATTAGGACTCATATTACAGTAATTCAAATTTGAGGACAATAAAACCTACAAACACATGACGCAATTATTGGTACACTTTTTGCATCACCGGACCAGCTTCGTACTCAAGAACTATTCGCAGCACGAAACATTACACACAGGACATTTCTCTGCAGTGGTCAAATAGCGCAATACATCTGCAAGAATCACCTTCGAGTGAAACGATGAATACTTCCGTGCTGGGCCTAGACGTATTCGGTCCTTGCTTGCACGGCCGCACATTTTTCGCGGTTACCGATCACCGCACCTAGTGCTGGCTCTCCGCACCTAAAACCTACACTGGGCGATTGATAGATGGGCGCTACCGCTCCAAGAATATTCACTTGCGATTTTATACCATTGAGGCCGTTTGCACAAGGACCCCGACTGCCTCTCCCGTCATCCTGTCGACCGCCCTGAAAATGATACGCATGATACCTCCTGGCCATTTCTGATCTGTACGACATCCGCATTGTACAAAGGGGTGATGGCTGCTTACGCGTTTTCATCAATCGTCTCAATTCTTGTCATCGGACACCTCGATGCGCATATTCGTGCTGCGCGAAGACGCACTCTACAGTCGCACCTTACGCCCTGAAGGACCAGAATTTTTACACGTTGTACCATCGCATCTCCGCACATCAGTTCTAGAGCAGTTTTGTGACGTCGCTACTGCTTGATATATCGGCGGTTCGCGTACTTACAACCCTGTAGGGCGCCGTTTCTACTTGCCAGGCCTGTACCGCGCTATGGGCCGCTACACTGCAGTCTGTGTGCTGTGTTAGCGTCGCAAAAAGCCTGCTGCGCTGCCCTCTGGACGCTGTCACCGAAATCTGGCAATCGGTAGATCTTTGTCGCGAGCGATAACACGACCCGGTATGCGATCACACGAGAACTGTGCACAAACTATGGAACTTAGGAGGCAGATTGCCTTTCACATGGTGTCATCCTCCATCACTGCGCACTCCGGCAGCTCCTCGCTGATCACGGCCGCACCTTCTTATCCCGAGTAGTGGAAAATTTACTTCACTCCTGTTGTGCAGAGCACAAGTTTTCCACCGCCTACCACTCACAAATGGACTAACGGAACGGCTCAATCACATGTTGACAGAAATGCTGCTATGTATGTTTTCGACGACCATACTGATTTGGACAGCACGTTACCCTTCGTGACCTTTACCTAGAATTCGTCCCGTCATAAGGCCGCTGGCTTCTCACCTTTTTTTTTTACTTGATGTTCAGCCGCAACCCTTCTTTGCTCTTTGACACACTGCTTCCCTGTTCGACGAACACTCCCATAGAATACGCTCAAGACGTGTTCCCCCGTGTTCAAACGGCACGCACTACTGGCGGCTCCCGGCTCACTGAGCCTCAGCCCGCGCAAAAAGCCCGCTACGCTGCCGACATTAGGGCATTCGATTTCTCCTGACTCCGTTGTCCTCCTATGGGCACCATGTCCCCGCGTCCGCCTCTCTGAAAAGCTGTTGCCACGTTACAGAGGGCGCTGCACGATATTGCGTCAGCTTGGAGATGTGAACTACGAGATCGCTCCGCTGGATCCGAGGGTCCGCACGGACGTTCTGAATGTGTCTCGGCGTAAGCCTCCATTATAGTTAACGCCGAGACGGCGTCTTTAGATGCGGGGTTATGTTACGGTGCAAACTAGAGTGGTGGCAGTTAGAAGCAGATATTTGGCGTGTACAGGTGCAATCGGTCTTGGGATCATCTTGTTCATTAATCGTTTTTTTTTCTTGTAAATATTGTAACTACATCTTCATTTGTGACTTCTGCAACTTAATATGTATTGACAGTGCAACACTAAAGAGTACGTTGTATAGGAAATATTGACAAACAACAATCCCTAGAGTTTGACGTAATAGTACTGAAGAAACCCGCACGGTGGAGAGAAGCGCCTTAATGAATTATTCCTAGAATATACAAACCGGCAGCTCAGACAATCCAAACAAGCTTTAACGGTTAAGCCACATGAATCCGTCGCATTTGCGTTAAAAAACAAGATTACGCAGACAGACTCGGTCACCTTGAAGAAGCCCTATCAAAGAGGATCTGCCCTAACGCTGTCCTTTAGAAAGCCAATAATGACAGGACCCAACATGACCGAGCGGAGGTCCTCAAACGGCGCCTTAAGATCACAAGAAGAATGACGCCTCTTCTTACTACTAAATTCTCAAACGCACTCCTCAGTGTCAACAACATCCTCAATAAATACTACCCAATTCGCGCAAGAAACCAGAAACTTAATAGGATCTGTACGGACCCGCCTAGAGTAGCCTACGGACGCAACAATATTTTCAAGGACGTTCTTACTCATGCCAAAATAAACAGAAAGACGAAGCCAACATTCGGTCCCGGTGGTAGCCCCAGGTGATCAACATGCAGACATATACAACTACTACCACAATGAAAGTCCCCGCAGGGGCGACTGCGTCAGCAGGCGTTTGGTGTGTTGCGACACCACGTACCCGAGCACACGAGGGTTGGACCCTCCCGCGTGTAGCCGTGCGCGGCTTAGCCGTGTCTGGGGAAAAGGGGATCCTGGGGGTTGAGCCGATGCTGGGTGTTTGGACCTTTATGGCCCCCCGGCGGAGGCAACACACCTCTTCGGCCTCGGCTTCACATACACGGCACCCCCGGACTGAGCCACCCGGGGGAAATCGGCAGTCGCCTTTTCCTGTCCTCCCCTCCATCTTTCACTTTCCTATCTCCTTTCTCACAACTCTCCTGTCACCTCCTCTCTTCTCGGTTTTTCCTTTTTTTTCTGGGTGGCTAGGGTTAATCTTGTGTGGCGAGCTGTCCTGAGTTCAGCCATATTTGATTATAGTTGCGCTGTACAGCTGGCGTGGGTAGGACTTTCTTACAAGTTCCTCTCCCGCCCCCTTGTAGGACTCCATGGTGGGTGGCTGGCACCGCAGCCGAACTATACTATTTTCCCATGGCACCTCCTCTCTCCAAACCAGATCGCCCTCACAAAAGAGAGCGGACCGATGTCACAGCTGACTTTTTTCAAAAAACCAAAGAAATCTTCCCTAAGTATCACGTTATACACAGTGAAAAGCCAGAAAAACCGGCTAGGAAAATATCCCCGTTCACAGTAGCAAGATGTCTGAAAGAAGCCATAGGCAACAACTATAAAGTAACAAAGCTTGCTAGCGGTGACCTTCTGCTAGAAATCCAAAGCAAAGCTCAAGTGTGCAAACTTGCTAATATCGTGTCGTTTGAAGACATCCCCGTCTTAATTTCAAGCCACAGATCGCTGAACACAGTGCGTGGGGTGATTTCTGAAATTGACTTTTTGGATCTCTCCGAAGAAGAAATGCTGAATGGGCTTTCCGAACAAAATGTCAGCAATGTTCAGAGAATTAAAATAAGAAAAGACAACAAAGAGTTACCTACCAAGCATCTAATTTTGACTTTCACTTGCTGCACACTTCCAGAGACAATTGAAGTTGGGTATACAAAAGTTGCCGTTCGCCCATACATTCCGAACCCTCGACGTTGCTTCAACTGTCAGAGATTTGGCCGTGGCTCCCAGAGTTGCCGTGGTCGCAAAACCTGCGCGAAATGCGCATCCAAAGACCATGCTTCTGAAGTATGCGAAGCAGCACCTCGCTGTGCGAACTGTGAAGGAGAGCATGCTGCATACTCCAGGTCTTGTCCCTCATGGAAGAGAGAAAAAGAAATCATTACATTGAAAACAATTGGGAACATTTCATTCAAAGAGGCTAGAAACCGCATCTTAGTTAAAAACAAGTTTTCACTCAAACCGAACATGAACTTCGCCGATGTGGTGCGACAGGGCGATCCACCACACCGGCCTCCGGCACCTGCCCAGACCACACATAGTGAGGCTGGGACGGAGCCATCCTCGCCCCCGGTGGTAGCAGCTCACGCTGCTCCACCAGCCGCAAAGCAGGCTATGCCGTCCCTCGAGTTGGCAAGCCTCAAGGCCTCTGCCCACGAGGGGAGGTCTGAAAAAAGTGCCGACGTGCAGTCTGCACGACCCTCCAGCGCCTCTGATGAGGTAATGGAGACGAACCAGGATGGTTCCGTGCCGTCAACGTCACAGGGACGGCGGAACTCCTTGGATACTGCGTATAAAGAAAACCCCCGAATCACGGGGCGAAAACCAATTAAACGTATCCCGACCCCCCACACATAAATCAATATGGCGTTCCTAATTCACTGGAATTGCAGAGGACTCCTAAATAATTTTAGTGATATAAAAGAGATCATAACTTCTTTCTCTCCTGTAGCAATGTGCCTACAGGAAACAAACTTAGGTCCTCAGCATACATGTGTACTAAAAAAATACAAAGTCTTTCGCCGTGACCGAGAACAAGCAAACAGGCTCTCAGGAGGGGTAGCCATCATTGTACAAAGTGGCATTGCAGCTCGTGAAGTCAAAATAAAAACTAAATTTGAAGCTGTGGCAGCCACCTTACTCTCTTATAAAACGATTACGGTGTGCTCTGTGTATTTAGAACCACACCTAAAAATAACCCTTCATGAGTTAGAGGACCTGTTCAAACAATTACCAGAACCCTACCTGGTAGTTGGGGATTTTAATGCGCATTCCGGTTTTTGGGGAAGCGAGAAAACAGACGTAAGAGGACAAATTATAGAAGATTTTATTTTGAGCAATAATGTTTGTTTGTTGAATTCCGGCAAATCAACATACTGCTCCCCAAGCTCAGGAAAGATGAGCTGTATCGATTTATCTTTTAGTTCACCTTGTATTTTTAACGATTTTAAATGGAACGTCATAGATAACCTATATGGAAGCGATCATCTACCAGTCATAATCACTCTTCCATCGTCACCTGCAATCATTCCAAACAAACCACGACGATGGAAGCTCCAAGCAGCTGACTGGACACTGTTTAGAGAAAAGGCCAATCTAGAAGAAGTCTTTTCTGAAGACCTTAGTGTCAACGATCTAAATAAACAATTCACAACCTGTATTTTATCTGCTGCCCGTTTAGCTATCCCCCAGACTTCAGGAGTGGTGAGACAAAATAACAAGGTGTGGTGGACTCGGGAATGCAAACAAGCAAAGCAAAAACAAAATAAAGCCTGGGGTGTCCTTCGGCGATATCCCACTCAGGACAACCTTCTAATCTTTAAAAAGGCACGAGCTAAAGCAAGATACGTCCGCCGTAATGCCGAAAAGACGTCATGGCAAGCATACGTTTCATCAATAAATAGCACAGTCACATAAAAAAAAATGTGGGAGCAGGTACGGAAGCTCCATGGTAGCTACTCCCCATTTACAATTCCTCTCCTGACAACCCCTGGTATCCAAACAAGTATAGAGGAACAGGCCAACATATTAGGAGAACATTTCGCCGCAGTCTCTAGTTCTTCACACTACACTGAGTCATTTTTAAAATATAAAAACGTGGCTGAAAAGCAAAGGCTTCCGATTAGTGGCAGCATAAATGAGCCGTATAATAGTTTAATCACTCATCAAGAAATCACTAGAGTACTGTCTGCCGGGAAACAAACTGCACCAGGGCCTGATGAAATTCACTATGAAATGCTGGCACATCTTTCCGAATCCGCTATAAATGTTCTTCTGCATTTCTTTAACAAGATACTGTTACAAGGGAAAATACCTGAGGCCTGGAAAAAAGCTGTTATTGCACCCTTTTTGAAAACCGGAAAGCCACCGACATCTCCCGGTAGTTACAGGCCAATATCCCTTACCAGCTGTCTGGCGAAATCTTTCGAAAGTATTCTGAATATTAGATTGATGTTTATTCTAGACTCCCGTGAACTACTTGACATCCATCAGTGTGGTTATAAAAAAACGTGCTCTACAACTGATCATCTCATTCGACTTGAAAACACAATCCGAGAGGCATTCATCCATAGACAACACTGCCTTGCCGTTTTCTTCGATCTAGACAAGGCTTATGATACTACTTGGAGGTATGGCATTCTCCGCGACCTAGTAGACCTGGGCATTCGCGGCAGGATGTTAAATTGCCTGCGTGACTTTTTGTGCAACCGTTCCTTCCATGTGCGCCTCGGTTCAACTCTCTCAAAAAAGTTCAGTCAGGAAAATGGGGTGCCACAAGGGTGTATCTTAAGCACTACCCTCTTTATTGTAAAAATGAACTCCCTAGCACAAATAATTCCGAAATCCATTATGTACTCAGTTTACGTTGATGATCTCCAGATAGCTTGCACATCATCAAACTTAGCAACATGCGAGAGGCAAATACAGCTAACAATAAACAAACTATCAACATGGGCAGACAAAAATGGATTCCGGTTCTCCCCACAGAAAACAGTGGCTGTTATGTTCTCGCTGAAACGAGGTTTACAGCCTGATCCCACCCTACACCTTAATGAAACCGAACTCCCAGTAAAAAGCGAACACAAATTCCTTGGCATTACTTTTGACAAAAAGCTCACTTTCCTACCCCACATAAACACTTTGAAAAACAAGGCCTCTAGAGCACTGAACATACTTAAAGTCCTTTCACGAAAACGCTGGGGCTCTGATAGGGCATGCCTTCTACAAATATACCGCTCCGTCATACGGCCGTCCTTGGACTATGGGTGTATAGTGTATGGGTCTGCCAGATCATCTTATTTGCACCGATTGGACCCAGTACACAATTTAGCTTTACGCTTGTCAACTGGTGCCTACAGGACGTCGCCAATAACCAGTTTGTATGTAGAAACTAACGAACCCCCTCTTGCCGACAGAAGAAGCAGGCTGACATGCTCATATGTTCTAAAAATCCGTTCCTTGCCAAAACATATATGTTACCCAATAGTTAACAAATGCCCATCTAGAATATTATTTACCAACAAACCCCAGGCTATCAGACCACTTCTCCGTTTTGAAGAGAAATTACAAGAGTTAGATGTAACGGACACACTGCCTAATATTGCTCAGAAACCCAAACCACTGCCACCATGGTACTGCTTGCCTTCTGTTTCTGACTTCTCATTAACACGATTTCAGAAAAAACTAACGCCGCAGGAACATATATTACAAGAATATTTAGCACTAAAAGAAAAATATGCGGAATATACAGCATTTTATACCGATGGTTCCAAAGCTGCACACTACGTGGGATGTGCTGTGATAGAGGATAGCTGGGAAAAAATCGTACGGCTGCCGCAATGTGCATCAATTCTCACTGCAGATGGTCATGCAATTTCCATGGCTGTGGAAAGAATAATACATGAAAACATTGAAAACAGCATCATTTATACAGACTCACTAAGCATACTTACAGCCCTTCAGCCTAGGAATGCAATTTTGCCAATAATCGGTGACATCCTACACAACATAACAGCAGCCACGAGGCGGGGACAAAACATCAAACTTTGTTGGGTGCCGAGCCACGTAGGAATCTGTGGAAATGAGAAAGCAGACGAGAGTGCAGCTAAAGCTCGAAATAAGGAAATAAAAAACATAAGAATTCCTCACAGAGATTGCATGAAATTAGTGTGCCATAAACTGAAAGAAAAATGGCAGTCCGTATGGAACAATCAAACGAACAATAAGCTACGCCTTGTAAAACCCATCATAGAAGAGTGGAAGTCATGTTCACACCAAGAACGTTTTATTGAAATTGTCTTATGTCGCCTCCGCATTGGACACACACACATTACCCATAATTACTTGCTGACAAAAAAAGACAAGCCAGTTTGTGACAAATGCGGAGACGAACTTACAGTGACCCACATTTTACTCTCCTGCAGACAACTTGAGACATTGAGGAAAAAACATTTTACGCCATTTTACAGCGAACGCATTCCTTTTCATCCTTCACTGATTTTAAGTGAAGATGCGCTGGTTGGGACAATTCATCTATTTAACTTTTTAAAAGAAGCCGGTTTTCTTGAAAAATTGTAAAGCGTGACCTTGTTCTCTTTTACATCCAGTGACACACCTCATCCACCTTCTCATGTCTGAGAAGAAGGCTGAGGTGTTTATTTAATTTGTTGGAATCCTCGGGATCCTCTCTCAGAAAAGGATCTTTTGAGGTTACCCATCTTTTTTCTACTTATACCTTGTGATTGGCGCATGATAGCCTTAGTTGCTTATGCGCCATTAAACTCAACATACTCAACATACTCAACTACAATGAAAGTAGTCGACCGTGTCACCGTGCGTACGTGTCTCGTTGCTTTCAGGTAAGCCTCCCCCCCCCCCCCCCCCACTGCCAAGGCGGTGCCCTCCGCCATCTTTGTTTTCATTCGTTCTAATATAAGCCCTGCCCAAATCTGTTGAAATGTCGTGAACAGCTGGCTGCTTTCAAGGGCGCCTGTTTTGGCACGGCTCAGAACCGCAATGTTAGAACCATTCTTACATTTTTTTCAAACTGTTCGTATTTTAGTTCTTCGCTCGCGCCTCTAGACGCCACAATAGACAGTGAAATATATAAATAATATCGACCTACCTACCACGATAAATCGCGATGCGTTAGGCTTGCGCTGCTTCCGAGAATAAATTAATTTTGACCTTTCAACTCAAGTGCACCTCACCCATAGGATCGGACTTTGACGTGGCCCGTGCGTTGTTCTGGTTATTTGTGATTACATGGTTGTTTCACCGCGCAAATTGTGCAAGCCGTGTATGACTGGTCGCAGACGCGTTTGCGGTAGCCTAAAGGAGGCATAACATTTCTGAGTTGCAAGAGACTTGGTGTGAAAGTACTTCTTCGAAGCCTGTGGGCAGCAAGCCGCGTCTGAAAGCAGTTGAGCGTGTCACCGAGCGAAAGTGTCTCGTGGAGTTTCGGCTAAGCAAAGTGGCGCGTAAAGCCATATTTGCTCATTTCGTCTTCCTATAAGCGCTATCCAAACCTGTTGAAATGTCGATGATACCTAGCCGCTTTCAAGGTTACCTGTTAGGCACGGCTCAGAATTGCTATGTTAGCAGCATTCGTAAATTGTTTCACCCCGTTTATTGGTATTCTTTTTCTTGGCTCACGCCTCTTCAAGCGCGAGGAGACACTGAAATACATAAATAATATTGACCTACCTACTAATCCGTCTATCGCGCATAATGCAAATGAGTTTTTAAACAAGCGGGTTCCTATGGGTTGGACTTCTCCGCCATAGCAAGGCTTCGCCGCCTGCATGGTTATCCGGCTGAGCTAGCTCGGTTGCGCGGCTACCATAGTTAGAAGTTCAAATCCTCAGCTAATTTATCTGCACGTGGTAAAGTCGAATCCACCTCCAGTACTCTACATCTATAGGCTTGGAGTGGCGCCTCATAACGGCGAAAAATACCTAGAACCAATGAGGCTATACTAATCCATGTAAAAGAAAATCAGGAAGGCCCACTCAGCTTCAACAAGGGACACTCCTTCACCAGAACAGGAATTGGCCTCCTTGGTGCAGTATTTGATCACTATTTCTCTCATGTCTCCTTCAAGCAACCAATGGTCCTCAGTCCGCAGCAGCTGCGGAGCACCTGAAGCGATGCGGCGGCCAGACCTGTAACGCAGCACAGGGTACTACGAATCTCTCTACCCGAACAGCGCGTCACTTGAAACTGGCCCCAGAAACGTACAATGCTGGAACCTTCTCGAGTGAATGTAGCTTAGCAGGACTCTCTGAATAACTATCACGTATTCTTTGGAATATCATTGGCATTAGTTACGTTAGTACTGGTGATTATTATAGTGCTGACTAGCGGCCAAATAACAAGCAATAGGGAGTAGGATTCCTAATCCATGAGGACGTAGCGGAAAATATTGGCGAATTCTACAGCAGTAATGACAGGGTAGCAGCAGTCGTAATAAAACTAAGCAGAAGGTATAGAGTAAAGGTGGCACAAGCCTACGCTCCATGCCCCTGTCACGGTGATGATGAAATGGAACACTTTTCTGAAGATGCTGGATTAGTGATGGAAACAGTGCAAATTCAATATGGGTGGCTTCAATGCAAAAGTGGGAAAAATTCAGGCTGGTGAACAAGCAATTCGCAACTACGGCATCGACTCTAGGAACACTACAGAGAAAATGTTGGTAGAATTCGCAGCAACGAATAAGCTGCGAATAATGAACTCCTTCTTCAGGAACCGTAGCAACAGAATGCAGACGTGGAAAAGCCAAGTGGTGAACCGAAAAATTAGATTTCATACTTTCTGCCGATTCCAGCGCAGTGCAGGATATATTAATGTTAGTTAGGGTAAAGTGCAACGATCATTGGTTAGTGAGGTCTATGATTCGCCTCAATATGACAAGAGAAAGAGTAAACTTGGTCAAGAAGAAAGAGGCCAACCTAGACGCCGTAACGGTAAACGAAGGCCAATTTAGGCTGATGCTTGAGAACAAATATTCATCCTTTGAACACAGGGATGATGACATAAATGTAATGAACGACAAAAAAAGCTACACTGGCTTCAGAAGCAGTAGTTGAAGTAGGAGGTAAGGCACCAAGGCAACCACCAGAAAAGTTCTCCCAAGTAAAAACAGACATCAGAAACGAACGACAAATAATGAATGTGTTCAACTCAAGAGTTCAGATAGAATTTGTGGAACCGTCAATACTTATCAGCAAGGAGAAAGTAAGGGATATTTAAAATTATAACGTGAGAAAGACAGAGGAAGCAGTAAAATATGAACGCAGCATGAAATCAGTGAGAAGAAAACTTGTGATAGGACAAGCCAAGACGTGTGGACTAAACGACAAGCAATGTAATATCATCAGCAATTTCGAAGTTAGAGCAAAAGCAGCGGGAGCATTCTAGACTGGCCTGTACAGTGCCAAGAGCAGCCACGATACGTCCATTCATAGCACTAAAAAGGTTACAGACGCTCCTTCTATAACTAGCGATGAAGTTAGAATGGTCTTGGAAGACATGAAATACGGAAAAGCGGTAGGAGAAAATGCAATAACAGTCAATTTAATCAAAGATAGAGCCTGCAGCCCTTCATACGAAATGTCTCACGGCTTCAAGGGTCCCAAGAACAGAATGAATGCGAACATTATACTGATCCACACAAAGGGACGTTGAATAATTCGATAATTATAGAACCATTAGCTTACTTCCAGTTTTGTATAAAATGTTCACCAAGATAACTTCCAATACAATAAGGGCAACACATGACTCCTGTCAAAGAAGCGTACCGGCTGTCTTCAGGAAGGGATACCGTACGATGAATTACCACCATGTCATCAATCACGTAATCGAAGAATCTACACAGTACAATCAGCGTCTCTATATGGCTTTAATAGATCACAAAAAGCCATTTCATTTAGTGTCAGTAGAGATACCAGCTGTTATAGAGGCATTACGTAATCTAGGACTACAGGAGGCTTACGTAAGTATATTGGAAGTTACCTACAATGACTCCACAGCTACCTTGATTCTCAAGAAGAAAAGTAGAAAGATACCTATAAAAAGGGGGTAAGGCAAGGATACACAATCTTTCCAGTGCTATTCACTGCATGCTTGGAACAAGCCTTTCAGCTATTAAACTGGGAAGGATTAGGCGAGATGGTCAACGGCGAATACCTCAGCAACTTTCCGTTTGCAAATGACATAGTCCTGTTCAGCAACATTTTGGACTAGTTACAACAATTGATTGAGAACCTTAACAGAAAGAGTGTAACAGTAGGGCTGGAGATTATTATGCAGAAGACAAAGATGATGATCAATAGCCATGCGAGGGAACAACGTTTCAGGATCGACAGTGATCCTCTAAAGTCTGTGATGGAGTACGTTTACCTAGGTCAAATAATCGAAGGGTACCCTGATCATGAAAAAGAAATATACAGAAGAATAAAAGGGTTAGAGGGCATACGGCAGACAGTGTTAAAACCTGACTGGAAGCTTACCACTATCATTGAAAAGAAAGGTGTGCAGTTAATGCATTCTACCGGTGCTGACATTTGGGTCAGAAACAAGAAGCTAAGGACCGCGCGAAGAGCGGTAGAGCGATGAATGTTAGTCGTAACGTTAAGAGACAGGAAGAGAGCAGTGTGTATCAGTGATCAAACGGGGGCAGCCTATATCCTAATTGAATTTAGGAGAAAAAATAGAGCTGGACAGGCCATGTAATGCGCAGGTTAGAGAACAGGTGGACCCCCCGTGGCTGCTTAGTGGCTATGGTGTTCGGCTGCTAAGCAAAATGTGGCGGGATCAAATCCCGTCCACGGCAACCGCATTTCAATGGGTGCTAAATGCCAGAAAACACCCATGTACTTAGATTTGGGCACACGTTAAAGAACACCAGGTGGTCCAAATTTCCGGAGTCCCCCACTACGCGTGTCTCATAATCAGAATGTGGTCCTGGCACGTAAAACCCCGTAATATTAAAAAGAAGATAATCGGTGGGCCATTAGGGTACAGAATGAATGCGGAGAGAAGGGAAGTGCTGTCGAGGACGACACAAGAATAGGTGGGGTGTTGAAATAAGCAAATTCACAGGCGCAAGTTGGAATCGATTAGCCCTGGACAGGGGTAATTGGAGATCGCAGGCGGAGGCCTTCGTCCTGCAGTGGACATAAAATAGACTGATGATGACGATGATGAACGCAATAAAAATACAGCCTCTAATTACCATCACAAGGTAGCCTAGAGATTCGCCGGCACGCCATACAATGCAGTTTATTGTTTCGAGTGTGGTGTTTGTAGCAAATAATACAAAGGCGACCTGAAACAGAAAAACAAGAATAGACGGCCATCGCACAGATACAAAACAGAGTTTACCAGAACTAGTAGCCGATTAATATTAATGCGATTAAGCAAAGCTTTACGTACTACAAAAAAATAAACGTCCGTTCACCGTACGAGAGCAAATATACCGAGTGATACCTCCCACACAAGTTTATTTAGCTACTCTCGAACTGAATTATATTCGACATGGCAACTTTGAATAGCTAAAAGCTCTAATCTAAACTTGAAATGTTCATATCATTAGCTCAAATAAGAAAACAATTTATGCCACCAGCCAACATAGAGTCTTAAGCTCGCCCATTCCTTTGCCTCCAGCCCCTGCTTGCCCCTCTTCCAACCACTAAATTTAATATTTTTATCCGTGTTCCTACGCATATTTTCGCCATAGGAGCCCTTTTCCATGTACACCTGCCCCTGCCACTTCTTCGGCCGATTACTTCCTATTTTATTTTTTATTTTTCATAAAACACCACTGACACGTTCCAAAGTTCTAAACGTGACCTTGTTTCTCCGTCATCTCCAATAAACAAGGTCGCGCTACCTCTGCACACGTCCGTGGGGACCCTAAGGCCGAGCTGCTGAAGTCATCGTTCCGCTACCATCCCCCCTCCCCCCCCGGCTCTTCTCGCATACTCACATGTCGCCATCTTAATACCTTCAAAATATTCGCTGCCATCGCACTAACGCGGGGCTGCTCAGTTCATTCGTTCAACCTGCCCTTTTGCTGCTCCCACGCTGACTGGCTCACCATCTCTTCTAAGACCATAAACGCGCGGCGCCTGTGACGCGTATAGCATCTGTTCAATTCATTGCAGCCTTGCTATCTTCTTCTGCGCCTAACAATATATTCAAGCCGCCTTCTTTGTACTTCTCCTGCGGCCTTCTCACCCTCGCCCTCCTTTCCTGTCATCTTATAAAGCATGTATAAAAACGTCAAACAGCATTCATTTTAATTACAGCCGCCGCCGACAAAGCCCGTACGTGACCTCACTCTATTAACCTGTTAAAACCATCCTACCGAGAGTGACTAGGTTGCCTTTGGCAAAGATAGGCGCACCCTTCGAAAAGTAGGCCAGCCTTTCTGAGGCAGCTTCTCCCTGCTACTTTTGCACCGGAGTGCGCTATTCCAACTGTCGGCCCCTTTCCTGTTTTATTTTAGTTTGTTTTCAAGCAGACATGCACATGTGAAGTACATCTAAGAAAGCTTCGAAATGTGCTAGAGGGGAAGTATAGACACTATTGGAATCTCAGCGCTGCAAATGCCCGTTGTTGCAAATGGGTCGCAAGCCCCAAGGGTAGCGTAGGCCTGGCGGCCTGGGGCACAACTGGAAGCATCCGAAGGTCCCGGCAAAGCATGAGTGGACTGGTAACAGAACAACTTGTTTATTCTAGCATCGCAAAAGAGCGGGCGGTCAGGTCGACCGAAGTGGAGAGACGGGAGAGCACGTAACTCAACGGAAGAAATCGGAGCCTCTCTCTTGGCGTCCGGGGGCACCTGCTTTTATACTCTCGCAGTTGAGGGGAAGAAGGAACGCCTCGTCAGAGGCGCACGTGATGCGCGGCACGGACAGGCTGAGAGACACGTTGGGACGACTGTAGTGACGCATCCGCCGGGCCGGCGCCGGTCAGACCTCCTCGCTTCACACTTGGGGAGCTCCTCTCCCCGGCTGCCGCGCTTTGACAAGCGTGGGCACCAACATGCACACACACACACGCACTTGAAGGCACGTGGCATTGAAACATGCCTGGACGCGCTTGGCGGGGAGGCGTATCGGCGGCGCTGAACGGGCCAAAATGTCCGCCGCTTTGAACGAAGCCCCGGCGTCCGTTGCATCCGCGCCGGCCATACCGCGCGTCGTAGGCGAAACGTAACAACACCTATGGGGGGAGTATTAATCGCTAAGTATGTGATGTGCAGGAAAGTGAAACGGCGCATTGCGAGATGTGTCTAAGCAACATCTCAAAAAGCGTAATCCTTGAAATTATTATGACACGAAGCGTTTCAGATAAAGCTTTTAAATATTTAGAAGGAATCATAGGAATCGATGTGCCTAGTGTGCATGGTTCGGAAATAACACAGAAGTGGAAGTAAATATGAGCGACATAGTACTTGAAAGTATAAATGGCCAGACATAGATGCGATGGATTGGCCTGAGTGAATTTGGTCTGAAAAGTAGGAGTGATGTTGTAAGACGACGTGGTGCAATATATCTGTATGAAGATAAAGTACATAGACGTCATGCACGTGCTTGACAATAGGAATAGCGGGGGTTTTACGGAGCAGAAAAGAACTGAGAGGTTAGATAAAAAAACTGAAGGTGCATGGTGAACCTTTTTGAAATTTGTGGACAAGAGAATGCTGGTGCAGTAGGCAATAAGTAAAGCACAAAATAATGTTCCGCTTCTTGGCAGCCTGTAGGAGGCAAATGCACCCAAGTATCCGGAAATGCTAACAAGCGTCTCCAGAAGCGAATAAGTAAACCATTGTTTCAGTGTTCTAGATAAAATGCATATATTAATCTGTCCCCATCACAGCTGAACTGGTGTCTTAACAAAGAAGTTTATCTTTCTGCCGGCACGCTCATCACGATCGACTAGTGTATCCTTGTGCTCGCGCATTTTATCACACTTCTTTTACCAGCGCTAAAGCGCAGAGAGACAAGGAAGATATAAAATTATATGGTCTCGACAAAAAGTAATTCCCGTACTTCTCTTTCGGCAGCGAGGTTAACGACAGCTATCCTAAACAGACATACACGCGAATGTAGCGCGACGCTTGCCAATGAAGGACACTTTAAGATTGCACCATTAAAGTGTTTATCACCTCTCTGGCCTATATTCCTTCGGAGTATTGAACATGACTCCCTGTTTGGCCTTTTGTACCTTCTAGCTTACAAAATGGCACCAGGAAAGCGGCACAAATCCTAAATTGCGCATCAATGTTCTTTTTTACTTCAGATTGTGAGTTTTGGGTGAAGAGAGACGACACTACCTCGGCCCATACAGAGAATATTACAGAGAAGGCGAAAAAGTGCCAACATTTGTTTCAACATTTTTGTTACACTGGCATGCAACTTTATGACGAGGACCACTGCAACAAGCGTAATAGGTAATAGTATATGAAGACACGGTCTAATGATACCAATATCCTGATTACTTGAATATGAAAATAATAAAAATGGTATTGGGTGTGGCAAGATTTCTACACATGTGTTGGGTTTGTTTCTCGAAATCTGAAGAAACTTTTTACTACGCTACCACTTTGCGTTGCAGGTTTAGTGAGCGTGCTGCGAACTGACTTTTTGTAGGGCTGTAAAAGACGTCTTAGAGGAGTGCTGAAATGATATTCCCCACTCTCAATTTCCTTTCGATAAATCCATGTCGTAAACTTAAATCTGCTAACAAAAACTGCCGAGCCTCAGACTGTCATAATTAACCTAAAATGTGAGCCGCCCGAGTCCAAGGACTCGAGGTCGTCACCTAGGCTGGGGTGCTTATGGCCCCACCCCGCCCAAATCGCCGGACATTTGCAATAAAGTTTTCACTCACTCACTGTGAGCTTTTGTGCCACTAACTTCGGTCTTATTTACCAGGATATAAAAGCGTCGTGGCGTCCTCTCGCAAAACGTGGCCACGCGTTCGCACGACTATGCCGCGTTTTTACGCCCCCATGGTAAGCTCAGTCGCCCCCTACGTGGCTACTTGTTGTGAAGGCCGACGTGGCAGCACAGCAAACAAATGAGCGAGTTGGAGCTGGCGTCAAAGCGTTGCAATGTCCTGCACCAACCTGACCACTTTCCGCGTCATGACGTTAAGGCGCAGTAGACGCGAAACAAAAATTGACCGTAAGAATGTTACTTTATTAGTACCTTCAGGGCGCTAAAGCATGCTCGTAGTATATTTCCTTGAATTTATAGCACCTTCATTTCAAAGCAAAATAATGAACATGGTAAAAGATTCTGTCACCATTTCTTTGAGGGTTATCCTGTTCGCAGAGATTACAGCTTGCACAGACCGCAGAGTTGGCGCGTTGCGCGAAGACGGTCAATGAGAAATCGCCATCACAAGCAAACGGGACGAGAAAGCGGAAGTGTCCCGTGAACTTCAAAGGGGACGTACGAAGATAGTACAGCTGCAAGGACGCTGTGACGGGTGGTGATGTTTGATGCAGTCGCACTGCGGGATATAGTTCAAGGAGCTGGCTGGACCGACATGGGCCTACGCTTTGTGCTGCTGTTGGTCCCACAGTTCAAATCGGACGTTCCAATCCTAGGCTTCCCCCCCCTCGCTAAGAGGCGTCGCAGATGCTTCAATAGGCCTAATTATCGGCGCCAAATAACTATCCCGCCCCGTAATTGGCGTCTAACTACAGGTGCCAATTATTTTCTGAAACATTTTCTGAAGGGAGCAGACCCCCCCCCCCCCCCCCTTTTTTTTTTCTTTTCCGTGATGTCTAATACCCCTGTCGCACGGACGCGGCTAAAGTCCTTTTAACTCCCTTCAAGCAAGGACGTCTTTATCTCGGGGGAGATGCGCGCCGTGTCACACGGCAATCCTTTAGCAAAGGAAGTTTAAGGAAGTTCCTGAAGGAAGTACTCTTGTTCCAAGCGTGCTCAAATTCCAAGTCAAGAAATCACCCTCATTTATATTAATTTCACTTTATGTGCAATTATAACTGTTTTTATTGCATATAATATAGTATTTGAGCACTGACAAAGATATTTGAGTTAAGCAGCTACATTCGACTCTCGAACCGGGCGTTCTTGGAATGGCTGCTGCGTTTGCCCTGACTGTGCCATTTATTGTTGTTTTCGTCAACGCGATCGCTCGCCTCGCGCATGCGAATGAGTGATTCACGTCTTTCCCAAGAGGAGCGCCGCCGGCCGCCTATTCCACGAACGACGTGGACCGAAGCGGAAACGTGGGCGTCAATTCGCCTTTGGGAAGACGATACCATTGTTCAGGCTCTGCGCACCAACGGCACTGTCAAGACACGCAGGCAAGTCTAGTCGAAAATCGACAACTTGACTCGCAAATACAGGTGAGCGTCATCTTTCTACGCATGCATGCGCTACCGCCCAGCGATCGGAGTTGACAGCACTGAATGCAAAGAGGGTAGATGTTCTGCCGTTTTCATCTGCAGATGTTGGCGAAGTGTCTGAGCAGTTTTCTCCCACTTCCACTTAGAGTTTAGTTTCTTGTTGTGCTAGCTGGCGTTAGTGCTGATGTTCATGTACATACACTGATAGAAATGACACTGTGCTGCGTGCACATTACGTAGCAAGCCCATTACGTAGGTCAAACTTTTACTCGAGTAGCATGCTTTTGCTGTTGCTTGCTAATCATGAAATTACAAAATTTCGCATGCCACTTAGAACATCACCTTCATCTTTTCTTAAGCCATACAAGAATCTCTCTTGATATCTTTATTTCAGATCTTTTCAGGAATGCCGTCGGAAAACCAGCCATCGACGCTCATTTCAGAAATGCAGCCAGCCAGCCATCGACTAGCCAGCCAGCCATCGACATCAGATGACGAGCTTGGAAGCGTTTCAGGCAAGCCCACTGTTGAGCGGGCTATGGAATATGGGAATAGGGACCCTGAAGGCGTGATGCAGACTACAGCAACGCCTTCCACCTCTGAACTCAGTGGAAGTTGTAGTGAATTCCCGAGGCCACACCGGAAGAGAAAGCGTGTGTCCCAACAGCAGAAGTTCCAGGAAGTTCTCTTGGAACAACAAAGACAACTTATCGTAGCCCTTGATGAGGCTTCGAAAGATGAGCGGGCGCTTAGGAAGAGGCAAGTGAGCGCAGTAAAGAAACTGGTGGACCTCCTAGCAGAATTCTTGAATAAAACTTAAGCATGTGCATTTACTGGCTCTCTTTAGTGCTGTCCGATTTGCTGGAAATATTTAATAACAGCATCTCTGACTTCTACTCCACTTGCAACCTGCATGTACGTTGCATGTGACGGTTGCTCACGCAGCGTGTCCTTGTGATGCCCAAATATGGGGACAAAGGTTCGTGTACTCAAATGTTTTAATGGTTTTCTTAGGCGGAGCCTCCGAGAACTTAGTTGAGGACGAAGCCGTTGGTTTGAACACACACACAACCTTTTAATATAACTAAGAGAGGCTTAAGATAAATAGAAGAAAATAGAAAACATAAAAGAAACACTCAAATAGACATCATCGCAGAAAGAAACACACTTGGGGCTAGTATGGAGCTAACTAGTGCGTAAGTCCGGGCTTGCCACGACGGCAGGGACACACAACAGTCTCGACGCGGCGACGCGGCGACGCGGCGACAAGCCGACGAAAGGAGTGGCGCCGGTCTCACCGAAGGTCGTGGTGTAAGTTCGTTGACCGGGCGACTGGAGCTGGCCAGCTCTGGTCTGGAGAGTTGAAGCAGGCGGCTTGGTCGCACGAGCAGCCGGCGGCGGCGTTCTGGCCGGGCAGCTGGGTGTAGAGCTCGGGCCCGTAGCCAGACTGCTCTTGTCCTGCCCACGGGCACAGAAACTCCAACGCCTTCCTCGGGCAGCAGGCGGCACGACAGACGGGGGCGGCGTTCTGGCTGGGCAGCCGGCGTAGAACTCGGGCCCGTAGGCTGACAGTTCTCGTCCTGCCCACGGGCGTAGAAGCTCACCTGCCTTGAGGAGATGACGGCACGCTCGGATAAACGGGCGACGCAGAGGAACAGGTTGGCAGGAGGCCCCGGGCGGGTGAAGTCCTGGTGGCTCGGGTCCGGAACCCGACGGTCCGTCTTCAACGCCCGCTCCGGTGGTTGACCTCCTCCTGGCGTCGCTTCCTGGAGCTCTTCCGGCGTCTCCCCTGCGTCTCCCTTGCGTCTCCTTTCTGCCAGCGCACCACGCTTTTTCTTGTGTTCTGGCCGATTAGTCATTCTCCGATTGGCTGCCTGATGTCCCGTGGTCTTTCCTAATTGCTTTGCTTTTCTTCTTTTAGTTGTTTTTCTTGCACCGCGCGTTCACGTGCCGGACGCTCTTCGGCATTGTCTCCAGCACATAATTTCCCTCGGCGCTCGCATTCCTTGTCGTCTGCTCCTGACCGTCCCGATCACCGCACCATGTCGCGCACCACACATCACAGTCCTGCAGCTCAGCTTCTATCAGCCACTGCTGTGATATGAAGCCATTGAAATTTTCACAGATATTGTTCAGTACAGAGCACGCACAGAAAACAACTGGCACATAATTGACATCGCATTCCATGCGCTTCATTAAGAACCTTAAACGCGCTTTTAGCCTTCCTATCATTTTAGCCTTCAGCTTTTAGCCGGCACCACCCTCTTCATCCGGTTGTCTATTTTCAGTGCACTGGCTCGGCCCCATCGAATCCCTCTCCACTTGAGCGTGCTCCTCGCCTCTTGTGAACCAATTAGATAAGGCAAACCCCTCAGTGTAGGACTGCCATTCGTTTTTCAAGCAAACAAAAGTGAGCTCCTATGAACGAGGAGGGCGTTTGATTGGTTTGTTCAGACAATCCTGCGAATGCCTGCTCGATGCTTGCGTCGCCGGTTACGCAAAGCTGGCGTCAGGAGACTAGAATATAAACATATTAGAATAGTTTTACGTTATACGGCCCATGGTCACTAAAGCACGATTGATTTGCCGCACTAACGCAACAGATTGTTTTCTTATTCACAAAGTTTTCCGCCATTTCTAAATCTTAGTGTACGTAACTGCACTCTGTACTCACCAGCGTAACTTTTCGATGCCGCGTGGCGACGCTATGCAGGCCGTCGCTGTACGGCGACATGCCTTTAAATGCGCTCTATTGGGGCTCGCGTTTTTTATTGGCTAGGCTAATAATTTCTAATAAAGCACTCAAGTAAAACCTTGAGGAGCTGATTATCTAGATGTGCCTCCATCGACTCAAGAAAGTTTGCATCCGCGCAGGTTCTACTTACCGCTAGGACGCTTTGTTACACAGGGGAAACACGGGCAAGCACAGAGACCGGTACAACACAAATTCAAAAATGCTTTTCTTGCTTAAAACAAAAAGTAACTTGATAAATGTTTATCAGTTTTAGACAATGAATGCTTCTAATAAATACACTATTTCGCGTGTTTTTACCCAGACCACCTCATTGCTAAATTTATGACTAAACATGGACTAAAACTAACTTTCTTGCAACTTTGTCGCCAGCTGTACAGGCCATTTCACGTTATATTCGTCCCAAATTATTTTTCGCTTATAGCACGGCTAGCTGGCAATTAGTTATTGTGAAATATAAGCTTTCGGTAAAGGTTATCTGTCTGCTAAAAATTCCCAATATGCATCAAATTTTGCATATTTAGTGGCGTATGAAAAACTCACGGAAACCTAAAGATGGATAAGACCTTTTTTAAGTGAAAAGCCTATCTTTATTCTCAAAGAAAAATCGTGTGCTCGCCTAATTTAAGAAGAGAAATTTTTTTTTTACAATGCGTTTTACGACTAAGACTTTCGAGCTTTCTAAAAAAACTTCACATGTTCCTAGCGGTGCTGAAAATCTTTTTTTTTCGCAAGAAATGTTTTAAAGAAAGACTTCTTGCTTTAAATAGATAGTCCTCAATTTTTTCAAGAAAATCGCTGATACAGTTGGCGTGGAATGACTCATATATTACGAGCGTATAAACAATATTACTGTTAGCTGAAAGTATGGTAAACACAGTATAGAACATGACTTTTAAAAGTAACATTGGAAAAGGAAACACCAGCAGTAGTTCGTACAAATGTTTGCTATTAGACAGCATTAGCTAGTGCTTTTCTAAAATTATTATTGTTACTATTGGAAACAATATCAGAGGGAAGTTAATTCGATTTTTTTTTTTGACGTACGTAGCAAAAATAAGATTAAGAAGTATCTTGTGTGACGTGCACTATTTCTTACTTTATGCTAATGATCATTACAGCGAGATAAGTAATATAGTCGCGACATGAACTTCGGATGAAGAGTAGGGTGGTGATGCAGCTGATAAAAAAAATAAAAGGCGGGAAATTCTTAGACGTGTTTCTAGCGACTGAAGGCCCATATTTGATTTCAGTCAACATACGCCAGCTGCACGTTGTATGTAGTTCCAAAGAAGAAAGGAAGTTGCGTTTCTTTAGATTAGTTTGTGGCGACAAGCGACCACGTAGACTGGTGAAGTCTCGGGCTCTCGCGGGAGAGGAAAAACCGACACCCTTTCTCTTAGCGTAGCATTTTTTATTTGTCTCTTTTGGAACGCTAGCACGTGCCGGAGCGTGCCAGCCGCTCGTGCCTACTGCAAATGCCAGCGTCTACGTAATTCTCATGCGAGAGAGAAGTGATTCTTGTGGGGAAGGAGAAAAGGCTAGCGCTATGCGACGCCGATACTGCTGCCGCTACAGAGGTCTCCCCCCTTAGAGAGGGGGAAAATTCGACGAACGATGGAAAGACCACGTGACGCGGCGTGCCTTGGCGTTGGTCTTGGGTGTCACGTACGGAGACGGCGGCCAAAAATGCAGCAGGGTTGGGTCGCACATTCATGGGGCCGATGGCGCGGGTGCTTCAATGTAGGGGGGTTTGAGACGTTCCAGGGCAATTGTACCTGATCGGCCGTTGACATTCACGACAAAAGTCATGGGACGACGCTCGAGAACACACTATAGGCCGGAATAGTGTGGTTTCAATGGCTTCCGCACGGCACAGTTACGCACGAAAACGTGGGTAGCAGAGGTGAGTGCGCGAGTAACGTTCGGAGACCTTCCTTCTTGTGAACCTGTAGGCACGGCACGTATCTGGTCCTGCTGAGCAGAGGTAGCCAGACTCTGCTGCTAAGGGAATAGTCAGAAGCTGCGATTCTGGTGGATGCTGTAATTGCTCTTGCTGTATTATTGGGACGAGCTCTGGAAGAATGGGTCTAATAATACTGTGCAGCGGGCCCAGGGCTTCATGGCACACGTCGTTATGGCACCCCAGTAGGTCTGGAATCGTCTCGGGAGGGGGGGGGGGGGGGGGGCGTCCATATTTACACTTGCATTTGGTATTCTTTTGTCATGCCGTGAATGGCTTACGGCGCAATAGACGACTCAGGTGAAGTAGGATCTGCTAATAGTAACAGCTGTCTCTTGTAGAAATGGTGAATTTGTGAACTTGAGCGTTGTTTGCAGAAATATAGCTTTGTCCCATCGATCGACCCGGTTTTGGTCAAAAGCGGGGATAAAACTTGCTCTCCAGTGATCCCAGGCATCATCTTCATGGTCTGGGACCATTTCCTGACCATTTCTTGACAATGTGTACAAGGAACAATCTCATATACTGCACATTATCCAGTGACGCCACCCAGCAGTTTTCACAAGCGTACTGAAAGAACTTCACCCAAGTGGTTGCCGACGTGGATGTCCCACGGAACATGTCTGGTTTCACTAATTAAGCTTTGGGACCAGTCTTAGCGCGTAGAGTTCCTGTTAGCACAGCAACCAATTGCGCATGTTGCTCAATTTGTGATGCCTGCTATTTCAACATCTGCTCCATAGCAATGTCCTGCCTATTGTCATTTCGAAAAGGCCTGTTAGTCGATAACTGTCTGAAGTGCATTTCGTAGTCGGACATTTTGATATTGATCTTCCACATACCTCGGCTGAGACCCGCTTCAGTGACTTTAGCCTTAGTTGCGATGAACTGGAGCAGATTGGTGACGTCGCTGTCTCCTGGACTTCGACTTGTTTTTCATTTTGGGCTTGGTACGACGTGAAGTACGGTTGTTCCGCTGTAGTAGTTCCAACTCGTACTTCTATCCACATTCTGTTGGGCTGCCCCAAATATAGAATACAGCATCTGAGACTGACAAACTCTTTATTGTTTACATTCGATCTGCTTGTTCTCTCTTCACTTCCTCTTCTTCTTTTGACCTGGACATTCAGTGAAATACCGGGACTGGCCGATGACGAAGCGTCGACCACGATTCCTACTACGGACATTATCTTGTGCTCTCCTATCAGTGCCTGGTTTGGCATGTAATACAGTACATGTCCGCACTTTTCAACTTCATGGGCTCTTTCTGCCATTGCTCACGGGTAGTACTTACCGAATGACTTATATTTACATATGATATTTGGTGTTTTTGACGCTTTCTGGACACTTGGATAACCTTTTACATAAGATCTTTCAGACCCTTCATGCTTACAATATTCCTTCCGCAAAAGTTTTACCTGGTAGTTCCCACTAAAGCGTCATATGCTTTCGTTGGCACCGTTTATATATGGCTAGGGTTCTTCTAAAGGGGAGAGAAAGGAGGGTGGGTGAGACAACGACCGAGGGTGTGTTAGCGGAGAGGGTGTACAATTGAAAAAAAAAAGTGTGCTATTTAACGTTGGTAGGGGACTGTGAGGTAGCGCCATGTGTAAATTATCGCGTCAAATTCTGTATTTATAATTCCACCGCGGCTCGAACTTCTGATGTGTTCAGGTGGTCTCAGACTGAAGTTTCCCACTTCCCAAAAGTATCTTTCTACAGTGTTTATTTCTTCATTGGATTCTATAGTGAGAGATTCAACAGAACCTAAAGTGTGTACTCGGCATATCAGTGTGCCCTTTCTGCGAGCCACCTATGCCAAATTGCTTTCAGCTAGTGCAGTCTACTCATGAATCCTCGTTATGCTTCCCGACACTGTTTCACAGTAGAAATCTTTTCCGCTACGGGGTGTGTTCTCATCTGTGTTCGCCAAACGCTGTTCATCTTTATTTATTTATTTTATTTATTTATTTGAACCTCAAGGGTCCCTGGCGGGACATTACATGAGGGGTGGGGGAAAGGACGGCGGTTAACAACGAATGTTACATGAGAATCATGACGATGACATGGCTTTCTCGATGGCTTCCTCGATCTTCTAATGTTATTGCCATGATCTTCATGTCTCACTCTCCTTTTTTATCAAGTAGAGACGCGTTGACTTTCGATATTACATCTACTTCGACTCCTTCTATTTTAGGAACTGGCTTCTCCACCACTTTGACTTCCGGAACAGCCGCACATCGTTAGTTTTTTCATACCACCAACTGCGTCAAGGATCATTCCTACTTTTTTTATATGAATACACGAAGGCTTCGCGAAAGCTTACTGACAATAAAATGTGTCTGGCTACCTCTGCCCAGCAGGACCAGATACGTGCCGTGCCTACAGGTTCACAAGAAGGAAGGTCTCCGAACGTTTCTCGCGCACTCACCTCTGCTACCCACGTTTTCGTGCGTAACTGTGCCGTGCGGAAACCATTGCAACCACACTATTCCGGCCTATAGTGTGTTCTCGAGCGTCGTCCCATGACGGCCGATCAGGCACAATTGCCCTGGAACGTCTCAGAACCCCCATACATTGAAGCACCCGCGCCATCGGCCCCATGAATGTGCGACCCAACCCTGCTGCATTTTTGGCCGCCGTCTCCGTACGTGACACCCAAGACCAACGCCAAGTCACGCCGCGTCACGTGGTCTTTCCATCATTCGTCGAACTTTCCCCCTCTTTAGGGAGGGGGGGGGAGACCTCTGTAGCGGCAGCAGCATCGGCGTCGCATGAGAATTGCGTAGACGCTGGCATTTGCAGTAGGCACGAGCGGCTGGCACGCTCCGGCACGGGCTAGCGTTTCAAAAGAGACAAAAAAAAAATGCTACGCTAAGGGAAGGGGTGTCGGTTTTTCCTCTCCCGCGAGATCCCGAGACTTTACCAGTCTACGTGGTCGCTTGTCGCCACAAACTAATCCAAAGGAACGCAACTTGCTTTCTTCTTTGGAACTACATACAACGTGCAGCTGGCGTATGTTGAATGAAATCAAATATGGGTCTTCAGTCGCTAGAAACACGTCTAAGAATTTCCCGTCTTTTATTTTTTATCAGCTGTATCACCACCCTACTCTTCTTCCGAAATTCATGTCGCGACCATATTACTTATCTCGCCGTAATGATCATTAGCATAAAGTAAGAAATAGTGCACGTCACGCAAGATACTTCTTAATCTTATTTTTGCTACGTACGTCGAAAAAATCGAACGAACTTCCCTCTGATGTTGTTTCCAATAGTAACAATAATAATTTTCGAAAAGCACTAGCTAATGCTGTCTAATAGCAAACATTTCTACGAACTACTGCTGGTGTTTCCTTTTCCAATGTTACGTTTAAAAGTCATGTTCTATACTGTGTTTACCATATTTTCAGCTAACAATAATATTGTTTACACGCTCGTAATATATGAGTCATTCCACGCCAACTGTCCCAACCTTGGCACTCGACCATCAGCGATTTCCTTGAAAAAATTGAGGACTATCTATTTAAAGCAAGAAGTATTTCTGTAAAACATTTCTTGCGAAAAAAATTTTCAGCACCGCTAGGAACATGTTAAGTTTTTTTAGAAAGCTCGAAAGTCTGAGTCGTAAAACGCATTGTAAAAAAATTTTTCTTCTTAAATTAGGCGAGCACACGATTTCTCTTTGAGAATAAAGATAGGCTTTTCACTTAAAAAAGGTGCTATCGATCTTTACGTTTCCGTGAGTTTTCATACGCCACTAAATAGGCAAACTTTGATGTATATTCGGAATTTTTAGCAGAAAGATAACCTTTACCGAAAGGTTATATTTCACAATAACTAATTGGCAGCTAGTTGTACTATAAGCGAAAAATAATTTGGGAGGAATATAACGTAATATGGCCTGTATAGCTGGCGACAAAGTTGCAGAAAAGTTAGTTTTAGTCTATGTTTAGTCACAAATTTAGCAATGAGGTGGTCTGGGTAAAAAGACGCTAAATAGTGTATTTATTAAAAGCATTCATTGTCTAAAACTGATAAACATTTATCAAATTACTTTTTGTTTTAAGCAAGAAAAGCATTTTTGAATTTGTGTTGTACCGGTCTCTGTGCTTGCCCGTGTTTCCCCTGTGTAACAAAGCGTCCTAGCGGTAAGTACAACCTGCGCGGATGCAAACTTTCCTGAGTCGATGGAGGCACATCTAGACAAGATAATCAGCTCCTCAAGTTTTTACTTGAAAGCTTTATTAGAAATTATTAGCCTAGCCAATCAAAACGCGAGCCCCAATAGAGCGCATTTAACGGCATGTCTCCGTACAACGACGGCCTGCATAGCGTCGTCACGCGGCATCGAAAAGTTACGCTGGTGAGTAGAGAGTGCAGTTACGTACACTAAGATTTAGAAATGGGCGAAAACTTTGTGAATAAGAAAACAATCTGTTGCGTTATTGCGGCAAATTAATCGTGTTTTAGCGACCATGGGCCATATAACGTAAAACTATTCTAATATGCTTTTATTCTAGTCTCCTGACGTCAGCTTTGCGTAACCGGCGACGCAAGCATCGAGCAGGCATTCGCAGGGTTGTCTGAACAAACCAATCAAACGCTCTCCTCGTTCATAGGAGCTCACTTTTGTTTGCTTGAAAAACGAATGGCATTGCCTACACTGAGGGGTTTGCCTTATCTAATTGCTTCCCAAGAGGCGAGGAGCACGCTCAAGTGGAGAGGGATTCGATGGGGCCGAGCCAGTGCACTGAAAATAGAAAACCGGATGAAGAGGGTGGTGCCGGCTGAAAGCTGAAGGCTAAAATGATAGGAAAGCTAAAAGCGCGTTTCAGGTTCTTAATGAAGCGCATGGAATGCGATATCAATTATGTGCCAGTGGTTTTGCGTGCGTGCTATGTACTGAACAATATCTGTGAAAATTCCAATGGATGCATATCACAGCAGTGGCTGAATGAAGCCGAGCTGCAGGACTGTGATGTGTGGTGCGCGACATGGTGCGTGGATCGGGACGGTCAGGAGCAGACGACAAGGAGTGCGCGCGCCGAGAGAAATTCCGTGCTGGAGACAACGCCGAAGAGCGTCCGGCACGTGAACGCGCGGCGCAAGAAAAACAACTAAAAGAAGAAAAGTAAACCAATTAGGAAAGACCACGGGGCATGAGACAACCAATCGGAGAACGACTAATCTGCCAGAAAACAAGAAAAATCGTGGTGCGCTGGCAGAAAGGAGACGCAGGGGAGACGCCAGGAGAGTTCCAGGAAGCGACGCCAGGAGGAGGTGAACCACCGGAGCGGGCGTTGAAGATGGGCCGTCGGGCTTCGGACCCGAGCCACCAGGACTTCAACCGACCGGGGCCTCCTGCCAACCTGTTCCTGTGCGTCGCCCGTCTACCCGAGCGTGCCGTCATCTCCTCAAGGCCGGTGAGCTTCTGCGCCCGTGGGCAGGACGACAACGGTCAGGCTACGGGCCCGAGTTCTACGCCAGCTGCCCGGCCAGAACGCCACCTCCGCCTGCCGTGCCGCCTGCTGCCCGAGGCCGGCGTTCGAGTTTCTGTGCCCGTGAGCAGGACAAGAGCAGTCGGGCTACGGGCCCGAGCTCTGCACCCAGCTGCCCGGCCAGAACACCGCCGCCGTCTGCTCGTGCCACCAAGCCGCCTGCTTCACCTCTCCAGACCAGAGATGGCCAGCTCCGGTCGCCCGGTCAACGAACTTACACCACGACCTTTGGTGAGACCGGCGCCACTCCTTTCGTCAGCTTGTCGCCGCGTCGCCGCGTCGAGACTGTTGTGTGACTAGTTAGCTCCATACTAGCACCAAGTGTGTTTCTTTCTGCGATGATGTCTATTTGAGTTTCTTTTACGTTTTCTATTTTCTTCTATTTATCTTAAGCCTTTTTTAGTTATATTAAAAGGTTGTGTGTGTGTTCAAACCAACGGCTTTGTCCTGAACTGGGTTCTCGGAGGCTCCGCCAAAGAGAACCGTTAAAACATTTGAATACACGAACCTTTGTCCCCATATTTGGGCATCACAAATTGGCTTCCGCGACAGGACAAAGCCGTTCGTTAGGATTCTTTTGTAAAGGCTAGGAACTATGGCTGCTAGCACACGAGAGCTGTTAGCCCTAGCCGAACGCATGGGGCTTGAAGGTGCGGAGTTGAGGTCATGGTTGAACAAGCAGGAAGCGCGTGCGCGAGAAGAGCAGGCAGAGGAGCGCAAGGCTAGGAGGGAGGAACTTGCACGGGAGGAGAGAAATTTACAATCACGGCTTAAAGTCGCGGAAGCTGAGGGCGCATATCTGGGCAAGAAACAGCCAGAAATTAGTTTGTTTGAATTAGCCACCGTCGCCCATCGATTGGGTTTGCATGGGGCACACTTTACCAGGTGGGTGCAAGACAGATGGCTGTTAATATGCGCGAAAGCTCGGTGGGAGTGCGACAGGCATGTGGCAGAACAGGCAGCTGAGAGGGCACGTCTGGAGGAGGATCTTCGCGGGATACGCCTTAGTATCAAATGCCTAGATTCATCACTCGCGGATGCTCGCCCCGAAGGGACAAGATCCGCAGTTGAGGACGCAGCACAGCAGTGCAGCGGCAACCCGAGGGTTCCCTCCGACTTGACGTCAGGCCTCAGCGAGCAAAAAGTGTCTCAAGGAGAGACAACTTGTGATCATGCCATTGTAGGCAAACATACTGATATTAGGTCACAAGACAAGAAGCAGATTGCTTCCGTACCTCAACCAGTGCTGCGTGGGCCCGGCGCAGGCGATGACTGGTTGGTGCAAGGTTCAGAGCTACCATGCAAAAGCATGCTTGAGAAAACTAAAGTTAGAACTGAGAACCTCCTACAGGCTACATATTGTTGTGTAGCTGTCTTTACGTTTTTTTCGTTGCCTGTGCTGTGTGGCAGTGTTCCTTTCTTTCTTACCGCTTTTATCTCAAAATGTCTTTTCTCCCACGAGTCGCGAGGCCGATTGGGGGCGCGGGGATCTCACGCGCAGCACCCCCGTTCCGCCTGAGGGTCCGGCCGGCCGGCTGCGCTGTCGCCCCCCCCCCCCCCCCCCCTTTGTACTGGCGACGGAAGCGGCGCCTCCTAATTGCTCAAACTGTTCGGGGATGCTTCTCGACTCTTTTGTGCGCTTTCTTTTTGTAGACGCCGCCAGTTCGTCTAAAGCCCAACGGATGTCTCTGTAGTTTTTTGTGCATCTTTTCTTTGGGTCATAATTCCTCAGGCAAGCGGCTGTCATCAAGTTCAAACTCGGCGAAGTCCGCCAAGGATTGGCTGTGAGGATTTGAATCTGTGCGGCCTGATTGGCCCTGGTCAACTAAGAGTTGGTATTGGTGATCTCTTTGCTCTCGGGCGGAATGTTGTGACGTTTCCCGAGGGTCCCAGTTCAGCTCGGCCGGAGACACCGATGGACGAGGTCGCAGCGAGTGCTGCTGAGATGTCGCAGTTATGAATTGTACAAGTGCGTAAATGCTTATACTTGGTTAACCAAAGTTTAAATAAATCAAATCAGGAAATGTCTACGGATCTCCAGTGTGCTCGCTTCATCTCTCCGGCGCGGAACAAGTACCGGACAACTTTCTTACGCCACGAAGTGGTGGAGGTGCGGGGTACTGAAGACTCCCTGTACGGTGATGAGCCCAACCTTGAGAAGCCAGAACGGTACGAACGACGCTGCGACAATGGCCCATCTTCCAACTGCTGCGACATCAAGACCCTTCATCGGATCCCCACTTTTCAAAGGTACCCCTGAAGAATCAGTCTTGGAGTGGCTAACTTGCTATGAGGACGTCTCATCAGTCGACGCCTGGCACGATGACACCAAGGTGAAATTTCTTTATTTGGCTTTGGAGGGTGACGCGAAAAAATGGTACACCACCAAAATTTTGACCGGTGCCCCGAATAGATGGGAGGAGTGGGCTGCGCTGCTGAAATTTTGCTTCAGTAGCCGCCACGTAGCAGAGATAGCGTACCTGCGCTTGGAAAACAGAGTGCAGCTGCCGTCTGAGAGCCCAGAGCAGTATCACTACGATGTGCTGCAACGTTGTGCCCGACTGGACCCAGCCATGAAGGAGGAAGAGCGCTTGCGTCATCTTTTGCGCGGACTTCGGGCCGGTACGCTGGAGAAGATGATGCTTGTTAATCCCACAGCCTGTGCAGAATTTCTGCAATCTCTCCAGCGTATAAACCACGCTGCATTGATGGCCCGTGCCCATTTGACGCCTTCGAAGGGCTACCCTCCTCCCACTGGCCCGCAGCCGTGGACAGCGACCATTCCCAGGGAGCCAAACGGCCCAGCCGTCGTCGCCGACGCAGCACAGCACCCTCTGGTAAGCTTCCCCGTTTACGAGCACCAACACTCCGTGTCGACATGCGTGCCGGACACCTACCATCACCGACAAGGCGCTTCGACGGGTAACATGGACATGAAGGCCATCGCTGAGTCTATTGGCTCCCTTGCCGACCGACTAAAAGCTGTAGAGGCATAGGTGTGCCAGCTGCTTGCACCATGGCCTCTCAGTACGTCCCGCGGCGACGATGGGCGCCCTCGGTGCTACTATTGCCATCGCCTCGGCCACATCGCGCGTCAATGCCAGAGGCAGTACGAAGACCAAAAGCGGCAGCAAAGGTACGACTCGTAACGGGGAGCGGCATTTTGACTCGGGAAACGGGAACGACCGGATATAGGGGGCCCGCCTGGCAGTTCAGTCTGCACACTGTCAGAAAACCAACTAATCTCTGTGCCTGTCAGGGCGAATGGAACAAGCGGCACCCTAATTGTAGACACGGGCTCATCTGTCAATGTCGTTTCCTTAGATCTCGCGCACAAGATCGCTTCAGTTCAAAAATTGAGAGAGAGTGGAATTTTAATAAGAGGAATCGGAGGAAATGTCCTCTCGCTCGTGGGGGAAGCGGAAATAATTCTTCAATTCGGTGCCACACAAACCTCTCAGAAATTTCTAATTGTAAAGCACTGCCCGTACGAGCTGCTCGGTGGCCTCCCATTTTGCCGAGCAGGTCGGTTACTTGTAGATTTTTCTGCGGAGAAACTGCAAATTGGAAAGGAAGTGTTCAATCTTCAAGTCGAGTCGAAGAGTGCCACACATGGTGATGTTCCAGCGCGATGCCAAGAGCAGATCCGATTAGAGCCGCGCACCGAGACTGTTGTGGCCGTAGAAATTCCTATAGACGGCGTCCACATTGTCGAGCCAAATGTGACTTCGACAAACGGGTTGCTAGTCGCACGAACCATAACCAATGTGTTGCGTGGAGTCAGCATTGTCCGCGTGGCTAACCCTACTATGTCCCCAGTGATTCTGCATAGCGGCACAAAGCTTGGTTGGGCTACGTCCATTTATGACGCGCAGCTGGGCGTCGCCACCCCGCACTGCACAGCCGGTAGAAGCGACTTCGAAGTCGACACTGGCTCCCATTTACAACCTTCTGAAAGAGGTGAGCTGCTGTCACTTGTCAATTAGTTCCGCCATCTGTTTACCGGAAAACACAACCCAATTCAAAGAACTGACGTAACGGAGCATGTCATAGATACTGGTGATTCGGCTCCGATTCATCAGCATCCCTACCGACATTCCGCTTTCGAAGAGAAGTGATTAGCGAGCAGGTTGATGAGATGCTTCGTGACGGAGTGATCAGAGAGTCTAACAGCCCTTGGTCGTCCCCCGTGGTTCTGGTAAAGAAGCCGAACGGCGGCTGGCGCTTCTGTGTCGATTTCAGAAGAGTCAATGCCGTCACGAAAAGAGACGTGCACCCTTTGCCGAGAATCGACGACATTCCTGATGTGCTGCAGGGATCCCGCTACTTCACGACATTGGACTTGACATCAGGCTACTGGCAAATCGGAATTAGGAGGATAAGCATAAAACAGCATTTTCATGCGGGCGAGGACTCTATGAATTCAATGTCGTCCCGTTTGGGCTGTGTAATGCTCCGGCTACGTTTCAGAGGATGATAAACAAAGTGCTAAGTGGTCTCCTCTGGAAGGAATGCTTGGTATGTCGTAACTATGTCGTACCTTGACGACATAGTTATTTTCTCAAAGACAATGGCAGCCCACTTGGACGATCTCAGAAAGGTATTTGCTGCCCTCGAAGAAGCTAATTTGAGGCTAAACCTGAGAAAGTGTACCTTCGCCCCCGAGGAGATTAGGTACCTGGGACACGTGATCACTGGAGACACTATAACCCCTGATCCACATAAAATAGCTGCTATCGGGAAATTTCCGACACCAAAAAGTAAAAAGCAGGTACAGAGCTTCCTCGGCATCTGTAACTATTACAGACGCTTCATTAAGGACTTTGCGCAGATTTCCCGGTCATTGACAGCGTTAACTAAGAAAAATGAAACTTTTGGATGGAATATGGCTTGTGAGGAGGCTATGGGAACGCTCAAAGCCAAATTAAACGCGGCACCAGTGCTTCGTGAGTTCGAACCGGGCAAAGCAATTGAAATTCACACAGATGCCTGCGATTACGGAATCGGTGCGGTGCTCGTTCAGAAGGAGGGCTCCCAGGAACGCGTCGTTTCCTACGCCAGTCGCCTCCTAAACAAAGCTGAAAGCAACTACAGCACGACAGAGAAGGAGTGTCTCGCCGTCGTTTATGCCTGCAGACAGTTTCGCACTTACATCTTCGGGTGCCACTTCACCGTAGTGACCGACCAGGCTTGTCTAGCTTGGCTCATGAGAGTCAAGAATCCAAATGGACGGCTCATGAGATGGTCGTTGCTGCTGCGGGAATATGACATGGCAATGAGACACCGTCCAGGTTTGAAGAACGGGAACGCGGACGCGCTTTCCCGATTGCCCCATGAACCTCTGCCGACTAGTAACGAAAACGCACTACCGCTATTTGCGCTGGATTATGTGGACGTCGGTGCAAAGCAGAGGGATGACACTTGGATCAGGCAGTTAATACAGCATTTGGAGTACCCTGATACGCCCGTCGCAAGAATAATGAAAATAGCCGCGCGTTGTTTCCGGCTCATTGATGGAGTGCTGTACCGAAGAGCCAAGGGATTCGACGAAGATCACTTGGCGCTTGTTCTCCCGAAAAGCTTGAGGACTGAGGTTTTAAGACATTGTCATGATGACATTACGGCAGGTCACCTCAGAGTTCGGCGAACTTGGGAGACGGTGCGGAGCCGCTACTTCTGGCCGAAAATGTTTTCGCAGGTAACAAAATATGTAGCGACCCGGCCAGACTGCCAGACGAGAAAACCAGCACGCGGCAAACCTATGGGTTTTCTACAACCTATACCTCCTGTGGGGCGGCCATTTGAGCAAATCGGCATGGACTTTCTGGGGCCATTTGTGAAGAGTAAACGCGGCAATCGCTATGTTCTTGTGATGAAAGACTACCACAGAATATGGGTAGAAACGGTCGCCTGTCCCGCTGCAACGGCCACTGAGGCAGCCCAAGCTTTTGTGGAGGAAGTGGTTCTGCGACACGGAGCACCGGCGAAGATAATCACTGACCGGGGCAAGCATTTTGTCAGCAATTTGATCGAAGAAATATTCAATGTAATCGGGAGTAACCACATCACAACTACCGCCTACCATCCGTAGACAAATGGCCTGTGCAAGCGGTTCAACCGCACGCTTGCAGACATGCTCAGCATGTATGTTTCTGCAAACCACCGGGATTGGGACGAATTCCTCCCTTATGTTGTTTTCGGTTACAACTCCTCACAACAGGAGACAACCGGCTTCACTCCGTTTTTCTTACTGCACGGCCGCGAACCGACTTTGCCCATTGACGCGAGCCTCAACCTTCAACGTGGTGACGAGGGTATCATCGACGCATATGCCGTGGCGCGCAGGCTTCGCAAAGCTAGAGAGCTCGTAGCCAAGCGCGAGAGGGGCCCACAAGCAAAAAACAAAGAAGCCTACGACGCTCGACGGCGGGGTGCAGTGTTTCGACCGGGACAATTCGTCTACGTGTGGACACCCTCACGAGCAAGGGGCAAAACAACAAAGCTCCTCCACCGCTACCACGGACCGTTTCGCCTCCTTCGTCAAGTAGCGGAGAACAACTGGGAAGTCGTGAACCGCACCGGCAGCAAAAGGGACATTGTAAACAGAGCGCGGTTAAAGCTGCGTCGCCCCCGTACATGTCCCGAGGACGACTCGGACGACGAGAGTGATGGTGAATGCGAGTGTTCTGCACGCGATGAAGCCACAGTGCCGCAGGGTGGTGAAGAAACTGCCAACTTTAGCCTCATTCTTTTCGGCAACGGGCATCCCTATCGAAATAAAGTTTAGTTGTTTTGTTCACCTCAAACGAAGCAGTCGGTTCTTTTTTGGCCTACCATAATTTCCTCAAATATTTGGTGCCGAAACCCGGGAAAAACGATCGAACTTACCATTGAGGCAACGAGGTCAACAGACGTCGACACCACAACGAGCTCGGGGAAAACTAGCAACGATCCTCGGGCAGAAAATGGTCGACGAGGCGCGCCTTCAACAACAAGGCCTAACGACGCCACACCCAACTGAAACCGACACCACGACTCAAGCCCCATCGCGGTAAGCGAACTCTAAACATTGATGCCACGATGGAACGGCTCAAACTGAAAAGAAGTGCATTGAGAGCTCAAGTCACTAAACTGATTTCTGAAGCGGACTTATTCTTGGAGAGTCATGCAGACGAAGGAGCTCTTAATGTATTGTCTGCGAGGCTTAGCGCCCTCCAAATACAGCTAAACGAGGTGGACGCCGCCATCGAGCCCTTAGTACAAGACCAAGACGCAGAGCTAAATTATGTGCGGACCATAGAATACAACGACCGTATCGTCGCACACATGGCAAAACTCCGCCAAGAAGCAGAAAAAGACCTGCTAACAAAACAAGCAGAAATGGCGGCGACGCGGGCGCAGACCGACGGCCCTCCGGCGGGGGCAAAGTGCAAAGTGAAACTGCCGAAGCTCGAGTTACAACGATTTAGCGGCGCCGCCACGGAGTGGCAGTCCTTCTGGGAGCAGTTCGAGCAAGCGGTGCACGGAAACGACGGCCTCTCCAACGCAGAGAAGTTTTTGTACTTGCGATCGGTGCTTTCGGGAAAAGCCGCAGCGGCCATTGCCGGCATTCAAGTGACTGGGGCAAATTACACCACTGTCATCGAACTTCTGAAAGAACGCTTCGGTCGACGAGACGTGCTGATTCAAGAACAACTGACTCAGTTACTCGAATTGCCACCGGTACAGAACGAAAAGGAGCACATCGGCCTACGTCGACTCTATGACCACCTGCAACGCAATATCGCTGGTCTCACGGCGCTCGGAGTCAAGACAGACAGTTACGGCGCCCTGCTCTCCTCCGCACTCCTGCGAATGCTGCCAACGGATCTTGTTGTCGGATACCATAAGGGACTTTCCGCTGCAAGCAAAGATGACGCGATCAGCATCAAGAGTTTGCAAGCTTTTCTTAAAACAGAAGTAGAGAGCCGGGAAAAGGCACTGCAACCTGGTAATCTCGCAGCCAGAGAATCAAAACATCGAGACAAAGAAAAGAGCAAACCTCAGAAAGGGTCAGCAGCTTCTCTTTTTTCTGCGGGTGCTTCGAAGCAGTCCGATCCATGTGCATTCTGTGCTGCAAAAGATCATGCGACTCAAAATTGTCAGGTGAAGATCTCATTGGATGAAAAGAAGAAAAGGCTCACTGCAGCTGGCCGGTGCTTCCGATGCTGCATAAAAGGGCACACTTCAAGAGAATGCCGCAACAAAAGAATAAAATGCAAGGAATGTGGCAGAAGACATCTGACTCAGATGTGTGACCCGACATGGAAGCCACCCGAGAATAAAGCCACAGAGTTGCACTCTTGGACAGAAAAGAAATCGGAAAAGGTACCAACTGTGCTGCTCCAAACCGCTCAAGTATGGGCAGAGGGACGAAGAAGAGCGCTCACTCGTCTACTCTTTGACGGAGGTAGCCAACGAAGCTTTGTCACTAAAAGACTTTCACGGGAACTGCAACTAGAGGTTGTAGGTGAAGAGGACATCACAATCTACCCATTCGGAGGAGCAGGAAACATTATCAAAGAGAAGCGCAGAAGAGTAAAAATTTGGCTAAGAAGTCATTACGACCGTAAAGAGCACTCTATCGAAGCTCTGGAAATACCTGAGATCTGCTCTGATCGGCTTCATGTTCCTGAGGACATCCTAAAAGAGGTGCAAGCGGACATGGATGAACTGGCAGATATGACTGTTGCGCCAGCTCATTTGATGGGAAGCGGGATCGACATTCTTATCGGTGCTGACTATTATTGGAGTTTGGTGTGTGGTGAAGTCAAGAAGCTGCAAGGCGCACTAGTTGCGGTAAAGACCGAATTTGGCTGGACTCTACAAGGAGCGATTCCCAGCAGTAGCTGAGCTGCCTACTGTTCAACCGTGGCAGTGCTTCGTGCCGGAGTGTTCGCCGACACAACCAGCTTGTCCAAGGAGCTTAAATCGTTCTGGGAACTTGAGAGCATTGGAATTATCGACTCTTGTGCCCAAACGAACGAAGAAAGCGAAGAAGTCATGAGCACATTTTCGGCATCGGTAGAAAAAATGGACAAGCGCTACGAGGTAGCACTGCCCTGGAAACCCTTGAACATGCAACTCGCCGACAACAAAGCTGTTGCAAAGAAGCGATTGACTAACCTCACGAAGAAGTTAATGAAAGATCAAACGACACTGATCAGGTATGACGAGGCTATCCGTCAGTACCTGGAACAAGGGTTCGCAGAACGACTTCCATGGCAAGAAAGCAACAACGATGTAAGCAGATTATACTACATGCCTCATCGTGCAGTTTTTAGACCTGACAGCCTTTCGACCAAGATTAGAGTCGTACTTGACGCATCTTCTCACGATGCAGGTTGTATATCTCTGAACGAAGCCCTAGAACCAGGACCGAACTTGAATCCAGATTTACTTAAGGTTTTGCTGAACTTCAGAATTCATCGTATCGGATTAAGTGCAGACATTGAAAAGGCATTTCTGCAAATTTCGGTGCAACCGGCTGATCGCGATGCCCTCCGATTTCTTTGGTATGGACATCTTCCAACGAAGGAAGACCCAGAGCCTCCTATTGAGGTCTGGAGAATGACTCGTGTCCCTTTTGGCGTAACAAGTAGTCCATTCCTCCTCGCAGCCACCGTGCGCCACCATCTGTCCACGACAGAAGATTATCCAGAAATAAGAAAAACCATCAGCGAGAGCCTTTACGTGGACGACCTCATAACAGGAGCGAACACAGTGGAGGAGGCTACAGATTTCTACCGAGGGGCACTAGATGTCATGAATCGAGCAAGCATGACACTGCGTAAGTGGAACTCAAATTCCAAGAAGCTGCAACAGCTGTTCAATGACGAAGGAACCGGGTGCGCCCTTGGCTACGTGGAATGTCCAACAACAAGTGTCTCACGGGTCCTCGGACTTGTATGGGATAAGGACAGAGATCACCTAGCATTTTCCATGGAGGCCATCTTAGATTTCCTAGACCGAAACAGCAACACCAAACGATTCATTCTTCAAGCATCGGCTCGTATATATGACCCACTTGGTCTCATTTCTCCGGTCACAGTTACAACCAAGTTGATGTTTCAAACACTGTGGGAATTGGGTATTGAGTGGGACGCCCCTCTGCCTGAAGAAGTCAAAGCAGCTTGGACGCAGTGGCACACCCAGCTACACCATTTAACGGACATAACAGTGCCAAGACGATATGGTAGCTTACCCAACGATAGCTGGAAGGAAGTACACATCTTCACAGATGCCAGCCCCAAAGCTTACGGCGCAGTTGTATATTTGCGCATCTCCGGGGTCAAGGAAGCAAAAGTTACTCTGGTCCTCTCAAAGTCCCGAGTAGCACCAATTAAGAGAATTTCTCTTCCAAGACTGGAATTGATGGGCATGGTGATAGGTGCTCGACTAAGGGAATATTTGGAGCGGTCACTGAGCCTTCCAATAGCCAAATGGTATCTGTGGACTGATTCATCTATTGCGTTGCATTGGGTTCGAGGTCCCGCCCAACAATGGAAACCCTTTGTCGCCAACAGAGTGTTGGAAATTCAGCAGCGATCGGACCCAGACATCTGGAATCACTGTTCTGGGATCGAAAATCCCGCCGACCTTTTGACAAGGGGAGTCACACCTCAGGCACTCAAGTCGAGCTCACTTTGGTGGAATGGACCTGCTTGGCTTTCGAAGCCACCTACTTGCTGGCCAAGGCATGAAGGCGCCGCTGACATGATCATCGCAGAGGAGGAAAGAAGAACGCTTCGCGTTCACAACGTGACTGTAAAGGAATCTGTCTTGCCTCTGCAGAAATATAGCTCCCTCTCTAGACTGGTTCGAGTGACAGCCTGGGTTTTACGATTTTTCCACAACGCCAGACACCCCGGCCAAAAATACGAAGGACCTATTACGACCGAGGAAGTTCAAAAGGCACATACTTGTTTGATTCTTCAAGTACAATTCGAGGCCTTTCAAGAGGAACTCCAGTGTCTTCGCCGCTCGACACGCATACCAAGCGATTCTCCGATACGTGATCTCAGCGTCATCCACGACGACGATGGAGTGCTAAGAGTTGGAGGAAGGCTCAGTGCAGCCGAGTTGTCCTACAACGTGAAGCATCCTGTTATCCTACCGTCAAGACATCCCTTCACAGAGCTAACGATCAGCGCAACCCACCGCCGTCTCCTGCATGCAGGCGCACTGGAGACTCTTACCGAATTGAGGGAAATGTACTGGATCGTGCGGGGAAGGCAAATGGTGAAAAAGGTGCTTAAGAAATGTGTGACTTGCAACCGTTTCAACAGCCGAGCTGCTACTGAGCCAGTCGCTCCTCTGCCTCGTGAGAGGGTGACACAAGCTCCACCCTTTGATGTTACCGGTGTAGATTTTGCTGGCCCACTGAACACAAAGGATCAAGGAAATAACCGGAAGTCTTACATCGTTATTTTCACATGCGCAGTGACCAGGGCAATACACCTTGAATTGGTGACCGACATGTCCACCTCAAACTTCCTGATGGCGTTTCGAAGATTTATCTCGAGAAGAGGAGTTTGTCGAGTGATCTTTTCTGACAACGCCAGGACATTCCAGCGCGCTTCTAAGGATCTAAGGCGACTATGGACTACAATAAGAGGAGAAGAAATTCACAACTTCTTCACAAGCCACCAGATCCGCTGGAAATTTATAGCTGAGAAAGCTGCTTGGTGGGGAGGATTCTGGGAAAGAATGGTTCGGTCCGTAAAAACATCGTTGAAGAAGGTATTGGGAAACAGCTACTGCAACTTCGAGGAGCTCACGACAATCCTAACTGAAATCGAAGCTGTCATCAACTCTAGACCCTTGACCTACGTCTACACGGAGGCGAGCGAACCCGAACCGCTAGCACCATCGCACTTTCTAGTGGGAAAGCGACTGACCACTCTTCCTGACAGTGGCTCCACTACAGAGGTGGCTCAGCCCCCTGGTCAACTCACTCGTCGTTGGCAATACCGACAAAGGATGGTCGACCAGTTTTGGCATCGCTGGCAAAAGGAGTACCTGACGAGTCTCCGATCAGCACATTTTGCTGTGCCAAATTCGTCAAGCGCACTGAAGAAAGGAACTCTCGTTTTAGTCCATGAACACTATCTACCGAGGCAACTCTGGAAAACTGGACAAGTGGCAGAAGTTCTTCTCGGACGAGATGGAAGAATCAGAGCTTGCATGGTGCGCATGCCTAATGGAACCACATTGAGAAGACCGATTCAACTGTTGTACCCAATGGAATACATGGACGAATGACCTGAAGCTCATTCCGGGGGGAGTATGAAGAAACTGCCCACTTTAGCCTCATTCTTTTCGGCAACGGGCATCCCTATCGAAATAAAGTTTAGTTGTTTTGTTCACCTCAAACGAAGCAGTCGGTTCTTTTTTGACCTACCATAATTTCCTCAGGTGGCGCAGCAGTTCCGCCCGTCAGTGACCACGGAAGAAAACGTTCAACTAGCGACACTGAGGTGTACTTTGTTCTGCGTGCCCCTTATAGGGAACTGCCGTCCAAAACCGAACCGAAAGAACTCTGGACTGGTGATAGTGACACAGAGATTTATTACACCGCAAGTGATGTTGACTGAGTGAACTCAAGACTAGTTAAAACTGTATGTGGCCTTGTTCGTTCCTTCAGACAGATGTGTGCCCCGCAGTGCTAGTTAGTGACATATTTTTGCCGCGTATTGTTGCTTTGTGTCCAGTTCTACTTCTGAGCATATGCTGTTCAGTCTTTCTATAGGTTCTAGTAGTGTTTTCACATGTGCAAAATATGTTTTTGTAGATTTATTCGCCTTTTCTGCACATTATGATGATGTAGCATTGCCTTATAACTGTGCGAGAGTTCTATGGTATATTGAGAATGCTGTATAGACTTCGCTAGATTTTTTTATTCTGAATGTGTGCGCGCTTATGATTTTATAGCTTCATGCTAATTAAGAGTGGGGACACTCTAATTTTGTAGGGGTGAGGTGTCGTGTAGCTGTCTTTACGTTTTTTTCGTTGCCTGTGCTGTGTGGCAGTGTTCCTTTCTTTCCTACCGCTTTTCTCTCAAATGTCTTTTTGCCCACGAGTCGGGAGGCCGGTTGGGGGGGAGAATCTCACGCGCAGCACCTCCCGTTCCGCCTGAGGGTCCGGCCGGCGGACAGCGCTGTCGCCCCCCCCCCCCCCCCCTTTTGTACAGGCGATGGAATCGGCACCTCCTAATTGCTCAAACTGTTTGGGGATGCTTCTCGACTCTTTTGTTCGCTTTCTTTTTGTAGACGCCGCCAGTTCGTCTAATGCCCAACGGATGTCTCTGTAGTTTTTTGTGCATCTTTTCTTTGGGTCATAATTCTTCAGGCAAGCGGCTGTCATCAAGTTCAACCTCGGCGAAGTCCGCCAACGATTGGCTGTGAGGATTTGAATCTGTGCGGCCTAATTGGCGCTGGTCAACGAAGAGTTGGTATCGGTGATCTGTTTGCTCTCGGGCGGAATGTTGTGACGTTTCCCGAGGGTCCCGGTTCAGTTCGCGCCGGAGACACCAAGGGAGAAGGTCGCAGCGAGTGCTTTTTTACGCTACAATATAGTACGTCGGAATGTTTGCGCCAGGGTCAAGATGGACCTGAAGGTATCAGGGCTCCTGAGGAACCAGGATCGGTTTCAATAAATAGTATTGAGTTGTCCTTACTGCGTTCCTTGAATTCAACAAAGGCAACTGCTTGTGGCCCTATGCGCTCTTGGGAGAGCTCAGGCATGTGTACCCAACCAACTTATGGCTTTAAGGATTCAGAACATCCTTTGTATTTTCATGCAGTCGTGTGTGGTTCGACCACTGGCACTGATGCGGCAACCACGCGTTACAATGTTTACTACCTTAGAACGCAGGCAGTGACTTGGTCGACGCCATGCAAAGACATTAATGCCCAGAGCGATATGGTCACGAACTGGCCAGTGCACTCTGACAGAGAAGATAAAGGTCTAGTGCGCTTGATATGGGAAAGGGTCACCTAAAGCAGCCGATGCTTCGCTTATGGCTTTTCACGGATTTTGACCTCGGACTTGGTAACCTTCAACTTGACGGTTTATAGTGTTGTGATAGCCTTTGATGCTACAGTTTCTTATTATTTAGAGTTGTTGTGGTGTTCTTAAATTAGACTTTTCCTTTCATGTCTTTGATCTGTGTGCTCAGTGAACTGTACAGTGAGTTCTTTCGAACGGACCATGACTGTAGTGTTCCGAGCATGCGTGAACTATGTCGCGCACTGAGCGGCAGTTTTTCTTCTGAAAAACTTGTTAAAAGAAACGGCCGTGGCTTAGCTTGGTTAAGCCTGGTGATTGCGAAGCAATAGTGTGTTATTCTCGGATCAGCTGGTATTATGGCTGGTGGTAGTCTTGGGTTATGCGAGTGTTACGGCTTACAGTGAATCATCTAAGCACCAGCACGTCCACGTGCATCTCGGACTTGAGCACGCCGTTGGCGAACGCCCGTATCGAGCTGAAGGACGTGAGGTCCAAGTAGCCCATGACGACGTTCTCGATGCTCGACAACCGCCGAACGTCGGCGGCTGCGAGGAGGCCGCTGCTGATGTCGCGACACGCGAGGATGACTCGGGCGCCGCGCCGCGCCCCTGGTGAGAGGAGCGGGAGTTAGGCCGCCGTTGGTGGCTACCGCCTGGCCTCACGACGGCGTGAGATGGGCCCCGTTTTTACACAGCTGGTGTGACGTCACTCTAGGTCACGTGGTGTGACGTCACGCAGCGAGGTCACGCTAAAGGTCAATGGTGCCTACCACCGCCTCGCCACGGAACGGGCTGAAGTGCGACCTAAAGTAGTATTGCTTCGCAATAAAAGGGGCTTATGTGATGTGTGGTGCGCGACATAGTGCGCGCGCCGAGGGAAATTCCGTGCTGGAGACAACGCCGAAGAGCGTCCGGCACGTGAACGCGCGGCGCAAGAAAAACAACTAAAAGAAGAAAAGCAAGCCAATTAGGAAAGACCACGGGGCATCAGGCAGCCAATCGGAGAATGACTAATCGGCAAAACACAAGAAAAAGCGTGCTGCGCTGGCAGAAAGGAGACGCAAGGGAGACGCAGGGGAGACGCCGGGAGAGTTCAGGAAGCGACGCCAGAAGGAGGTCAACCACCGGAGCGGGCGTTGAAGACGGGCCGTCGGGTTCCGGACCCGAGCCACCAGGACTTCACCCGACCGGGGCCTCCTGCCAAGCTGTTCCTGTGCGTCGCCCGTCTACCTGAGCATCCCGTCATCTCCTCAAGGCCGGTGAGCTTCTGCGCCCGTGGGCAGGACGAGAACAGTCAGGGTACGGGCCCGAGTTCTACGCCAGCTGCCCGGCCAGAACGCCGCCTCCGCCTGCCGTGCCGCCTGCTGCCCGAGGCCGGCGTTCAAGTTTCTGTGCCCGTGAGCAGGACAAGAGCAGTCGGGCTACGGGCCCGAGCTCTGCACCCAGCTGCCCGGCCAGAACACCGCCGCTGTCTGCTCGTGCCACCAAGCCGCCTGCTTCACCTCTCCAGACCAGAGATGGCCAGCTCCGGACGCCCGGTCAACCAACTTACACCACGACCTTTGGTGAGACCGGCGCCACTCCTTTCGTCAGCTTGTCGCCGCGTCGCCGCGTCGCCGCGTCGAGAATGTTGTGTGTCCGTGCCGTCGTGGCAAGCCCGGACTCGCGCACTAGTTAGCTCCATACTAGCCCCAAGTGTGTTTCTTTCTGCGATGACGTCTATTTGAGTGTTTCTTTTATGTTTTCTATTTTCTGCTATTTATCTTAAGCCTTTCTTAGTTATATTAAAAGGTTATGTGTGTGTTCAAACCAACGGCTTCGTCCTCAACTGGGTTCTCGGAGGCTCCGCCTAAGTTGTCTTTGTTGTTCCAAGAGAGCTTCCTGGAACTTCTGCTGTTGGGACAAACGCTTTCTCTTCCGGTGTGGCCTCTGGCATTCACTACAACTTACACTGAGTTCGAAGGCTTTGCTGTAGTCTGCATCAGGCCTTCAGGGTCCCTATTCCCATATTCCATAGCCCGCTCAACAGCGGGCTCGCCTGAAACGCTTCCAAGCTCGTCATCTGATGTCGATGGCAGGTTGGCTAGACGATGGCTGGCTGGCTGCATTTCTGAAATGAGCGTCGATGGCTGGTTTTCCGACTGCATTCCTGAAAAGATCTGAAATAAAGATATCAAGAGAGATTCTTGTATGGCTTCTGAAAACATGAAGGTGATGTTCTTAGTGGCATGCGAAATTTTGTAAGTTCATGATTACCAAGCAACAGCAAAAGCATGCGACTCGAGTAAAAGTTTGCCCTACGTAATGTGCTTGCGACGTAATGTACACGCAGCACAGTGTTATTTCTATCAGTGTATGTACATGAACATCAACACTAACGCCAGCTAGCACAGCAAGAAACTAAACTCTAGGTGGAAGTGGGAGAAAACTGCTCAGACAGTTCGCCAACATCTGCAGATGAAAACGGCAGAACATCTACCCTCTTTGCATTCAGTGCTGTCAACTCCGATCGCTGGGCGGTAGCGCATGCATGCGTAGAAAGATGACGCTCACCTGTATTTGCGAGTCAAGTTGTCGATTTTCGACTAGACTTGCTTGCGTGTCTTGACAGTGCCGTTGGTGCGCAGAGCCTGAACAATGGTATCGTCTTCCCAAAGGCGAATTAACGCACACGTTTCCGCTTCGGTCCACGTCGTTCGTGGAATAGGCGGCCGGCGGCGCTCCTCTTGGGAAAGACGTGAATCACTCATTCGCATGCGCGAGGCGAGCGATCGCGTTGACGAAAACAACAATAAATGGCACAGTCAATGCAAACGCAGCAGCCATTCCAAGAACGCCCGGTTCGAGAGTCGAATGTAGCTGCTTAACTCAAATATCTTTGTCAGTGCTCAAATACTATATTATATGCAATAAAAACAGTTATAATTGCAGGTAAAAGTGAAATTAATATAAATGAGGGTGATTTCTTGACTTGGAATTTGAGCACGCTTGGAACAAGAGTACTTCCTTCAGGAACTTCCTTAAACTTCCTTTGCTAAAGGATTGCCGTGTGACACGGCGCGCATCTCCCCCGAGATAAAGACGTCCTTGCTTGAAGGGAGTTAAAAGGACTTTAGCCGCGTCCGTGCGACAGGGGTGTTAGACATCACGGAAAAGAAAAAAAAAAGTGGGGGGGGGGGGGGGTCTGCTCCCTTCAGAAAATGCTGGGGCTAGGGGAGAGCACCGCAGCCGCCCCAAAATTGGCACCTGTAGTTAGACGCCAATTACGGGGCGGGATAGTTATTTGGCGCCGATAGTTAGGCCTATTCAAGCATCTGCGAGGCCTCTTAGAGAGGGGGGGAAGCCTAGGATTGGAACATGGGAATTTGAACTGTGGGACCAACAGGAACACATAGCGTAGGCCCATGTCGGTCCGGCCAGCTCCTTGAACTATATCCCGCAGTGCGACTGTATCAAACATCACCACCTGTCACTGCGTCCTTGCAGCTCTACTATCTCCGTACGTCCCCTTTAAGGTTCACGGGACACTTCCGCTTTCTCGTCTCGTTTGCTTGTGATGGCGATTTCTCATTGACCGTCTTCGCGTAACACGCCAACTCTGCGGTCTGTGCAAGCTGTAATCTCTGCGAACAGGATAACCCTCAACGAAATGTTGACAGAATTTTTTTACCATGTTCATTATTTTGCTTTGAAATGAAGGTGCTATATATTCTAGGAAATATACTACGAGCATGCTTTAGCACCCTGAAGGTACTATTATTGTAACATTTTTACGGTCAATTTTTGTTTCGCGTCTACGGGGCCTTGACGTCATGACGCGGAAAGTGGTGAGGTTGGTGCAGGACATTGCAACGCTTTGACGCCAGCTCCAACTCGCTCATTTGTTTGCTGTGCTGCTACGTCGGCGTTCACAACAAGTAGCCGCAGAGGGGGCGACTGAGCGCACCATGGGAGCGTAAAAACGCGGCATAGTCGTGCGAACGCGTGGCCACGTTTTGCGAGTGGACGCCACGACGCTTTTATATCCTGGTAAAGAAGACCGAAGTTAATGGCACAGAAGCTCGCAGTGAGTGAGTGAAAACTTTATTGCAAATGTCTGGCGATTCGGGCGGGGTGGGGCCATAAGCACCCCAGGCTCGGTGGCGACCTCGAGTCCTTGGACTCGGGCGGCTCACATTTTAAGTTAATTATGACAGTCTGAGGTTCGGCAGTTTTTGTTAGTGGATTTAAGTTTAGGACATTGATTTATCGAAAGGAAATTGAGAGTGGGGAATATCATTTCAGCACTCCTCTAAGACGTCTTTTACAGCCCCACAAGAAGTCAGTTCGCGGCACGCTCACTAAACCTGCTACGCAAAGTGGTAGCGTATTAAACAGTTTCTTAAGATATCCAGCACAAACCCAACACGTGTAGAAATCTTGCCACACCCAATACTATTTTAATTACTTTCATATTCAAGTAATCAGGATATGGGTATTATTAGACCGTGTCTTCATATACTATTACCTATTACGCTCGTTGCAGTGCTCCTCGTCATAAAGTTGCATGCCAGTGTAACAAAAATGTTCAAACAAACATTGACACTTTTTCGCCTTCTCTGTAATATTCTCTGTATGGGCCGAGGTAGTGTCGTCTCTCTTCACCCAAAACTCACAATCTGAAGTAAAAAAGAAGAACATTGATGCGCAATTTAAGATTTGTGCCGCTTTCCTGGTGCCATATTGTAAGCTAGAAGGTACAAAAGGCCAAACAGGGAGTCATGTTCAATACTCCGAAGGAATATAGGCCAGAGAGGTGATGAACAGTTTAATGGCGTTATCTTAAGTGTCCTTCATTGGCAAACGTGGCGCTACATTCGCGTGTATGTCTGTCTAGGATAGCTGTCTTTAACCTCGCGGCCGAAAGAGAAGTACGGGAATTACTTTTTGTCGAGACCATATAATTTTATATCTTCCTTGTCTCTCTGCGCTTTAGCGCTGGTAAAAGAAGTGTGATAAAATGCGCTAGCACAATACACTAGTGGATCGTGATGAGCGTACCGGCAGAAAGATAAACTCTTTGTTAAGTGACCAGTTCAGCTGTGATGGGGACAGAATAACATATGCATTTTAACTAGAGTACTGAAACCATGGTTTACTTATTCGCTTCTGGAGACGCTTGTTAGCATTTCCGGAGACTTGGGAGCATTTGCGCAGCCTCCTACAGGCTGCCAAGAAGCGGAACATTATATTGTGCTTTACTTATTGCCTACTGCACCAGCATTCTCTTGTCCACAAATTTCGAAAAGGTTCACCATGCACCTTCTTTTTTTTTATCTAACCTCTCAATTCTTTCTGCTCCGTAAAACCCCCGCTATTCCTATTTTCAAGCACGTGCATGACGTCTATGTACTTTATCTTCATAGAGATATATTGTACCACGTCATCTTTCAACATGGCTCGTACTTTTCTGACCAAATTCACTCAGGCCAATCCATCGCATCTATATCTGGCCATTTCTACTTTCACGTACTATGTCGCTCATATTTACTGCCATTTCGCTGTTAATTGCGAACCATGCACACGAGGCACATTGATTCCTATGATTCCTTCTAAATATTTAAAAGCTTTGTCTAAAACACTTCGTGTAAATAAATTTCAAGGATTACGCTTTTTGAGATGTTGCTTAGACACATATCGCAATGCGCCGTTTCACTTTCCTGCACATCACATACTTATCGATTAATACTCCCCCATAGGTGTCTATACTTCCCCTCTAGCACATTTCGGAGCTTTCTTAGAGGTACTTCACATGTGCATGTCTGCTTCAAGACAAACTAAAATAAATCAGGAAAGGGGCCGACAGTTGGAATAGCGCACTCCGGTGTAAAAGTAGCAGGGAGGAACTGCCTCAGAAATGCTTGCCTGCTTTTCGAAGAGTGCGCCTATCTTTGCCAAGGGCAACCTTGCCACTCTCGGTAGGTTGGTTTTAACAGGTTAGTACAGTGACGTCAAGTACGGTCTTTGTCGGCGGCGGCTATAATGAAAACGAATGCTGTTTGACGTTTTTATACATGCTTTATAAGATGACGGGAAAGGAGCGCGAGGGTGAGAAGGCCGCAGGAGAAGTACAAAGAGGGCGGCTTGAATATATTGTTAGGCGCAGAAGAGGATAGCAAGGCTTCAATTAATTGTTATACAATATACACTTTATACAATAATGGAAGTAAGCTAATGGGTCTATAATTATCGAATTCTTCAACGTATCCCTTTGTGTGGATCAGCATAATGTTCGCATTTATTCTGTTCTTCGAACCTTTGAAGCCGTGAGACATTTCGTATGAAGGGCTGCAGGCTTTTCAAGCATGGTCTTTCCTCTATCTTTGATTAAATCGACTGTTATTGCATCTTCTCCTACCGCTTTACCGTGTTTCATTCTAACTTAATCGATAGTTATAGAAAGAGCGTCTGTAGCCTTTTTATTACTATGAATGAATCTATCGTGGCTGCTCTTGGCACTGTACAGGCCAGTCTAGAATGCTTCCGCTGCTTTTGCGCTAACTTCGAAATTGCTGATGATATTACACTGCTTGTATTTTAGTCCACACGTCTTGGCTTGTCCTATCACAAATTTTATTCTCACTGATTTCATGCTGCGTTCATTTTTTACTGCTTCCTCAGTCTTTCTCACGTTAAAATTTGAAATACCCCTTACTTTCTCCTTGCTGATAAGTTTTGACGGTTCCACGAATTCTATCTGATCTCTTGAGTTGAACGCTTGCATTACTTGTCGTTCGTTTCTGAAGTCTGTTTTTACTTCGGAGAACTTTTCTGGTGGTTGCCTTGGTGCCTTACCTCCTACTTAAGCTACTGCTTCTGAAGCCAGGGTAGCTTTTTTTTCGTTCATTACATTTATGTCATCATCCCTCTGTTCTAGGTTGGCCGGCGTCTAGGTTGGCCTGTTGCTTCTTGACCAAGTTTACTCTTTCTCGTGTCATATTGAGGCAAATCATAGACCTCACTAACCCATGATCATTGGACTTTACCCTAACTAACATTAATACATCCTGCGCTACGCTGGAATTGGCAGAAAGTATGAAATCTATTTAATTTTTCGGTTCACCACTTGGCTTTTCCACGTCTACATTCTGTTGCTACGGTTCCTGAAGAAGGAGTTCATTATTCGCAGCTTATTCGTTGCTGCGAATTCTACCAACATTTTCTCTGTAGTGTTCCTAGAGTCGATGCCGTAGTTGCGAATTGCTTGTTCACCAGCCTGAATTTTTCCCACTTTTGCATTGAAGCCACCCATATTGAATTTGCACTGTTTCCATCACTAATCCAGCATCTTCAGAAAAGTGTTCCATTTCATCATCACCGTGACAGGGGCATGGAGCGTAGGCTTGTGCCACCTTTACTCTATACCTTCTGCTTAGTTTTATTACGACTGCTGCTACCCTGTCATTACTGCTGTAGAATTCGCCAATATTTTCCGCTACATCATCGTGGATTAGGAATCCTACTCCGTATTGCTTATTATTTGGCCGCTAGTCAGCACTGTATATTAATCCCCAGTACTAACCTATCTAATCCGAATGATATTCCAAAGAATACCTGATAGTTATTCAGGGAGTTCTGCTAAGCTACATTCACTCGAGAAGGTTCCAGCATTGTACGTTTCTGGGGCCAGTTTCTAGTGACGCGCTGTTCGGGTAGAGAGCTGCTTAGTACCCGGTGTTGCGTTACAGGTCTGGTCGCCGCCTCGGTCAGGTGCTCCGCAGCTGCTGCGGACTGAGGGTCATTGGTTGCTTGAAGGAGACATGAGGGAAGTAGTGATCAAATACTGCACCAAGGAGGCCAATTCCTGTTCTGGTGAAGGAGTGCCTTTTGTTGAAGCTTAGTGGGCCTTCCCGATTTTGTTTTACTTGGATTAGTGTAGCCCCACTGTTTCTCGGCATTTTTTTCTGTCGTTATGAGGCGCCACTACAAAACCCGAAACAACGAGACACGTACGCACGGTGACACGGACAACTACTTTCATTGTAGTAGTAGTTGTATATGTCTGCATGTTGATCAACTGGGGCTGCCACAGGGACCGAATGTTGGCTTCGTCTTTCTGTTTATATTGGCATGTGTAAGAATGTCCTTGAAAATATTGTTGCGTCCGTAGGCTACTCTAGGCGGGTCCGTACAGATCATATTAATTTTCTGGTTACTCGCGCGAATTGGGTAGTATTTATTGAGGATGTTGTTGACACTGGGGAGTGCGTTTGAGAATTTAGTAGTAAGAAGAGGAGTCATTCTTCTTGTGATCTTAGGGCGCGGTTTGAGGACCTCCGCTCGCTCATGTTGGGTCCTGTCATTGTTGGCTTTCTAAAGGACAGCCTTAGGGCTGATCCTCTTTGATAGAGCTTCTCCAAGGTGACCGAGTCTGTCTGCGTAATCTTGCTTTTTAACGCAAATGCGACGGATTCGTGTAGCTTAACCGTTAAAGCTTGTTTGGATGAATTAAGGCACTTCTCTCCACCTTGCGGGTTTCTTCAGTGCTATTACGTCAAACTCTAGGGATTGTTGTTTGTCAATATTTTCTATACAACGTTCTCTTTAGTGTTGCACTGTAAATACATATTAAGTTGCAGAAGTCACAAATGAAGATGTATTTACAATATTTACAAGAAAATAATGATTAATGAACAAGATGATCCCGAGACCGATTGCACCTGTACACGTCACATATCTGCTTCTAACTGCCACCACTCTAGTTTGCACCGTAACATAACCCCGCATCTAAAGACGCCGTCTCGGCGTTATCTAAAATGGAGGTTTACGCCGAGACACATTCACAACGTCCTTGCGGACACTCGGATCCAGCGGAGCGATCTCGTAGTTCACATCGCCAAGCTGACGCAATATCGTGCAGGGCCCTCTGTAACGTGGCTTTTCAGAAAGGCCGACGCGGGGACATGGTGCCCATAGGAGCACAACGGAGTCAGGAGAAATCGAATGCCTCGATGTCGGCTGCGTAGCGTGCTTTTTGCGCGGGCTGAGACTCAGTGAGCTGGGAGCCGCCAATATTGCGTGCGTTTGAACGCGGGGGAACACGTCTTGAGCGTATTCTAAGGGAGTGTTCTTCGAAGAGGGAAGCAGTGTGTCAAAGAGCAAAGAAGGGTTGCGGCTGAGCATAAAGTGAAAAAAAAGGTGAAAAGCGAGCGGCCTTATGACGGGACGAATTGTAGGCAAAGGTCACGAAGGGTAACGTGCTGTCCCAATCAGTATGGTCGTCGAAAACATAGCAGCATTTCTGTCAACATGTGATTGAGCCGTTCCGTTAGTCCATTTGTGAGTGGTAGGCGGTGGAAAACTTGTGCTATGCACAACAGGAGTGAAGTAAGTTTTCCACTACTCGGGATGAGAAGGTGCGGCCGTGATCAGTGAGGAGCTGCCGGGTGTATCGTGCGGTGCAGCAGGCAAGACATGACCAGATGCTCCAAGCAAAGGGAGCGGAAAGCCTCCCCGTTTATTCAACAGCCGTGTATATATACATTAAGTGGGAGAGGGTGTGTTCCCTCACCACCATGTGTCATGGGCGATACCGATATCTCACGTCACACGTGCCATAGATGCGAAGCCAGCGCTGCGCCAGATACGATACACCGGGGTGCGCAGTGATGGAGGATGACACCATGCGAAAGGCAATCTGCCCCCTAAGTTCCACAGTTTGTGCACAGTTCTCGTGTGATCGCATACTGGGGCGTGTTATCAGTCGCGACAACGATCTACCGATTGCCAGATTTTGGTGACAGCGTCCAGAGGGCAGCACAGCAGGCTTTTTGCGACGCTAACAGAGCCCACAGGCTGCAGTGTAGCGGTCCATAGCGTGGTACAGGCCTGGCAAGTAGAAACGGCGCCCTACACGGTCGTAAGTACGCGAAACGCCGACGTGTCAAGCAGTAGCGACGTCACAAAACTGCTCTAGCACTGATGTGCGGAGATGCGATGGTAGAACGTGTAAAAATTCTGGTCCTTCAGGGCGTAAGGTGCGACTGTAGAGTGCGTCTTCGCGCAGCACGAATATGCGCATCGAGGTGTCCGATGACAAGAATTGAGACGATTGATGAGAACGCGTAAGCAGCCATCACCCCTTTGTACAATGCGGATGTCGTACAGATCAGAAATGGCCAAGAGGTGTCATGCGTATCATTTTCAGGGCGGTCGACAGGATGACGGGAGAGGCAGTCGGGGTCCTTGTGCAAACGGCCTCAATGGTATAAAATAGCAAGTGAATATTCTTGGAGCGGTAGCGCCCATCTATCAGTCGCCCAGTGGAGTTTTTAGGTGCAGAGAGCCAGCACAAGGTGCGGTGATCGGTAACCACGAAAAATGTGCGGCCGTGCAAGCAAGGACCCAATACGTCTAGGCCCAGCACCGAAGTATTCACCGGTTTCCTCGAAGGTGATCCTTGCAGATGTATTGCGCAATTTGAACACTGCAGAGAAATGTCCTGTGTGTAATATTTCTTCCTTAGAATAGTTCTTGAGTTCAAATCTCGAAGTAGACAACGGAAAAGCTTGAAAATGCTCCTGGTACAAGCCGGTGCTCATCAGGCAAACCGCAGGTCCTGTTTTGGCCAGCGACTTGAGCGTAGTGTTGACCACGAACACATCGACGCGAATACGTGCGGGATGGGGACTGGATGCCTGGATGGGGAACTGAATAGGAAATGGATGGGAACTGGGATTAGACAACATTACCTGATCGCTTGCAGGGGACGCTCGATGAGCTCGATTTCGCGAGCAACAAATTGATGCGTAATGTCCCAATTTCTTGCACTTGCGTCATGTGAGATGCTTGGCCGGGCAGCTCGGATCGTATTCTATGTGTTAAGTTGATCCACAGCGGTAACAAACGTTGGTAGCTTCTTGATTTGCTGTTCGAACTCCTTACCGAGTGCCATATTTTCCGGCTTCCCCAGTTCGAGAATTCTAGCCACTTTGTCGGGGGCCAGCTTGACCCCGTCGGCTAGAGGAAGGCGCTTGGCGAGGACCACCGTCTTGAGAACCTCAAGACGGCGAGATACACCATCCTGCCGCTGAAAACAAACGCGCTGCACTGAAGGCCCGGTCAGTACTGGATTTCTGTGGATACTTATTCGACATATCGTCCAATTGATTCTGCTTTCTTGTGCGTCAAAGGGGGTCCCTTATAAAGAAAGCTATGCCCGATTGTTCTAGATGCGGCTTCGTGCAGAATTTGGTCGCGTAACGAATTGCCGTGACAAGCGCCGAGAGTGCAGGCTGGAACCAACCGATGTACGAAGTCACAAAGTATTGGTAAAAATCTCCCAACTAGTGCCTTCGGCCTCTGAAGAGAATTCGATGGACGAAGCGGTCGGTGCTGTCCTCGTAGTGCTTTTGCATGTTCGCGAATGATGTCCTGTAACTGTTAGGTGTCGGTGTTCGCTTGCGACGTTAAGTCGTAGACAAGCGTAGAGCCTCGAAGCCTTATACAGCAACGTGGCCTTCTCCCTTTCCTCTGGCAAAATCTCCTCTGAGGTTGCCTGTAGAAAAGTGTGAAACGACATTTTCCACGTCAGCCGAAGCACGGTAGGTGTACCTCAAACAGGAAGAAATGGCGGTTAAAGAGGAGCAGACGCCATGCTTCTTTGGGTAAGAAACGTGAAGTAAAGCGGAAGGCAGCGTATTCTCCATACTGGCAGAAAAGAAGGGCAGAAACAGGAGGGTGAGCAGGAAGCCGCGAAAAGGTTTACTTCACCGCCTGTTGTACTCTTGCATGAAGGGGACGGCCGGAAAGCGGACCCTACGGAGTAAGGCCAACGCCCTGGTTTGCGTAGCCCCACAGAAAATGATAACATACTTGTGCAGGGAAAAAATGAAGACTGACCTTTATTTCAGCTGTGGGAAAGGTATGAAAGCGCAGTGCAGTGTATTAAAATGTTGGTCGCGGCGTCACTTTGCTGTGTAAACTATCCCGAACTTGAACTGAATATATCACAATTTACGTTAGGCATTTTTTTTCATTTGCACAAGGTACTACCACCTACTGGGAATTACGGAGGACTTTATAGGTAAAAGCATACCACCGCAAAACAAAGTTCTCGAAACACTCGACGTCACTGCTCTGTACACCAACATTCCAATAACCCATTGGTAATCTTCAATAAAAAACTATTCAAGCATAATGCAGAGTACTTTATTATAGTCTATTGATCTCTACTAAAATTAGGACTCATATTATAGTAATTCAAATTTGAAGACAATGAAACCTACAAACGCAAGACGCAATTATTGGTATACCTTTTGCAGCACCGACGCGTACATATTTCTGGAGACTCTAGAACGAGATTTCCTTTGCAGTTGCACAGACGGGAGGGGCTGGCTTCCGCAGGCGCTGCCGTTCGGTAATTGCCAAATTCCTTTCAGAGGATGACTGGAGGCGCCTGAAATAAGCAATTAGGCGCTGTGCGTTACACTGCTGCTGAAGAAGTACAGCCTCAATTCCACGGTTACTGGCATCCGTATGAAGTTCAGTAGGGGCAGATGTATCATTACCAGCCAGCAATGGGGGAGCCGTACGAGGGTGAAGGCTTTGGCTTGAGCAAGGCCCCATGTGAAGGCAACTTCTTTCTTTAGTAGGTGAGGGGGCGTGGCGTTCCAGTGAATTTCTTCACAAAACGACGGAAATACGAGTATAGCCCAACAAACCTTTTTACGTACTGCTACGACGGCAGACGTAACACGACAGTTCGGGACAGCGCGAATCTTGTCAGGATTGGGTTGACCGCCAACAGCATTGACGAATTGGTCAAGAACGGCAATTTGATGGCGTTCAAAGTGGCACATGGGTGAGTTCACCTGCAGGCCGCCGCGTCGGAAAATAGCAAAAATATCCAATAGACGCGTTATATGACTCGTGAAAGTTGGTGAAGAAGCTGTGACACTGTCTAGATCATTCAGTCACGTGGACCTTATAAAGAAAGGAAGTAAGGAGTCCATCATTCTTTCGAAGGTTGCCAGGGCATTACTAAACCCGAACGGCAGAACCTTGGATTGGTAGAGGGCGTCAAGTGCTACGAAGGCAGTTTTCGCACCGTCCATGTTATCTACCGATATTTGCCAATACCCTGACCGGAGGTCTATGGATGAACAGTGTCTGATTCCGTGCAAATGGTCCAAGCAGTCATCAATGCGCGGCATTTGGTATTTACAAGAGAGACAACTATCCACAAACAAAATGGCCCTCGAGATTCCACCTCTACGCATCAAAGCGTCTTCTGACTAGCGCCAGTCTTGGTAGCGCAGTAACAATATTGTTGTGTCTTGAATGTTTATGCGCTCATTTGATTATTTGAATAATTCTGTTGGGTGAAAAGAATTTAGGAAGGTTCAAAGTATATCTACGCTGTTCAAAGCGTGTCCCCATTTTTTAAACATGTTGCGTATCTATCGTAGGTATGTGAGGGGCACGTCTGTGCAGTAGCATAGGAAAAGTGTTTCTAGAGTCTCCAGAAGTATGTACGCGTCGGTGATGCAAAAAGTGGATCAATAATTGCGTCATGTGTTTGTCCGTTTATTGTCCTCAAATTTGAATTACTGTAATATGAGTGCTAATTTTAGTAGAGATAAATAGACTATAATAAAGTATTGTGCATTGGGGAGGGGGGGTGCTTGAATAGATTTTTTATTGAAGTTAAACCATCAGGGAATGGAATGTTTGTGTATAGAGCAGTGACGTCTAGCGTTTCGAGAACTTTGTTGTGTGGTGGTATGGTTTTACCTACAATATCCTCCATAATTCCCAGTAGGTGGTTAGTATCCTGTGCAAATGAAAAAAAATGTCTTACGTAAATTTTTATATCCTCAGTTCGAGTTTGAGATAGCTTACACAGCAAGGTGTCGCTGCGACCAAAATTTTAATTGCAGTGCTCCTTCATACATTTCCCCCGGCTGAAATAAAGGTCACTCTTCGTTTTTTCCCTGCAGAATTGTTATCTTTTTCTCTGGCGTTACGCAAGTCAGGTTGTTGGCCTTACTCGATAGGGCCGGCTTTCCGGCCGTCCCGTTCATGCTAGAGTACAACTGCCGATGAAGTAAACCTTTGCGCGGCTTACTGCTCACCCTCCTGTTTCTGCCCTTCTTTTCTGCCAGCATGGAGAATACGCTGCCTTCCGCTTTACTTCACCATTCTTAACACTAGAAGCATGGCGTCTGCTCCTCTTTCACCGCCATTTCTTCCTGTTTGAGGTACACCTACCGTGCTTCGGCTGACATGGAAAATGTCGTTTCACACTTTTCTACAGGCAACCTCAGACGAGATTTTGCCAGAAGAAAGGGAGAAGGCCACGTTGCTGTGTGTGGCTTCGAGGCTCTACGCTTGTCTACGACTTAACGTCGCAAGCGAACACCGACAACTAACAGTTACAGGACATCATTCGCGAACATGCAAAAGCACTACGAGGACAGCACCGACCGCTTCGTCCATCGAATTCTCTTCAGAGGCCGAAAGCACTAGTTGGGAGATTTTTACCAATACTTTGTGACTTCGTACATCGGTTGGTTCCAGCCTGCACTCTCGGCGCTTGTCACGGCAATTCGTTACGGGACCAAATTCTGCACGAAGCCGCATCTAGAACAATCGGGCAGAGCTTTCTTTATAAGGGACCCCCTTTGACGCTCAAGAAAGCAGAATCAATTGGACGATATGTCGAATAAGTATCCACAGAAATCCAGTACTGAACGGGCCTTCAGTGCAGCTCGTTTGTTCTCAGTGGCAAGATGATGTATCTAACCGTCCTGAGGTTCTCAAGACGGTGGTCCTCGCCAAGCGCCTTCCTCTAGCCGACGCGCTCAAGCTGGCCCCCGACATGGCTGGAAGTCTCGAACTGGGGAAGACGGCAAATATGGAACTCGGCAAGGAGTTAGAACTGCAAACCGAGACGCTTCCGCCGCTTGTTACAGCTGTAGGTAAACTGAACACATAGAATCCGATCTGAGCTGCCCGGCCTAGCCTGTCACATGGCGCAAGTGCAAGAAAGTGGGACATTAGGATTCAATTCGTTGTTCGCGAAATTGAGCTTATGGAGCGTCTCCTGCAAGGGATCACGTAATTTTTTTCCAATCCCAGTCCCCATCCAGGCATCCAGTCCCCATCCGGCACGTATCCGCGTCGAAGTGTTCGTGGTCAGCACTACGCTCAAGTCGCTGGCCATAACAGGACCTGCAGTTTCCCTGATGAGCATTAGCTTGTACCAGGAGCATTTTCAAGCTTTTCCTTTGTCTACTTCGAGCTTCGGACTCAAGAACTATTCGCAGTAAGAAATATTACACGCAGGACATTTCTCTGCAGTGGTCAAATGCTGCAATACTTCTGCAAGGATCACCTTCGAGGGAAACGATGCCGACTTCCGTGCTGGGCCTAGATACCGTCCAATCACTGGGCATCGCCATAAAGGGATTTTCACTCACTTGTCACCAAGTTTTAGGAACTCTGGCTGGTCTATTTGACAAGGCATCGCAAAGAGTCCCACAAAGTTGCAGAATAATTTTCTCGTGTGTTCTGAGAAAAACTGGGATTGCTAAAGGGCTTCATTCATGACGGTCAGTGACCTTCAGCCCAACCCGCAGCAACAACTTTCGTCCTCTACTCATGGCCCTCCGCGAGCGACTTTCTTCGAAACTGCATCGTTTGGGAACAGCTGATATTGTCAAACGTGTGTCAGCAACCAGCTGGATCACGCCGCCTGGCGTGGTTTGAAAAAAAAAACAACAACTGTATTCAATTTGCGTCGATCTTAACCACGCCATAGTGATCAACGCCTTTTGGCGCTCGACAGCTGATGAATTGTAATATTTACTGATGTGGCTATTTTCTGTAAGTTGGACTTATAATCTGCACGTCATCAGGTCCTGTTATCCAAGAAAAGCCGAGAGCTTACAACTTTTATTACTCATGAAGGTCTTTTTTTTTATGCTTGTGTGTTTCAGTTTGACGTCCACGTCATCCGCTTTCGAGTAGATTGCGTCATCTCATTTAAAAGACTGTCCGCGCCAATTACGTTACCTTGATGATTTCCAAGTTTGGGGCAGCATTCAACGTAACCAGGAGAGAAATTCGCGAATAGTTACTTTCAAAATTAGTAATGATGGCATGCCGTTTAACCATAAGTTCGTATTAAATGTCCCTGAAGTAATTTTGGTAGCACATAAAATTTCTGCGAACGGTATTTCACCGATGGACAGAAAAATTAAGGCAATGGTTGAGGCACCGCAGCCGACCCCCCAAGAAGTAGCAGCATTCGTTTCTTGGCATTACGGGGTCCTATGCCAAATTGGTCCCATACTACACTTAATTGGTAGAGTCTGTTAAAAACTTCGAAGGCAAGGGCAAAAGGTTGTCTAGGAACAAGGCACTGAATTTATTCTCCAGTCACTTAAGCAGAGTGAGAAAGAGACAATATTAATGATCAGTGTGGGGCGCTAGTTCATGGGCCTATCAGGAAGGCCCATGACAGGCCTGGTGGCTTATCAGGAAGGCCACCAGGCGATGCCTCAGGGCGACCTCTTCGACTCGCTGCACAGCTCGGAGTTGCATGTCTGGGCTAGAGCTAAACTACACTTCCTCGCACGATCAAGGTGAGGGAGAGGCCAGAAGATCGGGGGTAGGGGTTTCCTCCTAGCACTCCCAGATGATCTGACTGAGAGCAGCTAGCTCACCGCAAAGTTTACAGTACGGATTTACTCTGTCCCGGTAAATGTAGGAGTATACGTAGGGGTTCGGATATGAATGTGTTTGTAGCCTGCGCCAGGTTGTCTCTTTCCGGTCGTTTAGCTTACTGTGTGGTGCGGGCCTACTCTGTAGTGTAAGAAGGCAGTTGTGGCGAAAGACGACGTTGGCTGAAGTGGCGCGACGCGGGAAATAAGAGGACAGCGTCGAGATTTGACCGAAGTTAAAACAAGAGGCGGAAAACACGAGTAAGGGCAAGCTGCGGGCACAAAGGCGCATCGAACGAGCCGAGGAGGTTCGAGCAAACACTTCAGAGAAGGCTACTCGGTATGTACCGCAGAGGGGCAGCCTCCTGACGGTCCTCGGAGCCGATGCCCTGTGTCATGCGCCTGGCCGGTTCCCCTGCTCTCAGGGTTCCTGTGCTCTCACGGTTTCTGTGCTCTCGGAGTTCCGGCACTAGCAAGGATCCTGGGCCACTACGCTAGTGGCATGTCGCCGCCACTGCCCATCCAACCCTAGCCGCCTCAGCCGCGTCCGGTGGGCCGACGAAGACAGCAAGGACACGTGAGCAAGTTCAGCTGGACCGTATGCCGCGACGCCCGAACTTCATGCGTTAGTTGGCTAACTAGGGCCTCTGTACAGCCTTCCGCGTCATAAAATTTCGCGCAGTAGAAGACAGTTACCATTCGTGCTGAGTTTGCAGCTGTCTAAGAGTGCAGTGTTGTTAATTAAATGTCAACCCACGCAACCTGTCCGACTATCACCTTCGAATCCTTCCTCACCGTACCTCACGTCAACAAACGTGACGGTCTACATTAGTATTGCATTAAGTCTTCATATGAGAGCAGGACTTCGTTTGAGGTCTTCTGGTCCAGGAGGCCCACCGCTCGGCTGACGAATCCTTGAACTTGTTGATGGGGCGCTTCATCCTTTTATTCCCCGCCTGAGCTGGGACCCATATCAGCTTCATTGAGCGTGGTTCTTCACTGTTGTGTAGTCATTGTAGGATCTTGAGTTTGGTATGCCACTATTCCTCGCGCACATATTACTATGGCAGTCTTGCTGTCGCTCATAATTATACAGGCGTCTGTTTAGGCCGCGGCGAACCCTGTGGTGGCTTCTTATGCTTCCGTGTGGGTTGAAGGGCTTAGTGAACTCGAAACTGTGTGTGCCTTGAGCGTTGGGCCTGGAACCGTGCAAGAGTCGTAGGTTTGACCAGTGTTCTAGGCCGCGTCGACCTACGCCATGGCAAAGTTGGTCCCGAATGTATTGTGCGTGGCCTGGGTCCTCGTTCATCTTTTACCGTCGTGGTGGCCGGCGAAAGTGTTTTGGGGTACGATCTATTACGAACATGCCTCTGCGTTATGTCTTGATTTATGGTTTGCTTATTGCAAGAACTTACCTTTTCGCTTTAATGTATTGTCGGCAACCTTTGCCTATGTTTTCCTGCTGATGGTAGTCTTACTTCTTTCTTATCTGAGCTTTCTGTATATGCATATTTTCTTTCAGGAGTCTGTCCTTTCTCTACCAATGTATCTCTGTAGTGCCCCATGCCACAATGCCCTTGTGGCGCTGCAGGTATTCGCATAAATAAAGAAAATATGTGTGTTGGGATGGTGGCGGGATCGTGGCCCGCCTGGGACGCTCTGAGCGATTATGCAGCGAGTCTTGATACCCTGGAGACAACGAACCTGTGATGTGTGGTGTGTTTCAATTAATTCTTCGATGGCGTTGGGAACGCTGAGTTGAAATATTTCTTGTTGAAGGCGTGTCTTGGTAAGACGAGGAATACCTGGTATGTGTGTTGTATAATGCAGCTAAGGTGAGCTCGTTCTGCCTTCTGTAAGTGTAGGTATGGTAGTACTTAGGTAAGACGACTGACGACAAAGACCTGTATGAGTTGGAGTAGGCCTTATTTCTCGATGCATTGCTTACGTGCGCTCACTCTCTGTAGCAGTCTTGTCAGGTACACCGTCACCTGGTGCGCGGTCGATGGTGATGCTGTTTCTAAAGTTCTGCTGTAGTGCCATGGCGAGTACTCGCATGGGCTGGACGTGGGTGGCTAGTTGCTGGCGGACTGGTATTGTTACAAGTGGGGGGGGGAGACTTGTGTTTTCTTCAGTCGGGTGGCCGGATCAGGACGATCTCCGACTTGTTCTGGGAGTAGTCTAGTCCTGCTCCCGTGACGTGTTGCTCCACGATGACGGTGGCGTGTTGCAAAATTTCCTCAGCTATGCCATCTAACCCTCCACACGTTCAGAGCGCGATGTCGTCGGCGTATAGCCTGTGTCGCAGTCCCGGGACTTTATTCAGTTTCGGAGACAGGTTGTGCATTGCTAGATTGAATACGTGTGGTGACAGGGCTGAGCATTGCGGCGTACCTCTGTCTGCGAGCCGGATGGTAGGCAAACGCAGGTCGCTAACCATGAGCTTGACCATCCTGCCTGTCAGGCAGGATCTGGCTTAGTTGTAGGTTCATTCGCCTGGTTATAAGTAGACTAAACTCTCGAGCATGGCCATATGGAACACATTGTCAAAAGCTGCTGGAGTTCCAGACTCAGTAGAGGTTTCTTGCTCGAACTCTTTTGATGCATCTCAAGTAGACAACTATGCCTGAAAACCGAGCATCATGGGTGGTAGGAGATCGTGTTCCTCTGCAAAGTTCTGTAAGGTGCAGTACTACATGCTCCGTGAGCTAGCTTATGCAGGAGGTGAACGAAATCAGGCGAAAATTCTCTACGTTCGGTTTCTTGAACGCCACCAGTGCTTGTTTCCAGTCAGGTGGGAAAAGCGCCAGAGCACCCGCACTTGTTCACTGTTACGTTTTGCCTACGACGCGCGGTATAGCCGGAGCGGATGCAACGGACGCCGGGGCTTCATTCAAAGCGGCGGACATTTTGGCCCGTTCAGCGCTGCCGTAACGCCTCCTGCCAAGCGCGTCCAGGCATGTTTCAATGCCACGTGTCTTCGTGTGTGCGTGTGTGTGTGTGTGCATGTTGGTGCCCACGCTTGTCAAAGCGCGGCAGCCGGGGCGAGGAGCTCCCCCAATTGTGAAGGGAGGAGGTGTGACCGGCGCCGGCCCGGCGGAGGCGTCACCTACTCGTCTCAACGTGTCTCTCAGCGTGTCCGTGCCCCGCATCACCTGTGCCTCTGACGAGGCGTTCCTTCTTGCCCTCGACTCCGAGAGTATAAAAGCAGCTGCCCCCAGACGCCAAGAGAGAGGCTCCGATTTCTTCTGTCGAGTAACGTGCTCTCCCGTCACTCCACTTCGGTCGACCTGACCGCCCGCTCTTTTGCGATGCTAGAATAAACAAGTTGTTCTGTTAGCAGTCGACTCCTGCTTTGCCAGGACCTTCGGATGCTTCCAGTTGTGCCCCAGGCCGCCAGGCCAACGCTACCCTTGGGGCTTGCGACCCGTTTGCAACAACTGGTGCCAGCGGTGAGATTGCAACAACTGGCTGCCAGCGGTGAGATCGCGACAACGAAGGCCAGCAGCGAAGATATGCGGTTGACTGTATGCTGAGCAGCACAACGACCATCCGGGAGCAGTGCAACGAGCCCTGTGTGATGACTGGTTGCCTGCAGCGGAACGACTGCGCTGAATTCTTGGCTGCGAGGTTTGGTGAGTGCGGGACTTTCTTCTTCTGAGTTTTGCCAGGCTTTTGTTAGTGTCAGAAACAGAGCTCGTAATTGTGGTTGTCGTTGCGGCCGGGTTAGTTTGCGGCAAGACAATAGTAGGCAGTAGAGAAAGCAGCATTCAGAGCAGCCATGGATTTGAAGTCGTTGCGCAAACCGAAATTGCTGGAGCTTGCAAGAGAGTTGGGTCTGGATGTCTCAGACAAACTCAGAAAACCAGGACTGCTAAGGGCTATTCTTCAGTTAGAAGCTGAGGATGAAGAGCTGTCGGAATGCTTTGAGACCATTGAGGAGAGGGAGACGGCACAAAAAACAGGAGCGCGAACGTACAGAACAGAAAGAGAAAGATGAGCGCGCACGTAAAGAACAGAAAGAGCGAGAGCAACAAGAGAAAGATAAAGAGCGCGACCGTCAACACGCTTTGGAAATGAAGTGCCTCGAGATAGAAATGGAACGCGCTCGTAATGGAAGTCAGGCACACGGTGCAGGAGAACGAGTATTGTTCAATATGACTGACCTGATGCGGCCGTTTAAGCTTGGAGAGGACATTGGTTTGTTCCTGGTTAACTTTGAGCGAGCGTGAGAGAAGCAGGGGTTCTCTCGGGAAACGTGGCCACAGCGCTTGCTCACTTTGTTACCCGGCGAGGCGGCCGACGTAGTCGCTCGCTTGAAGAGAGAGGAGGCAGAGGATTTCGACCAAGTGAAGTCGAGTCTGCTAAAAAAGTACAGGCTGTCAGCGGAGGCGTTCCGTCGGAAGTTTCGGGAAAATGAGAAAGGCAGAAGTGAGTAATATACAGAGTTTGCCTACAGGCTTATGTCAAACATGCAGGAGTTGCTCAAAGAAGAGAAAGCGTTTGGTGACCACGAGAAAGTTCTGCAGTGTTTCGGGCTGGAACAGTTTTATAGTCGGTTACCTGAGAACGTGCGGTACTGGGTCTTGGATAGGCCAGACGTTAGTACGGTGGCTAAAGCCGCTGAGCTAGCCGAGGAGATTGTGACGCGTCGGGCTCACGGAGCTAAGGACGGTCAAAAGGGTGAATATGGCTCCAAGTTTGAGAGGCCGAAGTTCACACCCATGAGAGCAAAGGGGAACACACGTAGTGCGGATGCAAGTGAAAGCAGTCCGACCGAACCTAAGGAGACGGCGGCAGCCGAAGCCGAACGCAGAAAGCGGTTCGAGACGAGGCAAGCGCGCGTGTGTTATACGTGCCAGAAGCCGGGTCACTTTTCGGCGCAGTGTCCGGAAACAAAAACAAAAGTCGTGTTTTTGTCATTATGCAGCACTGACGAGAACATGAAGCTTCTCGCGCCTTACATGCGAGACCTCCTCGTGAACGGGAAAGAGTGCCGAGTGCTTCGTGATTCCGCAGCTACAATGGATGTAGTTCACCCCTCCTACGTAGAACCCGATATGTTCACGGGCGAGTGCGCATGGATCAAGCAAGCCGTGGAAGCTCTTAGCGCGTGTCTGCCCGTAGCAAAAGTGCTTATTGAAGGACCTTTCGGAGCGCTTGAGACGGAGGCCGCAGTGTCATCTATGCTGCCCCCCCAGCCCCCCCCCCCCCCCCCAGTACCCGTACCTATTTTCGAACAGGTCCGATCACCTCCTGCGCGAGAAGGGGCTTTTGTTTGGTGAGGCTAGCGTTCAGGCCATAACCAGATTGAAGGTTCGGGAGCTAGCTGCAAAGGCGGTAGTTGCGGCGCCGACGTCGAACAATGAGAAAGGGTCGGAGGCGCAGCAAGCATATATTCAGAGCACGTCCGAACTGAATAAAATTGAGCCTGTAGCGTTGAAGGCACCAGATACTGGAGAGGACATGCCCGACACGAGAAAGTTAGAAGAGCTATCTGCAGATTTTCTCATCGCGCCTACGTCAGATGGACTCAATAGGATGCTAAAAGTCAGCCGGTCGGCTTTGATAGCCGAGCAAGAAAAGGATGGCAGCCTGGAAAACATCCGCTACAATGTCAAGGAAGGTATCGCCAAGAAAAATGCTCGTTTTGTGGGAAGAGGTGGGGTCCTGTACCGGAAGTATCTAAACCGCATGGGAGTGGAGTTCGATCAGCTGATCGTGCCTTAGTGCTACCGCCAGGATCTGTAGCGCTTGTCGCATGGGGGTTCGTGGTCCGGACACCTAGGAGTTAGGAAAACTAAGGACCGTCTCTTGCAAGAGTACTATTGGCCAGGGTGTTTTCGGGACGCAGACCACGTTGTGAGGACATGTGACACCTGTCAGCGGGTGGGCAAACCAGGGGACAAATCGAGGGCGCCGCTCAAGTTGGTACCTATCATTACGGAGCCTTTTAGACGGCTCGTTATTGATACAGTGGGACATCTGCCGGTAACAGCCACGGGGTACAGACACATTTTGACTGTGATCTGCCCAGCGACAAAGTTCCCTGAAGCAGTGCCGCTTAAAGAACTCAGCTCAGTTGAGATAGTCAGTGCACTACTGTCCATATTTGCGCGAGTTGGTTTTCCTGCGGAAATCCAATCAGATCAGGGCACAGTGTTTACTAGCGCTTTGACGACAACTTTTCTCGAAAGGTGTGGGGTAAAGCTGTTACACAGCTCAGTGTACCACCCACAGTCGAATTCCGTTGAGAAGCTCCACTCCATCATGAAGCGCGTGTTGAGAGCATTGTGTTTTGAACAACAAACTGACTGGGAGCTGTGTCTGCCTGGGGTGATGTTTGCATTAAGGACCGCGCCGCATGCGGCTACGGGGTTTTCGCCAGCTGAGCTGGTGTACGGTCGCTCGCTGCGGTCTCCGCTTCGCATGCTTTGAGAATCGTGGGAAGGCAGGGGCGACGACCCAGTCGTGGTGGAGTACGTGCTTAGGCTCCTTGAGCGCTTAAGAAGGGCACAGGAGTTGTCAGGTGAAGCAATGGCAAAGGCCCAGCAGAGGGCCAAGGTTTATTATGATCGGACAGCCAGGGCCCATCGTTTTGAGGTGGGCGATGAGGTCATGATATTGCGCACATCGCTAAAGAACAAACTCGACGTGCAGTGGGAGGGCCCAGCACGGATTATTCAAAAACTGTCGGACGTTAACTACGTGGTGAGTCTGCCAGGAAAACGGAAAGCACAGCAAGTTTACCATTGTAATCTGCTCAAACCCTATAGACAACGGGAAGCAGTGGTGTGTATGATGGTAAACGTTCCCGAAGAGCTTCCGGTCGAGCTTCCGGGACTAGGCTCAGTTACGAACAGGGAAGACACCGATCAAGTCATTAGTGACTTAATCAGTAAAGCACCGCTGTCGCCTGAGCAGAAAACCGAACTACACCAGCTCTTACAAGAGTTTCAAGGTCAGTTTTCTCAGAGGCCTGGTAGGACTTCTGTCCTTACTCATGATATAGAACTTACCTCCCCAGAGCCAGTACGATCCAAGGCGTACCGGGTGGCGCATTTAGATTCGCTCGCCTGTGCAGCCGGTCGACTGCAGCGCCGCCCCCGCGGCACCAACGGGAACTATATATCTAGGTAACTTTTCGCCCTAGGGGAGCGTAGGTCCCTAGGTGTCGTGTAAAAAACGCACCTAGCTCCTGCAACGCCCTAGTCCCCATGCGCGCACGCGCGCGCGGCCCATAGAAATATACCATAGGGCAGATAGTGCGCGGTAGCATTGTTTGTGCCAACTCGCCGGAGTAGCAGAGTAGGCGGTTCATTGCGCGTGCACGCAAGCAGCACGACCACGAACGAAGCGATACAAGGTGGAACAGCGCGTTTTACGGCAATTGAAGTTGTGTGTGTGTGACGCGCTTGGTGTGTGCAAAGAGCAATTTAGTTGCGCGTGTGACGAATGTGTATGCGCAAATAGCACGACCACGAACTAAGGTGGAACATCGCGTTTTGGCGTGCGCAAACAGCAATCGAGTTGCGTGCGCGACGCGTTCGTTGGCGCAAACAGCACGACCACGAACGACGCGATGCAAGGTGGAACAGCGCGTTTTGCGCTATCTAGTTGTGTGTGTGTGCGTGGCGCGTTTGTGGTGTGCAAGGAGCACGACGACGATCGTCTTCTAACTGCGCCAGAGCAAACCGATTGTTGGATTCTACATATGTATTGAACGGGCGTTAAACCGGAAACACGGGATTGCGACGCGACTAGCCGCGATGTATAGCCCTGTACGTAGTACGTAAGTTTACAGCACCAACTTTTAATTCGGAGTGAATAAGGGACACGCCACGAGTGATTTGTATGTGGAGGTTAACTCATACGTGCATTAATTAGCGGCGGTATAGAAAAAATAGGGGGGGCGGAGAGCGGCGGGGATTGCTGAGACAGGTGCTCGAAAGCGTTTCCACGCATGTTTTGTCGGTGTGCGCGATGAACCAAATGCCGCTTTGATGAAATTGTGACGAAATGTTGGCATGTGCGTAGTGGCACAGTTTTAAATGTGTCGCAGATTAAATCCGAAAAGAACCGAAGCGTACCATGTGTAAAAAATGTGTGAAAACTACAGCTGCAAGCTTATGTTATGCAGCATTGACCGATGTTGAGATATTGTTCTTATGAATGTAGCATCCATCGCCTTTGTACGCATGTGCTGGCTTCGGCGCACTATCATCGAGGCATTGATCAAGGTTAATAAAACTGTCCACGCAACGAGCGCGTCGCCCCGGTTTCGGTTTCGGTTCTCGCTGCTATTCGTGATAATAAACAGTTTGTAAATTGTGCTTCTTGTTGGCGATTCTCTGTAGAAAGGACGAAAACGAAAACTGGCAATTAAAATAAGCAACGCGTAGAATATTTTAAACGAAAAACTGTTTCAACATTCTTTAATGCAACTAATTCTAAGGCTCTAAGCGCCACCTATTTCCGGTAGTCAAAATGTGCCATGGCGGCTTCCTGTCAATTGGATGTGTGCGTAGCACGGGAGCTTCAATGGTACATCTCAGCTTTTTTGGTTATCCCCAGCTGTTCCTTATATTTCCGCGTGATAACTCTTTCTTGTACCAAATACAATACCGAATAGGGATCGTATAGAAGCTCAGAGGCTGCACCTGTCATTCACATAGACAGGTAAGGTAGCTGTTCGCGACCACTTTCAACTCATCTGGGACATACATAATTTTTTTGTGTTATTTATGCATGCTTAGGCATCATTTTTCACGCCGCCTGAAGTTCTCGCTGAAAGTACGCTTTAAATACACTGTACGCCTTAAATTGACACCCATCTGTAACGTGTTTGAGCCGTTATTTATTACGATTTTAACCTCATGCGCACTACCGCCCGTTTGTTCTGTTGCGCTCGCGATATCAATGTTTTTAGATCCAGAAGGCTGCTTCCGCATGAAAAAAGAGACTCGCCGTGTTAGATTGTACACATGGAAAGCATACAAAGCATGGAAAGCTTTGAAGCATACACTTGATCCTACGAAGATAATGAGACAACGTGTAAACACATGAATGACAGATTCAATATTTCTTGACACTCGTAAATCTTCAAACCTGCCAGTGGTTCGTTAGTGCGTGAAAAAGTGGAATTTTGTGATGTTTAAAAGCATACATTGGTTCATCCAAACTGGCTTTGCCTAGGCCGTCGCATTGTATGAATGAATTATCAAATGCATGGGCATTGGAGCAATGAGGTGATGCAGCTGAAGAATGCACCTTTGTTCTCTTTTCACTTTGCCTCATGGTATTCTGTCTCAAGTTTAGCCATTGTCAAAGCAGCAATTTCTACTGGCACAGCAACGCTCATCTGAATGGCATCTGTCAATGTCGTAAGTTGTCATTGATCCTTTCAGCACATATGTTACATGGTCTTTGACATCTTCAGTACGACCTAAATGTGTTTCACAGCTGTCATTGCCTCAGTGCATATAGAAGCAACGAAGTTATCCCAAGTACTTTTGCAGAATAACTGAAATGTGGGCAAGTTCATTCGGATTCATGATTATGGCAGATTTGAACCCAACACTGTGTAACACTACTACACAGACTGGCGTTTCGGGTAGTCGAGAGAAGATTCTTATTAAAACCTCGTTGAGATTTGACAAACTGTTAGCTAGGTGGGATAAACTAATTGTGATTCAGAATGGTAGCCTCAACATTGAGCACAAGGCAAGAGGTGAGTTTTTTATTGTGATCATTTTCTACAAGCATGCACATTAGCGTTACAGTAGTACGAGCATCTTTGTAGCACATCCTTCCCTGTATAAAAAGGGTCATGTTGCTTACTGCTTAGCTGGTGTTATGCATTGCCCACTTCAATGGTGTTGATGCCCAGGATCTCTACAAAATGGAACCTCTTTGGTGCAGTCATGTGGCTGCTTGTGTTCTTCTCCCCTAGCCAGAGGCATGAAGGGGGGTTCACGGCCACTGACCAAGTCTGATGTATAACCTGACGTTTCGGAACTACACACGGGTTCCTCGTTCACTGAGTTGGACAGGAAATCGTCGTCACTTATGTAGCCAGCATGTGACGTAATGAACATGCGTAAATGTCAGGCATAGTCTCTAGTGTCCGGTTCATCGTAGCTGGCGTCAATTGAACGATTAGCGATTCTAGCAGCCGCCAGGGTGACAGGTTCTTTTCTTTGGCAACAACAGTGGCATTGTTCCAGTCAATCTTGTGACTAGGTTCCTGCGCATGCTCGGCGAATAATGGTCGTGTGACTATTATTTCTTAGATCACGTTTTTTTTTCGTTTCCATGCCTGACCAGCCGAACGTTCATCGAATCCTTGATTATGCAGCCAGAGGCAGTGGCACTCGTTGTGTCCTGTTTGAGATGAATGGTCTTTTTGTCCGTGTCTATCCACTATCACCTGGGCTTATCTCCTGGCTGCTGAAGTGTGCCTGCATTTTCCAGGTCAACTACTCGGACATTAATGTTTGGATACAAATTGGGTTGATCTTGTATGCCATGCCCAACATCAGAGTAGGTTTTCTGTTTCTGCCAGCACTTTTGCTCATGCACTTTCATTTTCCTCCGGTCCGGGAGTTGTGGAAAGAAGCTGTCTGCAGTAGCTGGAAGTGTAGTCCTAAGCCTTTGGCTCGTAAGCATTTTCACTAGCGAGGAGCTATTTTTCAGAAGGCTCAGTCTATAATCGTGTGTCTTGTAGGCATCACCTGACGTCTCAAGGGAGTTCTTGGATAAGTTTACGGTGGCTTCTGTGAGATCATTGCGCTGTTGGTAGCGTGGACTGCACGCCATTTGTTGGAATTCTTATGAATTCTGCAAACAGCGAGCTGCACCCTTTTGCAAGCTACAGTTTGTTGCGGTTCACAACCACTACACTATTGCACGCCTTGTGAAAACAAAAAGGCATTGAGTCGCAACCACTAGCCAGTACTAGCTCAGGATACCCTTACTAGTATTTTGTGACGATGAGCCACCACACCCCTCCAATAGAAGATATGTCCATAGTGAACTTCTGTAACAGCTTTTCTCAGAATCCCAATTCCAGGAGTGTCACCCTTCTCTTAACCCTGTGGTGCTAGCATGCACGACATGACTTGAAGACATTTGCTGTTTGTATGTATTTATGATGCAGTACTTTGTCGTCTTGCTAGGCATTTATTGATTCCAAAGTGGCCTTCAAGTGAGACGTGTTGGGTGGGTAAGCTCCTGTAGCTTCTTGGGCGCGATGGTTTTATTGCCAAAATATCAACATGTCTTGGACTACACTGTCCTTGTAAAGCCAGAATTCTTTCAGAGTTTGCAACACCTGGTCCAGCTCTTTCGAGTGAAAATGCAAAGTTGGCAGCAGCATTAATCTAGCACTTGTTCTTTCTTCAGTTCTTGTAAAGAAGGTGGGAAGAGGCAGCATGCATAGCCTTCAATCTTGGTAGGCCCTTGTGGTGCCTGTTATTCTCCTTCACATGAGAACTTCACAGTGTATCAGCTGCGGGAAAGTCTTTGCCTAAGATGTACATTATGCCTCATAATGCATCAATCATGTGCACACTTTATAAATTGGGAAACAGATTGTTGCCCCATTTATAGACTTTATCTCGAGCTCGCAAGAAAGAAAGCACTTCTTTCTATATCTGGGCATAGCCAGGCATTCTGTCTCTGCAAAATATCTTGAGGCGTATCTAGTAACATGTTGCCCATCATCTTGCTTTTGGCTGAGCACTGCAACTAGACCACAGCACAAAGCATCAGCTGTGATTAGCAGCTGGTCTCTCATTTTGAGGAGCACCAGCCAAGCACTGGATCTGAAGAAACTATTTCTTTCCATTTTGAGAATTCTGGAACCTGTGTGGGTTCCAGACAAACCATGCTTTGAAAACAGCATGCTGGACAATGGGTGTAGTGTTTGTCATGTTAGGAGCGAATAAACCTAGATAGGTGGTCATGCCCATTAGCCGCAGTAGTTCTGGAGGATGGTCTTGGCATGTCTGTGACAGCTTTGAGCTTGTTTCGTTCATGTGCCCCAAGTAGGATATTATTGTGATGCCAAACCTACATTTCTCTTTGTGGATGGCAGCTTTTGCACAGTGGGTGCCCTCAAATGTACTGCAGAGTTCGTTGTGTTGCTGTTTAGTTGAGCACCAACTGATAACCTAAACCATATGACAAGCAACACATATAAGTTCTGGATGAATATCATTCATATACCATTGTGTTTGATCTGGGGCACACCAGATACCAAATCACATGAGCAGTTAAAGCGAAACCAACGGAACGGTGCTGTAAAGGTGGTCAAGAACTTTCTGTAATTTCTCAGGCATTTTCCAAAACCCTGAATTTGGGCATCAATTTTTCATACACCAAGCTGTGACTCGTAGTATCTGAAGGGTATGCTCTACTGCAGGAATTGGATATGATGCTCATAGGGCTTGCTTGTTCTGTTTTTGTGTAATCCATAAATGTGTGGAGTGCTCCTGATGGCTTCGTCACCACTACCATAAGCGTGCACCAAGGAGTTGGCTCTGTCATAGCTGTCGTAAAACCAGTCTTAAACCTGGACAAGTTTGGCTTTCGTCTTCTATAAAGGTAGCCATACAAAACAGTGAAATATTAGTGCACAGGACAAAGGCTCCAGTTTCGACATTGTCATGGAAGCTGCGCAATGCATTTGAGGATGCGGCTTTGAATCTTACCACCACTAACATTCTCAATCTGTCTAAGCACTCGACTTCAGCTTCACTATCACCTCTGTGACCTATTTAGCAAATTTATTTGGAAATAGCAGCATTCTGCTTGATGCACGAGATGGAACTTTATGTTGTGCTAGTCGCCTTACACACTGACCACAGTAACTTGGAGGTCACCACCTTCTCGAAATGTCACGAACCACATTGTTTTCAGGGTGAGACAAGAAATCGTGTCTAATTATCATCTGTGACAAAAAGAAATAACTGATGCCTGTGGCAAGGTGCCATTCAAGTGGTTGAGTTCCTCCAGGAGGTAGGGGGTGATACGAGTGAGAACCCTCAAAAGCCAACTATGGCCTTAGCCAAGCAGCCCCAGGTGACATAGTAAAGCTTTTTGCGCACAATGTCATTAGGCACCACCCTATATAATTTATTTGCTTCCACAACATTGCATGGCTCACGAGTGTCCAGTGGTAAATTTCTGAAGCCACATGAACCTCGATGTAGCATCCCTAATTCCAAATACTTCAATCTGCATGCCACTATGTATGGTGGGAGTTACTGGGAAGGAGACTAACGAACAGCTACACATAGATAAAAACTCCCTAAAGGCTGTTATTGTGGAAGCACTGCGCAACATCAACACACGCTATATGATACAAGAATGTTGCTGCTATCAAAGATGAATTCAGTCAGTAATTGAGGATGAAGATGGTTTTACTCAATAGCCTTATAAAAAATGGTAAAAGAAAGCTAATAAATTTGGAACTCATGTTTCGAATCTTGCCTGAAAAAAAAAATCATTAGTATGTCTTCAAATATCTCACGCAGCCGGTGATCCTGTTCTACTTTCTCATGACCTTCAGGTATGCTAGAGAAGTCTTTGTCATCATTGGGCTAAAAAATGTAAAATGTAGTTGAGCAAAAGGAGTAGACCTAGGTGGCTGACAGGATGGCTCTTCTTTAAGTGCTTAGCGTAGAAGAAAAAAAGCATGCAAACATCTTCAACACTGTAATGGGCACTAACTGTTAGGGATGAAACATGAAAAACCCTAAGAAAAACATTTAGGTTTGGTAATTATGTAGAAAATACACAGACTAAAGACAGTGAAGGACAACGAAAAATGTTTGTGTAAGCTTCTTCACCAATGCGTTTGTTGCCTGTAGACAACACCAGGCAGAACTCGGAAAGCGACCTTCACCCCAAGTCGACGTCAATTCTGCGTGCAATTTGTGCATATTGACACAAAGGTGTGGGGCTCCTGCACTGCAGAACAGCCCGCGCAAAGGTCGGCGCCACGAAAGACGATGAAGTGCGTAAGCTGCACGCTCTTGTTCTGCCCCGCCATTAAAGAGAAGCATACATTTTGCAAGACTCCGTCTCCAATCTACGTTACATTTTTCTGGTGGAGGTGTGGGGTACGCGCTACCACTCGCAGATCGAACACCGTCTACAAGCCCAGTACGAAGTCCGGTCGAGCTGACTCCTGTGCAGGTACGGAAAGCTGCCGACTTCAAGGACTGCCGCCCGAGCACGAGCCTCTACGCAATCAAGTCAGAAGGATGAATACATTGGTTCCACCTTCTTTCTCGACCGCCCCGACCGAGGTCGTCCTGAACCAGCCGCGAATCCCCACGTCCTTTCATGGGGAAACCTTTGAGGATGTAGAGGACTGGCTCGATCACTTGGAGCGTGTCGCAGAATTCAACGGCTGGACTACAGAGCGCAAGCTACGCAACGCCTACTTTGCCCTCAAGGCACGGACCTGGTTTGAGAACCGTGAGGCAGGGCCCTATCGACATGGGACGAATTCGGACGGTAGCTAATCGGCACATACGCCAGCCTCGATCACAAGGAGCGAGCTGAATCTGCAATTCAGGCGAGAGTACAGAGGCCGAACGAAAGCGTCGCAATGTTTCTCAAAGATATGTGCCGACTTTTCCGACGCGCGGATCCGTCCATGCCGGAAGAAAAGAAGCTAAGGAATTTGATGCGCAGTGTCGAGCAAGAGTTATTCGGTGCCCTAATACGCAACCCACCAAATATTGTTGCAGAGTTTCTCGCAGAAGCCGTATCGATGGAAAAGGCACTGCAGCAGCGAACAAGGCAGAACCGCGACGTGTCAACCCTATCGCGTGACTCTCTCCCTATATCCCTGGACAATATCAATGCCCTGTGGGAGCTCATTAGGCTTATCGTTCGGGAAGAGCTTCAAAAGCTTCAGGTGGCTCCAGCATCGGTACAGCGACCTGCTCTGGCTGAGGTCGTCCGGGAGGAAATCCGGCAGGCAGTCCAAGTCCCAGACCGAAGCGAGACACCACAGCACAAGGTACGGCAGCCACAACCTCGCATGTCGTATACGGAAGCTACACGAAGTTCGTTGCCCCTGATTTTTCGCGATGTGAGCGACGTCCTGGACCTTGGTGTGCGCGCCGTTGAACAAGCCACTCGCCTCGTTGCACGCCATTCATGGCTGAAACACACCTACCTCGCAAGAGCGACGTATGGCGCTCCGCAGACCGGAGGCCCTTGTGTTTTCATTGCGGTGAAGCCGATCACCTCTACAGGGCGTGTCCCTACCAACGAGCTGGGCTCCGTGAATTTTCACTGAATGCGCCGTGCCCGCGCAGTGGTGAATGCGCCCCGGAGATTGCAGCATACCTCGCGGATGCCTGGACCTCGTTTGCCCCACGATTCCGTGAACCCCGGTCACCGTCACCAGCCCGAAACAGGTCTTCCAGCCCCTATTCAAGCCGAGAGCAACGAGACGTCGCTCACTCAGCCCAGCCTCCCGGGAAAACTGAGTCCAGCGACCTGCAGAGGTGAGGTCGCTGATGTTGCGAACGCTGAGGATCCTCCACTGCAACGACCGCTATATGACGTAATTTAGACGCAGAGAAAGCAGTGTAGTTCCGTGTCAGTATCCTGCGACGTACCAGTTACCACAGATGACCACGAGGTCATGGCGCTAATCGACACGGGTGCGGACGCGTCTGTTATGAGCCGGAATCTCGCGCGTATACTGAACAAAGTTTCAACGCAATGGACCATACTGCAGGAGGGCATCTCGTAACTCCAATGGGCCGGTGCACGGCACAAGTCAACATTCGGGGCTTCACGTACATCGGCGACTTCGTCAATCTTCCTGAATGTTCAAAGGACCTTATACTCGGCATGGATTTCCTTCAGGCGAACGGTGCCATTATCGACCTGCAAGAGTCTAGTCAGGTTCACTACTATGCAAGCCATAGTGAACAGTAATGACAACGACCGTGACATCGCGCTTCGCGTAACTAACGATCACATCATGTTGCCACCCAAGAGCAGCGTGCTTACCCTTGTCCAATGCGACATGCAGGACGCCGCCGAAGGAATCGCTGAGGCAAACATGCCCCTGCTTCTTGAGCACCACATTTGTATAGCCAGAGGGCTTCTTCAGGTGCAAAACAAATGTTCAGTTGTTTTGCTAACAAACTTTAGCAACAGGTATCGGCATGTACCGTGAGGAACGACATGGCTGAACTGAGCTCATTTCTTCACGAAATCATTAACGTTACTGACATTGCCACATTGGAAACCGCATCGTCTCAGCAATCTGGGTTCCCCAGTCTAAAAGAATGGATTCACGTTAACGCCACTCTGCCAGACCATCAGAAAGACAGTCTACTGAGCCTCGCGAATGAACTTGTGGACTGTTTTTCAACGTCTCCAAAGCGCAGCACAAGTCCATCACAAAGCGCCGCATTATTACGGACGAGTCTGCACGTCCTGTCCGTCAGCATCCTTACAGAGGGTCTCCAGTGGAAAGGGAAGCGATCAAGCATCAGGTGAAAGAGGTGCTCCAAGACGACGTGATCCAGCCATCCAACAGCCCGTGGGCCTTCCCTGTAGTGTTAGAAAGAAAGACAACACACAATGCTTCTGTGGAGATTACAGAAAGTTGAACCGTGTCACCAAGCGTGATGTTTATTCATGCAACGCATCGACGACGCATTGGATCGTCTACAACATGCCAAGTTTTTTTCTTCGTTGGATCTTAAATCAGGATATTGGCAAATCGAAGTTGATGAACAGGGTCGTGAAAAAACAGCATTTGTGACACCTGATGGGCTTGATGAGTTCAAAGTTCTCCCCTTGGGTCTCTGTTCCGCACCTGCCACCTTTCAGCGGACGATGGATACCGTGCTTGCTGAACTCAAATGGCAAACCTGCCTCGTATACTTGGACGATGTCATTGTGTTCTCGAGCACGTTTGACGAACATTTCGCATGACTCGAGGGTGCCCTCACTGCGATCCATACTGCCGGCCTCACCATCAAGCCTGAAAAATGCTACTACGGGTTCCAAGAGCTCAAATCTTTTGGCCATGTCGTTGGTCCTCAAGACATCCGACCAGACCCTGACAAGTTAGCTGCCGTCGCTGAGTTTTCACCACCCACAGACAAGAAGGCTGTCCAACGCTTCCTTAGTTTGTGCGCATATTATGGGCGCTTCGTCAAGGGCTTCTCGATAATTGCTGAGCCTCTGACAGGGCTTACATGCGATGATGCGCCTTTCATTTGGGCGGACGAGGAGCAGCAGTCGTTCAATGAATTGCGCAAGCGTTTGCAAGAGGCCCCGATACTCGCTCATTTCAACGAAGACGCTGACACTGAAATCCATACTGATGCCAGCAATGCGAGTCTCGGCGCTTGTGCAGTGGCAAGCTGGTGCGCAACGCCCCGTTGCTTATGCAAGCCGCAGTCTCACCAAGGCTGAGAAAAACTACTCAACCACTGAAAAAGAATGCTTAGCGGTTGTGTGGGCAATTGGTAAATTCCTACCCTACTTATACGGTAGACCCTGTAACGCTGTCAGCGATCAGCCACGCCCTGTGCTGGCTTGCCAACCTCAAGGATCCTTAAGGCAAACTAGCCCATTGGAACCTTCGCTTACAAGAAGAGTATGATATTACAGTTGTCTACCGATCTGGCAGGAAGCACAGTGACGCTGACTGTTTGTAACGTACACCACTCCCTACGATCTCATTGGAGCCTGACCATGACTTGCCATTTGTCGCCGCATTAGTTATCGACGCCATAAAGATGGCTGAGCACCAGCGCACTGACGCTGAGCTGCTCCCGCGGATCGGACACCTCCAAGGAGTTGAAAGTGTTTTACCATGCTTGCTCATGCGCGGCTTATCATCATACTACTTGCACAACAACGTACTTTACAGGAAAAATGGCGGAAGCGGCCCCTTGTCGTGCCATCGGCGCTACGCCAGGACATTTTGCGAGCCTTCCATCATGAGCGATGCGCGGGACACCTGGGATTCGCCAAGACTTTAGGCAAGGATACGACAGAAGTATTACTGGCCCCGGCTTTATTCTTCTGTGCAACGGTACATGAAGACCTGCCATGAGTGTCTGCGCCGCAAGAAAGCACCAGTTATACCTACTGCCTGTCTCCATCCTGTGGACGTTCCTCAAGCACCGTTCCAACAAATAGGAATGGATCTACTTTGGCCATTCCCAGTGACCTCTTCGCGCAACAGACGGATAGACGTCGCTACTGACTACTTAACCTGGTACGCCGAAACCGAAGCTATTTCGCAAGTAAATTTATATGAAGTGGCCAAGTTCTTTGTACGCCACATCGTCCTACGACATGGTGCACTGTCTGTTCTCATCACTGACCACGTTACAGCATTTACAGCGGAACTTATGCAGGATGCTCTTCAGCTGATGCATAGCTCTCACCTCAAGAACACTGCATATCACCCTCAAACCAATGGATTAATGGAACATCTGAACAGAGCACTGGCTGATATGCTCTCCACATATGTCGACCTAGAGCACAAGACGTGGGACGCGATCTTACCCTATGTGACTTTCGGGTATAACGCTGCTGTACACGAGACTACACAGTTTACGCTGTCTGAACTTGTATATGGGCGCCACGTCAGGTCAGCACTTGACGCCATGCTACCTATGGCTGATAATAGCCCGACCAGCGAACATGTAGAAGAGTTCTTATAAAGAGCCGAAGAGGCACGCCAGCTTGCTCGGCGTCGTATCCAGAGCCAACAGCATACCGCCACTCTTCGATACAACCAGGGTCGACGCGACATCCATTACAATACCGGCGGCTGCGTGTGGGTCTGGACGCCCGTCCGCCACCGTGGACTCTCAGAAAAGTTGATCCGCCGGTATTTTGGTCCCTAAAAGGTTACACGCCGCCTCAGTGACGTGACCTACGAAGTGGTCCCCTGCAGTTCTGACCCCAGTTCACTCCGTCGTCGTCCTCCCGCTAAGTTGTTCGTGTAGTGCGCATGAAACCATACTATGCGCATACCTGAATGCTGAGATGCACCTGAGGAGCTCCATTTCTTATGTAGCCGAAAGAACTTTTTGACGCAACCGAGACGGTCGCTCTTCTCATGGGAGGCAACTGACACAAAGTTGTGGGTCTCCCGCACCGCAGGACGGCGCGCGCGCAAAGGTCGGTGCCACTAAAGACGATGAAGTGCGTAAGCTGCACGCTCTTGTTCTGGCCCGCCATTGAAGAGAAGCATATATTTTGCAAAACTGTCTCCAATCTACGTTACAATGTAGTCGTTGTCGGGTGTACAATTAAGCTTTATATTGCATGTTTTACACATTACTCATCTGATGCCTTAGCAGCGAAGGTTTTTCCTCTGCCTTTATTGTAAAAAAAAATGTTTGGGAAGTGCCCACATGCATCTGCTTTTTTTTGTGCATGGCACATGTGCTGTTGGCCTAGAACTGATTCACAATAGTATTAACAGCCATAGCGTTCAGGGCCCTGTGTCGCTGAAAATCCAGCAGTGGTGTTGGCGACCTATTCCATATGAGAAAATTAATCCCGAACCATGCATCCCGATTCATTCAGGCCCTCCACGTGGCATATAGGCGTTGCTGAACTAATTAAAATTCTCTAAGTAGGATGTGTCAAAAATTCATAAAGTGTGACTTGCACACAACTTTGAGACATGATAGCGTTGGATTGTAATTTGAATATGCGAGAAAACATAATTCTGTGGCGCGGAAACCCCTTTTCCAGCTGCCATTTCAGGTGTGTCTTAGGAGTGGCACGCCCCAGAAAGCTCGTCTTTGTGCATAGCGTTTGCCACCAGCATTTCCAGGGAAACATTACAGAAGCATAAGCTTCAGCTGCCCAGAAGCGTGAGAAGCAGCCAAGGCTCTTTTAATGCTATCGTGTTCCACTCTTAAAGGCGCAGCTTAAGTGTCCTCCAACCTTTTTTTTTTTCGCTGTTTGGGGACTGCCTTCTTGAAGGTGTTGCTTCGTTTCATTTCTACTGTAGGGCGAATGCAATATCTGCTTTGTACAACAGCAAAGCCACGTTTTGATTGCACTTGATGCTGGCCGCACTAGCGCGGCATCTCTCCTGAACACTATCCAACAGTTCACTATGATATTATCACTGAAATAGAATACACAGGACACCTTCGTGTACCACTTCATCTACCTCGAAGTAATATGCCATAGCTCTATGATCATATCCTTAACATCCACTACTTTCTTGGATTCATTTCAGATAGCTGGAATGTACAGACTAAAAAAGCTCGGAAGCGCTTGCACTCTTTGGAGAATTTTGTATGAGCATTTTCAGGCTGTTCTGGTGACACTAAAAATACTGGCTTTCCTGTAATCGAGAGTAGATGCAAGCATGAAATGGCTTCCGACAAAGCAGATTGATTGTAGATGATACTAGCCGCAATCTTAAAATGGGTGTAGCGCACATTCGCAACAGCACACCCCACCCCACTGCATCACGCAACTGTACACTGGTCCATATGGAAGCAAGTTTCCTGTCAAAGACAGAACCCCATTGCAAGTCTCGTCTCGGTCCACCATATGTGCCGTGGACCTCGCGGACTGCTGACATTGAAAAGAGCACAAGCAACTGTGTCTCAGTGCCAAAAAATGACAATCAAGTTTACAGTGCCTTGTATCTGCCTCTGAACGTTGCTATTAGAAGTGACAAATAAAACTTCAGCGTACTAGAAGTTACAGCTTGAGTGATATTGTGAGCAAATATTTAGAACTCAGAAGCAATATTTCTTGTAACATGTTTGGGATGTAACTAGCATATGTATTGAAGTCTTGACTGTTTGCCCGGATGAGCTGGTTTGAGTGCCGGGATAATGGCTCTGGCTTTTGGTTCATTGAAGGTGGCTGACAACAGGAGCTAAAAGCATTTCATGCTAAAAATGTCTGCAGCAGCGGCACTGTTCGGTTAGTCAAGGACCTCATTTCGTGGCCCTCATTCTGACACCTTCGAACACTGTTTCGGCCTTTGCAATGCTTCCTAGAATTTATCCTTCAAATTCTTATGTGAAAGAACCATGCATCAATTTTGGCGTATTTCTCAAACTGTACGAGCAGAATTGCTGCCGATTTCATAAATACAACCTGTAAATCAATACAGCAGAATTGTTAGTTGAAATATGTAATCCAAATCAAGGAGCCATTCTCAAGACGATGTTCTCGCTGGCACTGATGCGTGTCATTCCCGACGTTGGTGAAATCTTTATTCTACATTATAAAGCATGAAACATTCACACGTGCTCTTCTTTCCTTCTTTTTTGAGCTTTGCTGTTTCAAGGAGCTTTGCCCTTTGAGTGGCAGCAGCCTGATTGACATAACTTCTGACTCACGTATTTAACATTTTTGCACAGATTGGTCAAGGAGTAGCCAGATTTTGAGAAGTACATCTTTAGCAGAGTCTATAGGTGCTGGCTTTTGGTGTGGAGAGACAAGCAGCTTCATGGCTTCCCTCCTGTCTCTTGTCATTGTGTCAGCAAACTAAAATGAAAACTCTCGAAACAGTATATTTGTTAATGAGGAATCTTTGCAAGGCACATTATGAAGCACATGCCGATGAATTGCTTCAACCTTTTACATTAAACAAATTATGCCATGTGCTGTCGAGAGGCAAATAAAGCTGTTCGCTTTAAAAATGAACAATAACCTCCACAGTTTTTGAAGTGATTGAGATATTGTTACCCAGCACCTTCAACAAAGATGTTATGGGAAACAGTGCAAGGAACTACCATACTTACACTAATTGCAGGTATTTGCCGGAGTTGTATGGGAGACAAGATAGCCAACCAATTTTCCTTTAATGCATGTGAGCTTTGTCATCTTCATGGTGTAATTTAATCTTTTCAGGTAGCGGATAAAGAATGTGTGGCAACATGAAATGGCCTTTGACGACACAGGCGAGTAGTGGATGCCACACTTCAGTTCTAATTAAAGTTACATCAGCACAGAGCATGTATGCTACGACCAAGTTGGGTCCATACTTTGGATTACCATGTACAGTGTCGCTCTCTTCTGCATTCCAGAAGATGGAAGCCAGTGTTTCTTTGCTGTTGCCATTTCAATTTAGTATATTTTCATGTTTTCATGCTCTGCAAAATACAGCCAGAGGTTGCACGGTCTTGAAATGAAGACAACTTTTTGTGTTTTCAAGATAGAATTTTAGCTATAATAAACGGAATTTCCAAAAAACAAATTTTATGTTTGGCCTGCCTTCTTTTCGGTGATCAGACATGGGAGCAATTGAGGCATCATGGCTCATACGTGCTGCCTTTATGCTAGGGAGGTGTGTGCACAATGCTCCTTGCATGTTGAAAAAAAAATGGAGACCATCCGTAATTGGTCTTGGTTTGCTTTCTTAGCCACAAGTGTTATCTGAAAATATAGCTGCTTTTTGTTACTCTTTCTGGCGGTGCGTTTTAGATACATAAAAATTATGATGGACGTGCATGTTGAGTGTGATTGCAGGAACGAGAAACTTTATTGGAAGATCCTTTGCAAGAGATGCAAGTGCTTGCCCATTTCATGAAAAAAAAGGCTTTGTTTTCATTGTATACAGTAATCTAAGGGTCAGGCGGACTTGATCACAAAAGCAAAGAGAGAAATTGGTTGACAGAGAAATCCAAAGCCTGCTGACCACATCGTAACTGTCTAGCGCATAGACGACACATGCACGTTGGCCAACAGCATGGGAAAGGAGAAGGGATGGAAAGATGAAAGAGATTGCCATGAAGCACATGTGGTGAAAAGGAGAATGAAGCAAAAATTGGTAGCATTCAGAAAAAGCTAGATATTCTTGATGAGAAAACTGAAACATTGGACAAATAATTAATAGCAACCTTTATCAAGTCTTACCCTTTATCAAGTCTTACCGCCGTATTCAGCAATACATATTGAAGCTCATGCTTGACTTGATATAAATGACGCATGGTGTGAACGCGCCCAAGATGCTCATTGCGTTTCTTTTGGTGCGTTCACGACAGGCGTCATTTAAATCGAGTCAAGCATGGGCTTCAAGTTAAGATGCATTTATGAATACGGGGGTTCGTGTTACGGCATGGTGAGGCTCTCTGGAATGAAGCCTTCATGAACTAGAGAATAGATGGGCCCGTGAGAACCTACTTTTACGTCTTATCGCAGATATCTGAATCACAGGAGCAGTCTGAAGCATGTGGTAGGTTTGTGAAGACTTTCCGAGAAACCTGCATGGGTTTTCTCTGTAATAGTTTGCTGCAGTCGGGTGTATGACTCATTTTGCATTTCCTGATCACCTTGCATATTTCCGCACAATGCTTTCGTCATTACTGTTCAGATTCATTACTGTTCAGTGGTTCAGTGGCCAGTATTGCCTTTTCAGTGGCACTGAAAAGGCAATACAGGCATGAATGTCAAAAGAGGCACTTGTAGGCAGGATAAATGCAAGATTACCATGTTTACATGTCCATAGTTAGTGCTTACAAAGAAGGCAGAAGAAGGATGCCAGGAAAAAATAAGCATTTCGTCTGAGGTTCCTCTCATTATGAAGCTGTTTACAATGATGAGAGCTAAATACAAAAAGTGTGGTCCTAATGAATGGACACGTTCTCCCAGTTGCAATTCATAGTTTAAGATATTGAGGAACTTCAATCGCACCTCAAAAAGAAGTCCATGATCAATAAACAGTGCAGGAAGCCAGTATAACAGTTTTCATTGACAGTGAGTTGGCCCTAGGATATGATCCAGTTTGCATCTTCAATAAAATGGCTATTTATTGGCTACTATTGATCTGTACAATAAGCGCAGCACGCATACAGAACAGCACGAAGTCCCATTTATGCCTTGGGCCTCACTTATACGATGTTAAAATTGTGGAAGTACAACAGATTCATAAAACCAGCTCTCTTTATCACCTTATCTTAGGGAGGGACTTGTCAATGTTACAGTGCAGAGCACGAACATTTCCTTAGGAGAAGCCTTCCAGTTATTTATGAATTATATGGTAGAGGTTCATTACCTCTTGAAAACTGTTCTGCATAACACTCGTGCTTCTTCACACATCTATCATGATTCGTCAAATACGGGATAAGTTGGGTGCTGCAGATAACTGGTTCCTGCAGATCCTAAAGCTACAGCATCAATAGGTAGCTAAATTTTCATTCTTGGTGTTTGGTCCGGTTCTCTGAAACATACACATAGAACTGAAACTGTTCAATCTGAGTACCAATATTAAATGTGTTATTTTGGGACTTCAATGATTTGCTGAACTTGATGGAAAGTGAAGGACTGTATAGAAAAAATGGCTGTAAGGTCAACTATCATCTTCTGCGCATAACCTTTCAGATACTGCACTAAATATAATCTAAAACACATGAAAAGTTTTTGTAGAACAAAGTACAGCCACACTGGATCACACTAGCATCATTATCATATGTCACTGGTGTGGCACTTCAACACAATGTGGGAACTACCATGGCTCGTACAATGCTCCGAAGGATACGTTGCAATAGCGCAACTATGCTCAATGGCATTTGAACTGTTTCTTGCAATTTACAACTTCTAGCCATGCACTTATTCATTTATGACTTGGATGGTCGTGAACCCTAAGTGCTTTTCTACCTAGCAATACTGCAAGCTTGTCTGCTGACACTTGCTGCACAAAAGAGCAACAGTAGCTTGTCCTCCAGCAGAACTTGAGGGCGGATTACAAGTTCTTGCCAGACTATAGATGAGAAATATGAACATACTCCCAAGCTTCAATATCTTAGCCGGTGTAAAGCTGCCATACAGGTACTGCACTCCCTTAATTGCACTGCTTACAGCTGTCAAACTATACCTCTGGTGCTATGCACATTCTGGGGATGGCAAGAAGTTCCACTAGACAAGGTATGAACCACACAGGCATTTAAAACATTGAGTTAAGGGTGTTTAAGACTGACTAAACACAATTTGCCCCTTGGCTTGGATCTCGATTCCTTTCCCCTCTAGTGTCATTGACTGAAGAGCCACAACAGGAGTAGAGTAGCAATGCTTTGTTGTCTTGCCTGTTTACTAATAGCAAGAAACTACGCTCTAGCACTGTAGCATAATCAAAGAACAAAAGGTCAAGTTTATTGAGCAAGCTTGATCAACCAGCTCTCCAGTAGTCTGGGCCCCACGTCAGAGGGTATCGTCGTATGGTGTCATGATTACAATAGTGCATGAAGACTACTAGAGGCTGAAGTTTCAGTAGAAGGTAGGGGATAAACCCTAATTAAGAGTAAGCCTTTGCTTTTGACAATGATCGGCCAAATTTAATCACGATTTCCCACTTCTCCGCCGGTGCAGAAATGCCATCGTCTTTTTAAGATTGACCACATTACAAAAACGTACGTACGTACGTACAGTCCTATACACTGCGGCTGGTCGCGTCGTAATCCCGTGTTTCTCTAGTTTTAACGCCCGCGCAATACGTATGTAGTACTCAACAATCGGTTGACTCTGGCGCAGTTTTAGAAGACGATCGTTGTCGTGCTGTTTGCGCATCACAAACGCGTCACACACACACACACACACACACACACACACACACACACACACACACACACAACTCGATTGTGCAACGCGCGCTGTTCCATCTTGCATCGCTTCGTTCGTGGTCGTGCTGTTTGCGCGAACAAACGCGTCACACACGCAACTCAATTGCTCTGCGCACCCCAAACGCCAAAACGCGATGTTCCACCTTCGTTCGTGGTCGTGCTATTTTGCGCATACACATTCGTCACACACGCAACTTAATTGCTCGTTGCACACACCAAGCGCGTCACACACACACAGCTTCGATTGCCGTAAAACCCGCTGTTCCACCTTGTATCGCTTCGTTCGCATAAACCCTGCGTTAGCGCATATTTCTATGGGCCCCGCGCGCGCGCGCATGGGGACTAGAGCATTTCAGGAGCTAGGCGCGTTTTTCACACGACGACTAGGGACCTAGACTGCCCTAGGGCGAAAAGTTACCTAGATAAATAGTTCCCGTCGGTGCCGCGGGGGCGGCGCTGCAGTCGACCGGCTGCACAGGCGAGCGAATGTAAATGCGCTACCGGGTGTCACCCCGCCAGCACGATATTATGGAGGCTGAGGTAAAGAAAATGCTACAGCTCGGTGTTATTGAGGCGGGTGAGAGTGATTATACCTCCCCTTTGATTTTAGTTGAGGTACCGGGCAAGGAACCTCGTCCTTGCGTCGACTACCGCAGGCTTAATTCCATCACTAAGGATCAAATTTATCCGACCCCTAACATCGAGGAGCGCCTTGAAAAAGTTAGTAGCGCTCAGTTGATTTCCACCCTAGATCTTGTCAGGGGTTATTGGCAGGTTCCACTTACAGAAGAGGCTAGTAGGTATGCGGCGTTCGTTTCACCAATGGGAACATTCCGTCCTAAAGTGTTGAGTTTTGGTTTGAAGAACGCGCCATACTGTTCTTCAAGCCTCATGGATAAGGTGTTGCGGGGACAGCAAGAATTCGCTTTACCGTATTTAGACGACATAGCGATATTCTCCGCATTCTGGTCTGAGCATATGGCACACTTGCGGGCAGTGCTAACCCGCCTGCGCGAAGCAGGCTTGACAGTCAAGGCTCCCAAGTGCCAGTTAGCACAGTCCGAGGTTGTCTACCTCGGTCACGTGATTGGTCGGGGTCGTCGCCGCGCCTCTGAAATAAAGGTGGCCGCTGTGCCAGACTTCCCGCAACCGCGCACGAAGACCGATATTCGGTCGTTCTTAGGTGTCGCCGGCTACTATCAGAGGTACATCCCCAGGTACTCTGATATCGCGGCTCCCCTGACGGATGCTCTAAGAAAAACCGAGCCCCAAACAGTCGTCTGGGACGAGACAAAGGAAAGAGCTTTTAGCGCCCTAAAGAGCGCCCTAACAAAGCCAGCCTGTGCTACGATCGCCAGACTACACAAAAGGGTTCGTTGTTCAGTGCGATGCTAGTGAGCGAGGCATGGGCGTTGTACTGTGCCAACGGGGAAATGAAGAAGTGGCACACCCCGTCCTGTATGCTAGTCGTAAGCTGACCAGTCGTGAGCAGGCGTACAGCGCCACCGAGAAAGAGTGTGCGTGTCTCGTGTGGGCCGTTCAGAAATTGGCATGCTACCTAGCCGGCTCGAGGTTTATCATTGAGACGGATCACTGCCCTCTCCAATGGCTGCAGACCATCTCTTCCAAAAATGGCCGCCTCCTGCGCTGGAGCCTCGCTTTGCAACAATATTCCTTTGAGGTGCGTTACAAAAAGGGGAGTCTCAACGGTAACGCCGATGGCTTAAGTCGAAGCCCCTAACGTAGGAATCAGCCTCAGAGTTGTTTGTTACTGATGTTTTTCTTCCTGAGGCAGGATTTTTAACATATTGCTTTTGTTTAGTGTTGCAAAGTGATGACGTGCTTTCTAGTGCAATTTTCCAATTTGTGGACGTGTTCTGGGTGCTGCTAGACTACTGTAACGAACTAGGCAGTAGTATAAAAGGGGAAAGAGCCTGTCATGGCTTAGTGAGGGTTGTGTCGTGCTTGCTGACTGAGCGGTTGAGTTTCGGCGTAGTTCTAACGCTTGCCGGGAACGAGAACAAAAATGTCAACTCTCCCGAAGTCACTTTGCACTGTCCTGTGTGAACCTGAACGAGAGAACGAGGCCTTCTCTGTGCGCTGCGCTCAAGAACCGCCGAAGGACGACCGACTTCGATTATGAGCATTATCGAGCGACATGCCTCCGGACAGCGGATGCAGTCCCCTGACCATCGGGATCTCCTTCTCCCGGCGGGGCGGTCTGTTACGTTTCGCCTACGACGCGCGGTATAGCCGGCGCGGATGCAACGGACGCCGGGGCTTCATTCAAAGCGGCGGACATTTTGGCCCGTTCAGCGCTGCCGTATTGCCTCCTGCCATGCGCGTCCAGGCATGTTTCAATGCCACGTGTATTCGTGTGTGCGTGTGTGTGTGTGTGCATATTGGTGCCCACGCTTGTCAAAGCGCGGCAGCCGGGGAGAGGAGCTCCCCCAACTGTGAAGCGAGGAGGTCTGACCGGCGCCGGCCCGGCGGATGCGTCACCTACTCGTCTCAACGTGTCTCTCAGCGTGTCCGTGCCCCGCATCACGTGCGCCTCTGACGAGGCGTTCCCTCTTGCCCTCGACTCCGAGAGTATAAAAGCAGCTGCCCCCGGACGCCAAGAGAGAGGCTCCTATTTCTTCTGTCGAGTAACGTGCTCTCCCGTCACTCCACATCGGTCGACCTGACCGCCCGCTCTTCTGCGATGCTAGAATAAACAAGTTGTTCTGTTACCAGTCGACTCATGCTTTGCCAGGACCTTCGGATGCTTCCAGTTGTGCCCCAGGCCGCCAGGCCAACGCTACCCTTGGGGCTTGCGACCCAGATTGCAACATCACGTATTCGGTTATTGCTCCCACTGACATTCGGTCGAGGTTACGCAGCGCCTGGTTCGCAACGCCGTTAGGGCCCGGCGCTGACGTCGTGCGCAGCTTGTGCAGCACATCGCAGTCCTAGGCCTCCGAAATGTCAGCGCCCAGATGTTCGTTGGGAGCTATCGCGTAGTATGGCAGGAGCATGTAGCTGTGACTCTAGGTGTTAATATGCTGGCTGGCCAGTTTTGGGAGCAGCTCCGCGTCGGTGCCTGGGTGTCGGTGTACTATTTGCATGCTGGTGACTTGGCGTTGCCGGGTTCCAGCAGGTGTCGCACCTGGTGGTATGTTTTCTTGATGCCAAGCGGGCCGTTCAGGCTGCTTTCTAAATTTTATTTCATCATTCATCATTAGTACCGAAGGCGCTCCCGAGGTTACAAGAACTATCAGCGGGACCTCCTCTTGGTACTATGCAGGAATTAATACATTATGGCAGATGTGATCTAACTGCTGACGTTCCAGTATGAAGATCTGTGCCTTTATCTTCCGTGCGAGCTTCGCTATGCGCCGTCGCAGGTTGTTGTGTCATTGACACTGCAGCCTGTACGTGAGGCTTACGCGCGCTTCCCACATGTGCCGGTAGCGGGAATCCGTCTATGACTGCTCTAGAGACGCCGCCATTTCGTACGTCGTCGAAGTCACGTCATGGTCGAGCGACCTGTTCCACTTGTTGAGATCCGTTATAGAGCCGGGTGCCATTTCTTCTCGCAGCTTACGGAACTTATCGCAATTTGTAATGCTAGCCGTGGCCGTCTTCGCATTACAGGCGGCGGTTTCAAAAGACAGCGACAAAATGTAATGATCACTGCCGACCGCGTGAACTGTGTTTTGACACCTAGTACCTGGGGATATGTTTTTGCAGAGCGAAAGGTTTAGCATGGTGTTTGAACAGACTGTTACCTACCTGTATTAGTTTGCGTGGGTCATTGTGGACAGTAAGACCGAGATCGAAGGTGGTCACCCATAACCGGGTGCCCTGGCGATTAGGTTGAGGATCACCCCACTCTGGGTGCTTGGCCCTGAAGCCTTGGGCTACGTTGGCCAGCAAAGTCACCTTGCGGAGGACTCGTGAGATGTCAGCGCCCCTGTCTCGTGGTGAGTTGCAAATACTGAGGAAGAAGAGCGGGCCGTCTTCCCTACTCCTCAGCAGTAATTCAAGGACTGTGTTTTGAATGTCTGTGCCTTCAATTTTGTATTGTGTGGCTATAAGGTTGCGATGTAGTAGGATGGCCGTGTTGTGGTGAAGCCCGTCAGCCTGTCCTAGCTGATTGTATGGAGTGTAACCTGGTTCTTTTACGGGAGCGTTCGTCTCTCAGAAACTATAATGTCCGGTATGTCTTGGGTGTTCTGTTGCACTTTAAGCTGCAAATGCTCCCGCATAGTTCGGTAGCTCCTGGTGATCCACAGTCATATTGTCCGCCTTGTTTGTGGGGCAGAGTTACGTTTGTGTCGGTGCGCGGGCCTGCCTGGCAGGCTGGCGTTCGTGTGTGGCTCGCATCTTATAAATTTTCTCTAATATAAAGTTTTGGTGGGAGTCGCTTTTTTCTTGTACTGCGACGAGCTCTGTACTGTGTTTGGTTTGTGCTGCCTCCGCAGAGCTTTTGAGCGTAGTGTATGTGCTTATCGCGTCCATGCCGAACACGAAACACCTGAAGGTTTATGTTGATGAGTTGGATCACGTTAGAGCGCGTCTCTAGCTGAGCTCCTAGACCGCACCTCAAAGCGGCACTTGCCAAAATGAAACGAGGAACAGCTCCGGGCAGGGAGAAGGTAACGGTAAGGCTTCTAGCCAACCTCCCCGACCTAGCCTATGAGCAGCTCCTCACTTACTTTAATGTAATCTGGCAAGGTGACACCCCTCTTCCCATTGACTGGAAAACGGCGTTAGTCACCTTCATCCCTAAACCAGGAAAAGCCATAAACACTGACAATCTCCGGCCCATCTCCCTCACCTCTTGTGTGGGAAAGCTGGTGGAGTCTATGGTACGGGATAGATTGTCCACCCATCTAGAAACCCAACACATCTTTGCAGACACCATGTACGGCTTCCGCCCACACAGGTCCGCGCAGGATGTCCTACTACAACTTCATACGGAGATTCTCGAGCCAGTCGAACACCCTAGTGATGGTAAGGTAGTCCTTGCGCTAGACCTAAAGGGTGCCTTCGATAACGTCACGCACGAAATCATCCTAACCCACTTATCCCGGGTAGACTGTGGATTCAACACCTTCAACTACATTAAACAATTCCTCACAGACCGCCAAACCTTTATCCGGATACAAAACACGGAACATGGCCCGTACCAACTCGGTACGCGAGGTACCCCGCAGGGAGCAGTACTCTCACTTCTCCTTTTCAATCTGGCCATGATGAAGCTTCCTGCCCTACTGGGTGAGGTCCCAGGCGTGCAGCATGCTCTGTACGCCGATGACATCACGTTGTGGGCTACTCACGGATCGGCTGGAACAATCGAGGCCAACCTGCAGCATGCGGCGGCTATTGTGGACGAATATGCCCGTCGATGCGGCCTGGAATGCTCCCCGACCAAATCGGAATTTGTGCACTTACGACAGAACCCGAAGTGCACCACTAAACTCAACCTATCCCTATGTACAGGCCCCATCCCGGAACGCGACGAGATCCGAGTTTTGGGCCTTTACATACATAGGAACCGCAAAATTGATACCACTATTCAAAAGCTCCGTAAGGTGGGGGACCAAGTGGGTCGTATGATCCGCAGGGTATCCAATAAAAAGGGGGGCTTGCGATGCAAAGACGCTTTGCGGCTAGCGAACGCATTCGTAACCAGCCAAATACTCTACTCGGCACCCTATCTCCACCTACGCAAATGCGATGAAAACGCCCTTGAGGTGATTTTACGCAAAATCTATAAGAGAGCCCTCGATCTTCCCATAACTACGTCCAACAAACGTCTCCTCGAATTGGGGATGACGAATAGTTTTGGAGAACTGCGTGAGGCTCATCTTAATAATCAATTCTTGCGGTTGAGCAAAACACCAGCGGGAAGCCGCCTCTTGTCCCGCTTGCACATCCGATATATAACCCACAGGGAACCCAGAGTCTCACTGCCAGAGGCATGGCGTCTCACCTTACAGGTAAACCCTCTCCCTTATAACGTGACACGAGATACTCACGAGGGCCGCCGCCAAGCGCACGCTACAAGGTTCACCAGAACATATGGAGATCGCCCGGGAGTATTCTATACGGACGCTGCCGGCCCTCACCACGGGGGTTGGTTTACGGCGGCAGTCGTCCATCAAAACACACCCGTTAATGGTCTCACTTTCCGGGCCCCCAATATTACTTACGCGGAGGAGGTGGCCGTCGCGCTTGCTGCCGCAGATCCAGCGTCTCGGGTCATCATCACTGATTCGAGGGGTGCTTGCCGCAATATAGAACAAGGCCAAATTCCATATCGTGCCTTCCAAATACTTAAGAAATGTGAGAACCAGGGATTCCAACCCCGCCGCTCCATTATTTGGGCCCCAGCTCATCAGGGAATAGAGGGGAACGAAGTAGCCGACGCTACAGCCCGCGCGCTTCATTTCCGGGCGTCGCCTCTATCACCCGTCGACGAGATCCCTGAATTCAAACCGGCAATCACCTTTAAAGAAATCATACAGCTGTATCAGCTTAATCACGGCCGATACTTCCCCCCTTGCAAAGGCCTCAATAAGACGGAGGAGCGCTGGCTTCTCCGTCTCTACACAAATACAGTACTGTGCCCGGCGGTGCTGAAACACTTCAACCCGGCATTTTCGGGCGAGTGCCCGCACTGTGGGGAGGTGTTTGCGGACACATACCACATGGTGTGGGCATGCCCCTCCAACCCTGCTTTCCCCCCAAACCCCCACCCTACCAGAGAGGACTGGGAGGCCACCCTGCTCGGCTGCTCAACCCTCCAGGAACAACGTGCCCTGGTGGCCCGAGCCAAAGCCGCTGCAGCCGCCACGGGGGTCCTGGACTAGGGACCGCCCCCTAGACTTTGTAAGGGCTGGGCCCTTAGGGCTCAGCTCACAGCTCTCTTGTAAATAGTAGAAATAAAGTTTGTAACCAACCAACCAACCTAGACCGCAGATAGCCACTGCTGCGGCTCCGGCAATGTGCGCATCCGTATGGTGCGAGGCAGTGGATGCGGCTGCCTATGTTGGTCTGAGCTTTGTGATTCTGGTGCCACGCTAGAGGAAGTGGGGGACGATTCCTGTGTTAGTGATACGAGTGTGGATGTCGGTGTGGATGTGTGCGAGGCGAGAGCTCTGTCTAGTTTAGCTTCTAGGGAGTGGATATAGAGATATCGGGATTGGCTTGTAAACGACGCGCTGTATGGAAGTCGGCAGCGTAGATTGTGTAGTACCAAGGGTGCAAGGCACGAGAGAATACCGGCACGCAAAGTCCTCGCGCAGGAACTGCTTAACTTCGTTAGTCAACACGTAGTGGTCTCCCTCAATGCTAGGAGGTGCTAAAGCCGAAATGGTTTCTTCGGTTAAGCAGGAACCGCAAGTGGAGTCGCGTTGCTTCTGGAGCTGGCCATAGCTGTGACACAGTTGTATAACATCAGCTACTGTTTTCGCTTTCTTGGTGGAAAGCATCTGAAATGCGTCGTCATGGACACATTTCAATATGTGTTTGATCTTGTCGGCCGCTGTCATTAATGGGTTGACACGCTTCCAAAGACCGACCACATCTTCAACATAGCTTGAGTAGGCCTCGCCATGTTGTTGAGCTCGACTGCGCAAACGTAGTTCGGCACAACATGGGAGCGGCTGGACGACCGAATAGCTCAATGAGTTTCGTTCTGAAGGCCAACCAGGTGGTAAGGTCAGTCTCGTGGTTTCTGAACCACCGATTGGCGGCTTCAGTCAAGTAAAATATCACATTGTTGAACTTATGCGTGTCGTCCCATTTGTTGTGCTTGCCTACCCGGTCGTATGATTCAAGCCAATCCTCCAAGGCCTGGTCGTCGGCTCCGCTGAGGAAAGCAGGGTCACGTTGCCTAACGGTACCGGAACAGACCAGAGTCGGAAGCAGGGAAGCAACCGGCTGCTCTTCTTCCGTGGCCATTGCAGAAACAGGAGGCAAGGTACAGCTGCCGAGATGCAGGGTTTTAGGGAACCAGGAAACTCCACCAAATATAAAGGGGACGTTTGGAATTTACCGACAAAAACAGGGATTGGCGCCAAAGCTTCGGGCTTCTTAACCGTCATCTTCTTGGATGAGCGGCGTACTCTGGTTCTCTGAGTGTCGATAACAGTTTTCACTACGCTACTTAATTTAGCTATCTGGGACTGCTGAGCGGAATTTTGGGCTTCCTGGGCCGAACTCTGAGTTGTCAAGGCAGAATTCGCCTTGGTATACTCTCTCACCTGTGAGTTAGATGCCAGCGACGGCGGGGGTCGCTGTTACCGTGTCACAATTCTGGGCGGCTCTCCGAGACCTTGACTGGACGAACAGAGCCGGTTTGCCGAGGGGGTTCATTGGGCTGAGCGAGATCTCAGACGGCGGCCTCGGGAACGTCGCCTGGGTGTTGAGGTTGTCCATTGGATTGGAACGGCTACAATGACGTGGACCGGGCTCGGAGGGGCGGTGAGCGGCCGCTGGATGTGCCGATGTGGGACGGGCTGCGCAGGGTGGCCCGGGCAGGTTCTTGTGCTTGCTTTGCTTGAGGGGTGTGTGGCTTCTTGACGAAGTGTAATTTGCGGTTTGAATTGCTAGTGTTGCCTACCTCGACGCAGGCGACGCCGCGTGGCATGCATGTAGGATCTTCGCCCTGCTTGGGTGGGAATTGCTCGTCCCCGCCGCAACGGTGACATCACTGCTTGCGTGGCAAAGGACATACGCCTGTGCGATAACACACTTTCCACAATTTGTCGCATGACTCAACCAGGTTGTGAAGTGGGTAGGATCTGATGTAGTTGCTGTGATAGAATGTTCATTTCAGGAGGGTGTTATTTGTGAGGGCGACCACCAGGTGCCTAGTCAGACCCTTGCGTCTGCCGCTCACAATAGCCACGTCGGGGTTGCTGGCTTGGAGGTCGGCCAGTATACCTTCGTCCGAGAAATCGCCGAATGCGTGACACATGATGCCTCGCACGGCGTCATCCGGAGGGTACACGTGAAGGCTGATGGTGCGAGTGCCCACATCGATAGATTTGATGCGGAGATAGGCACGGGGACGCAGAGAGTCGACGACGCTCATTGTGAAAGTGTTGTTGATGGGATGCGTCCATAGGTGACGCCGGATTGCAACGAGGCTGCCTTGAGCAGGACCTTGTCTAGCTGCCATGGTGGCACCATGGTGACGTCGACGGGCAACTGCGGGTGTGCCACTATGTGGATGGCGTCCACCGGCATTTTCGGTAGCGGTGCGCGTCTGCCTTGTGGTGGTGGGTGCTGCTTGGGGTTCCATGTGCTCTATTCCCTGCCGTACGAGCTCTCTTCCGCCGCACTCAGACAGCGAGTTTCCTTGCCTTCAGTCCTGATCTCGTGGCCGCGTAGTTCTTGAATAATGTAGCCAGATTGCTTCCGCGGCCGTTCGACCATTCTATTTCTGAGATAAGTTCTCATTAGACCTCGTACTGCATGTCGTTGGGCTACTGGGCACGTCGAGGGAGCAACTGCTGTGGCGCGAGGCCTACCGGAGGCCATGCTCGAGCTAAGCTTGTTAGACTTAAGTCGATGAGCGTTATGGGGAAACTAAAATTCTCCCAGGAGAATAATCGAAGGTTCAGCATAGAGGGTGCTGTCTACGTCTTTCTACTACCTTCCCAAACCCACTCCGGCCGGAATCATCCAAGTCGCTGAAGTTGGCGCGGCAGAAACACCGAAACTCGCAAGAGCTGACCTAGAGTGCTACGGTTCTCTCGGAGTACTTGCTTCGCGTCTTGTACTGCGCATGTTTTAACTACACCTACCCATGACTGCAGCGACAGATGTTTCAGGCATTGGCTTGGGAGCCGTCCTTCAGCAAATTTGCAGAAATGAGCTATTTACAGGGGCTTTCGCATCTCGTATCGTACCCCCGCAGAGCAAGCGCACTCCGTACACGACTTGAGGTATTAGCCTGCCTTTTTGTTTGTGAACATTGGCATGTTTACCCAAGGGGCTGCCGGTCGACGTTTCAAACTGGTGAGCGAGCTCTTGCTGCATTATTGTCTTCAATAGAGCGCCCTCTAAGAGTTTCTCGATGGTGTGCTCGACTCCTCTACTCTAACTTCGACAGTGAGTATCGCAAGGGTGATGAAAATGTGTTAGGAAATGCAATGTCGCGCCTTTCTGTTTCTGCAGAATCTGAACCAGTTTTAGATGTGGAGGTAATCTTTTTTGGTTTCTGTATGCATTACAAAAGAAGACTTTCAGAAAGCTGTACTGGCTGACCCGCCTTCTCAGGCTTTAAGAGATAAAGTACTCATATGATGGAGCAATGCTGCTGATTCGCCGCAATATGACAGGGGTATGTTTACTTACAGTCTGAACTATCCCACGCGAATAATCTTCTCTGAAGTGATCGCATTATTCCTCCCGCTTCCTTGCGTGCAAAACTCCTCTTCTTTGCTTATCAGGGCCCTTTGGGCGTCACCATTACAAAACTTGGACTAAAACGCATCAATTAGTAAAAGTAGTCAAAGGATGGAGAAATGCTGCAGATCTTCTACCGGAATTGCAGGCATTTGTTTCCGTACTGTCTCAATTATCCTACGTGAATAATCGGCGTCTCCGAGGAGAAGCTATCGTTCCTTCTGCGTCCTTGTATCAGAAACTTCTGTCTGTTGCTCATGAAGGTCATTTAGGCATCACTAAAGCAAAGCTCAGTCAGATGCATGTACTGGTGGCCTCACATGCATAGACAAGCTGAGAAATCTGCAGGAAACTGATTTGTTTGTCAGCAAGCAGATAAATTCACGATATGTTCTTTCGCTACCCTTGAGCCTGTGGAATGGCCTCTTCGAACATGACAAAAATTAGCCACCGGCATTATAGGTCGTATAAATCGAGCTCCATAGTATCGCCTTAGTCATAGTTGACTATCATTCCATGTTTCCTGAAGTTGCCCTGATGCCTTCTTTATTCAGTAGAAAAAGGTTTCCTGATGCCATTGTGTCCAACTATAGACTACAATTTTCTCCTGCTTAGTTTGAAAACTTCCTTAAAGATGACGGCATTGAGAATTTCCTGTCTTTACTACCCGCAAGAAAATAGCTAGGTCGACAGACTCAACCGCGTCCTGAAAGAACTCGTACAGGTTGCTATATTGGAACCAAGAAGTCTTCGTTCTGCGGTGCTAGAATACATCACAATCTATAGGTATTCTCCACATATGACCACAGATGCTTCTGCGGCTATAGTGCTACATAGTCATTCAGCGGGATCTTCATTCAATGTCGTAAACATGGCTAGAATTCCTCAGCAATTTGTGTTTGTTGAGTTGCGCCAGGAAGTGCAACGACAAATGCTACAAAAACAGAAAAAAGTCAACACGTACGTATACTGTCGGCACGCCGTACAACTCCCTCAGTTTCGTCCAGGAGACCTTGTAGTACGTATCTCGCGAGCCTGGTCTGCAGGATAGGATAACATACTTTCTAGCTTCAACACGCCAATCGTCGCAATGCTTCTAACCTGGTGACACATCAGGTACGACAGAATTCTCTTTAAAACTTAGATCATGGGAGTCATTCCTGTGACTACCCAAACCTTGTTAGTTCCTAACTGTTCTTCCGATTTCTACTGGTAGAGTTTGTACTGTACATACTCCATTCCTACCTCCTGTCTTACCCCTTCGACCGGTTACATGCTCTGCAGAGAAATCTGTTGGCATTCCATCTGTCACACCGTCCCAAGACAGGGCTCCTCAAGGAACTCAGAACAGCGATGCACATAATCCCAGCCTATCTACGAATACGAGTAATGATAACTGATAGCTGCATAACTACAATCATTTCTCCGTGCATCTACTCGAAGTAGACAACCCCAGGTACGGTTTAAGGATTATGTCTTATAGTAGCTGTACAGTTTTCGTTGGCATGGGAATGTTCCATCCAACTTTTTCTGTCAAACTGCTCCTTTATGGTTTATACAATATTGGTGAGATCCTTCAGGTTGCTATAATTAGTATGTCAGTATATCTTGCTGTTCTTAGCACTTAATAAACTTGATCGGTACGCGAGTACTTCTTCCTTTCTAGGCTCTACAGAGGGTTCTGCCTTCTGTAAGAATTGCTGCTATGACGAAGATATTGTCCTACATAACGGTTAAGCAAATAGCATCCTTCAAACGGGGCGGGGGGGGGTTCCTGCAGCATAAAGGTGCAGTACCCACACCTCCAAGTCAGCTACAGTAAATGAACTTCATAGCACTTCGGCGGTTTACACCAAATTGTCTCTTTATACCACTTAGGTCAAATAGCATTCTTGAAGCGGGGGGTTTTCTTTGAAGATTCCCCCAATATAAACCTGAAATACGCACCCTTCCACATCATCGACGGTCAGAGGACCGTCATTCGCGGCTTAGGTTCGCTGCGAGACAGCGAGCCTCGCTTCTTTGTTTCCCCAAAATGAGCACACGCATGTCGTATTTAAGTTCGCAGTCCACAACATTATGTCAACTTGTTTGCAGTGTAGGTGAAGATCCATGCATTATGTAAACAATGTTATGCGAAATATATTTTAGAATTCAATCTCATTTTCCATGTAGTTGTAAATATGCTTTCTATTCGAGAAATTTGATAGTTCATGCTATCGCTTGTATAATACTGCCCATAGTATGCAACTCCGATAGGAAGTTGCAAGTCATACTTTCAGTCTTGAGTAATACTGTCAGTTTGAATATTCTAATCCGTAAGGATGAATCCAGTTCGCTAAACACATTGAGTGCTACGGTATTTAACGCATTGTATATTCACAAGATCTTTAAAGTTACCATGAAACTGGATGTAGTTTCCTTCATTTCTATTGCATTTACTTAAAAATTGTCAATATACATTGTTCTGGAAATGATATTGCTCCTCTAGAAAACGTTACTAGTTGCGTAACGTAGACAGTTCCTAGTTTTTGTGTGCAAGCCATTTGTGTGTGTTTAAGTAATCTGGCTTTATATGCGAGGTAACATATTCCACTTCTCTTTTTATGAAGAGGTGATGTCATATCTTCAATTTCAGTTTCGGATTGTTGTGGCCGCTAGCACCACGCCGCGCCCAACATTGCAAGAGCAATGCGCCGCGTTCTCTTTAACCTCTGCTGAAATAAGACAGTCTTCGTTTGGTCCCCGAAGAAGGAAGTCATAATATTTTGCGGCGCTCTACGCCCCCGGCCATTGGCCTTACTCTGTAGGCCCCACGTTCAGGCCGCCCTGTCGGGGGATCACTAGAAATTACCAAGAATATGGTTTAAAAATGTGGAGAAGCTGTCTGTCGTCATGTTGCCGTTTGGTACTATCGAACAGCCCTGAACATTAGCGATGTATTCTTCAGTGCGTAGAAATTTATCAATTATCTGTATGTGGTCGAATCATCCTGCAGTTCTGCTGCTAGTTTTAACAAATTCTAATTCAAACAGGATTATGAGTTCGTTAGTAAAGAAGTGTCTTTGGCCTGTTGGTAATTGTCAGTGTGGATGGTAATGTTGGACGATTGTCTAGTTTAAGGTAGTGTTCAGGTTTATTTTGGTGTATGTGTGCTCGTACTTATCCACTAGCCAAAAAACTATACTACCATTCTATTTTTTTCGTAATGAGAATTTCATTCCGAAAACTAAGATTTAGGATGATTCAACTGTCTGACGCAGTTATGATTTTATGTTTCTTAGCTGTCTTGAGCTCGCTAATAATTTCTCTAGTTGCAGGGACGGCCCCAACGATGCCTTCGGTTTGTGTTCAGTTTTCTGAAAGCTGCCCCTGCTATCTTCCCCACAACAACCTCTCCGTGCCGCCCTCTCTGTCCTTTCTTTTTCTGCTGCCGCTCTCCCACTCTCCCATTCTTTTCCCATCGTCTTAGTAACCATGTCTGGAAACGTGAAATGACAGCGCTCATGTTCTTTTTTTATCTCTTTCTTTACAGCCAGCGGAGAACGACCGCACGTGATGTCACCCTACTAACCTGTTAAAACTGACCTGTCGATGATGAGAACGCCACCATCGAGAAAATAGACAACCTGTTGAAGCGTAGGCAAGCCTTTCCGAAGCACCTGATATCTGTTCCAATAATTCTGCACAAAATAAAGCAATCACCGCCGGGAACCGTGATGCCAGCCATGTTTCGGGGGGCCAAACCGACAACCGATGCTGGAAAAAAATTGTTTCGGTTTGGTTTAACCAACGGTTAAAGTAAAACATTTTCATCCACCAGACGGAAGCAGGAAGCTACACAAAGCTCATGTGAAAGTTTAAGACACATTTTCTCTCGAGGCCCCATATGGTATGTGATCGAACCTGCAATATATTCACTGTCTGACGAATGAAATACTGGGGCATTAGATGAGGAAGACGATCAAGCCAGTTGGTCTGCTTTGGGGTTTAAATGATTCCTACCAAGCCTGTACACCGACTGCAGTTCGATAGTAAGATGTGAGGCCTTCTGGAGGTTGTGGATTTTGTTGACAGATCAGCGGGGCTTTTGTAGCCTGCGTAAGTGCTTTACTTGACTAACTGAGACTTAGGAAATTTCCACTCTAGTGAGCTTGGGTGCTATATGAATTGATTTCATGGGCAGCATGTATGGCTTGCAATTTAAGTTGCACCCGGTCGGACATTTCTCTCTTGTATGTGGGAGAAAACCAAATTCGAAATAACATGGGCTCACAAACGCGACTCGTCCTACCCTGGAAAAATTCGTAGGGTCCCTGTGCGCGACACTGTTACTCTGAGAGACAGTATCATCAGAAGCCAACAAACACTGACACCAAAGACAACATAGGGAAAATTACTTGTGTTTAATGAATTAAAAATAAAGAAACGATAAATTAATGGAAATTATTCATTAATTAAACGCATCGCGCGGGAAATACGAGGGTTGTGGGTTCGGTTCCCACCTGCGGCAAGTAGTTTTCTCATCCACTTTAATTTCAATTATATTTATCGTTTCTTTATTTTTAATTCATTAAGCACAAGTAAGTTTCCCTATGTTGTCCTTGGTGTCAGTGTTTGTTGGCTTCTGATGATATGAGTAATAAAAATCAGGCCCCTCGGTTAACCCCCTTCCTTATTACATAACGAGGGTCTCGAATCCGGCAACATTGGTGTCTTCAGGTAGCACGTGTGAGTTTATTGACCAGTTGCCTTCACCCAGAAAGATCACGTTCTCGTGACGCCTGCGGTAAAAAGGACGTTCCACTTCCGCCGCCAAGGTCTGTGAGTGGTGGCGCTGGCTAACACTCCCAGGGTTCTACTAGGACAAATAAGTACACAAGAAAGTGGATGGGGAAACGGTGCCGCGGTAGCTTAATTGGTGGAACATCGCACGCGTAATGCGTAGGTTGTGGGTTCGGTTCCCACCTGCGGGAAGTGGTTTTTTCATCCACTTTATTTCTATTATATCGTTTCCTTATTTTTAATTCATTAAGCAGAAGTAATTTCCCCTATGTTGTCCTTGGCGTCAGTGTTTGTTGGCTTCTGATGATATTAGTAATAAAAATCGGGCCCCTTGGTTAACCCCCTTCCTTCTCGTTTCTTAGAGACTGTATCATAAAGGTTATGAACAGGGACAAGGTGCCTCAGAAAGGCTGGCCAACCTTTCCATAGGAGGACCTACCTTCGCCTTTGACGAAAATAGGTCCTCCTATTGAAACGTTGGCCAGCCTTTTTGAGGCACCTCATCCTTGTTTATAACCTTTATACCACAGTACTCAATTGCATCTGCGAGCCCCTTTCTTGATTTTGGATTTCAGAGACGGTAGTATCACTAGCAGTAACTCGATGGCCGTGTCGGTGAACCCTCGTAGTTTTGCAGTTAATACGCGATTTATAACACTACGAAGGACGGTCATCTTTTGCTGTGGTCTGCGAAGGTTTTGCATAGAATCAGAACTTTCGTGCCGCTACCGCAGCATCCTGGCGTTCGTTCATTCACCTGCCTTGTTCACGATGTTTCACCATTTCTAAGATAATGTCAAGCTACGCGCTCTCTTGCCGAATGGGAGCCAGTCTGAGACGAGCGAGCACTGCAATAGCTTCCATGGCAGTTCTGTTCAAGAGTCCAGTCACAGCCACAGTTGTGCAGTCAGCCTGTGGAACTTATACTACTGGCCATGTGGTCAAATAGATAACGTCGCCCATTGAATATGAGCAAACAAGAATGCGACAGTAGGTATGCCACCATTCTTTGATGAAATTATCCAGAATTAGTACGTGGCCCTGGGAATGCCCCCAGATAAACAAGCAAAGAAGCGGCATGATATGAAAAAGTCGGCAAAAGAAAATTTGAGAAATCAGTTACAGAGAAGTCAAAAAGGAAGCATGAAAATCGAGTGTCGAGAAAGAAGTATACCTGCGAACCAGCCTAGTTGGAACAGATTCATCTTAAAACTTCTTGTGCGCAAACAAACAGGCACGAAGGGTAGAAGAAACACAAGGACGAGCGCTTTGTAACAACTGGTTTTATTTTTGAAGAACCACCTGCTAAAATACCCAAAGATCTGCGCGATCTAGTCAACAAAGCACGCCTATACCGCATATAATACACACAGATATGCGCTGTCAAGTCAAGAGAGCACGTCTATAGTACATGTAACACTTGTGATAAAAAGACGTGGACCAAAGTCACAAGTGTTATATGAACTTTAGACGTGCTCTCTTGAATTGACAGCGCAGATCTGTGTGTATTATATGCGCTATAGACGTGCTTTGTTCAGTAGATCGCGCAGATCTTTGGGTATTTATGCAGGTGTTTCTTCAAAAATAAAACCACTTCTTAGAAAGCGCTCGTCCTTGTGTTTCTTCTATTCTTCGTCCCTGTTTGTTTGCGCACAAAACGTTTTAAGAGAAAGAAGTGATGCAAACAGAATGGGACCATGGCATGCGTTTAACGAGGAAAGTTGAACTTCACAGAAGTGAAAAAAGATGTAAGTAATAGAAAATTAAAGAGGTCGTATACGCAGAAGTGAAAAAAAAAATTGGCGAAGTGGTTTGTGACCACTTTGCTTGAATGAGAATTACATCAACGTCAACATTAATGAGTAATCGGTTGTGTCATAATTTCAGTCTATTGTGCGCTTTCTTTAATTTACTGGAGTTAAAAAGAATAAACACGGTGCTAAATACCGCAGAATACGTAAACTACGCATAGGCGCATATAACGTAACTAGCATGTTGATACTTTTGTGCGCCTACTTCTGAGTTTACTAAGAATGTATGTATTTGGAATCTTCCCTTGTATTCTGTTGATGGTGCTTGCAATTGCTTACGTCAATTGACTGCGTAAACGCTAGATTGCTTGTGTGGCTTAGATATTTGCACATGAGAGTGCTTGCTGTCTTATGCCTAAATGTTCTCATGCTCAGACTTGACGCACAATGAATTTTCATTACCTGATGAGCTGTTTGTGATTTACATATGCTCATTTAACTATTCGTGTAAGGTGAAAATTTGCGTTTAGTCTTGTGGGAGCAGGGCATCATAAAATCGCCAAATGACGAATCATTCGCGCTGAAATCGTTTTACTCGCCTGAAAATAGTGTCACAGGCATCCAAGAAAAGAACCGATAACTTCCAAACAGGCAAACTGAATACACTTAGGGCCCGCATGGTCAACACGGCGGAATGTCAAATAGTGTTCATTTACACTGTTCGGACACTCAAGTGCGCTAGGCATTATGTCTCTTGAACATTCTATATGATTCTAAAAGAGGCGCTTACAACGAACAAGGGAAATAATAGAGACAAGATATATTGTCTTTGTCTCTCATTTTAGGTGCCTTTTAAAAATCTATTGATACCAACACGGCCAGGTGGCCATTCTTATCAATTCATCCTCATTAAAATTCTTATTCGTTCGACATTAGACCCTGGTTACAGGTTCGGTCTCCTTCGATATTCAATCTTGGTGGACATTTCGTTGATCCGGAAGTTGACAGCACTGATATGCCCGTTACCGCGAAAGGACACGATCTTTTTTTTACAACTGCTGCTCGAGAAGGACACTGGTAATCGGCAAACGGAGACCTCCGTAGAGCATCTCAGATTACAATAAACCGGGCGGCGCGGGATCATTACGGCGCCCACGAGGTAATTCGGGAATCAAAGTTCGAAGTAGGCCGGTCCCAGGGGTGGGCCAATGAGGATGGTGTGTGTGAGGGCGTGTTTGCGTGCATGTTGTGCATCCAAGGCACGCTCAGGGCTCAGCCCAGGGACCAGTCCTGGCCGTATACTTTGGTGTACCTCTACCTTTTGGTGTTTTAGAGGGGCCTGCAAGTTATCTAAATAGACATGCATGCAAATCAGTATGCGCGCAAATTCTCAATCTCTCGTGGCATGCCAGATGAGACTGTGTGTGTGGCACTTACAGCTCGATTTGCGCTGTTGGCAGGAAATGAGTACTCTGAACGAAGCACTACCAGTGAACACTCTGCAATACGGAGGAATTCACTTTGGTACACGAATATTCCGTATAGATTAAAACTCGACCCCCTTGGAAATTCGGCATAGTTTGAAACGGAGACTCGAAATCTTTGTAACAGGGTTAAATAGTACGAAACTATATATGAGCCTTATTTCAGTATTACTCGCCTGAAAAAAGTACACTGAAGTTGCGAGAGCAGAACTTAACGAAATGGAGACATATGGCGCTAATGGTAAGTTGGAATAATAAAACCAAAGGAAAAACATTGTGGAATGAAATAGTCCGCTTTCCAAACCCTAGCCAGCAACCCAGACTAGAGGCGCGTATCATCACGAATGCTAGTAACACTTGCCAATAAAAAATGTGACGCTGGTCAACACATTCGACACCGAAATAATATAGCCTGTGTTGTCGCGAATAGAGCATACCGCAGAATCCTTTCCTTCCGCGAATGTTGTGGGTTCCTCCGTGCAGGGTAAGCCTCTGTGATGAAATGACAACGACGGCGCTTCGGGCATGTGCTCCCACCTGGCCGACGCCACCGCAGCTGACGGTCACTACGTGCACATGTCGCGCCTTCTTCGCACACTCGGCTGTATCGGGTGTCAAAAATTGATTAGTTAAGGGCGAATTGATATTGCATGCGGAGTGTTTACGCGACCATTTCTGGCCTCTTAAACTCTGACTCCTATTAGATGGTGTCGGCCTGCCTGATTGGTCGAAATACGTCATTGGTGCCTGCGCCTTCCGCCGCTCCCGTGTCCTTTGGATGCTGCAGAAACTCATTTAAGGTATGCGCATCTGTGCGCTGCAGCAGGAGACGGCTGCAACCATCGATGAGCAGCTAGCCGGCCAAGTGCGGTTCTTCACGGACGGCTCCGTCTTCTGCGACGGCCGCGGCCACCTGCGTCGCTCCTGACATCCCAGCGCAGAGCCAGTGCCGCGTCTTGCGTGCGCTCTCGTCCACCGACGCGGAGCTTGTGGCTATCGACTTGGCGGGGGAGCTGATCTTCTGGCATCGCTTCCCGCCGGCGGCAACCCTCACGGACTCCCGTGCGGCGTTGTACATGCTGGCCAGGACGGAACACGGCGCCCCGCTGATCCAGCGCCTCCTGTGGAAGTTGGAAGGCGTTTGCGAGCCGGTATAAGACCTCGTTCTCCACTGGGTGCCTTCCCACCTTGGCATACACCGGAACGAGGAAGCTGACTGGCTCGCGAAGGAGGCCCACACTGCGCCAGTCCCCCGGTCGCGCGTGGTTACGCCTTCGGCATTGCCTGTCACACCGTGGCCGCCATGTTATGCGCAAGACATCCGGACTTCCTCCCCCCCCCCCCCCCCCGTCGCCAGTGGCAATCCTCCGAAGCTGCTGCGGCGCGGGGGCCTGCACCGACGGGACCGAGCACTGATGCTTCCTCTCCGCATCGCCTGCCACCGAACCGCGGAAAGGACGCATCGCCTTCAAGGTACCGGAAGCCCTTTTCGCGTCAAGTGCACCGATGTGAAGGACCTGGAGCACGTATTCTTGCGGTGCCCAGCATAGGTTGCTGGACTTGACCTGCTCACGACCGCCTACCACCGACTCGGTCAACCGTATGACAGCACCGAGGTACTTCTGTTACCGTCCGCTAACTTTTCCGTGGTCGGACTACTTGGACGGCGCCGACTTCTACGAATGGCGATAGCCGCTGCGCCCTCCTTGACGTGCCTTGCTGCTCGGCTCCTCTCCCCTCTATCCACCACTCTTCTTCCTCTACTTTTTTTATCCCTCTCCCCCATACGTACAGCGCTTTGGAGGTACCCTCGCACGAGAGGCAGTAACGGCGCTGTACTTATCTCTTCCTTCTTAAAATCACTCGTCATCGTGGGTAGTATTGAAGAGGGCAAGGAGACAGCAGCACACGGTGCAACTTCGCCACGGCAGACCAGGCTGGTCAGGCAGGCAGTTGACAATCGGCATGTCATCGTTCTGCATGTAAATATATGCGCAACGTAAATTAAATGCCAAGTTAATAAACCTAGTTATTCGAATGCTACTTCTCGTCGTCATTCTACCTGTGGATCTGCACTTGTCGCTGCCGGAGCTCATCCGCCCTTATTATCGTCTCCCTGGTGAGCTGGTGCCTCATAACACTAACAGCGGCGTCACTTGGCTACAAATTGGTGTAGGTAACTGGATAGCGACGTCTATGCTCTAATATCATGGTTCATGACAACAAACTTCAGGAACCTAGCTTTAAAAGCTCGACCACGACCGAACCCCCTACTGTTCTCGCTACCATGGCCAACCCTCAAGCTAAACTTTCCGTCCGACCGCCAGTCTTTAGAGGCAAGCCTGAAGACTCAATCTCCGAGTGGCTGCTTTTCTACGAACACGTAGCCTCCCTGAAGAACTGGGCAGAAGGGACGAAATTAACATTTGTATATTTGGCATCCGATGAGAACGCAAAAAAGCGGGCACACCACTCAAATTTTAACGGGTGCCCCTAATTCATAGGAAGAGTGGGAGACATTACTAGAAACGTCTTTCACCAGTCGCCGCTCAATCGAAATCGCATATTTGCGGCTGCAACACCAGACCCAGCTACCATCAGAGTTCCCCGCAGGGGCGTAGCCAGGGGGGGGGGGCTTATGGGGCTTCAGCCCCCCCCCCGAAATTTTTTCGTGCTGTCATGTGCCGCCGACCAAAACAACTCCCGGCGCCGGAAATCATGCTTGATTTTGTCTAGAATGTCCTCAATTCACGCTCGAAAATACATTTTAGCGCAAACATTGCGAAATCGGGCTGGATATTGCAGAAACGCCCATGCATCGGAAGTCACATATCGTTACGCAAGGAGCCCCACCGAGCACAAAATTTCAAGGGCGTTTTGATGGCGAGCGGGTTCGTCTCGGCATCTCGCGGAGGCCGCGGAATCTACAGAGCGCTTGGATTTCAATTCTGAAACTTTGTGGGTATAAAGTTCTCATAACATTTTGATGGGAAAGGTGCATTGACATTTCCAAAGTCGTGCTTTAGATTTTCAATTCCGGAACTTTGTGGGTTTAATGCTGTTGTAAACATTTGACGCCAAAGGTGCATCGACTTTTCTAAAGTCGTACATCGGGCCATACAACGAGACAAGCCAAATCAACATACTATCAGACAAGTTGATAAAGCACGCAGCAAGGTGCAATGAGACAAAGCGTTGTGGTGGTTCATTTGTGCCGTCAAGTCACAGAAAAGAATATGAAAATTTTTTCTTCACCTGCGCCAAAGCATCCATGTCAAGACACTAAAGCCACCATTGTAACTGAGTTCTTATTTATTTTTCTACCTAGAATATTATTCGCGAGGATACATTGAGCCTCTTTATTTATTTATTCATTTATTTATTTTTTGTTCTCGCAACCCGCGGGCTGCCGATCCAGCCAGAGCGCATGCGTTTTTCTGGTGCTGCATCGACAACCGCGCGGCGCACTTGGATGCGCGTTCGTTTTTTTCTGTCCGACTGCATTTTCGCCTGGCAGAGTTTTGGACGCTTTCTGGCTAGCCGACGAGAAAAAGAAACAATGCATAGTCGCGCAACCTCTCCGGAAAATTTTGTCTCGCCGGTGTAGGATGCCGAACAGTATGCGTATGGTTTCCTGTGGACCAAGCGTCACACGTTTTCTTCGATATTCCTTCGGTAGCCACACTAGGTGCCCAAAGTAGGCATTCGATTGTAGCCCAACATGCTGACCTTTGCGCTATTCTATTTCGCCGCCCCCCGCCCCACAAAAGAAAAAAAGAAGACATTGTTGCGGCGCAGCGAATTTTCGAATGGTGAAAGTTCGATTTTGTTACTTCTTTTGCGGAAAATAATGGGCCACGGTACGCTTCAGTTGCCGGATACTATAAAATTATTGCAATAGCAGCTATATGAAGACTCCAGCCACATTCCTGCCGTTGCCCTCATGTTGCGTATAAATAAAGGCCAAGGGCGATAACATCGTGACCGCGCGCCGCATGCTCTATGTGCGAGTGAAAGCGTGGGGGGGAAGGGGCAGGGGTTTAGCCGACGATGGTGGCTCAGTCTTGTGTGCGCAAGGGAGAAAAGCGGGGAGGAAGCGCGCCGCCTTCCGTCGCACGCGATACATTTTGGGAGTGGAGGGAGGGGGGGAGGGTGCTGTGATCTGTGAATCTGTGGTTGCGCAACCTGTTTACTTGCCTTGTTTGATGCATTATATATAGTGACTTTTCTAAGGTACGTAGATTTATTGGAGACGTATACGTATATTTAAACATCTTGTTGCCAGGTTTTGTGTATATGCGCAGTGAACTTTGTTTCCAGTGACAATTTTTTTGCCCTGTATCAAGCTGTATCTACACATTTGTATATTCCATTTTATCTTCGCAGTTCTAATGTACGAAGGCGAGTCAAATGAAAGTGAGACAACCCGCCCCGCGCAATAATGGTTCGGTTCATTATTTTCGAGGCATGCGCGCAGCACATACGCATCTCATTTACAAGTGACATGCAGAGGTGAGGTTAAATGTTCTTTAATGCTCTCATACACTGGGTTGAACATGGTTGCGTGACATAATGGACACTCCAAAAGTTGAACAGCTTGGTGTCGTGAGGTTTTTGACAAACCAAGATGTTTCACAAAAAGAAATTATTCGCCGTATGGCTGCCGTATGCGTTGAACATTGTGTTTCATTGGCCACTGTGAAGCGTTGTAGCAAACTGTTCAAAGAAGGACATGAAAGTTACAAAGACGATGCATGGTCGGGCCAAAGCGACCGTGCAATCACCCCCAACACAATTGAAAAGGCCGTGGTTGCTCAGTGGCTATGGTGGTGGGCTGCTGAGCACGAGGTCGCGGGATCGAATCCAGGTCACGGCGGCTGCATTTCGGTGGAGGCGAAATGCGAAAGCACCCGTGTACTTAGATTTAAGTGCACGTCAAAGAACCCCAGATGAGGGTGACGATTTTTTGTCTGCAATTGTGAGCGGGGATGACTCATGGTGCCGCTACGATTAGCCTGAAACACTACGGCAAAGCTTACAGCGGAAACATTTGAATTCACCACTCCCAAGGAAAACAAAGGCCGTCATTTCTGCCGGAAAAGTGTTGACTTCTTTTTAGATCGTTAGGGGCCATTACTGAACGAATTTTCTAAACCTGGAGAGACTCTAAATCGTTTCAGATATTGTGAAAGGTCGGATCGGCTGCGTGTCGCAATCCAGAACAAACGACGTGGAAAATTGAGCATTGGGAACATCTTGCTTCACGACATTGCCCGTTTCCACGTCGCTGATGTGGTTAATACAAAACTGGAAAAGTTCAAGTGGGAAACGCTGCAAAATCCCTCATGCAGCCCAGACCTGTTACCTTGCGTCTTCCACATTTGGTAAAATTTGAAAAATCTGCTCAAGGGAACCAGATTCGTGTCGGAAGATGACGTGTATTCATTTACAGATTTTTGAGGCAGCAACCCAAGGAGTTTTATGAGACGGGAATTACGCGACTCGTTAGTAGGATAAGTGTCTAAATACTCACGGTGACTACTTTTAAATAAAGTACCCCGTTTGGCATATGTTCCCATTGGCTCACTTTCATTTGACTAGTCCTTGTATATTTTGCAGAACTCCTGCTTTTTACATGTGCTCTCTGTTGGGACTATAATTTCGGAGCAATTACTCGCAGTACACAGCCGGTGACAGCTGCTCCTGCGGAATACATTCTAACAAAGGGCAGCATCATTGAGATTTTCCCCTGGTCGTTGCATATGCACGAAAATGTAAATAAGGTTGCTGAATCACACACATATATATATATTGATCCCTCGACTAATTCTATAAGCAGGAGACCGAGCTGCAAAGTGAGCCCCCCACGAACGAAATTTCTGGCTACGCCACTGGTTCCCCGGACATTATTACTATGATGTTGTGCAGCTGTGTGCAAAAATTAATCCATCCATAATGGAAAAGGAGCGGTGGTGGCACCTTATGCGCGGCCTGCGTCCGGACGTGCAACAGAAAATAATCGCGAATCCAGAGAGTTGTTCAATTTTCCTGCAAATGCTGCAGCGTTTTAATCGCGCTGCTTTGATGACGCGTGCCCACCAACCAGAAGCGATCGGTGCCCATTTCTCTGCCGGCCATCAGTCGTGGTACGAATACGCCTCCCCCTGTAGTGACACCCGCTTAGCAACACTGCAACCACCTCCGACATGTATCGCTACCTGCACTGCGGCAGAGCGTCATTGCCCGCAAGAGGCCACCTTACGCGAAAGGGACTTCAAGAGGATCGCGCACTCTATAGCCTAGTTATCTGACCACCTGAAGGCTATTGAAGAAGATGCACATCGTCTTCCAGTGCATTGGCCCGCGAGAAATATTCATGCCAACGACGGACGTCTACGATGCCAGCTGTGCCGTCGCATAGGTCACGTCGCGCACAAATGCTGGATGCGGGTTCGAGATCACAGAAACCAACAGAGAGAGCGCAGCGATAATAAGGGTGGGAAGCCTAACCCTTCGGGAAACGAGAACGGCCGGCCCTATAGGAGTCAGCCCGGCCGTCCAATATGCACTATGTCAGATAGTCAGCTTCTAGCAGTACCCATACGGACAAATGGTACCGATACCAAAGTCGTGATTGATACTGCGCCTCCCACCGGTCCGCGGCTCGCTTGGATGCTGCAGAAACTCACTTAAGGAATGATCCGCATAGTTTTGATGAGGGCAAGGAGACAGCAGCACACGGCGCAACTTCGCCACGGGAGACAAGGCTGGTCAGGCAGGCCGTCGACGATCGGTATGTCATCGTTTTGTATGTAAATATGTGTACAGTGTAAACCTAAAGTAAATGCCAAGTTAACAAACCTAGTCGTTCGAATGCTACTTCTCGTCGTCCTCCTACCTGCGGATCCACACTTCCTCCTGCCGGAGCTCCTGCCCGTTTATTGTCATCTCCCTAGTGAGCTGATGCGTCAGAACACTAACAGCTGCGTCACTTCGCTACAATATGTTGCAAAAGAACGTTACTAATAGTTTGCTGTTGAAATAAGAAAAGATGACAGCATACGGACGCGATCGTGCTTGGCGCCCTCAGTGAAAGCACGTTAAAGACGTCCCAGAATGATTTTTCTCACCGAACCAAATGGCTCGAAGCGCCTCGGCCAATTTTTTATTGCCGCGGTACTGGAAAGCGCCGTTCTGTCCACTCGATCATATTCTAGTACACTTTGGTCACCATTCAATGCATTTGCACATTGGTTTTATAAGCGTAAAGTGTATATCGGGCGTGTAGAATTAAAAATGGTTATCGAGACGCATGATCATGTTCGCAGGTTTTGTCAAGATGTTTCAGTATACAAAAAGAAAAAAATGTACTCACTTCGCCACTTTCCATGCTCTTTGGTTAAATCAGAATCGGCATGGACCATCTGAGCGACGTAACAGTTCCGTTTGTAGTAGTGAAGGATGCGATAATAAATGAACATTGCACCTTGAACAAATATATATGCGAACTTAAGTGCGTCCCATCAATATGCCTGGCTACATTTGTACAGTTTTCGTATGCGTTCTTTGTGGTTAAATATGGATAATACCTTAAACATTAGTTGCCGAAGCTCATCGAATGCCCAGTGTCATCTGAGTAGTCTTTGTTGAACATGCATTTATCATGACACTTCACACTACGCTTCGCAAAAAGAAAAATGAGGCAATTGTTACTGGCTGGTGAGATATAAGACAGGGCAAGGACAACTGCATATGTTTTGCCTGTAAGGTTGCATCACGGCAATTATTCACGGCAATTATTCAAGTTGGTGGAAAGCGACGTGATATCTACATTCAAATATTTTACATCAAATTTCGCACAGATTTACTGATAAATTCATGCTAGAGGACGAGATTTCTCGACGCAGAGCAAATACATTTTCAAAAATTGCGCCTGCCGTACATATTGACAAAAGTTATTGAGGTTTCAACACTTGTTGGAATTTTTCTAAGCGAAGAAAATGAATAATATTGTGAGCATTCCCATGGAAACGAAGTAAAACTGCCAAGCGCGTTGTTTTTATATTAATTCGGCGTGTATTATGATTGTTTACCATCAGTCCTTCACCTTAACCGAGCATGAAACTTGATTACACCCAACTATTGGTGATTAGCAACTTTGTTCAAGGGATGGTTTTTTAATAGTACAATAAAAGTTCACATCTTGTGATTTATTGACACATAAGCAGATTTAGCAAGATTCGGCTACATTATCCAGTGATCGCAGCCACTTTTACACAAATTCCTACATATCATGAAGTATTATACGGTCCGGCATTGTATGATTTCTTAGCAAGTAACGCAGTCAGATGCATGAAGCCTGAGTTTTCATTAGTGGAGAGAGGCGAATGATCAATAAGTATTGCGAATAAATAATGTGGGCTTGAACTATGTGCACTGTCACGTATTTGCACATAGTGTGTGTGATTATTAAAGTATTGTTTAATCTTATGACCAATGGGAGGATCTTTGAGTGTTAGCGCTGATTTTCCTATTATTTTATTATCCGGAACCCGGTCAAATACTTCAGAGAAATTTAAAAAAAATTGCATCAGTTCGCTCCTATTTATCAGCGACCTGGAGTACATCCCGTATTAGTTCTAAAAGTTTAGTGATCGTTGAAAGACCCTAACGAAAAACCTGCTGGGCAGAACAAAGGATATGTCGTTCTTCCAGGTATAGAGTTTTGGGTTATATTGTTACGTTTTCTAATATATTACAAAGGCAGTTAGTGATGTCGACCTGTAACATGAAACCGCATTCTTTGTGGATAATTTGTTTATAGGAAGTACTTTTACGGTTTTCTACACTGTGGAAACATTGGACGCCTTGCTGATATAATAAGAAAAGTCATGAGTATTTGGCTACCGTCTCTGCATGCCTTTCTTAAGAAAGATATCGTAGCCATCACCGCCACACCCTCCTCTCTACGTTCCTCTTCGAGTGTTTCTTCCCTAGCTGAAATCCGTGTTCGCTTTCACCTTTCGCTATGCTCGTTTGCTCGGTTACGCCGGTAACGCCATCGAGGCCGATGCTCTCTGCAGGAACGGGCGCCTAAGAGCTTCGCTCTAAACATAGGACCGTAAACTATGTGACCTTATATAATTAGCGCCTACATTTTTTAGCGAACCCTATCTTTTGAGTTTTACAGCGAAGCTGTTTATACGAACCCTGTACGATAGCTGCCAGACTTCGCTAAAAAGAAGTCACTTGTCCTAGCCGGAGAGGAAAATAGCTCAGCGACAACAAGGGGGAAAGGGGTTGGAGTGACCCGTTTCCCCTGTGGGAGTGCTATCTTATACGCGAATCTTATATGGATGTCACACGGTGCACTTGCCAAGATAGAGCCAGATCGTTGCCGAATTTATTGAGAATTGATTCCACCCTGCCGCAAAAGAAACAAATGTTATGCTGGCGGTTTGCGGCCAACGAACAGTGCCCAGCGATTGAAATGCGACACTAGGAGTGCATGGCTGCCGGCACATCTTGCTGACGCAAGAAGTGCCGGAGCCACGTCAATTGTCAAACCAATCGTCAAAACTATTGCAGCACCCGCATCACCAAAGGCGGATCTTGCGCTCAATATATTGTTACGCGCGAAGGAGACCGTTTATCACCCTTACGGATGAATGGGGCTGTCTACTTTAGGTCGCGAAGGTGAGCGCTAGAGCGGCCAGCTGGTTGATGAACTCAGCGTGGTTCTATTCTTTCGCCCACCCGGGACCGCAAGCACGTTAACCGGCCTTCGCTTTCTTCGTGCGCAACATTCTTCTCGTGGCATACGAAGCCCGCTAGGCGTGTCAATTCATTTGTCTTGACGTGAACAATTTCAAGCGGGCGACATAGACCACTTGGGTCTTGGCAGCTCCTCTACCACTCACCGTGAGGCAAGCTATGCTATATGTGACTTCCATGAGTCCCTTATTAATTACCAACTGTCCATCGTAGGTGGCCGAAAGTTGGCATAACCCGCGTTTTCGTACTTGAGGCCACAGCCAGACTAAATCACCGGATGGTGGCGAATATTGTAGCGTGCTTTTGATCTGTCCTGCGGTGCCAAAGTGCGAAAACGAGTAATAGCGCGACCCTCTTCGGCAAGGCAAAGAGCCTCAGCGACAGTGGGATTTTCGTGACTACAGAAAGGAAAAACAATGTCGATTGTGTGCCGGGGTAGCCGTGTTTACAGCAGGAAGAAGGGGCTATAGCTGGTAGTCTCGTGCTAGGCGGTGTTGAAAGCGTACATGATAAAAAGACAGTACGTCATCACAGTTCTTGTGGTCAGATGAAAGATACATAAATAACTTGTTTACAAATGTTCGGCTGGTGCGCTCCGTAAGCCCATTCGTTTGTGGATGGTGTAGTGTCGGTGACGCCAGTGGGTTTCACACAAACGAAGCAGCTATTCTACGACATCCGCTGTGAATTGTCGTCCACGGTCGCTGATGATCACGAGAGACGGACCACGTCGCAGGATGACATATTGAAGCAGGAATGCAGAAACGCCAGTGGCAGTTGTGGAGGGCACCACCGCCGTCTCGCAATAGCGTGAGGCACTGGACGCAAACAACTATCCAACAATTTCCCTTGGCTCATTTTGAAGAAGGGCCCACGAAGTCAATGCCCACTTCTTGGAAGTACGTGCTAGGAGGCGGGATCGGCTGCAGGAGACCCGTTGGAGCAGTAGATGGCCGTTTGGAGCACTGACACTGCATGCAGCTGGCTACATACGTGTCAACAGACTGTCACATTCCAAGACAATAAAAGCGTTCCTGAATCCGGTAGAGCGTCGTCGCCAAACCTAAACGGCTAGAGGTAGGTTCGTCGTGCATAGCACTCAGAATCACTGTACGAAGGCTCTCTGGTACTACTAGAAGAAAACGTGCGCCAGGGCTGGAAACGTTGTTGTGTTACAGGAGTGCATCACGTACACAGAAATGGTTTGTTGTCGTCGAGGCAGTCGTAGCGGTGAAGCGCGCTTATAATTTAGCGTCTTTTCGCTTTTCCGCTTTGAAACTGTTGAAGTCTGGAAAACGCGGCGACACAGAAGGCACGAGGTGATCAAAGTCGTCGGCGTCACAGTCCGCAGTGCTAAGTGGCATTCGCGAGAGGCACTCCGCATTAGCGTGCCGTCGCCCGCTCTTATAGGAGACGGTGAAGCTGTATTCTTGCACTCGGAGCGCCCAGAGCGCAAGGCGGCCACAAGGGGCACAAATATTCACAAGCCAACACAATAAGTGGTAGTCGGTGACCACTGTAAAGGGGCGTCCATACAGGTAACAACGAAACCGTTGAACCGCAATTATTACCGCGATGCATTCTTGTTCCGTCACAGTGCAACTCTGCTCGGGCCTACTTAATGCGCGACTTGCATATGCGATCACGTGTTCGCGGTGACCGTAGCGTTGAACTAGGACGGCACAAATACCTGTGCCACTGGCATCCGTATGGAGTTCAGTCGGAGCTGAAGGACTGAAGTGTTGAAGAACCGGTCGTGACGTCAGCAGAAACTTCAACTGACGAAAACAAGAGTCGCACTCCAGAGTCGACGCAAAGGGGGTGTCCTTTTGTAGCAGGCAGGTCAGCGGATACGGGACGTCGGCGAATTTAGGAATAAAGCGGCGGAAATAGGAACAAAGCCCGAGAAAACTACGGAGCTTCTTGACAGAGCACCGTGCACTGAACGCTGCAACGGCTGCTGTTTTCTGGGGATCAGGGCGGATGCCATCCTCATCGACGAGGCGCAAAGCACAAGGGTTTGGCGGTCTGCGAATTGGCATTTCGTGGAGTTTAAATCTAGGCCAGCGTTTCCAATGCAGTTCAGGACACTATCCAGACGCGAGTTGTGTTCGCTGAAGGTGCGGCCAAGGATGACGACGTTGTCCAGGTAGCGCATGCAGATGTTCCATTTCAAGCCACGCGGAACAGTGCCCAGAAATCTCTTGAAAGTTGCCGGAGAGTTGCACAGTCCAAATGGCATAACAATAAATTCAAAGAGCCCGTCAGGAGTTACAAAGGCAGTCTTCTCCTTGTTGTCAGGATGCATAGGAATTTGTCAATACGCGGATCGTAAATCTACTAAGGAAAAGTAAGCGGCGGAATCAATGCAGTCTATTGCGCCATCAAAACGTGGGAGTGGGTACACCTCCTTTTTTGTTACAGTATTCAAATGGCGATAGCCGACGGAAAATTTCCAAGATCCATCTTTTTTTTAACATTGATCACTGGAGCTGCCCACGGACCCGCTGACTCTTGTACTACTCATTTTTTCATCACTTGGTGTACTTGTTCTTTGATAATCTGGCGCTCTGATCGTGAAACACAATATGGCTTTTGTCTAATCGGATTTGCCGAACCCGTGTTGATGATATGGCATGTTCGGGACTCGGGGATTGCAGGCATTTTGACCTTCTGCGCAAAGTCGAATACCTAACCGTGCTTCAAACGCACACCCACTAACGTTTGGCGTTCACTAGTGTTGAGTGATTTATTTACCATTGACAAAAGGGCCGTTTCCGAACTCTGGCCATCAGGTTCTTCCGGCACATTTGCAAGTTTAGCCACTGGTAAGGACGCTTGTTCCCTGTCGAAGGCTAATTTCATGCCACCTGGTAGTATAACGGGCTCCTTAGAACAATTTATAGTCCATAAGCCAGTGCGTCCGCCTTTGATCAACACCACACAATGTGGCACCAAGACATTCTTGTTCACACAGTTAATGTGCATCGGTTCCACGGTAGCATCGAAGCTGTAGGAATCGGCGCCGCCACAGACACCACACAAACGGTAGATCATGCAGGTACGACCCTATCACCACAAACACACAGTGTAGTTTGGCGACCTACAGGGTTCTCCAGGATTCCTGACGGAATCCTACCATTTATGAATACTTTGCCAGTGCGCCAGTCGACAGTAGCACCACACTTCCGCAAGAAGTCCATGCCGAGAATCGCATCATGGGTCGGCCGAGAAATAATTACTAATTCCGTCGTAATAACATGGCCTACCAAAAACATGTCAGCACTACACACCCCAATAGGTCGCAACGGCTCGCCACTCACTCCATAGAATCTTCGCCCCATTTAAATAAAACCTTTTTTGCCCTAGCACGTCCATAAAGAAGACACTCATGACCGAAATTGTTGCGCCTGTGTCCACCAGAGCCATCACAGGGACATTATCTACAAGAACGCACACTTCGTTTTTTAGCATCAACACAGGAGCAGTGGCGTAGCCAGAAATTTCGTTCGTGGGGGGCTCACTTTGTAGCTCGGTCTCCTGCTTATAGAATTAGTCGAGGGATCAATATATATATATGTGTGTGATTCAGCAACCTTATTTACATTTTCGTGCATATGCAACGACCAGGGGAAAATCTCAATGATGCTGCCCTTTGTTAGAATGTATTCCGCAGGAGCAGCTGTCACCGGCTGTGTACTGCGAGTAATTGCTCCGAAATTATAGTCCCAACAGAGAGCACATGTAAAAAGCAGGAGTTCTGCAAAATATACAAGGACTAGTCAAATGAAAGTGAGCCAATGGGAACATATGCCAAACGGGGTACTTTATTTAAAAGTAGTCACCGTGAGTATTTAGACACTTGTCCTACTAACGAGTCGCGTAATTCCCGTCTCATAAAACTCCTTGGGTTGCTGCCTCAAAAATCTGTAAATGAATACACGTCATCTTCCGACACGAATCTGGTTCCCTTGAGCAGATTTTTCAAATTTTACCAAATGTGGAAGACGCAAGGCAACAGGTCTGGGCTGCATGAGGGATTTTGCAGCGTTTCCCACTTGAACTTTTCCAGTTTTGTATTAACCACATCAGCGACGTGGAAACGGGCAATGTCGTGAAGCAAGATGTTCCCAATGCTCAATTTTCCACGTCGTTTGTTCTGGATTGCGACACGCAGCCGATCCGACCTTTCACAATATCTGAAACGATTTAGAGTCTCTCCAGGTTTAGAAAATTCGTTCAGTAATGGCCCCTAACGATCTAAAAAGAAGTCAACACTTTTCCGGCAGAAATGACGGCCTTTGTTTTCCTTGGGAGTGGTGAATTCAAATGTTTCCGCTGTAAGCTTTGCCGTAGTGTTTCAGGCTAATCGTAGCGGCACCATGAGTCATCCCCGCTCACAATTGCAGACAAAAAATCGTCACCCTCATCTGGGGTTCTTTGACGTGCACTTAAATCTAAGTACACGGGTGCTTTCGCATTTCGCCTCCACCGAAATGCAGCCGCCGTGACCTGGATTCGATCCCGCAACCTCGTGCTCAGCAGCCCACCACCATAGCCACTGAGCAACCACGGCCTTTTCAATTGTGTTGGGGGTGATTGCACGGTCGCTTTGGCCCGACCATGCATCGTCTTTGTAACTTTCATGTCCTTCTTTGAACAGTTTGCTACAACGCTTCACAGTGGCCAATGAAACACAATGTTCAACGCATACGGCAGCCATACGGCGAATAATTTCTTTTTGGGAAACATCTTGGTTTGTCAAAAACCTCACGACACCAAGCTGTTCAACTTTTGGAGTGTCCATTATGTCACGCAACCATGTTCAACCCAGTGTATGAGAGCATTAAAGAACATTTAACCTCACCTCTGCATGTCACTTGTAAATGAGATGCGTATGTGCTACGCGCATGCCTCGAAAATAATGAACCGAACCATTATTGCGCGGGGCGGGTTGTCTCACTTTCATTTGACTCGCCTTCGTACATTAGAACTGCGAAGATAAAATGGAATATACAAATGTGTAGATACAGCTTGATACAGGGCAAAAAATTGTCACTGGAAACAAAGTTCACTGCGCATATACACAAAACCTGGCAACAAGATGTTTAAATATACGTATACGTCTCCAATAAATCTACGTACCTTAGAAAAGTCACTATATATAATGCATCAAACAAGGCAAGTAAACAGGTTGCGCAACCACAGATTCACAGATCACAGCACCCTCCCCCCCTCCCTCCACTCCCAAAATGTATCGCGTGCGACGGAAGGCGGCGCGCTTCCTCCCCGCTTTTCTCCCTTGCGCACACAAGACTGAGCCACCATCGTCGGCTAAACCCCTGCCCCTTCCCCCCCACGCTTTCACTCGCACATAGAGCATGCGGCGCGCGGTCACGATGTTATCGCCCTTGGCCTTTATTTATACGGAACATGAGGGCAACGGCAGGAATGTGCCTGGAGTCTTCATATAGCTGCTATTGCAATAATTTTATAGTATCCGGCAACTGAAGCGTACCGTGGCCCATTACTTTCCGCAAAAGAAGTAACAAAATCGAACTTTCACCATGCGACGATTCGCTGCGCCGCAACAATGTCTTCTTTTTTTCTTTTGTGGGGCGGGGGGCGGCGAAATAGAATAACGCAAAGGAAAGCATGTTGGCTACAATCGAATGCCTACTTTGGGCACCTAGTGTGGCTACCGAAGGATTATCGAAGAAAACGTGTGACGCTTGGTCCACAGAAAGCCATACGCATACTGCTCGGTATCCGACACCGGCGAGACAAAATTTTCCGGAGAGGTTGCGCTCAAGCGAACGCGTTGCAATCCGTCGAGTCCCCGCAGTGCTGGCGGCGAGCGACTATGCATTGTTTCTTTTTCTCGTCGGCTAGCCAGAAAGCGTCCAAAACTCTGCCAGGCGAAAATGCAGTCGGACAGAAAAAAACGAACGCGCATCCAAGTGCGCCGCGCGGTTGTCGATGCAGCACCAGAAAAACGCATGCGCTCTGGCTGGATCGGCAGCCCGCGGGTTGCGAGAACAAAAAATAAATAAATGAATAAATAAATAAAGAGGCTCAATGTATCCTCGCGAATAAAATTCTAGGTAGAAAAATAAATAAGAACTCAGTTACAATGGTGGCTTTAGTGTCTTGACATGGATGCTTTGGCGCAGGTGAAGAAAAAATTTTCATATTCTTTTCTGTGACTTGACGGCACAAATGAACCACCACAACGCTTTGTCTCATTGCACCTTGCTGCGTGCTTTATCAACTTGTCTGATAGTATGTTGATTTGGCTTGTCTCGTTGTATGGCCCGATGTACGACTTTAGAAAAGTCGATGCACCTTTGGCGTCAAATGTTTACAACAGCATTAAACCCACAAAGTTCCGGAATTGAAAATCTAAAGCACGACTTTGGAAATGTCAATGCACCTTTCCCATCAAAATGTTATGAGAACTTTATACCCACAAAGTTTCAGAATTGAAATCCAAGCGCTCTGTAGATTCCGCGGCCTCCGCGAGATGCCGAGACGAGCCCGCTCGCCATCAAAACGCCCTTGAAATTTTGTGCTCGGTGGGGCTCCTTGCGTAACGATATGTGACTTCCGATGCATGGGCGTTTCTGCAATATCCAGCCCGATTTCGCAATGTTTGCGCTAAAATGTATTTTCGAGCGTGAATTGAGGACATTCTAGACAAAATCAAGCATGATTTCCGGCGCCGGGAGTTGTTTTGGTCGGCGGCACATGACAGCACGAAAAAATTTCGGGGGGGGCTGAAGCCCCATAAGCCCCCCCCCCCCCCCCCCTGGCTACGCCCCTGCACAGGAGGTACTTCTGTCAGTAGCACGTCTCCAGGGACCTCACCACCATTGGCCGCGCTAGCTAGTTTTCCGGTGACGAAGGGGACGTGGTGCGACGCAGCGGTGAGGGAGAACGGGGAGCACGACGTTGCGGTGGGGGCGTCAAACTCCTGTCAGATGCCGGGGAGCGATTCCGGGAGCTTTTCGGCCAATACTCGTCGTCAGGTGATATGTGAGCTGGCCACGGGGCCCCGTGCGGCCGTTCGGAGTGCCGAGAAAACCCATAGCGCTGGCCATACCACCTGGTCATACGTTGGTTGCAAAACCTTGGATATATTACCCGGAAAACCACAGGAATAACATATCGGGAGATGTTGAAACCTTGGCTGTTCGTCGATAAAGCGGATATTATAATTTTTCCTCGTGTAGTGGGTTGGTTCCTGGCGTGTGTCACGACGATACATCGGGCGTCGAGGAGGCGTGCGTTGAGCGCGTTGGTCAAAGCGTGGAGTCGGAGGGCGTGTTGTCTGCCTCGACTGTTCGGCTGCGTTGTACTCTATGGCCGCTGCGGTATCCATCGGTTTCCAAGGGGCTGTATGCGGCGCCGGCATAGCGTCACGTGACGTGTACACGGCATGGGGGTCAAGAGTTGAATGCAACATCTCTTCACAACGGGAAAGTTCCTCGTGTACAATCTGTCGGATGGTCGAAGGAAGGTCGTGGCAAGGGCTCGTGTCCACATTGGCGACCATCGTGAAGTTTGCTAACCGACCAAACTTTGGCGCAATCCGACGCATCTTGAGCGTTTCAAAAGTTCTGCAATGCCGAATGACGTCGAACACAGAACAGTTGCTTCACTTTCCAAATAAAAATTTGTACACGCCCTCAGCCACTACTTTCAGTAAATGTCCAAATTTAACCTCTTCTGACATGCGAGCACTTATCACCGTGCACAGCTTTAACACTTCGATATATGTTGTGCAGGTCGCACCTGGTAGCTGCTCCCGTTGCGACAGTGTCTGCTCCGCACGCTTCTTTTTGGCTACTGAGTCCCCAAAACACGCCTTTAACTCGTCAAGAAATGTTCCCATGTCGCAAGCGCGTCCTCGTGGTTCTCGCACCACACGAGGGCGGTATCAGTCCGGGAGAACACCATATTGGTGAGCTGAGCGGTTGTATCCCACCCGTTGGACTTGCTCACTCGTTTGTAGTGGACGAGCCAATCGTCGGCATCTTCCCCCGTTTTGCCTCCGAAGGTGGGGGGATAACTCGGTAGTATGGCAGTGGACTGCTAGGCGCTGTCCTCGGAGTGGCTACTTCTTCTCGCATATCAAAGACGCTCAAGGCTGATGGCAGGAGGCCGGCAAGTCGATGGCTTTGACGAAGCTGCGGCAGTGATGGTTATGCAGCCGAAGCTGGTTATCCAGCCACCACCGACAACCTCCGCACGTGAGGTCACTGCACTAACCTTTTAATACTAACATGCCGAGGATGACGAGGCGGCCATTGACGACGATAAGTCCTCCTATCGAAATGTTGGCCAGCCTTTCTGAGGCACCTGATCCCTGTTTACGAACTTCATACCAGTGTGCTATTCCATCTGTCAGCCCCTTTCTTGACTTTGGGCTTCCATAAATAGCATGTCATTCATCGTTTTGTCCAGCATTCCGCTGAAAGCTCTTTGCTCCAGGATAGTTGTCTTTCGGTGGATCGTGTGACTGTCTTTAACAGCGTCTTCAATGAGTCTTGAGTGCCAATGAGCTTCAATGAGTGCCTCGGTCTGTGATGGGGTTCGATGGGGCGCCATGCCGCAGGCCGATGTTCTGTATGAAAAAGAAGGCACCCTCCGAAACATTGCCCAGAGGCAGCGCCTTTGCCTGAGCATATCGCGGTAAATATTCGGGGATGACGACGGTCCCCTCGTTTTCAGAGTATGCAAGAGGAACATTGCCAATAAAACGGTGGTAGCAATGAAACGCCAAGAAAACTACGGGCGATTTTGTTCGCGGTAAGTGTCGGAAACTCGGATACAACTGCAGGTTTTCGGGGGGAATTGTGGCGCATGCCTTTCTTACTAACTCTGTGTCCGAAAAAATTATGTTCCTCGTAGACGAAAGGACGCTTCTTAGGCTTAAAGGTGACGTTATTTGATAGGATGGCTTCGGGAGAACTTCCCGCGGTCGCTTCAGTTGTTGGTCAAATGTTGCCGAAAAGACAACCACATAATCACTGTAGACGAGGCGCCTTTCCCGCTTCAATGGCCAAGGCACATGTTCCATGTTCCCGGGAGTATTGCTGATGTTAAACAGACGCTGAAAGGAAGTGCTCTGAAATCGTAAAAGCAATTTCGAGTGAAGAAAACAATTCCTTTTTTGGTGTCGTTCATCTGCCTCCGATAGCAGTTCTGTGAAGTAAGAGGCGAAAAGTACTTAGCTTGCCAAAATCTTTCCAAAGAGTCATCGATACGCGGCAGGCGGCAACACCCTTTTCATAACGCCCTGGGCGCGCCTATAATGAACGGAGAAATGAAGCGCTCGTCTTTTATCTTGCGAAAATGCAACGGGGGTGCGCTACAGACTGTACCAAACCTGAATGACGCCATCATCTAGCATTTCCTGGAGTTTGGTTGAATTGCCCCACAACCGTTCGGTGAGAAACAATAGGGCGGCTTGATGGGACATGTGCCGTCGCATTTCATTATTTGTTGCGTCGTCAATGGCATTTGGCTCACCTTAGTAGAGCGAGCGAACCCTGCTTCCAATTCGTCCAAGAGTTCCTGTAGTACCCTGTTTTGGTCTTCCGTAAGAACGGAGTATAAGCAAATTCCATTGAGCGAATTGTCGTAAGTGTCTAATTCAGAAGTAAATCACTCGACCATTTATTTTGAGGGTTCGGTGCCGGCGGCAGCAGTTGGTTCGTTGGTTAAAAACTTTGTTGAGGTCCTGCAAGGCGCGCTTTAGCGCAGAGCGGGTGACTCCCATGTCGCGACCGCCAGGCCAAGCCTGTTGGCCTCTAGGCGGACCTGCTGGACGGCCCAGAGTTGGCCGGCCAGGTGTGGGCAGCGGAGCGCCGCCTTCCGCTAGGCCGAGGTAGTGTCGGGGCGAGTGTACGTTGCCGTGCACTCCCCGAGCATGTGCGCTAGGCGATAGCAGTTCCACAAAAAATGTGCCCGCATTCAAAACTACTAACGAGGGCCGCTGTGTGAGCCTCAATAAATTCAACGAGGCTTCGCGCACCGCATCTACTTTAGGTCAACAAACTAGGAATGTTGCCTTTATCAAAGGCTTCCCCATTTCGTAGCCCCATGGACGTGAGTCACAGTCACACTCGCACGCGATGCTGCCATGATATTCTCGCGCAAAACAAGTGCGGATCTGTGCCGTATAGCGCTGGTTTTTGCTGTTGCCCTCTTTATCGAGAAAATCATCCAACACTCTTCAAAAGAAATCCGCTCACCATACCCCTGAACAAAGTTTAGGCCAACATTTGAATCGTTCGAACAACCCCGCAGAACCAACCATGTGGCGAGAAAAAGTGTCGCCAGCACAGATTTTCAAGCTAGGAGTGCATAGGGGAAGTCAAGTATTGTCAAGTGAAGTATGAACTGGCGTCCCAGTCCAGGGCAACGTAATGTTTCTATAAAACGCTCGCCAGTTTCCTATTAAGAGTCGCTCCATTATGTAGAAGTGCGCAATGTTTTCTGTGGTCGATTAACACACCTACGTCAATTGAAACCTTATTTACATCAACTGCTGATGGGATAGTCGTATCACCACTGGGCAGTAAACTGGCCGATACCAGATTTTCAGCGCAACATAAATAAACAGCCTCGTCTCGAAACTTCACTGTCACCAATATTCGGCATGCGCACTTTGATTGTCCCTTCACTATCATCGAAGTGCTATCAGGAGCAGTGAAATAGCGTTCCGGTGAGTGGCCGCGTGACTGGCGTGCTGGTGTGCCACATCTGCGTTCTTAATCGGAGAATACAGCGATGTCGGGAGTTATCTGGCTGTACCTGCACCAGAATGCAGAAAAATACCTTGCGGTGGAATGTTTTGTAAAAGAAGATTTCAGTAAATCCTGATGTTTCATATATTATTACCGAACTTGGGCGGCCAAAGGAAGAGAGCATTTACGAATTAATAACTTTCTGAACGCTGGCCTGGGTCGCTTAGGATACTGAATAATGCAAATTTTCAGCGCAGCTCTAGACGTGTTTTCGCTTCGCTATATATTGGATCGCAGGGAGAGGCCTTCGTCCTGCACTGTAAATAAGATAGGCTGCTGCTGTTGCTGACGATGATATATTGGTTGGCTCGAACTACCTGTCTTGTGCGGCACTTTGCAAACGGAGCGAAATGTGGTGCGACGGCCTTCCTAATCTGGAGGTCGCGAGATCCAGCGCGTAGTCGACACGTGGGCGAGTTTCATACCATTCGCCGCCGACCGACCTACCAGATGACGTGCACTACTCTGGCGCGATGTCTCGCAGCCATTGTCGGCGCACTAAGCTTTTCTTTTCACGCTTTCGCCATACCCTCATCCGCGTTGCGCCTCATGGCTCCGCTGCATCCCCCTCTCCACTTTCCACCTCGCATCCTTCATGCCCCTCTGCGCTCTCGTCTTTCATCTCGCTTCCATCTTTACCTGTGCTCATTCGCTACGTTATGCCACCGACGCCGACGCAGGAGCGGTCACTAACTTCTGCGCTCTAAAAACAGCGCAGTCTGAGACAGCTCTGGGGAGTCTCCCAATAAACGTGACCAGCATTCCTGCAGTGGTAACCCAGCCGCCGTCGATCGGGTTGGTCGCCAAACCTCTCATTTCTACGTGGGCGTTTGGCACTCATTGAAATGCGCTAGACAACCTGCTTGCAGCGACTGCACCAAGCCAAGTGGAATAAGAAAACAAGGAGTGACAGCTGGGGCGGGGCGTCGCAGTATTTCTGCATAAGGCTTGCACCGGACTTCACTTGCAGATGCGGCTCTTCAGTGCTAAACATGGAAGCCGGACGCGCTTGCTGTGCTTTGTTGCGCATGATGCTGGCGAGTGAGCTGAATTGAGGACGGGACGTATCGTGCATTTTTTTGCAGCTCTTCCGGAACCACAGAGCGCATGAGGTCGCAAAGCGAGGTGACTTCGTACCTGAAGCCTATTTACCTATTTTGAGTCGGCGCAACGTTTGATTGTCGTTGTACGTGGTGGGTCACTGCTGAAGCGTATTCTTCATAGTAGTGGCTTCGGTAAGAAACAGCGCCAGTCTGCCGGTGACAGTCGACAAGGCAGCAAGGAGCTTTCCCGTTACTCCTCTCATTAGATGACTTCGCTTATCGTCTTCTAACTTGCTTGGGCGGGCACAGCCAACGAGAAGCGGCATGTCCTCTACGAACATCGTCACGCTCTCGTTTGATTTGGAAACTCGCGACTTGAAGTCAAGCTGCACTATTTCCTCTGAATAAGGCCTTCGCGGGAACTCATACCATGATCCCAGCGCGTCTTCTCTATTAAGAAACCACGCGCGAGCGCCATCCTCGAGGCTCGACTTTACGTTCCCGAGTTCCGTGTAGTCCCACTTGTTGACGTAGCTAAGCTTTGCAACTCAGCCAGCCACTCTTCCGCGTCTTCGGAGATGTAGCCGTGGAAGGTCATTGGCACTCACGAGTGCTGCAGCGCACAATATAGCACCCCTTCGGTTACATTTCCAGTGGTCAGAGTCATTATTTTTTTTAAGTTCCAAGTTCTAAGGCGATGCCTCGCATTCGCTGGCTTGCACGGCGAACTGATGTCATTTCCAACACGAGGGCGGCGTTCCTGCTGTCTGGTGTGGTCTCTTTCATAAGTCGAGCTACCTTCACTAAAATAACGCCTACTGTGCTGAATTACACGCCCAGACCACGGACGTTAGGACTTTGCACAGCGTATGCGTGACGCCTGGTGCCTATTCTGCTCTCATTCAGTCACTTGTCTGCCGCACCTTGTGGCGCCGCTGAGGGATTAAGAATAAGGTGCCTTACTTAGTTCTTCGACCAAAGTAAAACGTCGTAAGCACTCCATATAAAGCGTAAATATAGCATCAAGGGAGGATTAATTATTTTCACAGTATGTAATTAATAATGAAACTAGTGTTTCGCCATGACACATAAGGCGCCACCATTGTAGCCAAGTATAAGCTCGCTGTCTAGGTTCTCTCGGGAGACCGCCAAACGTCGGAGGTACCGAGTCGCTTCAAAGCACTTGAAAATAAATATTCACGAGGCTGCATTGAGGCGCGTAAAAATGTTGTCACGAATAAATTAAAGATCAAGGTCGGTGAACTACAAAGCGCATTTCTACGTTTAGCGCTAACAAGTTTGGCACTTCTACATTTTTACACATGCATTAACCTTTCTAACAAAGTTTACATAGCCAATAGATTGTATTGCATTTAACCACGTTATCTTGAATCAATCAGCCCATTTATGTTAGCCATAAAGCGCCGGAAAATTAAACCGATCTCACCTGTGGTGTCTTGGCTCTGTAATGGATAGTATCGAATAAGGTTCTTTGGCTTTGAATATAGCGTAGCGTTATACAGTTTAGGTTTCCTGTTAAATGGTATATAAGAACGTTACTTCTGGACTCTGTTATACATTCACGATATTTCGGTTTTGTGTATTTCAACATTAACAAATCTTTTAAAATATAGGGTCCCGAATTCGTGTCTTCTTTGCCATTACATTAAATGAAAACATAAAAAGAAATTACCTTAAGTTATTTCTTGAAAATGCTTCGTTTGTACGGAGCATTTACAGTTCTTTTAGAAGGAGAGGCAGGTATCTATAACACAAGAGAAAATGATTTCTTAACTAAATACCTCGAAGCCACCAAATATTTCTTTTATAAGTTAAAGCATTCATAACACACACGTAAGGGAAAGCTGCCGTCTGTCAGACTGCAGATGCTAAAGGAACACAATAATGCTTCTGCAGGGCAGAAACCTTCATATTTCAGGAACAACATGTTTAGGGAGCTAGGGCGTAACCAACGACTCTGCGCTATCTCGAGTTTCATATGTGGTACTTGTTCAATGCAAGTGGTGCGGACACAACCTACAGAATACTTAAATATACGCCCTCTAGGGTGGATGTCGCAATACCCTTTTTGCACGCCGAATATCTGAAAATTTTACAAATTAGAGTATTCTTTAGCAGGGCACTACAAGGGTGTTTTCTTGCGGATTATACACCATGCAGAATTACATGGTGCTCTAGTTTTTCCACATTGCAAGCGAGTAAAAAGCAATAGGGGTTTACTTCTTCTGCGATGCCCGCCACGTTTGAGCACGCCATAGGGCAGCACAAAATACGTCGTTCCTAAAACTGGCCCTTTCAAGCTGGTGTAATATTTCACCTAAGCCCCATTTTCTATATATGTAAGAGGGTGAGTTAAAGACAAAAAAGACACCCTTAAATGTACAATGTTGCTTAGTGCGGACTTGTAGTGAAGTCAGCAAAAGGCGCGCATGCCAGCTGAAACGTATCTGGCATATGTCACATTGTAGTAAGCTTCGTGTAAACGTGTCACAAGGACAACACAGAATTGCAGGCAATTGATTCCGGAGGCCAGTGTTCCGTGTGTAATGTCACATCATGCCATTTAAAAAGTATGGACAACATGTTACACTAATTTAACACGTGAACGCGAAAGCCTGCAGCACACGCGGTAATAGATTAAGTTATGCCATCAAAAGCGTCAGACTTCTTGCAAGACATAACGAACCGAAGTATGAAGTACACGTACGGTGCTGTAGGTTGACCTTTTCAACGACACATGCGAACACCTAATGCGCTACCTAAATGTGCTTTCGTTCTGTCTTCAGTTCCCTTTTTCTTTCCGTATTTCCTTCCTTCTTTCTTTCGTTGTTCTTGCTTTCCTTGTTATTTCGCAAGTTTCTTTCCTTTATTCTTTCTTTTTCTTTATTCCTTGCTCTTTCCTTTATTCTTTCTTTCGTTTCTTCATTCATATAAAGAGCTGATTGTGTAACAGACATGTTGAAATGTGGCGACTTGGAACTGCGAGAAACCCGACGAGAAAAATAACGAATGCAATTCTTTGTCCAGATAATCAGGAATCAAGCAGGAATAAATAAAGAAACATACATTCGTCCCCCTCTAAAAGACAGTGCGCATTTAAACGGAAGTGCCAGTATACAGCCTTATAAAACACGCCTTGATGGTTTTCAACCCTCGTTCTGTCCTTTACGTATTTACATATGGAATGGCCTGGCGGAAGGCACTGTAACAGCACAAAATGTTAAACCGTTGTATACTCAACTAGAATTGTATTACAGGCCACGGGGTAATTAATAATTGATCATGCTTACTGTTATTCTTGCATTTCTAACAGACATAGCACTTGTATACTCGTTCATCCTTCATGTAATTTGTGTTTGACAATGCTCTATGATGTGGTATTGTTGGTGCGGACATTTGTTTTCTTTGACAACTACTTGGCAATTCACGATACTGTAGCCCTCAAGTGAGGGTTACAGTACTCCTAAATAAATATAATAAATAAATAAATAAATATTCAGCCATTGCATCTTTTCTTGCTTAGGGGGGTATCAGCCATTCCTGATATGATATTTTTTGCATCATTTTTGCATCACTGTACTAGACGGCGCTTTTTCCGGGTATGAGCCACTGGAAGGCGTAACTTAACATTTTCGCCTTAAGATTTTTCAGTCATCGAAAGTGTACATACTGTCGACTTCCAAGAGCATGGATCGAACTCTACGCGCAATTTCACGCGCCATGATATAGTTCCAGTTGAACACACTGAAGCTTTTGAGCTTCATAGTAGTGTTATAATTGAGACCTACAGATTAACATATGATTCTCGATATATCGATTCTCAATCATGCGTGCTGTACTGCACCCAATATTGCCCCACTCTCACAATAGACAGATAATTACAATCTTGATCTTCAATTTGATCACTATATCGGGACGTCTGCGGTAGCTTTCTATCATTGCAGTGTATGAAAAATGTGTTGTTTATCTTTATTTTGCGAGAGCGTCGAAGGCGTGCTAGTCCTCTTCAGACAAAGCCGTACGCAATATCATCCTGGCTCCCCTAGAGAACCTTTGAAGGTTAGAACAAACTATTGTTAGTTACTCCAGTTTTCCAGACAGCACACATTTCCAGTACCGCTGAAAGCTGAGCAAGTGGGTATTCATTGTTGAACTACAGCGCGCACAACTTACTAGGTTGTCTGCGTTCACCGTATATCGTTTGTCCTGGCGTCAGCTGTTATACGATTGTATTTCGAAATTGTGCCATCTGCGTAGCAATTGTCCAAATTTGTTACTTTTAGGTGCAAGTTATTGATTGATCGAATGTTTGGCACAAGGCAGAAGTAGAAGCGATTGTAGAAAAAGTGCAGGAGACAACAAATATTTGTGTAATTTCCGCGACTGGTCAGCCATCTGGTGGATGAGCAAGCGAGCAGTACAGGCAGGGTACTCTGCATTATGTCTCCTTTCATAAGACACATTCCATATTCACTATTTAACAAATGTCTGTCCTGCCACCTGACACAATGTATACCTCGTTATTAAACCCAAATACACTGTAGTGCAGTCGTTCCCATAAGCACCAATGCTATATTTGCGTAATTAGTGTAATGTTCATTTAGTCATGTCTCAACAAGTTGCGACGATCACCTTAGGACATGTTTTTAATCGTGGCGCTCTACTGTTGATACTGCGCGCAAATATCGCCGTTCCATGCATTTCGGCTTCTTTGTAGGTGGCCGAGAGCGCTGATGGTACAAAATCTCTCCGCGACGAGGTCCAGTATATATAGCTAGACTTGTTGGGGACAGTGGGGGGGGGGACATGCAAGATTTCAAGAAACCCTGCGCTCAACTTTCATTAACAGCTGAACTGTCCCAGAAACTATAAGAAATGGCTCTTTATTTAAATACCGGGAATCATGAGTGGCAGGAGAGAGCGAACGGGAATGCTGGCAGGCTCTGTGGTATTTGCTCTTATTCTTTGATAATAAATGATATGTGGGAAATGTTCGATTTGTGCTTGCGATTTTCGCCTGTGATTCAACCCGACTTTCCGCTTCCAATACATGTGTGATCCTTTGGTTGGCTCTCCGAGACTCAGTGCCACTTATGGCACTGAGCCCTATTTTACCTTGTAACGATACTGGGAATTCGCGAACAAATACGGTCACAATTACTGTTTATTCGGTATCTGCTTATTTCAGCTCGAACAACTGTCGCTTTACGTATTGTTTTGCGTCTGCCTTACACTTCCCTCATTTTATTTCTTGACTCCTCCTAGGTTGATAGTGCTGAACGTAGCTTACGGTTGTGGGGTCTATGTAGCCATTGATTGAGGCACCCTGCGATATTACGCACACCTTGCTACGCACACCTTGTTACGCGTGCCAGGTTGATAGTGCTGAACGTAGCTTACGGTTGTGGCGCCTATGTAGCCATTGATTGAGGTACCCTGCGACATTACGCACACCTTGTTGCACCGATATTTTCACGTCTTTGAAAGGTCCAAGAATAATTGTCGCTGCCTGGTCATGCCTTCCACAAAAGCACAACACTGTTCAGTGCAATATTTGGCCTGTGTCCTTGGTATCTATTTCCAAATTGGAACTTTCTCGCTTTGCTGCTCATTGGCTCTGCGGTGTTCAAAAAGTTGTATCTTCTGGTGAATTCACAATATCTTGTAGGCCGGTAGTATGAAAAATTTGCCATATGCAACAAAATGCGCGGTACAGGCAAGACTACTGGCGTGCGTTCTATTCTGGCCAGCCACAGGCATTACCAGGCAACATTTCCATCCGCATTTGCGCGTTCTGTATATCGAGATAAGCTGCTTAATATTGCGGACATCCCTACCAGTCTTTCCCTTTGCCTTCGGTTGAAACGAAACACAACGTCGTAAGCTAAGATTCGGGCTACCTGCCCACTGCTGGACCCTCTCGCTCGAGAAAGCACGTCCATTTTCCGATAAGACAACTTTGAGTTTTCAAAACATTGCTTGATCAAGCAATGGCATAACATTGTAGGCGGGTTTACCTCGAGGACGCGCTACCAGCATTCTTGTGCACTAATTTATTGCAACCAGATGAGATAGTGCCTTTCGGAAGCCACGATACATGCTCGTCGCTGTCCTTGCGTTTAAAGGGTTTGCCTGAATGGTAGCATAAAACGAGCTCATCGGGTCGACGCTGGTATTTAGCTTCGTTAACTTGACACAAGAGGCCCTACTTCCCATACTCATTGACGTCATTGCCATGCTTTTCCTTGTCAACTGCCCAGGAAGATTGTTGTGCGTTCACTATAAAAAACCGCGGCGAGTAGATTTGTTTATTTACACGTATTATTTATTTATTTACGCATTTTGTCAATCCCTATATGGAATAAAACAGGAGGTGAAGAAAAAGAGAGAATAATTTTACAAGGCGAAAAAGCAAACATTATGCAGCCAAAAGACGCGAATTGAAAATCTGCAAAAGTGAACGGCACCGAAAATAATACATTCCCACTTAACTTATATGAGGATAGAGGCAAGAACAACACTGTTTTAAAATTGCGAGGCTAGTGAATCAGGATAAAGCAAAGACAACACAGTTTCAAAATTGCGACTCTAGAGAATTGCTTTTAATTACTTTAGACAAACAAGATAAAGATGCGCTCGTAACAAAAGGGGTCAGGTTATTCCATTATGTGATCACCAGGGGGAAAACGAGAATTTGAGGGCATCTCTGTGAAATTTGCAAGAAGCAAGAGTATGGCAGTGTTTCGGGAGGGTAGTTCTTGATGTGCATCGATTAATATAATGGGACTTGTCTCTATTTTGGCGGTTGTGAATTAGTTAATACATTACCTTTAAGCGCGCCAACTTCCTCCGGTTTTTATGGTTAGTAACCCAGCATTCTTACGCAGCTCTGTGGGCAAATCTGTTTGGCTAAATTTTATAAAAATGGCCCTAAGCGCTCCTTCTTCAGCTCCTTCGACCTTCTTGGTTAGGTTTGTTGTTTAGTTAGGTTTTCTGCGTGTCTGGAAACCAAGCAGTATTGGCGCATCCCAGGATGGGTATAATAAGTGTGTTATAGGCCAGTAACTTGGCGTATGGTGTAATCGTCTTATTGGAAAACACAGTCTCTTTAGTGCAGATGAGGTTATAAATTGAATATAAGAATCTCATAGTAAATGTTGTGACAATGTGACATCTAGGTATTTAGGCTCCTTAACTTTAGACAGGCTAGTTGAATTAATGGTATAATTAAAAGTGAATGAATGCTTTTTTAAGTTATGTATAACCGAGCGGACTTTTTTTCGTTGATGTCGCTAGACTACAGTGAAATAACCTCTAAGGTTGTCTTTCACGTGATGTGGTCATCAGGGCAATTGATTTCGGTGTGGAGAATGCGGTTGTGTGCAAATAAGTTGCATCCGATATTAAAGGGACGCTAAAGGCAAATACTAAGTCTAGCTAAAGAGATAAAATAATGCTCGAGAATCTCTAAGGCGTCAATATTATCCCGAACAGAGCCTTAATAATTGAGAAACAGAAGTAAATGTGGGACACGCTTAGAGCCTCCCCCGGGGCATTCAAGTACTTGCCGGCTCACGAAAGCACTCCTCAGTTAAATTCTGTCACTAGTACTCAACTACTTGTTGCAAAAACATCCTCGTATTTTATTATAATATGAAATATAATTCTACTTGTCCTGTGCCATTTTTATGTTTTAAAAAAGGAACTCATTGAAATTACCGTTGACAACGACGTGGACGGTCGAAAGGTTTCGTTTTCGCTCGACCCTGCGGCGCCCACGGTTTCGCGTTTCACTACATTCGTGATCACGTAGTTCCGGCGCTGGTTTTGCTGGCTCGTGAAAACTGCAAGTAACAGAGAATTCAACTTCCATGGCATGTCGCGGGATGCCCGAACGGTCTACGCCGCTTGACCAAAAAGCAGTTGCAGCGGCGAATCCGCTGCTCTGTCTTGGCTCGGTGCCGCCATCTGTCGGGCACTGTTTTACTCATCAGCGGCAGCAAAGGGCAGTGATGGCGTATGCAACGTCACCACCACTCCCATAGTTGTGTGGCGCAATATTTGAATATCGAAAAAAGGCATTCGGACCGTTCAGATACCATTTCCTCTTACACTAAGTCTTTTCTTGGCAAGAAACCAACGTTGCGAGGTTTCTGCAAAGGTAATTAAACAGTGCACATCTACTTAGTGTTTGCCTTTAGTGTCGTTTTAACAGATAAGGGCAGATCAGCATTGCCATTTGTTGGGTGTGCTGGTAAACTGACCTGAAAAGCATATTTAGCGCCAGCGAACAAGGACAGAAGGAAGACGATACCACAATGCGCTAACTTCATCAACTTGATTTTGAGGAAACACCCACCTATTTAACCCATGCACAGTGGCGTCACCTCATCAAAATATTAACTATCCAAAAAAGCCGTCTCCTTATCTAAGAAGTCGAAGAAGGGGCAATAACACACGTATCACTATACCGACAGATAGCGTGAGCCTCAATAACCTCTTGCACATCTTCATCCTTGTGCTTCGCAAGAACCCGGCAGGACCCATACTGAAGCAAGGTTTGACTACGGGCTAGTTGGAATTCCATGGTATAAATCGTCACTTACAGCGCAAACATAGACGGAGGACAAAAAGGACGACGTAGACAAGCGCTGTCTTCCAACTGATTTTTATTTTCAGAAACAAACGTATATACCCTAAAACACCAAGACAAAAGCGCCCTCTAGAAGCCAGAACCCGACATGAGAATGCATTCAGAATTTTACCTAAGTTGAACGAGAGCGCATGTGCGATCTCAGGAAACCCAGTTCTTTTTCTGTTAGTGCGATAGATGGCTTACTAACCGAGTCGCCATCGGCAATCGCTGCTGCTTCAATGATAATTCTGGCAGTTTCATTGGGATGCCTAGCCAAGATGGTCGTCTCCTCAAAAATTGGGACGCAGCCGCATTGTGCGCAGTGAACCCCTAGGAAGCCTTCCCGCCCTTTGCGAACTTTATTGCTGTGTTCTTGTAGCCTAACGTTGATACATCTACCAGTCTGTCCTATATAAGACCTACCACAATTCAGGGGAATCTTATACACTATACCTTTCGAACAACCTGTAAACTTCTTCCTATGATTAATGCTGCAAATACTACGTTTCTTAGCCGCAGGATTGGTTCTGACGCAAAGCTGGGCCAGTTTTTTTGGAGCAGAGAAGACAACGTCGATACCTGCTCTTTGTCCTATTTGTTTCTTTCTGAAAATAAAAATCAGTTGGAAGACAGCGCTTGTCTACGTCGTCCTTTTTGTCCTCCGTCTATGTTTGCGCTGTAAGTGACGATTTATACCAAGGACCCATACGTCGGAGCACAGCCGCATTACTGACAGTGAATTCCTGACGTTCCTGACAGTAACCGGTCATTAAGACACCTTTTTATCTGTCGTATGTATTTTTCCCACAGGACAGCGGGAGTTCATAAACAACTGCTTCTAAGCAACCCACTGGTGCTTTCCGATTATTAGTAGAGCATCCGACAGCTGGCTTACAGTACGGGTCTGCTAAACGACATATTTTCGCGAGTTTTTCTGGCGCTGAAAAGATCACTTATGTGTCCACCCGGCAAGCCACTATCTTAAGACTATGTGCCGTTCTATGCAGATAGGCCACTACCGCTACCTCCCCTCTGCGTTCCGTCCATTGCCTTTCCGCGTGCCTATTTGTGCTGTCTGACCCGCATCTTTTTAGCAGCCCCTCTACGACCGAAACTTGCACTGACTCCGGAAGCCCTGCTGCTGATAACCTCATAAGATCCATAAGACTCGTATAGATATTATGTTGGCAGGGTTTCTTTAATGCATTTCCAAAGCACAAGTTGGCAATGCTCCTCTTGAGGAACTTCGAGTGGGCGGACCGATACGGCGAAGGGGGCTAGGTTTATGCTCCCATGGAACGGAACACGTGTGGGGTTGACTTGATTAGTTTAATGTTTCGAGTACGCACAGCGAAGCAGGTATGGACATAAAATTCCCATATTTAATTCTACGAACAATTTTTTTCGCATTGTAGAGACAGCTGAGTGCACGAATATATTCTCCCCCACAAAGGAACTTAAGTGGCTCCTGTGTCTGTCGGTCGGCCCTCCGTCCATCCGTCCGTTCTCCTACGCCGTGGACCGCGTGTATACGTTCCTCTTCGCGACACCGTCGTAGTCGTCGCATTGTCGTCATTCGAGCTACGTAATCCACTCTAGCCTGTGATTCTCAAGCACTACCTGCGTTCGAACCAGGTGACGCTGGTAAAAAGATCTGGAGATCTCGGCAGCGGAACACCGCGTAGTGGCTACATTCGTACGAAGCACATTTCAGAAGCCAGTTTCCCACGAGGTTTAATTTCCGAACGCCATCAGCAACGCGGGCACCCCTCGTACGTCCGGACGCCTGCACAGTGGACTTTCACGGCATTTCTTGCCGTTACCAGGCCGCTAATTCGAGCATCGAGGCTTGCTCTTATACGCTAGACGTGAAGTTCGACTACGGCAACACCGCGCTGAACTTCAGCATGTCAGTGTCGTCAGAGCGACTCCGATCGACGGCGCAGTGCGCACCAACGGACTCCTGACGCTGTGCCATAAGACAGGCATGGGGATGGAAACCAAGACCACTATTTTGTAGGCATGCCTTTTATCGATGCTAATAATTTCCAGAATTTTTGCGTGCCTAGTGCAACCGGGCACAACATCGACTTGCCACTCACGAACGATAACGGCGCCGAAAGGCATTAACACCGAGAAAAGGCATCAGTATCAAGTCGCTTCCCAGGTGCCTCGACATGAGTTCCGGTGAAAACCACATCCCCCATGTTTAGTTTACGAAAAGCTCTGGTTACCCCAGATTTACTTTGGGCATCCCCGCCCCGTGAACGCCGAGCTGTGCATTGGCACACTCAAGATTCGCAGTACCGACAGGTCTGGCGTCATGCCCTCCCGCGTGGTCTACACGACTATGGAGATCCTCAGGTTCCGCCTTCACTCTGCGCTCGCCGTCACAGTCCGGAACTGCCACGCTACTGCAGATATAACAAAGGAGATCTTGGAAGAGTGGAACTTCGTGGAGAAGTGCCTCAAATGAGACTATGCCTATCTGAGTGATATGCCCAACTCAGTGTGCTACCATGCGCATAGGACTAACGATGTTTCCGCAGTTATCAAGTTGCTACGAAAACTTATGGCCCTTCTCAGCTTCAGCATGTCCTAGCCCCACAATGAGCGCCTCTACTTAAACTCATCGAGAGGCTCAGGGAGCCGGTCCAAGTGCGCTGCCGCAGTGTCAACGCGATCGCCAGTGACCTGCAATTTGCTTCGCAAAGCATTGATTCCCACAGCGCGTTGGGTCTACACAATATTCATAGCTAATAATAATCAATCTCGACTGTTTTCTTTGAAACAGTTCCTAAGTATTCGCATTTTGTGTTCTCATTTTATGCTAAGTTCTTGCTTCTGTCGCAGCGCCTATGTGCCGACGTACCAACGACGACGAAGTCCGTGGTGCCGCGAGCGGAAGGAGCGGGTGAGGAAGGAAAATGAAGAGCGAGTGAGTGAGTGAAGTAACTTTATTTCGGTCCAGAGAAGACGCAGGGGAGACCCCGCGCCACCCGGCTAGTCCCATGTAGGGACCGCCAAGCCGAGCTTGACGGCCCGATCGCGGGCACTCTGGACGGCCAGGGTTTGGTCGTTGAGTTCGGGGCTGTCCAAGAGCGCAGCCCACCTATCCTCGCTGAAGGAGGAGCCCATGGATTCACACTCCCACAACACATGGTCCAATGTTGCCCTTAGTCCACAGGCAGGGCAGTCCGCACTAAGATATGTTTCAGGGTATATGGCATGAAGAACCGCGAGGTTAGGGTACGCACGGGCTTGTAGAAATCGAAGGGTAACCGCCCGCGCCCTGCATATGGCGTGGTGCGGGGGGGCGAATACCCGTCTTGACAGAAAGTAGTGTGTGATGATTTCATTAAACGTAAGCAAGGGTTCCCCATGGGGCAGGGGGACTGCTGAGGCGGCGCGGTCAGTGAGTCCTTGCGCGGCCTCGTGTTACCCCTCGTTAGGGTTAGAGGTAGAGCCCCCAATCGACCCCAAGTGAGCGGGAAACCAAATGAGAGAATGCGGAGGGATACTTTTGGCACATTAGAGAATGCGGAGGGCCTGGGGGGAGACCATACCGGTTTGGTAGGCCTTAATGGCTGCCTTGGAATCACTATATATTGCCTCTCTGCGACCATCGAGCAAAGCCAGCGCGATTGCAACCTGTTCGGCTACCACGGGCCTCGAAGTGCGTACCGTAGCGCAGCAAGTGAGCCTTGAATTGGAGTCTACGATGGAGACGGCAAATGCCTCTTGTGGACATACATGGACATATGCTGCGGCATCCAGGAAGCTTGCCTCAATGTGGTTATTGCGGACATGCACGAGGAGAGCTGTACCCCTGGCCCGAAGTCTGTCGACGTTGTTTGCGGGGTGCAAATTGTGGGGAAGGGGCACGATGTGAAGGTTAGACCTGATGTCGGTGGGAATCCGCACGACGTCGGGGCACTGGTCGACAGGATATAGGCCCATCTCGTCGAGTAACTTGCGGCCCGTCGGGGTGCCGGATAGTCTGAACAGCTGTGAGTGCTCTTGTGCCTCGATAATTTCTTCGAGCGTGTTGTGGACTCCGAGCTTCAACAGGTTTTCGGTGTGGGTGTTTGCAGGTAAGCCGAGGGCAAGCTTAAAGACCTTTCTGATCAGTGAATTTAGCTTGTTCCTCTCTGCAACATGACAATTATGCATGGCCGCCGAGTGTGGCCGCCGAGTGGCAGAGAACAAAAGCATGTATAATGCGGATGAGATTTTCTTCCTTGATTCCCCGGTGCCTGTTGGCGATACTCCGAATGAGGCCGAGAGCACTGTCCATCTTGGCGGTGATCTTTCTGAGTGCGGTTCCACTGGCACCGTTAGACTCGATATACATCCCCAATATTCGGAGCGAGTCCACTCTGGGTACCGGAGACCCGTCACCAGTGAAAAGCCGTATTTCGCTTTCGGACACCGGTTTCCAATCACGATGGCCGCCGCCTCTGGGTCTTTCCTTGTAGAGAAGTAGCTCAGATTTCGATGGAGAATATCTGAGCTCAGTGGGGCGGAGGTAGCGCTCTGTCGCGTCGATGGCGCTCTGCATGGCGGCTTCAACTTTATTTTCTTTATTATTCAGTGAGTGCCCCGCTTTGCCATAAAGGCGGTACAGCAAGGGGGTTACAGACTTACATAGAACACTTCTTCATCTATACAGCACACTTGCGTCTCTTGCAGCCGGTTCCAATCTCTGATGGTCATCACAAAGAAGGAATTGTAAAACATAGTTGTCCTTGCACGGTACTCTCCCTTTGTGTCGGTGATCATTTCTACTGGATATGTAATTGGCTTGATAAAAGTAGTTATTATAAGCAACTCCAGTGTTACCATGAAAAATACAAATGCAAAACTTCAAGCGCAGTTTTTTTCTGCGTAAAGAAAGCGATTCCCAACCCAATTCCGTTTTCATAGCGGTACAGCTATCTGTCCGCTTGTACCGCCCTAAAACAAACCGCGCAGCTCTATTCTGAATTTTTTCAAGTTTATCTATAGACCTGGCCTGCATCGGGTCCCATACAGGGCATGCGTACTCTAAAATCGACCTAATTCAGGTGAGGTAGGCTGTGTTCTTTAAATTCTGGGGTGCCCATCTTAGGTTCCGTTGGATAAAGTTAAGAGCCCTTGCTGCTTTACCAACAACATAATCAATATTAGCATTCCATGAGCAATCATGCGATAAAACAACACCAAGATATTTGCATGTCGGTTCAGTAGCAATCACATACATATTCAGGCTGTAAGATGTTTCAATTTGTTTCTTTTTTTTTCGAAACACGCATGTGCACACAATTTTTTGGGTTCAACGCCATTTGCCACTTCTGGCACCACCTTGTAATACGATCCAAATCGTCCTGCAAAGAAACGGTGTCACTTGCGTCCCTAATCTGCCGATATAAAACACAATCGTCGGCAAATAAATGCATGCGCGATGAAATACCCACAGAAATATCATTAACAAAAATGAGGAATAAGAGCGGTCCAAGGACGGAGCCTTGTGGCACGCCTGACGATACACCAACATAGGATGAACACCTCCCATTTAAAAGCACGCATTGACGCCTGTCGAACAAGTAATTGGTTATCCAAGTTAGTACACTCTGGTCAAAATTTAGAATCTGCAGTTTGACGAGGAGAAGGGAGTGCGACACGGTGTCGAAGGCCATTCGAAAATCTAAAAAGACACAATCAGTTTGCCCACCCTCGTCAACGTTGGAAGCCAACTCATGAAAAAAACTCTACAAGTTGCGTGGTACAAGAAAATCCATTGCGAAAACCGTGCTGCTCATTTATCAGAACATTATTATCTGTAAGATGGGTCAATATGTGCTTAAATAGGATATGTTCAAAGAGTTTACATGATATCGATGTTAATGAAATGGGCAGATAATTCGTTACATAATTTTTTGAGCCACCCTTATGAACCGGAACAACATGGGAAATTTTCCAATCAACGGGTAAAGTGCCTGTTGAAAGGGACTTAGTGTAAATTATGTAAAGGTAAAGCGAAATGGGCGCAGCACATCGCTTCAGTACACGAGGAGAGATACCATCAGGACCAACTGCTTTGGATTCGTCTTGGCTTTCAAGAAGAGAACGTATACCACGAACACTATGTTCCACCGGCGGCATCAGTGGAAACGTGCTTGGGTGCGGTTGGGAAGGAGCGTCATGCTTAGGTAAAAACACGGATTGGAAATACGTATTTAAACATGTAGCTTTAGCTTCCTCATAGACTGTAACCGTATCATTAAAATTCAGTTCGCTGACTCCAACATTATCAGATCCGCACTCCTTGATATAATGCCAGAACGACTTGGGATTAGTTTTCATTTTATTATTGAGCCCCTCAAAATATCCCTCTTTTGCTTTTTCGACACTTGTTTTATACTGCTCCGTTAATGCTTGTAATTCTTTCGCGTGCTCACTGCTTCCAGTTTTCTTTAATTTACGGAAAACTTGTCGCCTTCTCCTGATTTCTCTCAAAATACCTGACGTCATCCATGGCTTCTTGCATTTATTAATCTTGCCTGCTTGCATTGCAGGTATATACTTATCAACAAGGACTAACACCTTTTCCCTAAATTTAAGCCATAAATCGTTTGCACCATTGGTTTCAGCAAGGCACTCAAACACGGGCAAATAATTTTCTAGCTTTTGAGCTATGCTTGAGTAGTCACCCTTGCTGAATAGAAAAACCTTTCTAAGTTGCACAACTTAAGGTTCTTCTGCTCTCTTTTTTTAATCTCTGCAACAACTGCCATGTGGTCACTGATACCTGGAATAACACTGACATTATTCGAGAAGACGAGGTCTAGAACGTTATTATTTCGAGTTGGGCAAGTAACAAATTGAATAAGACCAAAATTGTCAATAATATTTTTCATTTCTATCTTTACACGGCACCTAGTGCTGCTTACACACATTCCATCACGCCATTCTAAGTCTGGCAAGTTAAAATCACCAGCAAGAATGAATGGTCTGCTTGAAACTTCCGAGATTTCAATCAGCGATTGAAGTCTATTGTAATCGGAGTTCGGTGGTCGGTAAAATGCACCTACGGCGAACGAAGAATTATCATCTAGGGTTACTGTGCACCAAACAGATTCGACATCACACGGGATGTCTAAGGCGGCAGATTTCAGGGAACTTCGCAGAAGTAAAAATACACCGCCCCCATGGCTCGGCCTATCTCTACGATACGCGACAAATTCGCTCGGAAAGACTTCACTATCGCCGATATCACGGTTCAGCCATGATTCCGTGCCAATAACTACGTCAGCTCTCACCGTCTCAACTAGTCCTGCAAATTCTTCCATCTTATTCATTACACTTCTACAGTTTATTAAAACGGCGACCAGGTTGTGCCGTGTTATTTTTTTTTCAGGCAAGCATAATTTTTTTTCCTTTTTAGTGGAGCAACTACCTTCTTTTCGTCATCCCATACGTAAGTTTTTTCACCAAGAGTAAGCCTATCAAAATTCAGTTTAAGTTTTGTTTTGTCGCCTTTGTGCGCCTTACCGTATTCCCATAATCGCTTCCGTACTTCCCGAGTAGCTGGCGCATAATCCTGATCAACTCTGATCTCTGACCCCTTAAATTTTCTTGCATTGGACAAAATTTCTTGTTTTTCTTTATACCAAGAGAGGTTTGCGATAATCGGCCTCTTTTTTTGTTCTCGGTATACACCAATCCGATGTGCTCTTTGTAGTGATGTAACTTCAATTCCCAGCTTGTCGCCAACGATCTTTTTAATCAATTCCTCTGACTGGTCCCACGTTTCCGCCCTGTTGTCATCCACTCCGTAAAACAAAAGGTTTTGTCTCCGACCTATATTCTCTAGGTCAATATTCTTAACCTGCAAATCCCTGAATACTTTCTGAAGAGTCTGAAGTTCATCCTTATGTTCTGAAACTGCTCTACCAAGGTCCTGAACTTGTTCCTTAGTTACTTCAAGGCTGCCTTTTATGTCCGCTATCATTCCTTCATGTACTGCGATCCTGGATTCAATAGCATCTAGCTTATTCAAGATTGCAGTCTGCCCTTTTTGCAGGCTTTGCAATATTTCCATTTCGACAGGACCCGGATTAAGTTCGATATCGCCGGAAAGCAACAAAAGCAGGAACACGTACAAAAATCTGTTCAAAAATAGAAAAGACCTACTTCGAGGCGCACGCGCTCGTTTACGACAACAAGCATCAGCAAATACCATAGTGGGAGGAGCCGGCAACGCACACAATAGTTGTGAGACACGAATAGGGTAATGCAAACCAAATTGCGTGAATAACAGGGGAATCAGCTGCATGTCTGCCAGCGTGCCGGCTCCAAATCCCACGAGGCAGAAGCATCGCTCATCTATATAGTGTCCACACTGGTCACGTGGGCGTCGATTTCCAGCGGCGATTGGTCGAGGGCAATTGCTCGAATTCCACCACGCGCCGAGCGCTGCACTGAAGATAATGGGTCTTGAATTGTCGATGTGGCTTAACAAGTCGTGGGATGTGATACCCGCCGAAGATGAAGGCACCGCGGAAGTTCGGTTTCGGCCATGATGAAATTCTGCGCTGCCGACAAGCGCACCGAGCCAGAAGGTGATTCCAAGACTTGCGAGAACCTGCGTGAATAACAGGGGAATCAGCTGCATGTCTGACAGCGTGCCGGCTCCAAATCGCTCCAGCTGTCGCTCCCGCCGACGCACCAGATGGTGATGTCATCTGCGTAGGTGGTATGGTTGATTCGTTGAATCTTCGTGAGCCCCTTAGAAAGCCCGATCATTGCGATGTTAAATAATGTTGGCGAGATGACTGAACACTGAGGCGTGCTGCGTGAAACGAGGGTGATCTCTTGGGAAAGGTATCCTTCGAGCTTGAGCTTGGTAGTTCTCTGGCTAAGGAAGGATCGGAGAAAGTCGTAGGTCCTTTTCCCGAGCCCGAGGCCGGCAATAGACTGGAGAATGAACTTGTGTGAGATATTGTCGAACGCCTTCTGCAGGTCTAATCCAAGGATGGCTCTGGTATCTCCCGTGCTCCGGTCGACGATCTGATGATTTATCAGCTTCGTGGCGTCCTGTGTCGAGAGGCCGGCTCTGAAACCAATCATATTGTGGGTATACATGTCATTGGCCTCGAAGTGCACCTTGAGCCGGTGTAGCAGGGCATGCTCTGCAACCTTACCGACACAGGACGTCAGGGAAATTGGTCTTCGATTGTCTATTCATGGTGCTTTACTGGGTTTGGGGATGAGTACCGTGCAGGCCGCCTTCTACTGTGTCGGGACCTGTCCACTACGCCAGACTTCATTATTCCTTTCAGTGAGGAAGTCGATCGACTCATCATCGAGATTCCTCACCATCCTGTTAGCGACGCCATCTAGGCCAGGGGCAGATTTGACTTTGAGCGAGAAGAGGACATCTCGGATCTCGGCCGCGGTAAAGTCCTGGTCCAACTCCGGCACCGCACACCCCACGTAGTCCGGGAACTGGGTGGGGGCAGAGCTATCCGCGACCGGCAGGTACTTGTCTACGAGCCTGTCGACAATCAACTCGTCCGGGGTAGAGTCCGTAGCGCGGTGGATGGCTCGCGCGAGGGATCGTCTCTGACTGGATCTGGTGCTGCCCTCATCGACAAAGTGTTTGAGCAGACCCCAGCTCTTGCCTCATCTGAGCTGACCCTCGACAGATTCGCAGAGCTCATCCCATTGTTGCTTACGCAGGTTCTGAGCTGACCCTCGACAGATTCGCAGAGCTCATCCCATTGTTGCTTACACAGGTTCTTGCAGTTATATTCGATCTCCCTGTTAACCTCCAAAACCTTCTCGAGGAGCCTCCTGTTATGCTTCTGCCCCTTCCATATCGTGAGGAGGGCTTGCTTAGCTTCCAGCACGTGCGCCAACCCGCTATCCATCTTGTGAACGTCGAGCTCAGTGACGACCTCCTTGGTTGCCCCCGCGGCGTCATGCCTGATCCCTTTGCAGCAACCTTCAAAATCTGTCTCGTCCATCGGTGCGCGCTCGGCTCTGATCTTGCCGAAAACGTCCCAGTCGATCTACTTGAATTCCCTCGTCTTATAGCGGGAAATCGCAAGGGAGACTTCGATGACGTAGTGCTCACTTCCGAGGTCTAGAGCCGTGTTGACCCACTTGACCTCCCCTACGTTCTTGACAAAAGAGAGGTCTGGGGCATTGTACCGGCATGCGGAGTTGCCTCTCCTAGCGCGGAAATCCTTATCGGTGATAAGGGTCAAGTCCTGTTCCATCGCAGTCTGCCACAGTTCGCGTCCCTTCGCCGTGTCATGGGTGTACCCCCACACCCTAAATCCCCGACGACAACAAGGGGGAGCGCACCGGCCAGGCCCTGCGGTAGCTGGGGCTGCAGTATACGTTGAGGATAAAGAGGCTGTTTCTTCTGAGGCCCTTTCTGGGTGGGTTCATGAGGATTTCAGTCATGACGTACTCGATGCCATCACCAACTGCCCCGAGGTCGCGAGTGGCAATTGTACCTTTTGTTGACAAGGGTAGCAACTCCCCTACCTCCTCAATGTGAGAATACTACCAGATAACCTGCGAGTTTGATAGTACTACTAGTTGCAACTTCCTTAATAGCGATGACTTGGGGCTTAAACTTGAGAGTTCTTAAAGATTTCTGCAGAAGCGGCTTCTCGTTGGGAAACCCTCCGCAGTTCCATTGCCAGATACTAAAGTTCTCGTCCGCACTATCCACGGCTAGGCTGAGAGGAGGCTTGAACGGCCCTGAGAATCGCGCCCTCCGTCGGTGGTGCTAGTACATGACGTCGTTCTGCGACCTGCGAAGGAGCGGGGCTGGGTTCTCTAACGGCATCGACGTCCTCTAGTTCGCTTATCGGTTCACTGAGTGCACCTAAGCCCATTTTTAGGTGCGCAATAGATTCGTGGACCTTTGCTAAGCTAGCCTGTATGCTGGCGAAAGCATTCTTGAGTTCTGAGAGCAATTTTATAGTCTCGTCTTCCTCTCTGTTCTCTACCGCTCGACGCCTGGGCGGGCGAGCAGCGTGGGATGTCTCGGACGTATCCATGGCGACCGGGGCCCAAGCGGGTTGCGGCGAGGAGGGTGAAAGCGCAAGCTTCCTAATCCCCGCCATCTCCGCCATCTCCGTGGCAGCACCTTTTTCCAAATCCGCCACAACGCTATTATATCATGTACTGCTATATTTGTGCAAATTTCTGTTCCTACGTATGTTCGGCTCAGGGAAGTTATAACGATGTCAACAATTTTCATTCTGGTCTGTTGGGCCCTTCATACGTTTTACGTGATTGGGTAGCTCCTCCACACCTAGAATACCAACCCGAATATTTAAATAAGTTGTGCGCATCTTAACCAGCAAGTTTCTCTGAGAGCTGGTTTATTAAAGAAATGAGCATTGGACACGCGGCATTCTGTTCGCATCCATTTCCTCGACTTGAAGCCTGAATAGCGCAGAACTCTTCGATATTGTATTTAGGCCATTTTATTGTGACCGTCATGCATTCATAGCTTCGAAATAATGTCGCAGTGTCATTCATAGAAATGTTTACAAATATGTCCAGATTTCATCACCGCAGGAATCGAAGGTTGAGAGTGATCAGGACGCTAAAGGACTAGCGATCTTTTTTTTTTTCGCTGAGGATAACATCCGGCGCTTACACGCTCTGGTGTTGTCCCCGGGCTGATTCTTGTGTCTGCGAAATGGCCTATCTCGTTCAGCATCTCCTTATCACCTGGGCACCAAAGTTCAAGGTACAGGGTGTTTGAACGAATGCAGTTCTTTAAAATTGTCTGTCCCAGACAGAACAATTCCTATCCATGAGCTTGTGTACTCGAAGAAGCGGACATTACTTACACAAAAAAATGGAGTGCAGAATTTATGAACTAATAAAACTGAACTAGATAACTATTTAACTAGTGGACTTATGGCACATATACCAATTTATAAATTCTAGAGGGTGAGACTGCAAGCCATATTCAATTGAAAAGAATTGTGTGGATGACACCATTTACGAGATATGTGCCGTTAAACTTGCGGTAAAAATGCACGGTTGTTGCACTTACTCTCTTAACAAAACGTCGTTCCATGCATTGAAGCACAACATTAACTGGAATGCCAATGCATTTCACCGCAAAGTTCGGGTATTTTTACCTCGAAACTGGTGTCGTTCGGAGAATTAGCTCCAAGTGAATCCGCATTGTGAACGCTCCTGCTAAACTTCGTGTAAATTAGTGCGTTTTCGTTAATTAGTTGGTTATGCATTTCAATATTTCTGCAAGTAACATTTTTTAAAGTGTTCGCTGAAATCCCCGTTATATATGTGGCGGTTTACACACCCTGCCGGTGTTCTCCGGCAGGGTGTGTAATGGGGATTAGTCGACGTCTTTGCACCAATTGACGATGCTAACAAAATTCGAGTATTTGAAACTTTGCCTAGTCCTATTAACTGCGAACGCGGCATCTTGTTATATGAGGCATAAATTTTGACATTGTTCAGACCGATCGCAGCAGGATTAAAGTTCAGCGATGGTGTAGTACTGAAGTTGTGTCTTGCGTAGTAGAAAAGTGCAGGGCTCATTGATGTAGGCACTCCGGAACAAGTATTTTGCTATTACACACGAGTTGAAGGTTGCTCTTGCTTCCACTTTCATTGGATTTATGTATCTTTATGAATCGCCTCCCGAGGAGTGTCCTATGTTTTCTAACCACCGTAACTTTTGAATTCTGTAAGTGTAGAAGTTAACTCAAAACTATTAAATTATCAGGAAATGAATGATCCCGTAGATATAGCCCCAGCAACTTCATATTTTGAACACTTGCCTATATTTGCTTCTTGAAGATTCTTTAGTGAAGAAGTTCGTCTAGCATGAAAATTTCGTGTTTTTCAATGCTGCTATGGTTCTACTGAGCAGCTTGCAATGCTCTTGGTAAGCCTTGCTGAAACCTTTGATCATGTAAAGCATTCCTAGATATCTTCTCTTCTCGAACACGCCAATGTCAGCTCTAATTTGCCTAAACGCATTAGCCTTAGCTACACCCATTGATCTGCTAACTTGGTTATTCACTGCAATCTTCCCGATGCCATTTATATAGGCTCCTCCGGGAAACAAGGCAAGGCAATTCCCCCACTACACTTCGCCCTTCATCTGGAAGCGCTATGCTTCAGGGCGATTCAGAGGAGTTTCACACATGGCTTCCAAAATCTGGGTAATGAAGTTAAAGTGTTAGCTGAAGCAGATGATGTAGCGTTCATTTGCACAGACAAGCCGAGTGTTCAAGACGTCGTATCCACGATAGAGAAACATGACAGTGCAGCAAGAGCACGGATGAACTCTTCGAAAGAACCAGGCTCGTGGTTGGGTTCATGGTATTACAACATGGAGCATTTCACAGGAATTAAGTGCTCTCATTTTCCGCCAAAGCACCACGATTTGCCGCTAGACGCATAATAATTAAGCGCGCAGTACTGAAAACAAGTTTCGGCTCTACAAAGTAACGCTGAAATATTTGTTCCTCACGAATTTATTACGTTCGGTCGAACTTAAGCTTTCAATACGGATCCGGTAACAAAATTTACTACATTTTGCAGGCTAATAATTACGCCAGGCTTTACACCCAGCGTTTACACCAAATGTTTACCACATTGGTATGGTCTTGAATGTTTAAGCTCATGAGGCCCGAATCACTTTTCGAATCACCCAACTGTCGGTCTGGGCTGGGTTGAAGCTGAGCCATACTCGGCATTCTGCCAAGCACGTCTGGCGAGCGACAGCGCACCTGGTCACTTACGGGGCCGAGGACGGACACCGTCATCCCACTGGCTAGCGGATTCAAATTCCGTCAACGGCTTTGTGGGTGCGCTAATGAGGCCCGAAAATATTTTAGGCCTCTTAGTGCGGACGGGCTGGGATTGGTGCATCTCGACGTGCGGCAGAATCTCACTTTTATTTTCTTGACATTGCGGATCATATTATTCGGTCAGCCATTTAGGTTATAATTTTTAACGTCTTACCTAATTTAGTTGTGCCTTCAAATATTTATTCTAATTTTCGAGCGCAGCTCCTAGGCGCACGTTCCTGTGGCGAGCGTCGGTGTGACCGAGCAAACGAGCACAGCGAAACATGAAAGTGTGAACGGAGAGCGCAGCGGGGTTTCAAAAACGCGAGGAGGAAAGCGGAGGAAAAGGGCATGGTGAAAGCGCCAAAACAAAAGGGTAGTGCGGCGACGACGACTACGAGGTAGCGCCAGAGTAGCACGCCTCCTGTGACCGGGCTGTCGGTAGCAGCTGCTTCGAATCCCACCCACGCGTCACCTACGCGTTAGTTCTCGCGATCTCCAGATTAGCGACGCAGTCATGCCGTTCTTAGCTCCATATGGAACGTGCCGCACGAGATCTATTGTCAGCGCAAGCCAATGTGTCGCGAAACGAAAGCTTGTATAGCGATGGGCCCATATTTTTCATTAGGAAGTATCGCAATCTTCCGAGAAATGCGTGAAGCCCACTTCGCGGTTCGTTTCCCGAGAGTTTGGTTTGACACAGATTACATGTAGTACCTGTCGTGTAAAAGGCTGTACAAAGATTTACTATACATGCTCTTCCCGCCTACATTTGTGTCCCACTTGTGACCCAGCTAACTTTAGCCAGAGCTTAAGAATACGCGAATAGACGTATCCAGACAAAACCAAGCTAATGTTGTTTGACGTAACTTAGAGATACCCGAAATAAGTTTTCTTTCTGCGTAATTGGATAATTAGCCTTAATTATTTATCAACTTCAAATATTGCCATTAGATGAAAAGTGACAATCAGAAAATTGTAGGGAGACATGAAAAGCTCCAGGTTCACCACGTGTTTGCCAGCTTCGTTGTCCCCCTCTCGTCATGCCATCGCCATCACGCCATCGTCGTGATCTCATTGTCACTAGAACTATGCTGAAACAGCGCGACTGAAACAAGGACCGACCGAGAAATAAATACCATAGAACAATCGCAGACTACAGACGATCGCGGCAGCACGATGTGGTCGTTCGCATCGTCGTATACAGTCGTCATACATCTGCTAAGTGACTACCATCGTGCTGCCATCATGTTCATTACATCGTTGTCACTTCACTTTCGTCATCTGGCACTGGTCATGCCGTCGCCGTCACACTAGCGTGGTCATACAGGTTTCGTGATAGATTTTATCAAAGCGCTGCCCCCATCAGCCACTAGTCTTCATCCTATTTTCCCTGTACATTGTCACGCCATCGCCGTCATTGCATCATCATCATACAGCTGTCGTCTAACACTCGTTGTCATAATTACGTTGTGATGCAGTTGTGATCGATGGCTTCGTCATCCTACTGTTGTCATGTCGTCACGGTCCCTCTATCATCGTGACAAAGTCATTGTTGTCATGCGGTCGCCGTCACGCTGCAGTTTACCATCGTAATCATTGGCAACCTCATCCGAACTTCATAATGCCACCATACCGCATTCTTTGATACATATACGAGAGCCCTTTTTCGCCATTTGACGGTAATCATGCTGTCGTCATTCAATCGTGATTGCGCCACCACCGCACGGCTACCACAATCATTACGTCATCAACAAACAAACGCTATCATGTCATCATCATCATCAGCCTGGTTACGCCCACTGCAGCGCAAAGGCCTACCCGGGTCATGTACCAATTACCCGAGTCATGTACCAATTGTGGCCATGTTGTCCCTGCAAACTTCTTAATCTCATCCACCCACCTAACTTTCTGCCTCCCCCTGCTACGCTTCCCTTCCCTTGGAAACCAGTCCGTAATCCTTAATGCAATCGCTTATCTTTCCTCCTCATTACATGTCATGCCCATTCCCCCCCCCCCCCCCCATTTCTTTTTCTTGATCTCAACTAACATGCCATTAGTCCCGCTTGTTCCCTCACCCAATCCGCTCTTTTCTTATCCCTTAACGTTACACCCATCATTCTTCTTTCCATAGCTCGTTGCGTCGTCCTCACTTTAAATAGAACCCTTTTCGTAAGCCTCCAGGTTTCTGCCCCGTACGTGAGTACTGGTGAGACGCAGCTGTTATACACTTTTCTCTTGAGGGATAATGTCAACCTGCTGTTCATGATCTGAGAATGCCTGCCAAACGCACCCCAGCGCATTCTTATTCTTCTGATTATTTCACTGTCATGATCCAGATCCGCGGTCACTACCAGTCCTAGGTAGATCTATTCCCATACCCCTTCCAGTGCCTCGCTACCTATCGTAAACTGCTGTTATCTTCCGAGACTGTTAAATTTTAACTAGATTTCTGCAGATTATTTTTAGACCCACCCTTGTGCTTTGCCTCTCCAGGTCAGTGAGCATGCATTGCAATTGCTCCCCTGAGTTACTAAGCAAGGCAATATCATCAACGAATCGCAAGTTGCTAAGGTATTCTCCATCAACTTTTATCCCCAATTCTTCCCACTCCAGGTCTCTGATTACCTCTTGTAAACATGCTGTGAATAGCATTGGAGAGATAGTATCTCCCTGTCTGACGCCTTTCTTTATTGGGATTTTGTTGCTTTCTGTATGTAGGACTAAGGCGGCTGTGGGGCCGCTATATATATCTGTCAGTATTTTTACATACGGCTCGTCTACACCCTGATTCCGTAAAGGCACCATGACTGCTGAGGTTCCGACTGAATGAAACGCTTTCTCGTAATCAATGAAAGCTATATATAAAGGCTGGTTATTTTCCGCACATTTCTCTATCACCTGGTTGATAGTGTGAGTACAGTCTATTGTTGAGTAGCCTTTACAGAATCGTGCCTGGTCCTTTGGTTGACAGAAGTCTAAGGTGTTCCTGATTCTATTTGCGATTACCTTAGTAAATACTTTGTAGGCAACGGAGAGTAAGCTGATCGGTCTATAATTTTTCAAATCTTTGGCGTCCCCTTTCTTATGGATTAGGATTATGTTAGCGTTCTTCCAAGATTCCGGTACGCTCGAAGTCATGATGCATTGTGTATACAGGGTGGCCAGTTTTTCTAGAACAATCTGCCAACAAATCTTCTGTTACCTGATCCTCCCCAGCTGCTTCCCCCCTTTGCAAGGCTCCCAAGGCTCTCTTTACTTCTTCCGGCATTACTTGCTGGATTTCAAATTCCTCTAGACTTTTCTCTCTTCCATTATCGTCGTGGGTGCCACTAGTACTGTATAAATCTCTATAGGACTTCTCAGCCACTTCAACTATCTCATACATATTAGTAGTGATATTGCCTGCTTTGTCTCTTAACGCATACATCTGATTCTTGCTTATTCCTGGTTTCTTCTTGACGGCTGTTAGGCTTCCTCCGTTCCTGAGAGCATGTTCAATTCTATCCATATTATACTTCCTTATATCACCTATCTTAGGCTTGTTGATTAACTTGGAAAGTTCTGCCAGTTCTATTCTAGCTGTAGGGTTAGAGGCTTTCATACATTGGCGTTTCTTCATCAGATCTTTCGTCTCCTGCGATAGCTTACTGGTATCCTGTCTAACAGAGTTACCACCGACTTCTATTGCACACTCCTTCATAATGCCCATAAGATTGTCGTTCATAGCTTGAACACTAAGGTCCTCTTCCTGAGTTAAAGCCGAATACCTGTTCTGTAGCTTGATCCGGAATTTCTCTATATTCCCTCTTACCGCTAACTCAATGATCGGCTTCTTATGTACTAGTCTCTTCCGTTCCCTGCTCATGTTTAGGCTAATTCGAGTTCTTACCATCCTGTGGTCACTGCAGTGCACCTTGCCGAACACGTCCACATCTTGTATGACGCCAAGGTTAGCGCAGAGTATAAGGTCCATTTCATTTCTAGTCTCGCCATTCGGGCTCCTCCACGTCCACTTTCGGCTATCGCGCTTGCGGAAGAAGGTATTCATTATCCGCATATTATTCTGTTCTGCAAACTCTACTAATCACTCTCCCCTGCTCTTCCTGGAGCCTATGCCGTATTACCCCACTAACTTGTCTGCAGCCTGCTTCTTGCCTACCCTGGCAATGAAGTCGCCCATCAGTATAGTGTATTTTGTTTTGACTTTACCCGTTGCCGATTCAACGTCTTCATAGAAGCTTTCGACTTCCAGCTCATCATGACAGGATGTAGGGGCGTAGACCTGTACGATCTTCAATTTGTACCTATTTTTAGGTTTCACAACCAGACCTGCTACCCTCTCGTTAATGCTATAGAATTCCTGTATGTTACCAGCTGTATCCTTATTAAGAAGCAATCCGACTCCTAGTTCTCGTCTCTCCGCTAAGCCCCGGTAGCACAGGAAGTGCCCGCTTTTTAGCATGTATATGCTTCTTTCGTCCTCCTAACTTCACTGAGCCCTATTATATCCCATTTACTGCCCTCTAATTCACCCAATAGCACTGCTAGACTCGCCTCACTAGATAACGTTCTAACGTTAAACGCTGCAAGGTTCAGATTCCAATGGCGGGCTGTCCGGAACCAGGGATTCTTAGCACCCTCCGCTGCGTCACATGCCTGACCGCCACCGTGGACAGTTGCGTCACATCTGCTGGGGATTGAGGGCCTGGGTTTGATTGGTGTATGCATATGGTGTATGGTTCTGGACAAGTACTGCACCAGGGTGGACAATCCTCCTCCGGTAAGGGAGTGCGTTACCGGTTCTGGTCACCGGGATCAGACCGCACTCCTTGCCTGTTTATGCAATTGTATCAACAAGCGTATTTTTTTAATCCGGTGGAAAATTGCCCGCCACCGGGTTTCGAACCACGGTCCTCCTGCATGCGAGGCGAATTGTCTACCTCTACAGCACCGCTGCACCATGATGTATTCTTTGTTATACCGTCGTCATCGTGCCGTCGTGGACGCGCTATTTTCGTCACTCCAGGTTCATCATCTGACTCTCGTCATGCCGGGATCCTCAAGCCATCGTTTTCGCACCATTGTGGTCATACATGCGTCTTGACACAATCGTCATCACGCCATTGACGTTATACACGCATAGTTATCTCATTCTCCTCATACCACTGACAACCGTAGTCGTCATGCAGTTGTCTACATTCCTTGTCATACCGTCGTCGCGATGCCGTCGTGGCCGTTCCATCATTGTCAACATACCTTCGTCATCGTCGCGCCATCGTTACACCAATGTTGTCATGCCTTCCTAATCAGGCTGTCATTTTATAATTGTCATCACTTCAGCAGCGGCATATCAATGTGGTCGTAGCGTCGACGTCCTGCCGCCTTCGTCAATCCATCGATGTCATTCCTTCTTCGTTACTCCAACATCGTCACTGCGTTAGCGTCATACAGTCGTCGTAAAATCTCTCGACGCGCTTTTGGGCGACCTTAACAAGCGTTATATCGAATTAGGATGACACCGAGTACCTCTTGTACAGTCAAAATAAGTCGCACAATATTTAACGGTACAGATGCTCAATAAATGCCACTTCGCAAATACGCTATTTCGCAACATCGATGGACTACTAATGTCATTACCATCGACCATGCCATTTATATGAGTTCTGTCACAATTTCTGAGCTAAATTTAATTTTTTTGGCCTTATTTTGTATGACTTAGATACTTACCCAAACATTTCCATTGTTTTGTTACCATTGCATATAGCCTTCTCTTCATTCCGTGCGAATCATGGGAAATGCGTCATAGTAAGCATTGGCCATAAGCAAAGGACAAAGAAAGAAGCAAGCAACAACAAAGTAGACTTGCTTTCAACCTGACACAGGTTCGTGTGCTATCGGTTTCATTTGCACAGGCTTAATAGACTTTGGACTTGCCAAACAATTTTTCATTATAACGCAGGCGCTATCCTTGGGCGCTATGTTGTAAAAAAACTGAATTTTACTAAGGGGATAAAAGAGGTTTGTGGACCCCGTACTAAACAGACAGACTCGAGGGAACGGCATGAGAAACACGGTCTGAGTTGGCCGATGTAGACATTGGCAAACCTATGGGTTCCGCTTTGTCATTGTTATGCCTACTGCGAAACAAATGATGCCTAGCTCATTGCTGGCTGTGCTACAAACCCTTTCTGGCCCTTTGCTTCGCTCATAGCAGAGAACAGCCGTTCACAGCTGGTCGAGGACACTGCATGATCTAGGGCACCCCAAAAGATAGGTGAACACAGCAGGCGCAGTAGCAGGAGCAACTATGCCTGGAGATATGCTGCCAAGCGACCAGCTTTGTTTTCTCGTGTCTTCGGCTACATTGTGGTAGTCCACAATGACGTCCACAACACCGTTACGACAAAAGCACCATTATCACATGCACCACTACGTCACACCATATAGCCTTCGGCTACATGGTGTGACATAATTGGTGCTTCAGAAAATCTTCTGAATATAGTGCTCTCGGCGAAAATAAAACGGTGCCCGACCTGATTCCTTAGTGGCTATTGTGTTGGACTGCAATGCTCGAGGTCGCGGGATCGGATACCGGCCATGGCGGCCACATTTAGATGAGGGTGAAATGCGAAAACACCCTTGTAATTAGAATTAGGTGCACGCTAAAGAACCCCAGGTGGTCCAAATTACCGGAGTCCCCACTACGGTTTGCCTCATAATCAGATCGTGGTTTTAGCACGTAAACCCCGTAATTTAATTTATATAAGATAAAACGGTTTCCTATACCTTTCACGAAGTGCGCTTCCAAAGGCATATAAGATCGCTAAGTCGGATATGTTATCAAACCATTCATAACTCAGTAACACGCAGCGACAGGTGGTTGTAAATGTAGTGTCCGCCATGGCGCTTCTCTGATAGAGCCAGTAGGACCCTGCGTCATAAAGGAGCTGTAAAAAAGAATAGGGTTACCTTCAGAATATAAAATTGTACTCCTTATCTGTTGCCGACTTCAGCGCTAGTGTCACGTGGTAATGACGGTGAACAACCACAGTGGCGCAACGCAAGTCGCGTAACTGTTTGTCGGGCGAACATGTGCCTTGGAATACAAGTCGGAGAACGATAGCGGCGCTGCAGGCATGCTGGTCGATAGTCGAAATAATATCTGCAAGTCGAGTGCGCTGGCTTTATACATGGCTTTTCGAAGGTTTCAGCACAGTCAATGGTGCCCACGTGCATCCTAGAAAGTAAAACGTTACTCGTGTAGCGCATACAATCTGATTACACAAGTCTCAGCGAAAAACATAGACAACGGACAGAACGCGCGTTGACATTCGAGAAACTTGCGATGCGGAAAGGCTCCTGCTGTGCTTAACGACATCTTTTAACATTTGAAGGCTGGTGAAAGGAACTCACCCGGCAAAAGGCAAACATTTCCGCGTCCCATCTATATGCAAATATTATGGGACACATGAAGAAATAAAACGAAAATCTTAAATGAAAACTATTGATAACTTGTGAAATACGCCATACATTTTAGAGTGCAGCTGTTAGGCGCACGTTCCTGCGTCGGCGTTCCCGGCGTAAAACTAAGCGAACAAGCGCAGCGGATGAAAGAACGAGCGCGGAGCGCAGCGGGGGCCGCAAAGAAATAAAAAAAAAATTGCGGACTATTACGATATAAACTAATGCGAAATTTGAACGCAACTCTATACGTGTTTTTATTGCGTGACATATTGGCTGGCGCCAACATACTGTCTCGTGCCGGAAGTTGCTATGGAGCTATGCGTGGCACGACTGCCTCGCTAAACTGGAGATCTAGAGAGCTAGAGCCTGGCTGATGCTTGGGCGCGATTCACAGCAGCCGCCACCGAGAGACCACTCAGACGACGCGCGCTACTCTCGCGCCATTTCGTAGCCATCGTAGCCGCACTATACGTTTCTTCTCAACCTTTTGCCGTACCATTATCCTCCGCTTTCAGCCTCGGGGTTTCGATGCACTCTCCGCTTTCCTACTCGCGTCTTTCACGGACCACTGCGCTCTGCGTTCGCTTTCCTCTTTTCCCTGCGCTCGATCCCTCGGTTGCGCCGAGGCCGACACCCTACGAAGGAACGAGAGCCTAATACCTGTGCTCTAAAAGCGGGAGGAAAGCGAGAGGAGGGAAGCGGCGGAACAATGTGCAGCGGAAGCATGAAAGCAAAAACGGAAGAGAAGATTACGGGAAAGTGTTAGAAGGAAAACGTAGTGCCGCGCAAGATGCGCGCTGCAGCGACGATGCTACGAGATGGCGCCAGAGTAGCGTGCGTCATATGGGAGGTCTTTCTGCTGTGGCTGCAGTGAATCATACCCACGGGACATCCCCGCGCTGCTCCTTACGATCTCGCAATTAGCGAGGCAGTCGCGCCAAACTCAGCTCCATTTGCAGCCTGTCCCAGGTGACAGATTCTCCATGACAGCCAATCTATCTCGAAATGAAAACACGTATAGGGATGCTCTCAAATTTCACATAGAGAGTGTCATAGTCGTGTGTGATTTTTTTGACGTAATTAAGCAACTATTACCACTAACAAAAAGTCCCCACTGCAATGGTTCACTTTGGTACAATTTGTAGAAATCACAAGTTGAACAACAATGCCTAAATCTCGAACTTCTTGGCTATTGTAATGTTTGTTCGAAGTTTTCCATCTGTTTTCCTTTTCAATTATTTTTCTGGTTGAAATATTTGTCCTCTCCATACCATAGGGCGGCAGTGTGGAAGAATACTCACTCACTCACTCACCATAATTTTTCCAGGGCCCGCGCTCACTCACGTTCACGCTCAACTCCACTCAAAATCGCAAGCACTGACTCACGTTCGCACTCACCTCCGCTCACACTCACTGGGACTAACTCACGAGCACACGCTCTCGTTCACACTCACCTCCACTCGGAATCACAGGCGCTCGCATACACTGGCACTCACTTCCACTCACTCGCACTGGCACTCACTCTCACTCTCCTCCGCTCACACACACTGGCACTCACTCTCACTCGCACTCACCTCCGCTCACACTCACTGGCACTCACACTCACGAGCACACACTCTCGTTCACACTCACCTCCACTCGGAATCACAGCCACTCGCATACACTCGCACTCACTTCCACTCACTCGCACTGGCACTCACTCTCACTCACCTCCGCTCAAAACACTGGCACTCACTCGCACTCATGCCTTTGAAACGAGTGCGAGTGAATGTGAGTGAGTGCGTTCATAAGTGAGTGTGCCGCGCCCTGCCGCTCACAATTCGTGTATGTTCATAATAAAGCTTCCAATTTAGCCCCTGTTAAATCTGGAGTGCGCCAAGGCAGTGTTTTGGACCCAGTATTATTTATGATATAGTTAAACGATTTGCCTTCCCGATTACATGGCAACATTCGTCTATTTGCTGACCATTATTTATCGCACTGCGAAAATAATTCCAATGATGATCACCATGTAAAAAATTCTACCTTTGCCTGGTGTCAGGATTGGCAGATGACTGTAAATGCCCAAACATCAGTAACGCTAGCAACAAGCACAAATTTCCATTATTAATGACACACCCCTCATTTCGGTATTTCAGGGTAAATATTTAGGCGCCGCTTTAGGATGCGCTCTCCGATGGCAAACCCATTTTGACAACATAACCTCAAGTGGAAGTCAATGTACATGCTGAGCACTTTCAGAGAAGGCGCCTTCGTATTGCATCCGCAGATACAAATCTGCTGGTTTACAAAATGTTTGTTCGACCAGGACTGGAGTACGCCAGTATTGTTTGATTTACCTGCACAAAAGAACTCACAAGAGGGGATGCAGAAGAAGGCAGTGAGGTTCATTATAACAAATAAAAGTTAACGAATTCATGGACTGAACTATAAAAAAGCTGGTTTCTAACACTGTAAAGCAGGCCAAACTAGAACGACTAAAATTTTTGTTTCAATTTATTCATGGTGACAAAACTACTGACACATCCGTAGGAAGTTCTTCGAATCATTCTCGGTTAACACGCCACAAGCAGCTTAGAACGCCTAATCAATACACATTTAACTCAAGTTGCTTTAAATATTCATATTTCCTTAAAAGAATTAGGGAACGGAATTAACTTAGCCCTTCTGTTACTAACGCCTTAAAATTAAATAAATTCATGACTTGGAGCGGCCGCCAACTTCAACAGCGTTCGCTCCGAGATTGGCTCTCGTAGATCATCGAGGAGGGAACGGCAGGAAGATGATACGACGTGAAACAAACTGGTTTAATACATCAGTACGGGCGAGCAAACGTCGAGCAACAGAGCACTGTAGAAAAAAAAAAGATTGACTCGTCGTGACGGCACATCACAGTCCCCCGTAGGCGGCGAAGTCTCTACAATGAAATTATTTTGAACAGCTCTGATAGCGCCCACGCAACAATGGTTGCTTGTATACTGTCAAATGCTCATATTCTGCGGCCTAAAGCTGATGGCACGGTGCGAAAACGCGCTCACAGCGAAAGCAAAACATTGTGCGCGGACATGCATGCACACGCGCTGTCGGTCGCTGCGAACCCGTGCGATCGCTGCATTGAGGCTCCATGCTGTTATGCCCAATTTCGTTATACAGACAGCCCACCCTAGCATCATATTTCACATAGTTTACTCTCAGTGCTTGGCTACCTTTCACGCAAGAAGCCGGTTCTGGAGACTCCATCGCGGCGACCGCGCGCAGTGGCGTTCAGTGTACGTATTCGGTAAGGCGATAGCCTCTGTAAACAATTCTGTGCTTTCAGTTTGCCCAAGATTATTATTTAGACAGTAAAAAAACTTCTGTCGTTTCGGAAGTACTTACAGAAATGTCCGGGAGAGCTCGTGCGTGGTGTTTTCAGTGAGCGCTGACAGCAAAACCTATGAGGAGCGCGCCGCGTGATCCCTCATACTACGCCAGCGAGGCGCTTCCGATAGATGGCGACTCCGTAACTCCTCGCCGCCAATAGGAGTGTCCAAAGCACCGGCTCCTGCCTGAGGCTTTTGCGGGGAACTGTCGCACCGCGCCGCTGCTGTGCAGGACGCGTCCAAACCCCTCTACCTTCGGAAAATCACCGTCATCTCTTGAACTATGCCACTTCTCTCTCTCCCGTATCTCCGATTGGAGAATTGGTGTCATGTGAAAGCGCGCGCGCTTACAGTGATTTTCTTTTTCTTCTTCCGCCGCAGCACCATCTTGAAAGTCCCTCTCTGCTCGCCGCGTGCACATAAGGAATGCATGAGAAGTGCCGGTCTGCCTCCGTCTCACTCGTGGTCTCGTTATGCGCGTTACTGCGCGTTCGGCTGTAATAACCGAGACAGTCAAGGGAAAAAGCTTTTTAAGATACCGCGCGGAAAAGTGAACGAAACTCGTCGGAAAGTGTGGTTCCACAGGATTGGGGTCGAGCCTACGGGATCGTCGCGCCTTTGTGAGGTAAGTGTTCGTGGATTGTTACTCTCCGCTGTGTTGTGCTTTGCCGTGCTGCGTAATCTGTCCGCTTCCGACTCAATCTCATGCTAAATTCTGTGTCGTTTGCCAGCCACCAAGGCAGTCGCTCGCCTCAGCCAGTCAGTTTTGCAGCTAGGAAGTGGTAACCGCATGAGGTTATGTAACCTCGCGACAGGTCTTACGATGACTACGCCATCGCTTGTCGCTGCCGTTTGCGCACAAAAAGACGGGACTGGGCGCAGGTAAATTAATCATTTTTCTGTGCTTGAATCCGTCCTTCCCTTCAATATTACTTGGTATATCTATCATTGCGTTATTCCCGACGATTTAAAAGTGGCTGTGGTTAAGCCGCTTTATAAGAGTGGCTCTCATAGGAAAGAAAAGGACTGCAGACCGATTTCCATTCTGCCTGCAATCAGTCAAATAATTGAAAAACACCTGCTCGTAACGATGACGAATTTCCTGAATAAAAATAATGTTCTTTCACAAGCACAGTTTGGTTTTATCGAGGGAAATAGCACTATTTCCATACTATACGAATTTACGGACACTATTCAGCTTTTTATAATAGAGACTTTTAGCTCAGCGGGTTTACGTTTCGCTCCGCTCGCGCTCTCCACCGTTGCGCCAACGGAGCGGCGCGCGAAAAAAAGAGTTTGAGCCCGGCGGATCACTCACCCGCTCGAGCGGGGCGCTCTGCTGCCCCATCTAGTGGTCAGAATAGGAGTTACTGAGAAATTAATTTGAATTACGCTTGCTTTTATAATGCAAGAAATGTTGAATAAAGATATATTACATGTTCTCAGTACATTATTTGTTAATAGTGGTGTTTCCAATGCAATAGCGACGACGTTGTACTACCAAATGTGTTAGCTACTGCGTCTGCGCGGTCAAGCCGAAACCATCGAGCGAGCCTCTTCATCGTCCGTTTTCACAAACTGCCGTTGCTTCCTGCTGTGCACGATGCCGAAGAGCATACTACAGGACCCGCTACTCCTGTCACAACTGAAGTGGTCGGAGACCGAAGATTTGCTATGCCTTGAGGTATTTGGTGAGACACGGCGCGACCCACTTTCTGTGCGCGGACTTCTGAACATTGATGCAATGGACGGAGGTGTCTTCAGGACATATTTTCGCTTTGAAAAGGAAGATGTCCGCAGACTACAGCGGGCCTTGGGCATACCCGAAACGGTGGTAACCCCGCAGAGAGTGTCAGTTCCCGGAGACGAGGCCTTATGTATAACACTTCGACGTGTGGCATACCCGAACCGACTGTGTGATCTTGAGGACCTTTCCGGGTGGCACAGCTCGACAATATCGTCCTTGACGAACGAAGTTCTGCGGCAAATCGACGAGCGCTTCTTCCACCTGCTCGACGACGTCAACAATCACGCCTGGCTCAATCTCGACACACTGAAAAAATTCTCGCAAGTAATAAGTCGCAAAAACAACAGAGTTAGTGTCGGAGTTTCGTGCGTCAAAGTTTATAACACAGTTATTATTCATTTTTCAGGCCATTCACGCTGACGAATTGCTGGGCGTTCATCAACGGCACGGCAAGGGCAATATGCCGACCATCAAGGGACCAAAACCTGTACTTCAGTGGATACAAACGATTTCATGCCTTGAAGTACCAAGCCATTATGTGTCCGAATGGGATTATTTGCCTGTTGGACGGGTCGTATCCTGGCAGTAAGCATGACGCCGGTGAGTAAATAAACAACAATAGCAGTAACAATGGAACACATTTGGATCGAAGAAGCGCTGTTGGACACTGATTCCTCCTCTCATGGCTTACAAGCACGCATGGGCTACATAGGTCATAATGTGCAATTTACAATTTACGTCTGCTTTTTCAGGCAACTTCGGCATCAGCAATGTCTACTCGAAGCTGGAAAGTCTTGTTCAAGGACATAACTACTGTATTCACGGCGACCCGGCCTACCCATTGCGGCCGCTTCTACTCAAACCTTATGGAGGTGTGTCCCTAACTCCGGAACAGTGCGCATTCAACAAGGCTATGAGCAGTGTGAGACAGGCCGTTGAGTGGGGATCCGGCAAAATTGCGGGACTGTTTGCCTTTGTAGACTTCAAGAAAAATCAAAAGCTGTACCTACAGAACGTGCCGCGTATCTATAAAGCCAGTGCGCTTCTTGCCAACTGTCATACCTGCTTGTATGGTGCTCAGGTATCCCACTACTTTGGCCTCGAGCCACCAGATCTTGAAGCTTATCTTACCCCTCTGTAGTTATAGGACACGCAGCTTCTTGAATTAACCTTTATTCGAGAACTCTGACTCGTTGTTATAAAAGGTGAAACAAAATACATTATCAACAGTTTTCAGAACATTCATCTCACGCTCGGTTTGCATTCAAAAAATCAAATATTGCTTGACTTTGGTCGTTTAGCATCCTCTGCAAGTTTTCAAGCAGCCGCTCGTGGTCTCTATCACGGCGAGAAGCTTCTAGTTGAAATTTTCTTTCTTCAAGATCCAACTTTCGCTCCTCTAGAGCGAGACGCCGTGCTTCATTTTCAACTTTCTTTTTTTCGTTTTCCAGCTCTTTTTGGCGTAGCTCGTACTCGTGCATCTCACGCATTGTTAGCAGCAGGAGGCACAAGTTTTGTAATCCTCGGATTCCTGTAAAGACAGACAGGGGTAATCCAATCTTTAGTTCAATTAAGCATATCTGCACTGGACCAAATAGTCAAAATTACACTTTTCAGCCAGATGTAATTAGTTGCCATGTCACAACCGCGGAAAAGTTCAGCTTTCTTTGTACAGAGCTAGTATACGATATATATATTTTATTAGAATAAAAAAAATGTTGTTGTGAGAACAGCACAAGACTTACAATTCCTGTGTTTCTGTGTTTTGTGACATTCTTATTGTGACTTCAGTAAACAGTTTTTGATGTAATGTGCCCTGTGTGTTAAACGCAAGTACTTTATGAAGACATCATTTAAATTGATGGGATTATGGCGATTGTATGCGTGTCGTTCTGCCACGTAGAGTCGAAAACAAAAGTTTTTTGTCCAAGTGAAGGACATACGACGATTGGTGACTTTGGTCATCAGGTCAAATGGCCACGCTTGTACAGGGGAAAGACAAAACCTGTGTTTTCTAATGTGTGGTAGAGGAATTAGGCGATTTCTAAGAACAAGACTGTGTTCCATCCGACCTACCCAGTGATATGTTTCATGAACGTGCATGCAATAAATAGTTTCGCGGGGACACCTAAGGTTGCTTACGTGCGTGAATGCGAAAGCATTACTCTTTACGATCACAAGTCATACCTTCTAAATGAAATTTTACTGTATTATTGACTCATACTTCTGCAGGGGGTATCAGCCACTTTCATTGAGGGAAACGACAACGGATTTACGTAGCTACCGCGGCGCCGCTTTGCGCTGCACCCCCCAGGGCGACCGGTAACGAGCCGCATCTCGTCTGCAAATCATGCAACCTCGCCGGTATCTTCTGACGTACAGACAGCCTCTTGGGCAGGCAGTCCCCCTGGCAGGCGGGGAGCTCCTCGGCCAGGCAGACAGCCCGCTCCTCCTCCTTCTTTTTGGTACCATCAAATATCGCCACACACACACACACACACACACACACACACACACACACACACACACACACACACACACACACACACACACACACACACACACACACACACACACACACACACACACACACACACACACACACACACACACACACACACACACACACACACACACACACACACACACACACGCACGCACGCACGCACGCGCACGCACGCACGCACGCACGCACGCACGCACACGCACACACACACACACAAACAAACAAACGCGCGCGCGCACAGACACACGCGCACGCATACACACGCGCACAATACACTTACACACAAGGTAATCATTTCGCATTAAAAATGTTCCTTCAAATCTTGCCTCTTGTCGTGACAGGCAAAACCTGCCGCCTGGCTGTAGGCTGGCCCTGCCCTCGGTCCGCTGCGGTTGACGGCTGCTGGTGGGAGTGGCCGTGGCGGATATTTTGATTCTGCCGATCACTTGTTGAGGGGGGGTGTTGTTCTTGTCGGTCCGTCTGTGGCTCATCAGTCACAGCGGTCTCTCCATCCGCATCAGCAGTAGGCGGGCTCAACGAAGGTTCCGACTCGTAGAGGTTAAGGAGGAGCTGACTTGCCGGGGATTCTGGTTGTAATGTAATACAAAAATAACATACAAAATGCTCAGACAAAATAGTGATCGTGTTCAGATAAGAGAGATGATCGAGGTCCCATGACCACTTCTTTTTAAAAATAAATTTTGATTTCTGATAGGCAGCTGTATCGACGAAACGGAGTGGATCTGAATGTAGCAAGAAACGCAGCAGTATTCCCGAAGAAAATCGCATGTCGCAAGGCGTAGACAATAGAGGGTTTTAGCCCAGCGAGTTTACGGCCAGCGGAGCGGAGCGGACGAGCGGAGACGCGACTGCGCATGCGCACGACGCTGAAGCGGCCAGCGGTTTTACGGAGCAGCGTTTACGCCCGCTGGAAAGCACTCCCCAGCGGAAGGTATACGCAGCGCGCGAGCGTGCGTAAGCGCGCGCGGGCGTGTATGGGAAATGCAAGATGGCAGGCGCCAACATGAACACCGGCAGTTCTGCATTGACGACGGCGACTGAGGCGCTGACCCGTCTGCTAGCAAAAAAGGCCCGAAGGTGTTTTACAGCTCAACAAGACCTCACTCTGCTGCGTGAAGTCGCTGCGACAAGGCCATTTGGCGACGATCTTAAATGGATTTCAGTTATCGCGAACGTCAAGCAAGCGGTGGGCCGCGAGCTCACGCTGCGCGGCACGAAAGATCGTGTGGATCTCTTAATAGGATGCTGGCGTCAACAGGACGCCAAGAATCTTAAAAAGTGAGTATTTTGCTTTCTGATACAACCAAAATGCTGTGCGTGCTTCTGCACCGAACGTGACGTGCACGATTTTTGCCTTTATTCAGGTCTGGCACCGAGGAGCAATATGCCGAGAAAGAGCAAATCCTGCAAGATCTCTCCGACTATGCCCGGGGGATTAACTACGAACCGCGCATAGTTCCACGAAGTGGAGGAACTGTAGTGAGCCGAAAGAGACGTGCAACAGATGAATGCACTGCGTCAGTGAGCAGACCCGCACCAGATGTACGCGCATGTGCTGCGAACTTGATGCAGGAAGCAGCAAGTCGCAGCAGTAGCCCGGCCGTGGTAACCTCCCCAAGTTGCATGACTGGAGCAATGCATGGTAAGTCTTGCAATGTGTGCGTCGAATCATATATGTCCTGGATCTTCAAAAATTTTTGCTGCTGAAATTTAAGCACACGTGCAGAACTAGAAATTAGTTTTGGGTATCCAATGAGCATTACGTGTTTGAGCAAATGAAGCACTGCAATTCGTGGGCCCCGTCGCTCTCCTACCGTCTTTTAGTTTCCGTTTCTGTTCGAAGTCTCTGGAGCAGTCGAGTGTACACAGACTATACTCTCAAACATTTTTGAAAGTCAAGCGCCCTTCAGTGCGCGTCCGTTTAACGAGCTGCCGCCGCCCCAGGGCAGCCACGCTGTGCAGCTGCTCCGAAGCTACATACCTCCTGCCTATCCTGAACTTGATAGCACCACGCGTCCCGCCGTCTCACAGAGGCTATAGGCGCCGTTGGCTTCATCCTCCTATGGCGAACTAGTGTTTGCTGAATCGAACTTGATAGCACCACACGTCCCGCCGCCTTGCCATCATCCTCGCATGACAAGATACTGTTTCCTGAACATTTCAAACTTCTTTCCGAGCTATGATCTATGACCCTGCCGGTCGAACGGTAAGCGGATGCTGTCAGATTCACGCTTCGGGTGTCGTTTCGCGAGCTCAGTAGACCAGTCTCTCTATGTTGTCTGTTTTCTTTGCGCTAGAGAGCTCCCTCGACGAGGATACTCGGGCGTTTCTACTCACACGTCTGGCCGAAACAACTGCACTGTCGCCGGCGCGCAGCCCTCCGTCTCTCACTCCGAACAAATATGATGTTATAAGAGAAGGAGCGAATGAGGATTTGGTCTTGAAACAAATGCCTTAAAAAGTGGGCTTTGAAAACCACATTGTGTTAGGTTCTTTAATAAACGGAAAATTATGTAACGCTCATGAGGAACCTATTATATTTCACTGTACCTCAAAGTGGCAAAAAATTATTGTTTATGCAGTAGGACTCCTAACATAAAACTTGCGAAGAGGCAAAAAATACGAATTCTTACGTGCTCTTTCTTTAGATGCAAGTAAGGCTTTCAATTTCGTTATTCGCACATTACTTCTTGATCAGCTAGAAAGAATTGGCTTCAGGGGCACATTTATAAAGTTATTGTCTAGTTATTTTAGCAATTGCTCTCAGGTGGTGCGCATAGGTAACTATTCCAGTACAAAAATAATGTTAAAATCGGGTGTTCCCCACGGATCTGTTTTATCTCCAGTTTTATTTAACCTGTACGTCAATGATTTGCCCGAATTTGCACCGAAATTCCGCATATTCCAGTACGCCGACGAAACTGTCGTTCTGTCAACTCATGCATCATTTCATACATGCATTTATAACCTTGAAGCAGATACCACGTCTGTAATGAATTGGCGTACAAATAACGGAATTGGAATTATTAAACAAAATAATAAACTGGTTTGCTTTCATCATCCACATAAAAAATACATTGTCCTGTGCCATTTTTTGTTCACGACTATAATGTATAAACTGCAAATGCATACCATTAGAGTTCGCAACTAATGTAAAATATTTAGGCATCATGTTTGATTCTGACATGACATGGAACACACATTTTACAGGTATTAGCAAAAAGCTGCCTACAGTATCATGTCTTCTGTACAACACTAGATACTTGTTCCCGTTTTCTGTCCGGAAAGCCATTGTTCACGCACTTGTGTACAGCTATCTTAGATACGAATTACCATATTTTATCACTGTTCCTTTACTGCGCGTTTGCTCATAGCTTGCTTGTTTGTGGTACTTTGCTTTTGTGTTGTAGCCTCCTTTGGGGTTGTAGTTTGCTTTTCTTTTCTAAATTGCTTCAGTTTATAGCTTGCTAACCTGGCTTTTCTTTTTTTGAGTACTGGTCGCTGACTGCCGGGTACAGCTCGACAAGCCTTCATGGCTTGGACTGACCGATTTTTTGAATGCGTAATATTTTCATGAAAAAAGGAATATTATCATTATTATTATTATTATTATTATTATTATTATTATTATTATTATTATTAAAAAAGCAAACGCTGTAAGCTCTTGTCTGAGCTAGGTGGTGCATTCTTGAACAAATAACGGGGCAGCGCGAGAAAGAAGGGCGAATAAAGGTACGTACACCGAACGGCAGAGTGACGGATTCCGAGCTGCTCGATTATGGCAGTGCAGCGAACTTTCACCTCGGGTTATGTGAACAATTAGGCGTGGGCCATACCACTGTACTGCAGCGCTTAACTACATTCGTGAGGTGCGGATATGTGTAATAAGTGAGGGGCGTAAACTGCAGCACTCGTTTGCTCTTGCACAGGTCCTACCTCGTTTTCACTGTACTGTTTAGTTGGATGGCTGAAAACAGAGCGAGCGTCGGCAGCTTCTTCACAGAAACGGCACTATGAGGAACACACTTAGGTCAGATAATTATGTTGGAAGTCGCCTATGTACCCACAACGCCTTCTTCATATTGTCCACTTGGGCGAACCACTACTGGGTGATGGGTTATATTCTCTGCAAACTCGCCCCCTGAACAGCGTGATGTGCGACAGAGATTGTCCAGCTTTCAGGTCATCGCGCCGTGTGTCACCGCGTATTAACGCCTCATGCTCTTAGCGCATAACACTGATGTAGTCGCGGTAATGGCTGCATGGTGCCTGTTTGACGTGCAGTAGATTATGGGACTAAATTTTCAAAGCGCAACTATACTGCATTCTTTGTCTGTGCTTCCCCACAGAAATGTTTAAACTGTTCTGTGGCATTTCCGAGTTTCTGATGCTTTGATGCTGGAGTGTAATTTCAACCTGATTTGTTTTTTACGTCCAGGATCATTTTGAAGAAAATTAATTTTAGCAACTAATCTTAAACAAGTTCGGAATAAAAAAACTTGAAGAAGAATGGGACACCGTCCATATTCAGCCCTAGGAAGCAATCCCGACCACGAAAGCCACCAGCTCAACGTAAGCTAACACGTTCGAAAGTCTTAATGTTGTGCAAATGAATATTTTTTTCACTGACCTAACATACTTGAGCTTCATGGCTAGAGTGCACTTGGTAAAGGTTATGTTTAGCAAATAGCAAATAACTGGCCGTGGGAACTATCATTGCGAGAACATGTATGGCGTATTTACGAGGGTACTTGCACTGTTCCAGCCTGCAGTAGCTTTCTTACATAACTGGATTATTCATGTGTGCACGTACGAGATTGCGAACCCCAAGCGAGCAAATCTCAGCATCAGTGGCTCAATGTAGGCAATATCATTTACTCATTTTGCAGCCTAGATTTGATCATGCTATTTTCTGCGCTCAATGCCAGTTCTCCACACAGGCCCACATGTTCTTGTTGTGCCCTTGAGCGGCAATCAACACCGGGCAGCTACTGGTAATACCTTCTATATACGCATACTTGCACCAAACAGCCTACACGTGTATTTGGTCTCACGACGTATCTGCCTTTTGTACCTCATTTAGGTGTAGTGCAAGCTGAGGCTTGCAATAGCCTGACAGCCTTACCATCACGAGGTAAAACGGTGTTGTTTACTCTGCGTCTGGCAAGTATTTGGCACGCAGTCCTGTTTCTCTGCTTTTAGTAGAATTAGCGGCTCTTGTTGGGGCTCTTGCCCGCCTCCATCTTCTTTCCTCGCTAGCTTCTCCAGTGGAGGTAGATTTTTATCTTTAAACAACTTTCAACTAAACTGGAATTTATGGTCCCCTGTATGTGCTCTGTTAGATGCTATACGAGATGTACCTGCAACTATTCATGCAGGTTCTGAAGCCTCTGCTGCCTCCAGTACCTTCGAGCTTCAATCACTGGGCAATGGTGAGTGTACACTACCACGTGCATCCATGTATTGCCACATTTCTTATTTTCTCCCTCCATTGCTCATACATGTACTGGCCCAGATGAGAGCCGCAATATGGCAATAACTTTGCCTTTTTAAGGTAAAGGCGATATCCAGTGGTTAGCAGTCATGCTATATTAAGAAGATAGTGCTACAAGAACAACAGGAAGGCAGGACGAGGACATGTGCTCTGTCCTCTTCGTGGTGTTGCAGAAACCTCTCTTTAATATAGCATACAAGATCAACTAGCCCGTCAACTTAAGCTGCTGAAGTTGTCATGCTGAGCAGTTTTCATGCTCTGTGCAGAGTTCCAGGCTCCTGGTGAATGAAAATATCTCACTGTGCCTCTTAGTGGTGCCCAGCTTCTTTCGACAGCCACAGCTCGCATTGAACCTTTGTAATAATTTATTCTCAAACCCTAACTACACTACATTTTGTGATTGCACCCTCGTTTTCTACCAAGTCATGTACCAGATTTCAGCAGCATCTTCCTCGGAGAGTCTGTGTTAAAAGGTAATATCTGCTTCGTTTTCGCGGTTATGGGCGTCATCTCGTGCTTATCCTATTTTGCCCCTCGTATACGTTCGTCACACCACTCTTAACTAAATTAAAATACATCTGCTCACAATGAAGTACGCGCTGAATGTGCGCCTAAGACAGCCCCGTGAGTGCAGGCCATTGCGGTGACAAACTTGGAAGCATAGAAGGAAATATACAAAATCCCCGTATTTAGAGCACACATACGCGTTCTCTGTGCTGCAGTATTATTTTCCAGTCATGTAGTATATTATAGGAGGCAAATTATCGCAATGTTGGCTAATGGCGACCAAAATATCAAACGCGTAGCAGACGACCGCCGCTTTGGCGCAGCTACCACAGCGGAGAAAGCCCGCGCGTCCGGCAAAGCAGCGCGGCACTGTGGCAGTTCTCCGGAAAAGCTTCACATTTCAAGTAGTCTATCTCATTCTAGCATGGCTTGGTCTAATCAGGAACGCAGGCGCAAGATCGGACCATAATTGGGCATAACCGTCCCATGTGGCAACCTGCAAGCACCCGGCTCCAACTTGTCGCGCCGGCAAACAAGGAGAAGGGGTGAGCGTCCGGAGGAAGAGCAGTCGCCGCTGATACACACACACACACACACACACACACACACACACACACACGGCTCGCATGACTTCCAACGGTCGTCTATGGGTGACTCGTCGGCACCTCCCTAAAGCCGAGGCGCCTTACGCTTCGCGGCCCTTTGGCGCCGTCTGCAAAGGTATTCCAATGCCTGATCTTGAATGTCTCTGCGCTTTCCGCTCACGCTAACACTTGCAGATTTTGTTTAGTTTTTTATTTATTGCACGAGCCATGGCAATTAGCTGAGCTAGCGTTCGCTTACAGTACAAGCGAGTAGTCACGTGTGTATTTGACCTAATAGAAAGAGTTGCTTTCCAGTCGTTACACTAAAAACCGTTCCGTAACAATAAATTGCGTACGCGATGAACGAAGGCAGGTCGTAACTATTGCGTTTGTCTTCTCGAGCACTCAAATGCATCGCGTAAAACACTAATGCACACTGGAAAGTGAAAGTCAACTGCTGCGAAAAGAGAAACGGGCCTGACATGTAAATACGCACCCCAATATAATATTTTTCGCCAACAGTGAATTTTCAAAGCGAGAGGTTTTCTCGTAGTGACATGGCTGAATCCACATAGAATGAGTAAGTGTCTCTTAAGGCTATTTCACTCATCTGACTAACATGCCTCCCAACTGTACATCCATTGGAGGCCGCTCCACTTCCATCAACGAGAACAGATGATTGTTTCGCTGATCATTATCAACTGATGCTCCGAGCACTAAGACGCATTGAACATATGAAGTCGAGTCGCACTTTCCAGCACCTGCAAACGATCGCATATTCACAGAATAAATGCACGTGAATATCACCGTAACGTGAACGCCAACGCACGAGCGGCGACCTTGACATGCGATGTTGACTTCTGCCACCTTAACTTCTGACGGTTCAGATAACAATATTTCCTTGAAGAATACAGATTGTTGACAGATTGTTGCTTTTTTAACGGAATAGCGTTAAGAAGCTCTTCTTCCAGAAAATTCTTTGTCGGCGTATTCGGCCTCTCATGGCAATGTGCGACAATTTCCGATGAAGGCAATAAATAAATACACGATATCCCGAGGAACCCAGGAACTATGGGTTGCGAGACCAGCGCGTTAGCCCATTCAGCCACTGTGGGTCGATGGTGCGAACACTCTTGAACTGGGTTTTATATGAAGAAACTTTCGGACGCGGCACATGCGCGTGCCTTCGATGCTGCGTCCACTTCCTCTTCAATAGGGTCCCGCCAAAAACAGCCTCCGGTGATTTCCAAAGCGAACGTTGCATGTTAACGCTATCGCGTTCCAATCTTAACGATAACATTAAAGGCCTTCAATTGTGCTGTCCGTAAAAGAGTCACCGCCGTTCAACTTCACTTCTGCTCAGAGTCACTCATTCCCCTTCGTACCCACTCACATTCATAAAATCAGACGCACTCATATTGAGACTCATCTCAACTTACAAGCACTAACTCACCTTCACACTCACCCGCACTCAGTGACTCACGTTCACGCTGAAATCCACTCACCCACTTTCACACTCGTCTGCACTCACATTCAGGATCACACCCAACTCCACTCGCTGAAACACTCACCTCGTTCACACTCATTTCCACTCGCACTCACGTTCACACTCATTTCCACTCGCACTCACGTTCACACTCACATGACCTTACTCACTCACGTTAACACACACCTGCATTCGCACTCACTCACGTTCACACTCATCTGCACTCGTGCTCACAGGCGCTCACTATGTTCACACTCACACCCCCTCACAACACAAGGACTCACAACGTTCACACACACTTGCACTCACAGTCACAAGCACTCACTCTCGCTCACAATTACCTCCTCTCACACTGACAGCACTGAGTCACGTTCACACTCACTCGCACTCGCATTCACCTCCGCTCAGAATCACTGGCATTCGCTCGCACTCGCACTCCTTCCACTCGGACTTACTGGCACTCACTCACACCCACCTCCACTCACACTCACTGGCACTCACTCGCACTCGAACTCACGCATTTGAAATGAGTACTAGTGAGTGAGTGCACTCATGGGTGAGTATGCCAAACTATGATCTATACATTAAACATCAAGTTGAAACAGCGTGCTGGTCTCGTATTCTGCTCTCCGTACGCGTTGCTTCCGCTGCTACATGATCAATAATAATATGTTTTAGTTCTCCGCGTGGTCTTAATCTCCTGTGAAAATATTAATATCTTCTGCATGCAACTGCATTTTATATACTGGATATACAATGCACACGGTATTTACTCGCATAATCAAAGCATATTTTTTCTAAGCATTTAATTAAATTGAGGAGGACTAAGCTTCACGATATTTCTTGCGCGTCCACCACGCAGCACATAAAACTGGGCACTATGACCAGCTACCGATCAACCCTACATGAAAAGACATTACCGTTATTTTTTCATTCGTAAACATTCATTCGGAATCTAAGTCTGTGCTAGAGGAATACGAACTTCCGGCCGCCTGAAATTCAGTAGCTTCGGTCCAATATAGGTAATCCCTTATGGCTTCGTGGGAGCTTCAGATGCAAGCTCTCTTAAGGTACTGATTGCACTGTCACCAAAAATTTCTCTCCACAGCATGGGAATTTGCGCCCACGACAGTTCCGTCGGCAGCATTTTAATCTTGCCTCCCGGCGTCTAGACGTTCTCAACTTCAGCCACATGAATCGCATCCTTCACCTGAATCATGATTCATCGACAAAGCACGTGCAACTACGTGAAGTCACCGAAGCTGGCTTGCGTAACGGGAGGTGGACACGTGACGCGGGAAGCACGTGAATCGCTTGAAGCGCGAGAGAAAAAATAACGACGAAAAACGAGACGACGGCGTAGATGAGCTGGCATTGTGGGCATGGACGAGGAGCAGGGCAGACGCATCTCCAGCTGTACACTGCAGAAGGGAAGCGGCAGCTTCGAAGACTACGGACCGGAGAGTACGCGAGAATTGGCCTGCAATAGCTTCAGTTCCTGATCACCGACTACATCACCGTGGCTGCGCTCCGTGTTTCCGGTCCAGCCCGCCGTCGTAACCAGCCGCTGTCCCCTGTCACGCAGGCAATCACCTAGGCATGTCAGCGGCACAGACCCGGCTAGCGCCGAGCACGTCTGGTGCGAGGAGGGTCCAGGAAGAGGACATCAACGCCGTCGCTTGCAATGGAGGTGAACGCCCATGCCGCGTCATGATCACGCAGGCCAGCGTGATACGCCACGCTGGGCCCAAGTGCGACAGGACTGGCTATTGTCAGAACTTTCGATTCCTGTGACTTCTGGCTAATTGTTTAGTCGAATGGAAGAATATGGTTACGCTAAAGCTACAGCAAGGACGAAGGAAGAGGAGAAAGAAATGCGCTTGTTTTTGCAGTGGTTCGGTGTCGGCGAGGCCTCTTTTCATCAATTCATCTTAAATAAACGCATTCCATCATGACAGTTTTGGTAAACGGTTCGGGGTAAAACAACGGCGCGCCCGAAGAACGATGACGAACCGTCCGCACAAGCGCAATCGGTGGAGCTTCGCCGAAGTTGCCGAATTGCCGGTCTGCTATCAGAGAGGGCTTCCGACGGCGACAACCCGCCACCTTCTTGCAACTAACCATAGCCGCCCTACATCGAACCACGAACCTTTGGCGAAAAAGCCGGGAAAGGCGTGGACGGATGGCTCAGCTTTTACCAACGCGCAAGTCGGTTCAATGGCTGGAATGCCACGTCCCAGCTTAACAACGTTGCATTCTTCCTCCAGCGAACCACGTCTGTGTGGCTCCAAAACCAAGATGAAAGCATGACAACGTGGGAAAAATTTGTAGACGAAATGAGGAACTGCTTCGGAAATCCGGCAGCTAAAAAGAAGCGTGCAGAGCAAACCCTAATGCAGCGATCCCCAGTTCCTAGCAAATCCAGCACGAAGTACATCGAGGAAGTGCTGAAGTTGTACAAGGGGCTGGACCCTCAGATGAGAGAAGAGAAGAAAGTTCGTCATCTCTTTTTTAAATGGTATTGCCTAGGACGTGTACCAGTTCCTCATTGGAAAAGATAGTCATGACTCCGTAAGTGACGTCATTCGGCAATGCCGCACATTTTAAGGATTGAAAGCTCGGCCGCCTGGCCAACGTAACTAACGTTGCCAGTGTTGACGTGGTCCCAGCTCCATCCGACCTTGCGTCAGTTGTTCGGCAAGTGGTGCGCGAAGAGCTTGAACGACGTGCGGTAGCTTCCCTCTTGACTCCACCGGTTCGAGAGCACTTTTCTCACTGTGACTTCGGTGAGACGTCCATCACCGCCGCCTCCGTAGATGCCTACAACTTCGCTCCTCGTTCAAGAGCGCCAAACCTTACTATAAACGCCCACCCCAGTTATTAGTTCCACGCCAATTACTCACCCAGACCACCCACAGTTTCCCAAGAGTAGGAGGGCTGTGCCAGTTATCCTGCTACTGACAATATCAGTGCGTCCCGGGAGTGCGCCGTCCACTTCCAATGCGGCATTCGCGGTCGCGTCGCCAGATTTGGTTCTCGCTACGGGGATGGGGATGGGAATGGGATTTGGTTCTCGCTACCGATCGCTACGGGGATGGGACACGTTGGCCTTCGGACTCCGATAGCAGGACAAACCACCAGGCGACAATGCCGAGATGGCTTTATTAGTGCCAATTATAGCTCACAGCTCTCGTTCCTTAAGCGGTGACGTCGCGAAAATGACTACACCTGACCTCACCCCTGCACAGGCAACGGACATACGTCTCCTGCTCTAAACGTACAGTGACATCTTCTATTTCAGTGACAGAATGCTAGGCGAAACATCTGTTGTTCACCACCGTATAAACATTGGAGACGCGAACCCCATTCCTCGGCCTCCCTATCGTGTATCGCATGCTGAACGTCGAGTCATCCAATTAGAACTGGACGAAATGCTTCGCAAAAGGGTCCTCTAACCATCAGCCAGCCCTTGGACTTCGCCAGTCGTTCTCGGGAAAGAAAAGAGGAACTTGGCGTTTTTGCGTCGATTATCGCCACCTACAGACATCACGTGAAAAGACGTCTACCCCTACCATGCTTTGATGATTCCTTGAACTGCTTGCACGGAGCATACTTTTCGTCCATCGATATTCTGTCCGGCTACTGACAAATTTTACCCGATGAAGTGGACCGCGACAAGACGGCCTTCATCACGCCGGATAGTTTGCATCAGTTCAAAGTCACGCCTTTTGGCCTGTGCAATGCTCCTGCGACATTCAAACGTATTATGGACTTTCTTCTGCGAGGCTACAAATCGAGCAGCTGTTTTGCTATCTTCACGACGTTATTGTTTTTTCTCCCACGTTCGGTAGCCATCTTACCCTACTTTCTGCAATTCTTGCGGTCTTCCCAAAAACCAGCCTCCGAGTGAACTCCACGAAATGCCAATGCAGGTGCCGTAAAATTGTCGTGTTGGGACACCTCATTGACGCATCTGGTGTACAACCAGATCCGGAAAAAGTTCGCACCGTTCGTGGTTTCCATGCGCCGCGTTCTGCTTCTAAGGTGCGCTGCTTCGTCGGCCTATGTTCGTACTTTCGCCGTTTCGTCAGAAACTCCGACGACATTGCTCGGCCTTTGACAGATATTCTAAAGAAGAACACGCCATTCTCATGGGGCGCGGAGCGGGCTCACGCGTTCGCCGCGATCATCGTGTTTTTGGCCGCCCCTCTCATAATTGCCCACTTTGATCCACGTGCACCGACCAAAGTTCACCGTGACGGAAGCGGCCATGGCATCGGCGCTGTTCTCGCCCAACAACAGAATGGTACCGAGGGCGTGATAGCTCACACCAGTCGCCTGCTGTCACCTGCCGAGAGCAACTACTCCATCACCAAGCGGGAGTGCTCGGCTTTAGTTTGGGCAGTCGCCAAATTCCCGACATCCTTGTGTGGCCGCACGTTTTCGGTTGTTACAGACCACCACGCGCTCTGCTAGCGGTCTTCCCTCCGGGACCCGACAGGACGGCTTTGGCGCAGGGCTTTTCGGCTCCAGGAATTTTCATTTATTTTCAATTACAAGTCTTGGCGCCTTCACAAAGACGTTGACTGCCTCTGTCATCGCCCTCTTGATCCCCCTGATCCTGCTACGCATGAACCGTTGACCTGCGTGATGGCTTTTACTGACATGACCGACAGACGCGCTGAAAAAAAAAATGCGCCGTATCCTTACAGTCCATAATCGCCGGAGTACAATATGGTTGCACCGACGGCACGTGCGGCATGTTTGTGCTGCACGACAGCATCCTCTTCCGCCACAATATCAACCCTGACGGCCCTGAGTTGCTCCGTGTTCTTCCTCGTCATCTGCGATCTATCGCTCTCGAACAACTTCGACTGCACCGACGGCGGGATACCTTAGAGTTTTGCGTACATACGACCGTGTACGACGCCGGTTCTTCTGGCCGGGTCTCTACCGCTCTGTGCGCCATTATGTCACAACTTGTGAATTGTGTCAGCGCCAGAAGGAACCCCCCCTGCCACCTGTATGACGACTCCATCCGCTTAAATTTCCATCAAAACCTTTGTTTCGCGTAGGCCTTCCCCTGCTTGGCCTTTTTCCGATGACGACTAGAGGGAATAAGTGGATCGCCGTTGATACTGATTACGCGACAGGCTACGCCATCACAAATGCGTCGCCGACTTGAGCAACAGACGTGGCCGATATTCGCCTCCATGACACCAGTCTTTACCACGGTGCACTTCGACAGCTGCGACAATACCTTCCGCTCTTGTACCACTGAGCACAAGTTGGCCACCGTCTACCATCCGGCCTTACGGAACGTCTCAACCGAATACTGACAGAGATGCTGTCGATGTTTGACATGAACGATCACCGCGATGGGGACGCCACGCTGGCCTACGTCACGTTCGCGTATAACTCGTCCCGACATGAAAGCGAAGGATATTCACCCTTTTCTGTTTTGTATGGTTGCGACCCCACATTACCGTTCGGCACCATTGTCCCTTCTGCGCCACGCGTTCGAAATGAGTACGCTCGTGAAGTCATCGATCGCGCTCGCATGGCACGTCTAGTCGCCCGATCTCGTTTCTTAGCCTTGCAGTATTTACAAAAAGAAAGTTATGACCGGCGCCATCCCGATGTTAAGTTCGCCGCATATGCTTGGGTGCTCCTTTGGTCACCATGTCGTCGGGTCGGCCTTTCCCAGAAGTTTCTCGCTCGCTACACAGGCCGTTATGAAGTCCTACGTCAAGTTAACGACGTCAATTATGAGATTTCGCCTCTACAGTTTGTTCCGTCCTCAAGTTCGATGTCTGTTGACATCGTGCACGTTTCGCGGCTGAAGCCATACTTCGTTCGCAATTCTTCGACTACCGTGTGCCAAGACGGTGCTTCAGCAAACGGGGGTCCTGTTACGGAAGGATAAAAGAAGAGGGAGGAAGATGAAGCTCGAGAGACGCTAACTGCTGCGTTGTTGTTGCTGGTCAGTTATTTTTACATACACTTTCTCTGCATGTGTATGTATTTAAAATGCAGTGTTTCTAGACACCCAACATCCACGCAACAATATCAAAGGGTGCAAAGGCAAGCTGCTCTCAATCTTGTAAAAGCTATGTAAGGGAGCTATTATTCGATCTAGGACGGAATCACAGCAGAGAGATGAGAAACCGCTCACGATTATCAAGAGAAAACAAAGAGAGCGCGGTAGGCAAAATAGAGTAGAAGCAATACAAAGCGGAGACAGCATTCTCAAACCACAAAAGGGCATCGAGGCTCATGTTAATCAAGCACACCCGGACATCTTCGAATACGGAAGTAACACATGCGACTGTAAATTGTTGCAAAGTATTCTTCAACGTTAAATTGCATAGATGATTAGACAGAACAGTAAACGGATGATTGCATATCAGAGAGCGAAATAAAATGGGCCATGCATAAGCTAAACCGAAAAAAGTCGCCAGGAGTAGATTGAACCAGCTCTGCCTTTTACAAGAACTTTTCACCAAAATTAGTCTCAATAATACGCGACGTGTATGATGACATTTTTAAACGAAGATTGCGGCTCCGTCTATGGGACGAGGTTTTGCTGTCTTACTAGCAAAGAAGCAATCAAGGCAAGTGCCGACAGTCAGCGATTTTCACCCCATTACTCTTTAACGACCGATTACGAAATTATTGCTAAAATTATAGCTACACGGCTGGACTGTGCCCTCTGAACAGTTATAGGGAACCATCAGTCTTATGGCATCAAACGACGTAGCATCAGGGATAATATGCAGGCGTTAATATGTGTGTATACATGAGTGTACACACTTGAATATGTATATGCATATGCATGCGTGTATATGTTAGTTGAACGAGTGTAAATTCGAATCTTGTACCCACCCCTGATGTAACACCTTTGAAGTTGGGGGTCTTTACCGATAATAAACTGAACTGAGCTGAACTTTCATACAATGCGGAAGCCGCGCGAAGCCACCTCTGTTGATGGCTCCCCAGATGCGGTTTCGCAAGTGGATCTGAGCAAGGTTTTCGACAGAGTAACACATGATTTTCCCTTCAACCCTCGTAAGGCTTGCAAGATTGGGCACCGGCTTCTAAAATATATAGGTGTCTACTACAGACAAGTGACTACGCGACTGGTAATCAACGGGCAAACAACTCTGACAATAAAACTCAACAGGTCCGTTAGGCAAGGATGCCCCATGTCACCAATTCTTTTTGCTCTGTACTTGGAACCCCTGTGCCGAACAATTCTGTATGACGGCTACATAATGGGCTTCAGTTTCGCAGAGAGTACTCTGAAAGTCCTCGCCTACGGCGGCTGCCTACGCTTGTGTGTCCCTCTAAAGAAGCAGTCCGCCAAAACGTGCACCATGTCATGGACTTCTGTAAAATGTCTGGTGCTAAAGTGAATCAAGAAAAGTGCGCGAGGGCATGGCTTGGTGCATGGGACTTCAAACTAACCATCTCGCAAGAGGTGAAGTGGACGTCTGGAATCATCAGCTACCTCGGTGTGTGTTTTGATACTGCCTACCTACAAAATGGACAAAATACAATTCGAAGTGGTACTCTCGCGCCAAACGTACAACAGTGGCACGGGAGAATGATCCCGCTTATGAACAGAGCCTTTGTGTGTAACACTGTGTTCTTTCTAGCTATATGGTACTCGGTGCAGGTGATGCCCTGTTTGCAGGCTTACATGACTCGAGTACATTGATACGGCGCAACATATATTGGGGAGTCACGATTTGAGCGCATGAGGCGCAGTAATTTATTTTTTACCAGCCCTAGGCCTCCTAGGGCTGGTAAACGAAGAGGTAAAACTCAAAAATTAAAAGTACCTTTTTTTTTCAAATACCGAACCCCCCCATCGTATTATACTTCATTCTTTCAATCTATTAGGAGTGGGGTAATTAGGTGAGTGGATCGATGGTGCCCAAGGAGTCACATGAGCCCGCACCCTAAGATTCTACAGGGAAGAGGAGTAGACAGCTCGCTTTTTCGAGCAGCGTTTTTCTCAAGAGTACCTAAAAATGTGAAACGGAGGAGCATTTAGTGGAACACTATACATATGCTATTCCGACCACCACTATATCGGCCTCGAGCTGGAAGCCAGCTGGGGTTTGACGTTTTCAATCGTCTATCAAAATATCATCGAAGAGCAGCGATGAAGGATTTTTTTGTTAAATTAAATGTCGAAGTTTTACCTGTAAAAACATGGCTACGTAACAAGGGTACTTTCGTGCCGTGGTCAACGGATTGCTCGCTCTGCCCCTATCGAGAATTGTTGCAGCACGTATTTTTTGTTTAGTAAGAACGCAGTACACTTTTGGCACAACATACGAATTGTGTTGGGCGCGCAGACATACCCAAATTTTTATAACCCATATGTCTGACACTCGAACATGACAAAAATAAGAGCAGTGTTGAAACCCTGATATTTTTAGGTTGGTATGCAATTTGGAGATCACGAACTGGCTACACCTACCTCTACAAAACGCGACACCTACATGGACGCACTTTTCAGATGCTTTTGCATATACAGGTTCGCTGCTAGGCGGCGAAGAGGAATGTAGGAAGAGATGGCAGAAGTAAGTGGCAGAAGCGCGTGCAGCAAAGACGGGTACTTATATCGATGTGCGATTCTCTCTCTGTGTGTGTTTAAGTAATCTGAAAAAAAAAAAGAACGTTTCAGTGCATGGTACCAGCACCTCAGCATCCGGCGCGCGACACTGGGCCCATAATCTGGTATGGCACTGGACATTGGATACTGGGTTTTGCAATAAGGTTGCATTCGAAGGGGAAAAAAAGTCGTGTTGTTGGCTTATTTCACGTGTATTTGAGAAATAGGCCTTTCTGCGAATGATTTCCATATGTTGCTGTAAAAGCAGACTAACTTATGCTCCCCTTTGCAGCCGTTACTCAAGTTGTGGCCAAGCGCAACGTAATGTGATAATGTGTATTTGCATATTTAGTACGATGTTATTTTTCTTCTGACATGTCTGCTTTCTTAACATTGTTCAATAGTAATGTACATGTGACGCATTTCATATACTTTTGTAAAGGTATATACGTTCCTGCTTGTTTTTTTTAAGCGAGGGTTATTTAATGCCTCAAGGCATACATGTGTATGTGATGCGGGGGAAAAAGGGTGAATGAATAAATGAAAAAAATATTTGCGGATGTAATAAAGTACATTGGCACCCATATAAAAAAAAGAATACAGGATCAACATTATTAATGCTGTTTTTTTCCTTGGTATCGTTGTCAATAAAACAATGTTTGCTTTTATTCTATGTTTTAGGTATATTGCGTATTGTTTTTACCATTGCCAGTAAATTTTCGCTTTCTTTGGTTCCTTTAGACCTGACGACAGCGGTACCAAATTCCATACGTGGTGCGAATTCGACGACGAGGACGCAACAGATCTGCATCGGGGGTTACATCAGCTCCGCTGCAATGAGATGCCCAAAGAGGCACCAGGGGGCGCACGCGCTCAAAGAGCCTCGAAGGGCAGAAGGGCGCTCGAAGGGCAGAAGCCGCTCCAGATCAAATTAAGTGCAGTTGTGCTTCGAAGGAGGAGGGAAGACGGCTGGCGACAAGACAACATCTGGAACAGCCTGGGCCGACAAAGTGAAAGGTACTGTGAGGGGTGCGGAGAGCGGTGCGAGGCGGCCGGTCGGAGATAATGATACCAGGACAGAACAGATAATTAAAGAAGTCAAATATCTAAGAAAGGCAAATGAAGAACTTGCTAAGCAGGTTCTGGAACTTCGCAAGAACTCGCAGACTAGCTCCACAAAAGTAGCAATAGCCAAACCGGTGAATAAAGACAACAGCCAGGAAGAAGAAACACACCGGCTCCAAAGAAGCGGGCAATAAGCCTAGTAAAAACGACAGTGTGCTCTGCTTTGGAAGAGATCAAAGAGGTGATTAAGCAACTTAGAGATGCCACAGATAAAACTAGCTTCAAAGTTGATAAGGTATGAAAATGGAGACTGACCAATGAAAAGCGCCTTACCAAAGTAGAAGCGTTAGGCGAGGACGACGAATACCTACCCTCAGAAGCAGAAAGCGTCAGATCGCTCACTTGAGCGTCGGAGGGTTCTACGAAGCGCACTCTAGCGGGTAACAGTAAAGCGGGTTCTATAAGCAATGGCTAGCAGGAGGAGCTTTACCGTGTGGCAATGGAATTGCCGAGGTTTCTATCACAGAAAAGCACCTCTCATGCAGTTTATAAAAATATGATAAACCGAAAATAATTATGCTGCAGGAAACCTTGGCGGATGAGATCAGCCTATCCGCATACAAAGTGACATGCAGGGGCAAAGAGCTAGGTAGGGGGCTAGCCACACTCGTAGATAAGAAAATATCATACATAGAACAAGATTTGCGCCTTGGGCTAAACAAATTAGAATACTTACTCGTGGAAATCATTTTCAAAAGGAATAGAAGGAAACCGCAAAGGCTCATTTGTCTCAATGTTTATAGCAGCCTTAGCGACATGAAACAAGAGTTTCAGGGCACTTAATAAATCTATGTTTGTTACTAAGCACGCTCCAGTCATTATTGGAGAATATTTCAACGCCCCACAACAAACATGAGGATATCGCTGGAATACGAAGAAAGGGGATCGACTCTGGTACCTAGCTGCAGGTCTTAATCTCCCTCATCACTGACCCAGCTTATCCCACTAGGTGTGGTAGATCTACATGCAGGGACTCCACCTCAGACCTTACTTTTGATCAAATTTAGAGAACTCTGCCTGGAATAACTCCAATATTGACCGGGGTAGTGATCAAAACATATTACAAATACTAATGGAAACATCCAGTAACGACATAAAGCACTTTCCCTACATTGACTGGGATCTTTTTCGGAAAGCAAGGAAAAGCAGAGCTGAGACAGAGACAGGACAAAAGAAAACACTCCATACATGGACCACTCAGCTCAGGGAACATGTAAAGGCGGCAGCGAACGATATTACCAACGAGGAGGATATCGAAATCATGGTCAGTAGGCTGGCGCACTTGATTGAAGCCAAACCATCTATGTTAAAATGATGGAAAACGCAACGGCTGAACAGGAGACTGAGGAACCGCGTAACATTGCTGAATAGGGAGATTGAAGAACACTCCATAAATTTATAGAAACAACAATGGGATGAGCTTTGTAATTCCATAGATGGTCGAATCAAGCGAGGTTGAAGTTGGGACTTATTCAGACATTTGTTTCGTGAGAACGACACGAAATCTAATAAGAGAACAGCAGTAGCACGACTCCTCCTTCGTGAGAGTCAGGTCACAACGGAGGAGGCCATCCTGGATCGGCTCGCAGCTAAGTATATACCACATAAGGATAACAATGAGAGTAGAGACCGGTCTGAATATACAGGGGTAGACTGAGCCTATGGGTCAATACTTCACAGAAAGCGAAGCTCGCGCAGCGCTGTACGACCTCAGTTGAAGATCCGCTGCCGGTCCAGATGGCATTTCCAATAGGCTGTTCAAAAATCTGGACGACGATTCTATAAAATATTTAACAGAGTATTTCAATGAATTCTGGTAAAACGGTGATTATCGGAAGGAATGGAGAATTCCTAACACAATTCTTATTCCCAAACCAGACAAGCAACTCAATCAGATAACCTATGACCCATATCGTTAACATCACGTCTGGGCAAAAGCATGGAGCCTGTCATACTCAAAAGACTAATTAAGTATGTAGAGAACAGAAATGTTCTTCCGCATAACCTGATCGGTTTGCGTGCTGGACTTCTGACTCAAGATTGAATGCTTTTAATCAAAAATCACCTTATTCTTGCTAGCCCGCGGGATACGAGAGCTCACCTAGGCCTAGATGTAGAAAAGGTCTTTGATCGCATCAAGCATAGGGCCACCTTGGATATCCTCTCGGAGACGGGATTCGGTAAGCGATTGCACAATATAGTGAAAGTCTTTCTCGGTTGTCGTTCTGCTTGTCTCCTGTTAGTCGAACTCCAATCGGCAACCCTGGAACTTGTGAGTCGTGGGACACCACAAGGGTCTGTCGTATCTCCCATGTTATTTAATTTTGGCAATGTCAAAAGTGGCTAGAGGTCTCGCGTAGATTAGGGATATCCACTTTGCAATATATGCAGATGATGTAACAATCTGGAGTGCCGAAGGTATTATGGGACAAATAGAGACCAAACTAAAGGAAACCATTCATGGGGTGGAAACAATACTTGAGGGTATGGGACTGAACTGCTCTGCTAAAAAATCAGAACTAATGGCACTACGGAGCGGTGAGCGTGGGCGCAAGCTGAACGGATATATCCCAGAGGAAGAACCCCGCATTGACATGTACGGCAAGAATGGAGAACCAGTCAGGCAGGTGGAGACTGTTAGAGTGCTAGGACTTCAGCATGCGAATGGATCTAATTGCAGGATGATATAACATATCTCTAACAAGTCAGAAGAAGTCATTAGGCTTCTGCGTAGAATTACCAACAAGCATAAGGGGCTAGGAGCAGACAATACCATAAGATTCTTACATGCATTCGCCTTTTGCCACTTCTCGTACGTGGCAGGCATACTGCAATGGATAGTCTGATAAGAACAAGCTAAACGCTTTAATAGGACGACTTATAAAGATTGCACTAGGACTCCCAATCAGTACGGCCAATGACAGCTTATTGCGCCTAGTGGTGCATAACACGCTAGAAGAGATAGCTGAGGCTCAACAGGTGGCCCACCAGAAGAGACTAATGGGGACACGACCTGGGATGGCGCTACTTGCAGAAATAGGCGTGGAAGTTAACAACCACACGAACACAGGATAATTATTAACAGAATTGCAAGCAGGACTACGAGAAACAATTAAAACGACCCCTTTTCCTACAAACATGCACCTGACACATAACCTCGAAAGATGTAAGGCAAGGGCCTAGGCACTCCTTCAAGACATATATCACCATAAGCAGCAGGCGGTGTTCGTTGACGCTGCCTGGGTTAAAAATAAAGATGTGTATACCTCCGTTGTTGTAGACACTCAATATAACATACGGGGTGCCATCACCGTTTGGGCGTGTTCTCGGCTATTGAAATGGCTTGACGAGGCGAATCTTGGACGGCAGTGTTTGATGCCATTGGCACCGACAAGCTGGTCCAAGGAACTCGAGCTTCCAAACGAACCATTTGGCTCTTGAGGTCGTTTATAACAACTCCTCGACTGTAAAGTGAGAATACAAGAACGGCAGGTGCTGAAGATGCTCTTGCAGACGCCGCGTCACAGAATCGCGTAAACCGTGAAAATAGTGACTAGTGCTTCGTAGTCCGAAGTGCATCAGTAGGAATTCATAAATATCAGGTGGTGTAGTCATGGCAGGCATGGGAATGCCGTCATCATCGACAGATAGCTGTTGAAAGGCACGAAAAGTGTCAAACTTAAAAAGATGGTTGCAGCTTGCTCCTGTCTGTTTTTAGTAGGTAGCTATGAGAAAATCTGGTGCTATGCAGTGACCCCGTAATTGCCGTACGGGTGCCATTCCCTTGTCTTCTTAGGCATCATATTAAGTGGTGATGCTCAGTTACTGGACGAAGGGCAAATGATGCGGAGTACTAGCATGTCTTCAAACTTCGTACGTGCGATCTTGAGCTTTTCCGCAAACAAGTGAAGTGAAGCCAAATAGACTGGTAGAGCGGAGGTGATGATCATGTTGTTGGGAACTTTTTGAACTACGGCTTCACGTAAGGTGAGATGGGTGCGACGGCATTCAGCTGCACAAACAATGTGTTAACACCCGTACACTCTGTTACAATGTTATCCTTTGGCGTAAGATGCACCTGCAAGTAAAGAGGCGTTCACATGGGGAGTCGAGAGTAGGTTGTGCTGGCGAAGGATATACAAGGATACGCCGCGTACGCGAAATGTGCCCAGGAGACGATATGGCAGTTGCAATGGCTCTGGCTGTTACTTATAACTTTGTCGGCCAATGCTACAAGCCCAGCCAAATACACTATAGAAGCTGTCGCCAGGACCATCTCCGCGTTAGCTGAGAGACGTTCTATGAGCAATTCATCCAAAAGAGCGTCGTTAATCGATACCCCATTTTCTCCGAGCAGCTGTCATTGTGGGTAAAAAAGGGTGCTAGAGTGGTGGCCTTTGACTTCTTCAGCTGAGAGAACCTGCTGAATTTGAGAACCCAGGAAAGCAGCTGTGCGGTGCAGCAGGATTGCTGTCAGGAGGTCTTAGGCGGCGACAGACAGTGGGAAGTCCAGTAGATCTGCCACTTCGTCAACGGCCACGGATGAGAGCGCTGCGACAGCGTAGAGAAACTTTTTGCCTTGAGATCGGATGCGAGCAAGTTGAAAACGTGATTGATCTCTAAGCAACCACGCCTGAGTATTATAGTCGCAGTATCTGCGCAAATTCACGGCGACCACCCACCTGCAGTGCTGATCACGTTACTTGGGAAGGTTTTTGCCCGTAGAATGTGTAGCGTCTGTCAGAACCACGGCAGTCGGTGTCACAGGAATATGCAGTGTGGATCACGTCCGGTTTCGCCAAATTAGGGTGACGCATGACAGTGGAGATTTGTATATCTCGGCAGAACTCAGAGTAGAGCAGACAGGACAAGTCAGCATTGTGTCCGACATGCTTTTAATCCGTCTAAAGCTAGCCTGTGTTGGGCAGTGTCCAGAGGCGCGCCGGCGCTCGTAAGGACCCGAACAGCTGTATTGATTGGACGACAATGATGCTGCTAAGTGATTTCACTACGCATCCGTTATGAGGGGTGCACGCACTTCGTAACTTATGGATTTTACATACGATGGGAATAATTGTTTGCTAGTACAGGCAGAACAGCACGAATGGATACATGAAGGGATACACCGACCATAGCTGCCCTTCGGCGAAAGAAACCCCGACTTCCACATCATTAGTAGGAAGTAAATATATACGCAAGTCTTGCTATTCATTTATTAAGGCTACTGCCTTAAACAGCTCATGCGATGTAAAATCCGATGTCCAGCTCAACACCGCCGGGCAAAGTAGCAGCCAAATACATAGGGAGTCGAACCTTCGACCTTTGCTGCGAGTCGAACCCACTACCTCTTGTGTTACCGTAAGTGAGACCCAAGACCTCTGGTTGGAGTCTAGCCCGCGATCGCTAGTGTTAATTAGTGGAAATTAGGCCATCAATTTTTTTATCAGAAAGCCTGAAACCGAGGTGAAGGTGAGAGTCGAACCTTCGACCTTTGGTCAGACAAGAATTCAGTGGCACCCAAACTGATGTGTCACCATCTGTGGGAGTTGAACCCACGAATTTGGTGTTAATTAGTGCGAAGGTCATTCAAGTACACTTCATTAAGATAGGGTTCATTAGGGCACTCGAGCCCTCGACATTTAGTGGGAGCGGAACTAACGATATTTCCTGCTTATTACGGCAAACTGAATTAAGGCACAGTTCAGTAATAAGGAGCTAAGCCGCTATAAAGTAAAACTATTCCTCTTTGTTTTGATTCCCAATCGGCGCCTAGCCCTCCCTCATAGGCAAGAATGTTTCGGGTCCCGTCCATATGGATGGTTGCCACACTCATATGTCCTGAGCCCGAGCCATTTTGGCTAATCACGGAAGGATAGTGGCTGATTTGGAAAAAAAGAGCAGAATGGAATAGTTTTACGTTATAGCTGCCATAATTAAGACACTCGAACGCAGAACCTTTGGCTCATGAATCATGAAGGTACAATTAGGACATACCGACGCCATTTTCAGTCGTATTCGTACCCTCGACCTTCGGTGGGGGTCGACTCGAGTATTATCGCCCAACAAAACAAGACACTTACGTAACCGAAGAAGAACATACACCAAGATCACACATTCAACTAAATTTATTGTGCCAATGAATAGGTTTGCATATGTGAAGCAGTATAGATTGCGCGTGCACTTACATGAAGAAAACGAACTGCGCATTCGTGCAACACAGTTATGAGACATGTGATGCCGCCTCCAAGAAACTTAGTCCTTTTTCTGTGAGAGCAAGTGAATGGAAACTAAGACATTTATCGTCCAATTTCGCAACCACCAGCGCTTCAGTTATTTCACGGTTGAGGTGCGTTCTGCCACGGGACCCAATCAGGCAGTCGTCTTCGATAGGTTTGCAGCCATGATCGCGACAATGAATCGCCAAGAACCCACCGGTGCCAATGTTTACGTTCTTGCGGTGTTCGTGGGGCCATTTGGATCCATCAACTGGCAAAGCTTGCCGTGCTTGCTGGGAGCAGAAAAGACAACTCTTCAAAAAGTTGGCCCAAAGAACAAATGCAAGAGTTGTCTTTCTGCTCCCAACAAGCACGACAAGCTTTACAAGTTGACGGATACAAATGCCGTCCCGCCCGATAAGTGTACTACGCATCACCGTAAAAAGTCGTAGGTCATCGCTTCCGGCCGGGGCTGCGGTGATTGTTGTTGCAGCTAAGTAACTTCAAGCCATCCCTCAAGCTATTTTGCGCAATTTCGACGATTGAGGCCACTGGAGGCTGCGACCTTGGGTAGAACTTGAGGATCTCTTCCCGTACGACCGCTCTGATAGTCTCGGTGAGATCGTCGGTGGCCAGGAATTGTCCTCCCGCGTAGTTTGTAGAGTTTGTGCGGCAGTTGAATTACCAGTTCCGCATTTTAAGTGTCTTCTTGCTCGTGAACTCGAGAAGAAACTCGTCGTCGCTCTTTGGTGTGCTTCGTATCATTCCGCCGAAAAGTTCTTTCTTCACACCACGCATTAGTATGCGAACCGTCTTCTCCTTGGACATTTCTGGTTCGGCATGGCAAGTAGACGGCACATTTCTTCCGTAAATACGCCAACATTCTGGTTCGGTAGCTGCAATCAGGCTCCCAATAGAACTTCGGCCCTTTCTTTTCGCATGATTGTCGTGAAGGTCTTCAGGAAGTTACTTCGAAACAGATCCCAAGTTGTAAGGACGGATTCCCGGTTCTCGAACCATGCCTTCGCGGCAACTTCCAAGCAGTACACGTGGCGCAGCTTCTCCTCAGAGGTCCAGTTGTTGAAGCCCGAGATCCTTTTGAAGTTTTCGACCCAGGTTTCCTGATCCTCCGACGAAGCTCCACGGACGGTAGGGGGCTCCCTCTGTTGTTGAAGCACGATGGGGGACGCTGGGGCTGTCATTGCGGCTGTCGAGCTGGCCACGGTCTACCTGGTCGTACCAGACAGAAGTCCGCGCACCGGGGGCAGTCCTTGCAGTCTGCGGATAGCTCGCTAGTCTTGGGCGCCATGGGTTTGGTGGTCGGGTTTCGTTCCGGCTTGGATCGCAGCTTTTCCGGGGAGTTCGGTACATGAACGTAAAGCATCTGCACCAGATATCACGTAGCACTGACGGTGAAGAAGGCAGTAAAACTGTGATTCACGAAACTAGCGTTTTATTGGGCGAACCTGTACCCTCAAAAGCAGGCTACACTTGAAGAACAACGATAGCGGCGAACGCAGTCCAGGACACGGAGTAAGACATATTTCTTGCTCCGTGGTCCAGGATCGTCTAAAATCTGATCAGCGGATTAAGCGCGTCGGCTTTTATACATCAATCATCGGAGGTTCCAGAGTAGTCGCTGGAACCCGCGTATTTTCCAGAAAGTTCTACATCATTCGCGTTGCGCGATGGACTCAGGTTACGCAATGTTCGGTGATAAGAGACCGCAGACAGAACCAACGATAACTTTCGCGAAACTTCCGATATATGCAAGCGCGGTCCTGCGCTGTGCGATAACTGTGGGATATCTTGCGCTGTGCGATAACATTTGTTAGGCTGTGAAACGAGGTACGTCAGCCGATGAAGATAAACAGGTACACGTGTCAATATTTCTCAAGAGTTTGCGAATGCTGTACAACCCACTGATCATTATGATCAAACAGATTTCAGATCCTCGTATTTATAAGAACAGGCTGTGTCTGCTACGAAACTGCTTAATTTATTAGCACTACCAACGCTTCATTAACAACTCAAACGGACCATTAGGAGCTGGGAGGCACATTGTTCCCAAGTGCGCAGCTCTTAGGATAAGACGCGGTCATGCATTATCCTAGAAAGTTTATAAATCTGATTGTTGAGCAAAGATTATCTGCATAAACCGTCATCTGCAAAGAGAAAAAGCGCCGTTCCTAGATATGTAATTACGACTGTCCTGAAAGATGGTGTTACTCTCCTATAAACTCTGTTGCAATAAAATGTATTACGTTTTATCCGAAGACAGGACACACGTGCTCCGCCTATAATTAATACCAAACAATATGCAATGCCGAATGTTGTGTCTAAACAACGTTTTATTGCGAGTGATCGTGTCTAGCTGGAACATTGTGGCCGAATAAGTGACGCATTGTGGTCTGCATAAAAAGAATAAAAAGAATAAAAAGAATAAAAAAAAAGAATAAAAGATGCCTTACTTTCGCTCCAATTTCGTGCTTAATCGTCTGCAGTCAATGGCGTAAAATATCTGACAAAATTGCCGCAGGACCCTCGCCACAATGAAATTCGACGACAGTGCGATTAGCAAAGAAGTGAGGTCATGGCACAGTGTTTTGCCAACACTGAGACGCGTCATTCATGATCCCTGTGTGCTACCGCGCTTCCTTCTGGTGCTTCTCTCTGGACACACTGAGTCATTCCGTGGTGCGGCCGCAAATTTCGCGCGGCACTTGGGAGAATATACTTTATGAGAAGTTTGCCTGGCTATGTCTTAGATGGATTGATTCCGCGTGGGCACTAGATAGATGAGAAGAAATGTTTTTTTCTATAAAAAGCAGCACACACTAAGTGTCACATGGCTTACCGAAGTTGACGTCACAGAGGTTCATTAAAGAGCGGCACATAACCAGGGTGACCTGCCCATTGATCTAAGATGGTCTGAGGGTCGGTTTTTAACCCGGTGCCCATAGCAAAGCAACCCGATGCGCTACAAAGTTGGCGGAAAGACGGCTAGAGACACAGATAGGCAGATAGACAGACCAATAGACAGGCTGACCACAAAAAGTGGCTGATTTATCCTAGGAATGCTAATCGCTATCAGACAATTGACTATTCGATTTTAAGTTCCAAGTCGAATAATGCCTTCAACTCGACGACCCAATCAAGCACGACAATATTCAGTTGGTTTTTCCAGAGTTTGGAATGTTCACAGACCTTTGGATGGCATGCGCAGATCGAACACTCATCATACGCGAGACGAATTATTGGGTCACAAATACGAAACACTTCAACATTATCTTGGCACATAGGAAACCTATACTACATACAAAACTAAGAGCCGCGTTAACCTTCCATTATTCCACTCGAAAAGCGGCCAGCGTGCTTCACTGTAGAAAGTATAGTTAATGTGACAACGTACCATTGCAATATTGCGCTTTGCAGCCCTCTTTTCTGCCAACTTATGGTTTGGATAAAAGTGGCAGTTCAAGTTCTGCGGATGACATAAATTACATGTGCCATGGTTATTTTTCCGACAACCTTTTCCAACATTTTATGTTGCATCGATAATGCGTCGATTCAATATCAGTTATTTACGTGTAAGGATATTGAGTACCTCATGACAGTTAAAACTGTGTAGAATTTTGAGCACTTATATGTAAACACAATCGTCACTAGCTGTTAGGGTATGCTGTATAGAAGTCGGACTATTAACACAGGAGAAAAGAAAGTGCGGAAGCAGGAAGAATTTCATTCCGAGAAATAAAGATGCTTGGTACAAAGCTATTAGAAAGTCGTATCTGTATTACCTCACCTGCGTAGTTTCCAAACTTCTTGCGGCCACAGACGTTATAATAGTAGCCTAAAAAGAGCAATAAGATTCTTAGGGAGGCTCCAAAAGACGACGTACAGATCATGCTCTTCTTTTTCACTGGATTTCCGAAAACAATATTTAGAACTGCGCAAAAAGATTTTGCACCTGAGCAGCTCAAGGGTATTTAAGTATTTCAATAGAATCTTCTCCTTCATGCATAGTCATTCTTCATTGGCTTCTTTATTTCTGACGTATGAGGGTGACAAAAGGTGAAATAGGGAGTGAGTGGATCAATATTTAATGCAGCGCACGAGGACGAAAATACTGACGAGAAGCGCATATTTATTGTACCTCGCAGGATCACAGCTGTTGCATTTAAGCTCGAGCTGTCTGTCATAAAATCAGGTTATTAAAATTGCTCCACGTATGTGTCTCAACCACTTAAAAGGTCGCCCGTATATGACGCTTTTGATTACCTGTGATATTTCGAACCACACAAGATCATCAGAGTTATTGCCGCACTGCACTACGAGGTTGCGCCGGGCGGGATGACGTGAACACAGTGGCGCCGCGCAGGACCTGTATTCGTCGACGTAGAATATCTTAAAGGGACACTAAAGTGAAAAATGATTTCTTCTGCATCAGTAAATTACCATTCTACAACACCAAAAACACCACCACTACAACGATAAAACGTTTGGTAAGCCAGAAAAACCGCAAGAAAGGAATACGGGTGGCGACGCCTACTAATGTTCCTGCACCTAGGGGCTGTGACGTCTTGGATTTTGATGGCATCTTCTAGGGCCTACTAAATATATATAGTGGTACAGATTCCCTACATTGTGTTCTAAAGGAACCAAATAATAAACATGGCAAGTTTCGGGAACCTTTATTCAGCCAACGCGTCCCAAATGCGAAAACATACTTTGGAATCCCTGACGTCACGCTGACGTACCGGTGCTAGGGTTTCGGCGCGAAATTCAAATACTGATGCTTGGACTATCATTTTCTCGTTTAATAATCAAACTATTTTTTTCAAATGACTGGCTGCAGGGTTCTCAAACAACGCTTCGTTAGCCTAAACTGATTTATTGTTTCGCTTTAGTGAACCTTTAAGCCATTCTAAGAACACTAACGGTCTCTGAGCCTTTATTTTTTCTTGCTTCGTTATATTTCCTTTCTAAATGTGCTTTAGGTTTTTGCTTTCGCGGTTCGTATGGAGCATCTGGACGATGTCCTTTAAGACGGGGGGCATTGAAGCACGTACTTGACCGTTTTTGACGCACGATGACCGTTTTTCTCCTGCTAAAGACTACTTCACATACAGGACTGCTACTACAACAACAACAACAAAAATTGGGGACCAATTCACTCTGTGAATGTGGGATACCAGCAAAGATATCGTTGTGCTCCCAAATTCGCCCCCATTCCATGGTGTGAACGTGCTTCGGCAGCAAAGCCAAACCAGTCCACAAAATAAAACACGATAGACCAAGGTGCAGTCAAAAGGAGTGCACGAATCAAAACGCGTTTGTTTGTAACTTGCTATTGAGCATACTTCTTAGTTAATTAGCTTAATGAAACTTGAAAGGACTAGAGCTTTATCCTAGTCAAGAAACATGGGGCTGTCCGTTGCCGTCCTGTAGGAGCCGCTGTATTGAAAGCAGACGGGAATTTCACAACCCTTACAACTTCACTCTGAACTATGTAATTATTAAAAGTAAATGAAAGTGAGCCTAATAATACAGTCGCCTTAGCGGCCGATTTTCATATAATTGTGGGGGATACTTTTTATAAAGCATGAGTGACGATAGCTACACACCGAAATTCTCGCATGGCTGGTTCTTATTAAGCTCGTAAGCATTTCTACGCCTACTAAAAGAGAAATGTGTTCGTCACATAAGACAGTTAACAGCTGGTGCCCCCTTAACAAAATATCTCATACCCCCGTAAGCAAGCAATAAAAAAATTATCTACCTCACAGTGCACGGGGGAAGAAGATGCCATGGATTGCGAATGCACGTCGCGCCGGCTCCGCAGTTTTCTTATGATTCTAAGCGGAAAATGGCATTTTGTGGAGAAGTCCATTAAAATTTAAATAACAAATGACACTTACCTCAGGGATACCATTCTCGACCAGGTAGGCCCATTTTCTGGCCGTCAATCGTTCTTTTCTCCCGCTACGCGTGGTGGGAGATCTACGCCTAGCGTGAACTTCTCGACACCTGGAGCGTCTGCGCCGCGGCCGTGGCTGCGAGACCTCGGCCTATCGCGCCGACGGAGATATCCAGGCCTCCTGCCATGATGCAGCTCGTGAATGTGGAAGGCGAAGAAATGCAACCAGAGGAGTTCGGAAAAGCATCAGGCTGGTGTGAGGAGGCACGTAAAACCGATGCAGCGGAATGGAACAAATGGAAACAAATGGAAAAACGAATGCAAGCTGCGAGAAATCATCAAAGCAAGTAGGCAGCCTGACCTACCCAAAGGAGACTGCAGAGTTATCGTGCGTCCACATGGCGGACTTAACGTGTCGGACTACAAGCTGGATCGCATTTACCGCTGCATACGCAACGCTCCCGAGGTCGGTCGAGAGAAAGCCGATAAAGACCGGAAAAGTATAAAGAAATCTCAAATCTGCTTTCTTAAATGTAAATTTATTCCTCCTCCTCCTCAGGGTGCACTAATCTTGAAAATTGTGCCTATTGATTGTGGGGGTCTCACCCGTACTCTCGGGACAAAGAACGACAACACACAAGTGCAAACAATCATGAGGGTATTTATTGTACCTTTCATACACTAATGCTTGCTAGTCCACTCGGAACACACAGAACATGCCGATGGGCGCGCCACAAATTTAAGAAATCCGACTTACCGCGACCGATTAGCGAGTGAATATGTTCGCCCCATGCTGGACACTAACGCCTGGTCCTTCGCCCGTACGGTCACGCGAACGGTGGCACGTCCAAACGATCGTGTGCGTCCATTGCAGTGTAGGCCTCGCGAGACGGTCTCGCAGAAGCATGGAACGGCACACCCGCAAAAAATCAGCGCCGCTCGCCGATCTCGACCCAAAGAGGGAGAGCCTACTCCCTCTCACGCCCGACTAACCCTGCCGTTAGGTAGCCGTTGGGTGCGCTGTCACCAGACCGAGCGCCACCGGCGATAACCTACACGTAGAAGCCGGATCACAGGAGACGGAAGACATGTGGGGATAGCAGCATATGAGGGGACGCGTGAGAGTCGCGCATCCCCCCATGATAACTAATCTACTGAAAATGCATTCCATGTGGTGAGACGTATAAGCATTTGTACAGAATGAAGCGATTCTGCGTCCAATTCGAGAACTGAGCTTTTGCACAAGCAGTTTTGTTGACGGACACCGAAAGTCCACCGAACCGAGCCATAAACAGCTTCCCTATAAAAAATTGTGCAGTCGCGTGCGTCGCAGTGCGATCTTCAAAAGGCTGCATTCACACGACTGCGATTTGAACGACGCGGCTCGTGCAACACACAGGGTTGCTTGTGGCCAGGATTTCTAATGTTTTCAGTGTAATGAAGAACTATAAATCTGCCTTTATCAGGACCAAATTATACGCGTGTTTTGTAGCAAAAATTTTTGCTAAATTTAATCTACTGATCTGCTGAAATTATCCCCCATGACTACCGCAGCACGCTTAAAATAGCACCAATCCCAAGGAATATAGGCCCCAACCATTATAACGGACACAGAGAGGCAAGGGCCGAATACCTTCAGAAAACTCACGCTCCCCAAAACACAACGGTGTATGTGGACGCAGCCATATCGTAACGCACAGTTGAGTGACGGTGCTTTAATCACTTCACCTTGGGCGAACTCGTGCCCGACAAACAGCTAAACGAGAGCCTCACTAGAACGTCCACAGCCGTTTTCGCAAGACACCCGCACCTCTTCTTTTCTCGTGTCCCGCGCTGATGGCACGTTGCTCCGATTGCGCGTGCCTTGCGGGCCCGTGTTGCCCGCTTCACTGCCGCTATCTTTCGCAGGTAGCAGTAAGCAGCTGTGCGGACGCAGGAGGCGGCTGGAGCGTAATTTGAAATCATCTTGCGTCATTGTCCCCCTTCCAAGAGTGCATCATCCCGATGCGCATACAGAAGGCGGTGGTTTCTAGACTGTCAGGAATTCACAATGTTTGTAGGCGGAAGCAGTTATTGCCTGTCGTAGTACGGTTTCATTCTCATTCGGACGACATGGAGGATTTCTGTTCGATGCCGCCGTCGTGATGAGGTTACTTGACCTTCTGGAGCAACTTCGTAGTTCAATGGACTCATTCGGCAAATTATCCTATACGGGCCAAAATAACGACGAAGAAGCTTCTCTGATAGGCCGCGCATCCGTACGGGAGTCCACACCCATACTTTGTCTCCAGGTTCAATTCAATTCAATTCTTTCTTTATTCAACATCGTCATGAGGATGTTGGGTGCATCGACAAAAAGCCAGAAAAAAGGCTTGACAGAGGTCGACGCACCCTACAATGACTTGGCAAGAGTATCGCAGTGTATCATACAGCATGCGTAAAGCATTCGCAATAACAACATTGACACAAATGAAACGGTATTTGAACATTACAGGCAAAAACAAAAGCAAGCACAAAGCACTATGACATAAGTGTCAGCAGTACATAAATTAACATCAATTCACAGCGCGTTATTTAACGTCTGTGGAAGAATGTAGCTAAGCATTTGGCGACCATAATTCGTTCGCGTTTTAGGCACAAACCACGTGAAGCCAGTGCGGGTAGCATACTTAAGTTCCTTGCATTTCAAGATTGCCAGGTCTAACATGAATGTATTATTCTGTCTTATACTTGTTTTATACCGCCTTAACAGTAAATTTTCATGCAGTTGGGGAAGGGGGGTGATGCCAAGTGACGCAAAGATCGGTGCGGTATGTTCAAATCTCGAAGCATTAACAATATTTCGAACAATTCTCTTCTGAAGCATGTGTAGCCGTCTGATATTGGTAAATGACGTGGTGCCCCAGACCAAGATACAGTAATTAACGACTGAAGGAAACAGTGCATTGTACAGCATTTGCTTAACACGCTTAGGTAGGAAATATCGCAGTCGGGACACGATACCAACAACCTTTGACAACTTGCCCCTGACCATTTCAACGTGATCGTCCCACGATAAATTTTTGTTAAAGAAAACACCCAGACTTTTGACCACGGGAACTATTTGAATGGACGACGAACCCATTTCTAAGCAGATCTGTGGAGTAGAAGCAATCTTGTTACGAGGCCTAAATAATACAGCTTTACTTTTTTTTGTGTTTATGATTAGCGAGTTCGATTCAGACCATTCATGAAGTTGGCGCAGACACTCTGTAGCTTGCTGTTCAAGATCTCGTACATGTGCTGCTCGGAAGAACAGAGTGGTATCATCTGCGTAGATCACAAATGTTGGGATCTTACCTAAGCAGACTATGTCGTTGACATAAAGGAGGAAAAGCAGAGGTCCCAGAACACTTCCCTGGGGAACGCCAGAAGAAATATGTTTAACACCTGATAGTGCGTTGTTTACTGTTACTTGTTGGACGCGAGAACTGAGGTAGGATCTAATTATGTCAAGACATTTTCCGCGAAAACCATAGTGTTCGAGTTTGGCTAACATTGTTTGGTGATTGATGCGGTCAAACGCTTTCGAGAAATCGATGAAAATACCAAGAGTGAAAAGCTTTTGCTCAAAGGATACTAAGATTAGTTCTTTTTGGGTTAGAAGTGCAGTCTCTGTCGAAAAGTTCTTCCTAAAACCGTGCTGGCTTGGCGTTAGTATATTAAATTTCCCACAGAAACTAGACATTCGCTTATACAGTATCTTTTCAAAACACTTTGAGAAAACCGGAAGAATAGAAATTGGGCGATAGTTTGATAGGTCGTTTTTGTCTCCACCTTTATGAACAACGGTTACTTTAGCAATCTGCATTCGTTTAGGGAAACTGCATGTTCGAGGCAACAATTAAAAATATGTTCTAGGACTGGGCTTACTATATCGGCTACATATTTTACTGGCTGAATCTTAAGGTCATCTATGTCCCGTGAGCTACTGTTGCGGAGGGTCAAGAGGCAAGCTTCGATTTCGCTGGTGTCTGTTGGCATCAAGAATGCAGTGGAAGGAACTCGCGAGTCAAGGCATTTGATATTCGGGGGGGCGCTATTGCTATCTGCCAAAGACACGAAAAAATCATTAAATTTTTCGGCTAATAATTTTCCACCCAGTGGTATGTTGTCTACTAAGACTTCAAGCATGCCGCTGGCATGTGCACCTCGATTCAAAATTTCATTTATTGTTTTCCATACAAGGTCACTCCTTTTTAACACGTCTGGGTTGAATAACTTTTCCATATACTCTTGTTTTGCTCGGCGTAGAAAAGACGTCACTTTGTTTCTATACGCCTTAAAACGTGCCAGGTCATCCTGTGATCTGCTTTTGATGAAGCGGTTATAAAGATCGTTTTTTTGTTTTATCATTTGAAGACATTCGGCGCTTATCCAGGGTTTACGAGCCTTACGAGGTTTCTTAAGCGTCTCAAGTGGAAAACTTTGCGCATAAACAGACTTAAATGTGGTAATGAAGGCATTATAAGCGTCCTCTGGATCGCTTTCACGGAGCACAGTACTCCAGTTCACACCTGCAAGTGCTGACCGAAAAGAATTCATTGTGTTTTGGTTTACGCGCCGGTATAATACCGCAGGAAGCATGCGTTGTTTTTGAGGAGCTAAAGAATCTACAAACAAGAATATGGGCAGATGATCACTTATTTGGACATTAATGACTCCTGAGTGAAGACAGTCAACTCGAGAGTTAGTAATGAAGACATCAATCGCCGTCGCTGTCTCTAGCCGTGTCGGTTTATTTATGAGATTAGTGAATCCATTGCTGTGTAATATGCAGTCGACTTCATATTTACGCGCAGAAGAAGATAAGAAATCAATATTAAGATCACCACCCAAAACTAGATTAAGGTTGTTTTCTGTGACCCACTGCAGATATTCATCAAGAAAGCGACCAAAATTTGAAACGCTACCTCTGGGTGGTCTGTATATAACAGAAAACACGTTTCTTCCGCTTTGTAATGACAGAATTTCGTAGTCCTCGTGGGTTATAGTGAAGTCGACAAGAATATTGCATTTGAAAGTCTTTTCGGTTGCTATCATGACGCCACCACCTCGTTTATCAGTACGATTCTGCACATATGTATTGTAGCCGGGTAGGTGCATAACATCGCTACTGCTTTGATACCAGGTTTCAGTAATCATTATTACGTTGAAACGGAAGCTCAGTGTACAGAAAAATGCTTCTAGCTCATCACCTTTATTGCACAAGGATTGCGCATTAACATGAAAAAGGGACAGCGCTTTGTTTTTCTGAGTAAACGTAGCACAAAGGTCAGAAGGCGACACGATTGAGCACATGTTAAAGTGCAGTTTGTCAGTTAGTTGTTAGAAAAAAAAAAATACTTTGCATCTACGCTATCTTATCTAGGTCTTGTACGCAAGTGATGCGCACAATCGCCGACGACTCATTTTTCCTGGCCAGAATGTGCCCATTTTGCGTCCACACAAATTTCCACTTCTGCTCCCTTTTTCGTGCCACTGCCATTCCCAGCAATGTTTTCAGCAGTGGACACAAGTGTTCGTTAACGTACACACAATCTGAACCGCTATAGCCAAGGCTTTCTGCTGCGAGATTGGTCTTCTTCGCTTTCGCTAGCACAGTGTCACGCTTTGCTCGAGTTTTGAAATGGACAATTGCATTTGTATTTCTCTTGTTCTTCGTTTGAACCCGGTGGCAAACGTCTATATCACTTTCCAGTATCGGCTCATCGATCATTTCGCCCATTTTTTGCAACATGTTCGGAAGGCTTTCATTTCCCTTTGCTGGAAGTCCTATAATTTCAATGTTTTTATTCCGGGAATACTGTTCCACACCTGTCAATCTTTGTTCAAGGTCAGAACATCGCGTCTTCAGTTGCTCGCACTCGGATGACATTGCAGCGTTCTCAGACTTTAGTGCCTTATTTTCCTCTTGTAATGATGAAACCTTAGCAAGCAAGTCATCACACTGTTGGCTGCAGTGCTCAACACTTTTAGTTAGTTCTCTCGAGTCGTTGCGTAAGTCGCGCTCTAGTGAGTTGCGCATAGCTGCAATCTCCTTTCGAAATTCTTTCCTCAGCTCGTCTCGAACTTTTTCGATTTCATTAGGCATAGCAAAAACACACTAGATAACTGGTACAAGCAGCAAATGTCAACAAAGCAGACAGCGCAGCGTCAGAGTCAATTTCAAATTGGCAGCAATGGCAGCAATAAAGCGTAACAATTCACGCGGAACAGGAGTGCTGTAAACTAACCTGTAAATAGGCAAAGTATGTTGTAAGCGACTGTTCGAATCGCCGCCACTGCTGCCAAGAAGAGGGACCGAGCAGGGGAGCGCCTTTTATACAGCCAAGAAGCCGGTCAGGGCGCTGGTGTAGGAGACCAAGGCGCAGGCGCAGATAACCGGCAGAGACGGTGACTGATGCAGACTGCTTTGTCAGCAGAGGGGCTCCGACGCAGCTGCGCAGGCTTAGGTAGAAATCTTCGGATGAGGCAGAAGTGCTGTAAATAGGCAAAGTATGTTGTAAGCGACTGTTCGAATCGCCGCCACTGCTGCCAAGAAGAGGGACGGAGCAGGGAACGCCTTTTATACAGCCAAGAAGCCGGTCAGGGCGCTGGTGTAGGAGACCAAGGCGCAGGCGCAGATAACCGGCAGAGACGGTGACTGATGCAGACTGCTTTGTCAGCAGAGGGGCTCCGACGCAGCTGCTCAGGCTTCGGTAGAAATCTTCGGATGAGGCAGAAGTGCTGTAAATAGGCAAAGTATGTTGTAAGCGACTGTTCGAATCGCCGCCACTGCTGCCAAGAAGAGGGACCGAGCAGGGGAGCGCCTTTTATACAGCCAAGAAGCCGGTCAGGGCGCTGGTGTAGGAGACCAAGGCGCAGGCGCAGATAACCGGCAGAGACGGTGACTGATGCAGACTGCTTTGTCAGCAGAGGGGCTCCGACGCAGCTGCGCAGGCTTCGGTAGAAATCTTCGGATGAGGCAGAAGTGCTGTAAATAGGCAAAGTATGTTGTAAGCGACTGTTCGAATCGCCCCCACTGCTGCCATACTGGACGTCTCTTCGTCGCAAGTTGTATCGGTCCGCGTCGGTTTGTTGCTGCTGCTGAATGCGGTGTCGCGCCAGCTGCCGTGCTTCTTCAGCTCTTTGTGTGAAGTCGCTGACGTCATTGTCATTTTCGAAGGTCTCATCTACTGGTAGCATTGCATCTAGGGTTGTTGTGACGGTCCGGCAAAAAACGAGTTGGAACGGTGTCATTTGAGTCGCCTCTTGCACAGCGCTATTGTACGCAAACGTGGCGTACGGTAGTATCCTATCCCATGTTCGGTGCTCCATGTCCACGTATATTGGCAACATATCAGTCAGCGTTCTGTTCAGTCGTTCAGTCAGTCCATTTGTGTGCGGATGATATGGGGTGGTATTTCAGTGACTGGTGTGCGTCAATTTCATGACGGACTGTGTCAAATGGATAGTAAAAATGGTTCCTCGGTCCGTGATGAGAACTTTAGGAGCACCATGCCGTAGTACTGTGTTAGTGACGAAAAAATCTGCGAATTCACTGGCCGTTCCCTTGCCAAGAGACCCTGTCTCGGCATATCGAGTTAGGTAGTCAGTTGCAACTACGATCCAACGCTTTCCTGATGACGATGTGGGAAAGGGGCCAAGTAAGTCCATTCCCACTTGTGCGAATGGAGTTTCCGGTGGCTGTATCAGGTAGGAGGCCTGCTGGCTTGAATGGTGGTTTTTTACATTTTTGGCTGTCCCGGCAGGTTCTTAGGTAGTGTTGCACAGAGTTCAATAACTTTAGCCAGTAATACTTCATGCGGATGCGTGCGAATGTTCTGCTCACTCCTAAATGTCCTGCTGATGGGTCGTCGTGGCATGCTACCAATATCTCGAGTTGTAAATTTGAAGGTACGACGAGCAGAAAAGTCTCTGCACTATGTTCAAAATTTCTTTTGTACAGGACATTGTTTCTCAGGACGAACGACGACAAGCTGCGGACAAAAGCTCGTGGAATGTCAACAGGGTGTCCTTCTAGGTAATCAATGAGCAGGTGTAAATCCGCGTCGGATCGCTGATGCTGAGCCATTTGCGATGTTGTCACAGCTCCTAGGAACGGGCAATCATGTTCATTTTCCCTAAGCGTAGATTCCGTGTATTCAATCGGTGCACGTGACAAGCAATCAGCATCACAGTGCTTGTGACCGGAGTTGTATACGACCGTTATATCGTATTCCTGCGGCCGTAGACTCCATCTTGCTAGCCGTCCAGATGGGTCTTTGAGATTCGCCAGCCAGCACAATGAATGGCGGTCGCTGATAGCTCGGAAGGGTCGGCCATATAAGTGTGGTCTAAACTTGCTGATGGCCCATATCACCGCGAGGCGTTCTTTTTCTGTCGCCGAGTAGTTCACTTCAGCCTTCGAAAGTGTTCGACTAGCATACGCAATGACTCGTTCCTCTCCGTTTTGCCACTGAATGAGGACGGCGCCGAGTCCTATGTTGCTTGTGTCTCTGTGAATATCAGTTTCGGCTTCCTCGTCGAAATGAGCAAGAACTGGGTGGTTCTCAAGACGCTTTCGGAGCTCATTGAAAGCATTCTCCTGCTCATTCAACCAGACGAAAGGCGCGTCTTCCTTTGTTAGCCGCGTTAGTGGTTCGGCGATCCTTGAAAAATTTTTTACGAAGCGTCTGTAGTAGGCGCAAAATCCTAAGAATCACCTAACAGCCCTTTTGTCGGTTGGTTTTGGAAATTTGTCCACGGCCGCAGTCTTCTCAGGGTCCGGGCGAATGCCTTCTGAACTGACGACATGGCCGAGGAAAAGAAGCTCGCGAAAGCCGAAATGACATTTCTGCGGTTTTATCGTCAGCCCTGCTGATCAAATAGCGTTCATCACAGCCCGCAGTCGTTCTACATGCTGCTCGAAGGTGGTAGAAAAAACCACGACATCATCAAGATAAACGAGACAGGTTTGCCATTAAGAACGGTAAGCACAGTGTCCATCATCCGCTGAAACGTGGCAGTTGCGGAACAAAGGCCGAATGGAAGCACTTTCAACTCATATAGTCCGTCTGGCGTCGCAAATTCCGTCTTTTCACGATCTCGTTCGTCCACTTCTATCTACCAGTAGCCGGTTTTGAGGTCCAGGGAGGAAAAGAATTTGGCATCTCGTAGTCTGTCTAGAGTGTCATCGATTCTTGGAAGTGGGTACACATCCCGCTTTGTGACGGCGTTCAGCTTCCGATAATCAATGCAGAAGCGCAAGGTCTGGCCCTCTTTCTTTACAAGTACCACAGGCGACGCCCACGGACTTGCCGACGGCTGAATTACATCGTCTTCCAGCATTTCCTTAAGTTGACTTCCTATAGCTTCTCTCTCTTTTGGTGACACTCGGTAGGGATGCTGGCAAATAGGCCTCACTGATTCGTCGACAATTATCCGATGTTTGGCAATAGATGTCCCCTGGACTTTGGATGACATTGAAAAACATTCGGCGAACTCTCTTACGAGGGCCTCTATTTGTTCCTTCTGTCTGGGCGATAGACCTGGTTCGATATCGATGGCTGCAAGGACAGAATCCGCATCTTGGAATTTTGATGTTGAAATCTCTGGGATGCTCAGGTCTGTAACTTGGACGAAGTTATTAAGACGGGCAATAACAGTTCCCTTCGTAACATGTTGCACCTCATTTGCAAAATTAGTGAGGAAAACGTTGGCACATCCACCACGCAGCTGAACAAGCCCTCTTGCCACGCAGATCCCTTTTTCGAATAGGAGACTGGTGTTGCTGTCAGCAATTCCTTCGCAGTCACTGAACGCGTCGCTTCTTACTGCGACGGCTACGCTGGATCTAGGAGGAAGCATCACGTCGTCATCGGCAATGTAAAGGGCGTCAAATTTTTCTTCAGTGTTGAATGCTGCGATAGCGTGCTTTGTTAAAAAGGAAACACATGATTCCCCCAAGTTGATTACAGCGCCATTATCCTGCAAGAAGTCCATGCCCAATAATCAAGTCTCTTGAGCACTTAGGAAGGACGATAAAGCTAGCGACGTACGTGAAGCCTCGTATTCGTATTCTAGCCGTGCACCTGCCAGTGGTGTCGATGAGGTGTCCTCCTGCGGTGCGAACTTGTGGCCCTTTCCATGGTATCAGCACTTTCTTCAGTTTCTTGGCAAGCTCACTACTTATTACCGAGTAATCTGCACCTGTATCCACTAAGGCGTTCACTTCGTAACCGTCAACAAACACACGTAAATCGGAACCAACGTCGCTCTTATGACACTCGTTTCTGAGTCCCTCGTCATCGCTCGGAGTCATCGATGGAAGTTCTTGTCTTTTCGCGTTGTAAGCGAGCTTACCTCCTGAGGTCGCTGACTCTAGTTTTCCCGACGCGGGCTCTGTGAACGGCGTCTGGGGGAGCTTGAAGACGGGCGAGGGTTCGGTGACCGATGCCTCAACGGCGCTGTTGATGGAGGTTGGTGTTTCTGGTAGGTGTATGGGGAGCTCTTACGAGTGGACAGATACTCTTCGATTTCAAATGGACGCTCACCATTTCGGGGGCAAGGTGCGTTGACCGGAAAGCCACGAAGCCCTGCCTGGCGATAGTGGCACATTCTGCACAGGTGGCCAGCCTCCCCACAGTGGTAGCAGAGGGTATTCGGTCAGGAGTGCGCCATACATCAGCCTTCCTGAATCTTCTCTCGGGTGGCGGCAGCGTAGTTCGAGGCATCGAGCTATTCATAGAGGAAGTGGCGGCGACGTCACAAGTCCGGCAGTTTGCCGCATCACATCGGCATATGAGACGCTCGGTTGGCGCAGTAGTAGCGCTTGCGGCTGCGCACTGAGCTGTGGTTCCCGGACAAGCTGTCTGACCTCGTCACGAACCAGGTCTGCCAGCGAAGAGGGCGTTGGACCGTTGTCGTCAAGCCGTAGCCTCTGGAGCTCTTCTCGCAATACAGATCACACGAGCTCCCGTATGATCTCCACGCTGTTTCAAAAGAGGGCTGGAACTGCGTCTACAAAGGTGATGTTCATCTCTCGGTTGTACATCCTTGATCGCTGTTGCAACGTGCTTTCCATTGTTGTCGCCTTTGAACGAAACTCAGCGACGGTGCGCGGCGGGCTCTGAACCAACCCTACAAAGAGTTCCTGTTTCACGCCCTGCATTAGATGGCGTAGTTTATTGTCCTCGCTCATGTTCGGATCAGCTCGGCGAAATAGGCGGGACATGTCTTCTACATACATCGCCACGCTTTTGTTATTCCGCCGGTTTCTTATTTGCAGCGCAGCTTCGGCCCTCTCCTTGCAGTTGGTACTCGGGTAAGTCGCCAGCAACTCCGGTCGGAAAGCACCCCACGACACAAATGTCGCTTCGTGGTTTTCAAACCACGTTCGAGCGCTGTCCTCTAACGCGAAGTAAACATTTCGTAGCTTGCGCTCTCCGTTCCATCCATTGAACTCAGCGACGCGCTCAAAGTGTTCCAGCCAGTCCTCGGCGTCTTCAAATGTGTCGCCGTGCAAAGGCTCTGGCGTTATTGGCGAGTTCAGCACGATGTGAGTTGCCGTGGTTTGAGTTGTCATCTCGGTAGCGTTTCCGCTTGCGGATGCTGACGCTCCGATCGAATCCGGTAAAGGGGAAAACTCGGGGGGCTCACCACGTAGGCGACGACTGCTGCGTTGGTGAACAGGAGTCAACTCGATGGGTCCTAGTCGCCGTGAGTCCGGGCTCCTTTCTCTAACTTGAGAAGGGCTTGAAATCATACCCCGCACCTCCACCAGATTTGTAACGCACAGTTGAGTGACGGTGCTTTAATCACTTCACTTTGGGCGAACTTGTGCCCGACAAACAGCTAAACGAGAGCCTCACTAGAACGTCCACAGCCGTTTTCGCAAGAGACCCGCACCTCTTATTCTTTTCTCGTGTCCCGCGCTGATGGCACGTTGCTCCGATTGCGCGTGCCTTGCGGGCCCGTGTTGCCCACTTCACTACCGCTATTATTCGCAGGTAGCAGTAAGCAGCTGGACGGACGCAGGAGGCAGCTGGCGCGTAATTTGAAATCATCTTGCGTCAATATACACCAGAAAAAGGGGAACCAAGAAAGTAGTATCAACGATGGTCGACTCGGCTGTAAGAGGGAGTACCTATGTTTCGCTGCAAGACTGCACGGCAGTGGAGGCTGAAGAAGTGACTGTTGGTCTAGCGACATTGGAGGCTTATCGGATAGGACAGTCGCTTGCAATACTCTCTGGTTCGCAAAGAATCTGCAGCGAGTATTTGCATGGCAGAATCAGTCACCGAACCCTCCGCATACACTGCTCAGTAGACTGCGAAAGACAACAGCAAACTGGCATAGAACCACATCAAGCGATCACTGTGGGCAAATATGTGGGCGCAGGTCAGCCAGACGTACCAAGGGGTCACCCAAGACACAGAGGAACGAATTTATACACGGACCGCAAACATAAGCCCATACACATAAAGATAAATTCAGATAGTACATTTAACAGGTTTTCCGTTCTAGTCGCTAAACTAAGTTCCTGTTCTGTATCACTCAGTTCCAGTTATGGTAGAGTAGAGCCACAGTGGTGGGGTAGCGTTGGCTGGGGCGTAGCTCAGCCGCAGGTTACTACAACCATGACTGGAGTCGGGCGCAGCCTAGCGTTTGCGGGTGAAGAACGGCGATGAACGCCGTAGTGCGGCCTATCTCGGCTACACAAGAGCCCGGGCACAGCTCGGCCTCGGCAAGGCAGCACGTCGATGAACGCTGCAACACAGCGTGCCTCGGTAGCGTCAAGAGCCGGGGCGAAGCCTGGCCATGGCAGATCCGCCAGGTAGCCTTCGAGTACAGCGCTGTAAGTCGGGGCGAAGCGCGGTTCAGCAGGGCTAGGACAGGGGACGTGGGGACGTGGCCCGCCGCTTGATCCACAGTGCCCGGCGTGAGCTTCTCTTGCTCGTCGGCCCATAAAGCGGTGAAGGCACTTTTCTGCTTCTTGAGGGCGACGGGCTTGTGTGACCGTCTGTGATCATTAGTGCAATTACTATTAGACCACATGTGTCAGTGAACTCATCGCCAATTCCCTTCTTTTTTCCCTGCTCTCTCTCTCCCTGTGATCTTTGCTTCACCTTTCCCATTACCCCGGTGTAGGGTAGCCAACCGCACGCTTTTCTGGTTAACCTCCCTGCGTTCGGCTTTTCTCTTTCATTCCTTCCTCTCGCTCAGCTCAGCTTCTCGGCGCCGTCGCTCGAACTGAACTCGCAGGACCCGCGCAGCATTCACGCGCACACTCGCGCTTTTTGGCCACGCACACCGACACAAGCTTCTAATTGCTGCCCTCTTACAACACATCCTGCCGGTTCAAGAGCGATGAGGCAGTGATTGAGGTAAAGGCGGATACACGCAAATAGTACGTAACACAGAATGAGTGAAGAGTTCAACAGTCTGGAAACAAAAGGGGCCTTAGATAACTCTCCTAGTTCTTTCGGAATTCTTAGCACATACGACCGAGCAAGTGCTTCAAAGTGCTGTTAAAACACTCGAGCAGCCCATTTGCTATTCGGTAATATGGAGTTGTAGGTAATTACTTAACCTACAGTAGTCGACTGAACTCTTTCATGACCGAAGGCATAAAGCTTGTCCCTCGATCACTGAGAATTTAGCATGGCAAACCCACTCGGGAAAACAATTTCATTAGGGCTTCTGTCACCAGTTTGCTCTCAATAGAGGGCAGTGCGATAGCGTCCGGGTACTTTGTCGCAAAATCAACCATGGTAAGTATGTATCTGTTGCCCTTGTAAGATGTTGGAGATAAAAGACCGACGATATCGATGCCCACACGGGCAAAGAGGGTTTTTATGACTGGCATTGTGCCAAGTCGGGCACGGCCGACAAGCTGTCGAGAAACAGTCCGCTGACAAGCGTTGCAGGACTTTACATACTGCTTGGTTTCAGATTGGATTCCTGGACAGCAAAATTTAGCGAGAATGCGGTCAATCGTTCGAGATATACCTTAGTGTCCTGCGAGGAATCCCTCGTGTTCGACTTTCAGCACCGTCTGCCTCAGCTGTCTAGGTGCTATCAACTGTTTCTATTCCTTCCCAGATAACTGTTTGAGTCTCCGGTATAAGATTCCATAAGATAGGAAATAACATTCTTGCGATTATTTACAAGCATACTGTTGCCAACACTTTCATAACAACACTATAGAGACGCGTCATTCCTTTGGAATTCCTCGAGAGTCACCGAGGAAGTCACAGAGGAGTCACCGAGTTCCTCAACAGTAGTCGCGGCGGCTTTAATACAGGTAGGCTGGAGGCGGAGCTTGTTGCCCCTGCCATTGCAGTGCTTTCCTTCGGAAATTCGTCTCGATCGTCTTGGGACACTCGCAGATACTCTACTATATTGACACGTGTACTTAGATTTATCGGGCGAGCACGTTTCGCCGCCTAACAAATCTTATCGCACAGCGCGGGACGCGCTTGCATGTATCCGAAGTTTCTGGAAAGTTATCGATGCTTCTATCCGCAGTCTGTTGTCGCCGAACATTGTGCTATCTGATTTATTCGCCTGACGCGAATGGTGTAGAACTTTGTGGAGGGCACGCGGGTCCCAACGATTAGTCTGGAACATTCGACGATTCTGTATAAAAGCCGACGCGCTTGACCCGCTGATCAGATTTTCGACGATTGCCGACTGTGTTCGCCGCTTTCGTTGTGCTATAAGTGTAGCCTGTTTTGTGGGCACAGGTTCGCCCAATAAAATCTAGTTTTGCCTTTCACAGTATTGCTACTGTGTTCTTAACGTCACCACCACGTGACATCTGGTGGAGGTGCTTTTCGTTCATGTACCGGACGCCCCCGACAAGCCGTGATCCAAGCCCGGAGCGCAAAGAGAACACCAACGTACTCCCGGAGCATCGAGCAAGCCACCGTCTTCAACAGCTGCCCCCGGAGCACGGACTTCTGCCTGAGAAGACCAAGAAGATTGTGGACAAGGCAACCCCAATGGCAGCCCCAGCGTCCCCCATCGTGCTGCAGCAGCCCAGGGAACCTCCGACGTTCCGCGGATCAACATTCGAGGACCCGGAAACCTGGCTCGAAACGTATGAGAGGGTCGCTAAGTTTTAACAGTTGGGACAGCGACGACAAGCTGCGGCATGTCTATTTCGCATTGGAAGACGCCGCCAGGACGTGGTTCGAGAATCGGGAAGCCACCTTAACGACCTGGGACCTTTTCCGAAGCGGCTTCTTGCACACGTTTACAAGCGTCGTGCGAAAAGAGCGAGCCCAAGCTCTACTAGAAACCAGAGTGCAGCTGCCAAACGAGACGATCGCGATCTTCACGGAGGAGATGGCCCGTCTTTTCCGGCACGCCGACCCGGAAATGTCGGAGGAGAAAAAAGTTCGCTTCCTGATGCGCGGCGTCAAGCAAGACCTTTTCGCCGGACTTATTCGTAACCCACCGAAGACTGTGGCTGAGTTTTCTGCAGAGGCATCGACGATCGAGAAAACTCTGGAGATGCGCACCCGGCAATATAACCGCCAGGGGCACACGCCGCAGTATGCCATCCAAGGACTGGGTTCGGACGACCTTCAATAGACCATCAGGGCCATTGTGCGCGAAGAACTGCGCAAGGTCCTGCCTTCGTCGCAGCCTCAAGTAGCTTCGATCGCTGACATCGTGAAAGATGAGGTTCAGCGATCGCTTGGGGTTCCTGAGGTGCAACCTCAATTACCGCAGCCCCAGCCAGAAGCGATGACCTACGCCGCCGTCGCATGCCGTCAAGGTCCCCCTCCGCGACCACGCCAGGGCCCTGCAACGACGCAATTCCGCCGTCCGCCGCCGCCGCCGCCAGCACGCCCACCCGTCGCCCAGCGCACCTTCGCGAGGAAGACGGACATTTGGCGAGCCCCCGACCACCGTCCGCTCTGCTATCACTGCGGAGAAGCCGGCCATGTGTATCGCCGATGCCCATACCGGGAGATGGGACTGCGAGGTTTCGCCGTCAATGCTCCGCGCCCGCAGCGAGGTGAACGCCCTCGCGATATCGCCGACTACCTCGCCGCTACTCAGTGGAGCTCTCGACGACCGTCGCGTTCGCCATCACCAGGCCGCTACCTGTCGCCGCAGCGCCGACCATACACTGGCCCAGCCCGGGGCCGGTCAGCGAGCCCGTATCCGGAAAACTAAAAGCAGCAACCGATTTAGGTGCGGTTGCTGTTCGTCGAACTGACGAAGATCCTCCGCCGCCGACGAAGACGACGAAGAAACCATCTCGACGACCTAATGACGACACGCCGCCGTCCCGACGAAATCAGGAAGCCAAGACTACACCGACGAAAGACGACTTGACGACGCGACGTTCCAGCTTCAGTTCAACACGACGCAGCCGTGATCCGACGCCGAGACCTAACTGTAACGCAAGACAAAGAACCACCGACCTCGACGTGCTTCTCGACGGCCACGCAGTCACCGCCTTAGTAGACACAGGAGCCGATTACTCCGTCATGAGTGGATCCATCGCCGCCCAGTTGAGGAAAGTTAAGACTGCATGGGAAGGCCCTCAAATACGCACCGCTGGAGGACACCTGATTACGCCGACTGGGATCTGCACGGCAAGAATCACCGTTCATGACCGGACTTACCCTGCCACCTTCGTTGTCCTCCAACAGTGTTCACGAGACGTCATTCTCGGCATGGACTTCCTGAATCAACATGGCGCAGTCATCAACCTGAAGTCGAAATCGATAACGCTGTCACAAGATCAAGCGATACCGCCGGAGAGCTGTCGTAGTCACCACGCCTTGAGGGTGCTCGAAGATCAAGTGAGCATCCCGCCGCGCGCCAGCATTATTATTTCCGTTGGCACTGAAACACCCGCTGACGTAGAAGGCGTCATCGAGGGCGACCAACATCTACTGCTCGACCGTGGAATTTGCGTCGCAAGAGGGATCGCTCGACTCCACGGAGGGCAAGTGGAAGTTATGCTCACCAACTTCAGCCAAGAGTTCAAGCACATCAACAAGGGCACGACAATCGCATACATCGAGGAAATTGTGGAAACCAGCAATGCCTTTGTCCTCTCGGATTCAGCCGCATCTACCCCGATGAGCATTGTCCCCGAACCAGACTTCGACGTGAATCCAAATCTTCCTATGAGTAAGCAGCAACAGATCAGAAGTCTTCTCCGACGATACACAGACTGCTTTTCGACGTCATCGAGGATTCGACAAACACCAGTTGCAAAGCATCGCATAATAACCGAAGAGAGCACTCGACCACTCCGCCAGAGCCCTTACCGAGTTTCGACGCGAGAACGTGAAGCTATTAGGCAACAAGTCGACGAAATGCTGCGCGACGACATCATCCAGCCGTCGAAAAGCCCGTGGGCCTCTCCTGTAGTCCTGGTAAAGAAAAAGGACGGAACCCTACGCTTCTGCGTCGACTATCGTCGACTGAACAAGATCACGAAGAAGGATGTGTACCCCCTTCCACGGATAGACGACGCATTGGATCGGCTCTGCAACGCTAAATACTTCTCGTCGATGGACCTCAAGTCTGGCTACTGGCAAATAGAAGTCGACGAGAGAGATCGCGAAAAGACTGCCTTCATCACGCCAGACGGCCTCTACGAGTTCAAGGTCATGCCATTCGGACTGTGCTCGGCGCCTGCAACGTTTCAGCGCGTCATGGACACGGTGTTAGCCGGACTGAAGTGGCAGACGTGCCTTGTTTACCTGGATGACGTCGTTGTCTTCGCCGGAAATTTCGACGATCACCTTAGGCGGCTTGCGACAGTGTTAGAAGCCATCAAGTCATCAGGGCTCACTCTGAAGCCGGAAAAGTGCCGCTTCGCTTACGATGAGCTTTTGTTCCTAGGCCACGTGATCAGCAAATCAGGAGTACGCCCCGACCCACAGAAGACAGCTGCCATCGCAAAGTTCCCGCAGCCAACCGACAAGAAGGCAGTGCGCAGATTCCTTGGCATGTGTGCCTACTATAGGCGCTTTGTCAAGGACTTCTCACGCATCGCGGAGCCGCTAACACATCTAACCAAATGTGATATCGCGTTCAAGTGGGAAACGCCGCAGGCCAAGGCATTTCAAGAACTCAAACGACGCATGCAGTCGCCGCCGGTACTTGCACACTTCGACGAGGACGCCGATACCGAAATCCACACTGACGCCAGTAGCCTAGGCCTCGGTGCCGTCCTAGTCCAGAGGAAAGAAGGACTTGAAAGGGTGATATCGTATGCTAGCCGGTCGCTGTCAAAAGCGGAAAGCAACTATTCTACGACTGAAAAGGAATGCCTCGCCATCATTTGGGCTATAGCTAAATTCCGCCCTTACCTCTATGGCAGGCCATTCAAAGTCGTCAGTGACCATCATACATTGTGTTGGCTAGCTAACTTAAACGACCCTTCAGGACGGCTGGCGCGGTGGAGCCTCAGACTACAAGAATATGACGTCACGGTAATATACAAGTCCGGAAGAAAACACTCCGACGCCGACTGCTTATCGCGCGCCGCCATCGATCCCCCGCCGCAAGACGACGAGGACGACGACGCCTTCCTTGGGATAATAAGCGCAGAAGACTTCACTAAACAGCAACGAGCAGACCCGGAGCTAAAAGGCCTCGTCGAGTACTTGGAAGGAAACACCGACGTTGTCCCTAGGGCATTTAAGCGCGGGTTGTCGTCGTTCACGCTACAAAACAACCTGCTCGTGAAGAAGAACTTCTCACCAGTCCGCGCCAGCTACCTTCTTGTTGTACCGTCAGCGCTGCGTCCAGAAATACTGCACGCCCTACACGACGATCCAACCGCTGGGCACCTCGGATTCTCCCGGACGCTGTCGAGAATGCAGGAAAGGTATTACTGGCCGCGTCTGACCGCCGACGTCGCCCGTTACGTCAAGACATGCCGAGACTGTCAACAACGCAAGACACCACCGACAAGGCCAGCAGGATTACTACAGCCGATCGAACCTCCTCGCTGACCATTCCAGCAGATTGGGATGGATTTGTTGGGGCCGTTTCCGATATCAACATCCGGGAATAAGTGGATCGTCGTGGCGACGGACTATCTCACCCGCTCTGCTGAAACTAAAGCTCTACCAAAAGGCAGCGCAGCCGAAGTGGCGAAATTTTTCGTCGAGAACATCCTGCTGCGACATGGTGCCCCAGAAGTCCTCATCACCGACAGAGGAACGGCTTTTACAGCAGAGCTCACCCAAGCCATTCTGCAGTACAGCCAGACAAGCCACAGGAGGACAACTGCCTACCATCCGCAGACGAATGGTCTCACGGAGCGCCTAAACAAGACCCTCGCCGACATGCTAGCAATGTACGTCGACGTCGAACACAAGACGTGGGACGCGGTCCTGCCGTACGTAACCTTTGCGTACAACACGGCGGTGCAAGAAACAACACAGATCACGCCGTTCAAGCTGGTCTACGGCAGGAACCCGACGACGACGCTCGACGCCATGCTGCCGCACGTCACTGACAAGGAAAATCTTGACGTCGCTAGCTATCTCCAGCGCGCCGAAGAAGCTCGACAGCTCGCCCGCCTGCGGATCAAGAACCAGCAGAGGACCGACAGCCGACTCTACAACCTCCGACGACGCTTTGTCGAGTACCAGCCCGGTGACCGTGTTTGGGTTTGGACCCCTATACGCCGACGAGGACTGAGCGAGAAGCTCTTGCGTCGCTATTTCGGACCGTACAAGATCATCCGACGTATTGGCGCACTGGACTATGAGGTCGTGCCAGACGGCATTTCGCTGTCGCAGCGGCGCCGCTCACGACCTGAAATTGTCCACGTTGTGCGACTCAAGCCGTACCACCAGCGTTGACGAACTTTGGGACTTCGCGTAACTGACCTTTGGACTTGATTTCTTTTAGTTGTTTTGTTACTTATGTTTAATAAGTGTCCTTTTGTGTTTCGCTCTCTTATATTTGTAGCATCGGGACGATGCTTTTTAAGAGGGGGGTATTGACACGTGTACTTAGATTTATCGGGCGACCACGTTTCGCCGCCTAACAAATCTTATCGCACAGCGCGGGACGCGCTTGCATGTATCCGAAGTTTCTGGAAAGTTATCGATGCTTCTATCCGCAGTCTGTTGTCGCCGAACATTGTGCTATCTGATTTATTCGCCTGACGCGAATGGTGTAGAACTTTGTGGAAGCACGCGGGTCCCAACGATTAGTCTGGAACATTCGACGATTCTGTATAAAAGCCGACGCGCTTGACCCGCTGATCAGATTTTCGACGATCGTCGACTGTGTTCGCCGCTTTCGTTGTGCTATAAGTGTAGCCTGTTTTCTGGGCACAGGTTCGCCCAATAAAATCTAGTTTTGCCTTTCACAGTATTGCTACTGTGTTCTTAACGTCACCACCACGTGACAATATTTTGTGAACACTGTCGGTTGTTGTCCTCACTGAGGGTGGATATCGACGGACTTGCTGGGGTATTCATGCTTCCCACAGTGCTTTCTAAATGGCTAATTTCATGTTGGGACCGATGCTCCAGTAAGACTGCCTGCCCTGCAGGACGGGCACCTTGAACGTTCCCGAGCACCACTTCATAAAGGGCGCTCTGCAGGCATTTTGAAAGCACGACGCCCGTGAGGAACGGCGTATCTAGAACGACGATCGCCTCCGCCACGTAATCTGCAGTCCGGTCCAGCAAGAAAACTGGACTTCTAGTTCCCGTATCTTACTCGTACAACGACAGTATTGCAGCCGGTATCTCGAAGTACTCTTGCAGCCTTGCCCTCGAGGAATCCTTTTGCTACTGGCAAAGTACCTACTTCAGACACGGTCGAAGTACGTGTAGACGTGGTATTCATGACTCGGATGGCTTCCCCACTTTCAAGCACGACGTATCCGTCTTCTCGTACACCAGTCTCTCTTCTTCGCTTCTTCGGTCGACAACATGCATGATGCTTGTCGTTTTTCTTGTGTCTTTCCTATTTTGCCAGACAAACCGATCATGCCACTTGACTAGCCAGTTGTGCACTGGTTATTTCTCGTCCGAGACCAACAGTCGGATGCTCGATGACTGTTTGGTTACAAAAGAACCATTGAATGTGACCTCTAGGTGGTCTCTTCGTGAGCTCTGCCTTACGACCTATCTTTGTTGCGTTTTCCTTATACAACTTGTCCTTGCCCAGACTGCAAAGGTGTTGGGCCTCCAAGAAGCAGTCAGCGTTTTGAGCCAGGATGCTTAGTTTCTTGCAACTTTTCTCTTTCAAAAATACCCGCAGTAAAAAGTTAAAGACAAGTGGCCACCATTCGTAGCCTGGTCCTACGAAATGCTGGCCCTCCAGGCCCCTCCAAAATTTCCAAGCCGCATGGCGCCGCGCTAACTCTAACTCGCCGCGCCGGCACCTCTTGAATGCAACGCCTCACCAAGACCCTGGAGCCGACACCCATCGATGCCCCGCCAGCCTCCTCTCCTGCCGCCCCCGGTGCCACCGTGCCTACTCCAACGCTCAATGCTACTAGCGACGTGAACAGTTCTAAGCCACAGTCGCGTCTGAGCTGCGATCGGAGAAGGTTACGTTGCTCCTCGTTCTGACGACTTCGCCTCGATTGCCACCACGTGTTTCGGCGTCGCACATGTTTGCGCCCGCTTAGGAGCACGTTGCCGCGCTTTTCGCTGCTTTCGGCTTTCTTCCCGCACGCGAGAAGAGGCCTCGGCAGCACAATATGGAGTTTCGGCCACCCGGCGAACCGCCGCCACGCGTCCGCCATCGACGCCATGCCAGCTTGAGCCGGTTGACACTCGGCCCCGCGACCCTCGATGAGCTCCGGGCAAGGGAGGACCTCGAGCGTCGCGCCACTCGCATGCTGGGCGAGTGGCTACGTGTACGGGCCCCCTCGTTGAAGATCCCTGCAGTTCCCCCCGTGCCTACGACCGCACCGGCAGCCCCAGCGGCAACTTCGGCGCCATCCGAGAACGGCCCTTGCGTGCAGGAAACCCACGTTGAGGTGCCGCTTCCCCTCTCGGAAGACGTAGAAATGGACTTGACCAGTTCTCGGAAACGCGCCCGCGAGAGCGAGGATGACGAACCTGCCGGGCCACGCAAGCAGCCGCCGAGCGTTCCCCCCTGCACCGTCTCCGAGCTCCAACTTCCATCCGACCCTGCCACCCGTGTAACAGCCGTCGTCTCTAATGCACCACTCCCCGTCGTTGCACCCCAACTGTCACAGACGCCAGCTGCCGCAGACGAAAACGCCGCCGCAGTGCTCTCTGAGCGTTCAGCCCCTACTAAGCCCGGCCGAAAATGGAAGCGACGCTTCCGCCAGTTTGCCGAGCTCATCACGGATGCGTCGCAAAACGCACATGCCTCCCCTGACAATGCCGCCGACACTGTGCTCTTCCGTCCCATCGGCCGCAAAAACAACTTTTTGAAGCTGTCTAGTGACCTTATCGCCGCCCAACTTTGCCGCATTGATGGCGTCAAACGCGTGCGAGTCAACTTTCGCCGTAACGTGGTTGCGGCAGACTCTGTGCCCGGTGCGGACCTGTCCCGCTTGCTGGATGTACGGGCCATAGCGGACATACCAGTGAAGGCGAAAGCTCTTGGCAAGCACTCTTGCGTCGGCGTCCTTTTCGGCGTTGACAGCTCCTTTGACAACGACACACTGAGGGACAACATAGAGGCTCCCGTGCCCGTTCTCTCCTGTTCCCGCAACGGCGCAAACGTGAGCGTCACCTTTGCCGGCAACGTCGTCCCCACGGACGTACTTCTCTTCAAGCAACGACGGCTCGTTCGACCTCGTCTGCCACGCCCACTCCAGTGCGACCGCTGCGGTGTGTACGGCCATGCCGGCGCCACTTGCTCCTACGACGCCCGTTGCCTCCGCTGCGGAGGTGGTCACGCGACAAGCGACTGCGCCGCGCAGCACCCCGCGTGCGTAAACTGCAAAGGCCGCCATGCAGCAACCGAGCCGCGCTGCCCACACTGGCAGCTCGAAAGGAAAGCAGCCATCCTGCTAGCCTCCTCCGAGCAGCCCATGACTCGGAAGAAGGCGTTCGAGCTGGCCAAAGCTCGCGTCGCGCAACCTGAGCATCGTCAGCATCAGCAGAACGTGCCCCGCCCTTCAGCGACGGTACAAGCTGGCGTGTCGTTCAGCGATGCTTTACGTGGCCGCAGCGTCAATCCCTCCGCGCCGGAAACCACGCCGCCTCCCGCAGTTGCCCCTGTTGGCGACCCGAGGGACGCCCTGATCGCGGCGCTCGCCGCAGCTCTGCGGGCGCTCATGGAGACCGCCCCGCACATGGACGACACGGTGCGACAGATGTGCACCGCGGCCCTGGCCGCACAGCAGTCCCTGCCTCGTCATGGCTAGCCGAGCAGCGAAACGTCGGCCGCGCATACTGCAGTGGAATGTCCGCTCGATGCGCCGTCGGCACCCAGAGCTTTGCCAGTTTCTTCTCCTGCACGAGTACGATGTGCTCGCGTTGCAGGAGACACACGTACGCGACGGGGAGTGCAACCTTCCGGGCTTCGTCGCCTACCACAGTGCCGTCACGTGCGAACTTCAGTCTTGTGCCGACGTTCCGTGCCGCGATCCACTCCACCCACCCGGCCGCTCTCGAGCGTCTGTTTATGTGCGTGCGCGCCTTGGTCAAGCCGCCGTCTCTGTGTCCGACATCGTTCCCACCTCCGTGGAGTGCGTGGCTGTGACTGTGCGCGTTGGGGGGGTCGACACTTGTGTCGCCAGCGTGTACGTCCAGCCCGTGCAGCGATGGGATACCTCTTTCGTGGAGAGCCTCGCCGCGCGCATCGACGGTGACTGTGTTGTGTGCGGCGACTTTAACTCTCACCACACGGCATGGGGCAGCAGCCGCTGTGAGCCTAACGGCAGGAACCTGCTGAACTCTATCAACTCCTCTGGTCTGCTGATCATCAACTCCGGCAGTCCCACTTTCGTGCGTCGGAATGTGCGCGGGAGTGTGATAGACTTATCGCTGGTGAGCGAACGGTGCCATTACGAGTGGGTACGCAGCCCTGACACGCAAGGATCGGATCATTATCCGATCTCGCTTGACCCTCTCGGCCTCTGCCGCGACCGGATCCGCACCTACCGCATCACGGACTGGTCTCTCTTCAGGACGCTGTGTGCCACGCCTCCTCCTGTCAACACTGACTTCCTTTCGCACATCTCAAGCTGCGTTGCCGCCGCGACCAAGTCATGTACGGTGCCCGCTGGAACGCCAGCGCCCGACATGAAACTTTTGAACTTACGCGCGGTACGTCGACGCGCCGAACGCCGCGCCATCAAAAGCGACAAGGTGGAGCACTGGACTCTTTACAACCGCCTTGACGCCGCGTGCCGTCGTCATGCCAGGCAGCGCCGCAATCAGAGCTGGCAAAGTCTCTGCCTCTCCTTGGAGGACACTCGCGATAAAGCCCGCCCCTGGCGCATCCTCGCCGCCCTGCTCAGTCCCAAGATCCCCCGCCGCCCTGCACTCTCCATCGCAGTGGCTCAGGGCTTGAGTGCCGAGCAGTTGGCCGAACTGTTCGCGGATACGTTCGCCCCGCCGTCTGTGTGCCCTGTCGCAGCCGCCGTCGAACTTCCGGCGCACAACATGGTTGAACGCCTCGCTCCTATGCGCTACTTCCCAACGAGCGCAATTATGGAGCATGTAGAAGTGTTGTGTTCTGCTGAGTTCACGATCAGCGAGTTGCGCATCGTCTTGAACAAGCACAAACGCCGCTCCGCTCCCGGTTCCGACGGCGTTACTCATCAAGTGCTCAGGAACATCGACGCAGCTCAACTTCCCTCACTTCTCGAGGTTTTCAACTCCGTCTGGCGCAGCGGCATCATCCCCGCCAACTGGAAAGAGGCGATCGTCGTTCCCATTCTGAAGCGCGGCAAACCAGCCTCGAACATCAGCTCCTATCGCCCAGTATCGCTGACCTCGGTACCCGGCAAAACGATGGAGTCGATGGCTTTGAACCGACTCGAATGGATCGCCTCCGCCCTCGACGCTCTTGCCCCGGAACAGAGTGGCTTCCGCCGACTCCGCTCGACAGCTGATTCCATCGCGGACGTTGTCGCCACTCTCGAGCACGCTGCAAGCCGCCACGAAGCCGCATACCTGGTGCTGCTCGATGTCGAACGCGCGTTTGACGGCCTCCCGCACGGCACCATCATCCAAGCGCTTCGCGAGCTGCGCATCACCGGCCGCCTACTGGACTATGTGTCGGCCTTTCTTAGCGACCGAACACTCAGAGTGCGTGTTGGCAACGCGCTCAGCACCCCCCGCAGCGTGACCGCTGGTGTTCCTCAGGGCAGTGTTCTTAGCCCCTTTCTATTCAACTTGGCGCTTGCAAGGCTCCCCGATTTCATCCCGAAGCTGACAGCCTTCGAAGTCCGCGTGGCGATTTACGCCGACGACATCGCTCTTTTCGCTTCCGGGCCCACGGACTATGGCTACCAAGTGCGGCAATCACTGCAGTCTGCTATCAACGCCGTGGACGAATACCTCACCAGCGTGGGGCTTCAGCTCTCGGCGTCTAAAACCGAGGCGCTAATGATCCACCCCCGTGCTAGCCGTGCTCGCTCCGAAGTGCCCACGCTCTCGCTGCGCGGAAGCCCCCTCCCGTGGCAGAGAAAAGTTCGCTATCTGGGCCTTCACATCGACTGCCGCCTGAACTTTAATGCGGCAACCACACAGCTCTGCAGGGACGCCAGGAAAGTTGCAGGCGCCGCACGCTCCCTGCTCGCCCGTGGCCGCGGCTGCACACCGCATCTTGCGCTCCGAGTTTATAACTCGATCGCTACTTCGCGAGCGCTCTACGCACTCCCGCTCACCAACGCCAGTGCAGCCAACTGGAGGGCCGTTGACGTCGAACACCGCACTGCAGTTCGCCAGATGTACGCGCTTCCCCGCTTCTCGCAAGTGGGGGCAACTCTCGCCGAAGCGGGAAACTGGCCGCCCTCACTTCGTGCGAGGAAACAGGCGCTTCACCACATCGAGCGCCTGCAACGGTCGCCACAGGGCCAGTCTCTCGTGTGCCGCCTCCACACCCTCGAGGGCTCGGGCATGGGTCAGCATGCCACCGACTTCAGCGCCCGCATCGCGTCTCTGCCGCAACTGCTCCCCTTGCCGCCATCGCCGCACGCCTCCCCGCTCCTTGACGTTAACACCAGCGTCCCGGGCGTCACGAGCAAGCGCCGAACAGCACTGTGTGCCATGCAACAGGAGACGGCTGCATTGCTTCACGAACACCTACGTCATCGCCTCCTGGTCTTCACTGACGGCTCTGTCTCCAGTGATGGTTCCGCTGCTGCCGCGTGCACGGCACCGGACATCCCTGCGTCGCGTCAGTGCCGCCTCCGTTTCCCTGCCTCATCAACAGTCGCCGAACTCGCGGCCATTGACCTCGCGGCTGACCTTCTTTACGAGTGCGGTGCTTCGTCTGCTGCGATCCTCACGGACTCGCGCGCGGCTCTGTACATGCTGCGGAAAGACTATGCCGGTCTCCCACTTGTGCAGCGCGTGGGACCGAAACTGCGCCATGTCGTTAATCAGGGCTGCGACTTGGTTTTGCAGTGGGTCCCCGCGCACATTGGCCTGCCCGGAAATGAAGCAGCTGACGCCCTCGCGAAGGAAGCTCTCGCAGCTCGCTTCCCTCTCGCCACCTCTGTCTCCCGCTTCGACGTGGCCAGGACGACTATCACGCGCACCCTCCGCGCGCATCACCCTGACCCACGTGTTGCGGCGGGGACACCCCCTCGCCTCCTCCCCCGCGCCGGCCTCTCCCGCTGGGACCGCTCCTTTCTTCTCCGTCTCCGCGTCGGCTGCTACAACACCGCCGCCCGAGCGCACAGACTGCGCGGAACTGGCAGCCCCGCATGTGCGGAATGCGGCGAGGATGAGACTCTCGCACATCTCCTGCTGCGATGCCCATCGTTCGACGCTGAGCGCACCGCGCTCTGTACATCCTATCGTCGTGTGGGTCTACCCTGCAACACGGAGACAGAACTACTATTTCCCGCAGCCCACGCCTCCATCGCCAAGAGAGCGTTTGCTGCCCTTCTCGACTTTTTTGTCGAAACTCAACTGAGAGCGCGGCTATAAGCCCCGCATTGCTTCTTCTTTTTCAACCCTCTTGCCTTTCTTTTTCTTTTTTTTTTCTCCGCTCTTTTTCATTCTCTCTTAATCTTTTCCTTCCCACTTCCCCTACCCTGTGCAGTGCTGTTGAGGTGTCCTCCTTTGAGAGACAGTTACGGCACTGCACTTCTCTCTTCCCTTCACCCTTATAATCACTACACACACACACACACACAACAGTTCTAAGCCAGCAGCCCTATCTCAGCCGGCTGCGTTCCTCCACTCCCCGCGCTCCACCGTGCATATTCCGGCCACATTCAACGCTCTGAGTAACGCTGAGAGCTCTCACTCGACAGCCGCGTCGCAGTCGACGTTCGTTGCCGCAATGTCTACCAAGACCTAGCTCCATTATGTAAGCGACGCCAAGAGCCTCGGACGCCTAACCGTGTCACAACCCTGAGGGCTGTTTAAAATGTCTTACCGACTTGCCCAAACGTCCGTTTTAACCAGCAGCGTTTGCCTTCGCCTCCACGGATGCCGCCGCGTCTATTCCAGCCACATTCCCGCCTGTTGCAACGAGTTGCAGCCAGACTTCTGCATCGCAGCCGACCACGCTTGTCGCAGCTCCTTCCACCGGATCGACCACTTCTGCCGTGCTCGACAATGCAAATTGTATGTCCGCCAATGACCCTCCCAATGTTTTGAGCTGTGTTCCTGTCGCCCCTACCTCCATGACCACCGCGTATCCGGCTGACGACTCGTCGGTGGAGATGGATGTCACGACGTCCCCAAAAAGCGACCATAATACGCCATCAATGGAAAGCGGCTGGAGCCCCGTCGGTACCAGCCGTAAACCAAGCCTCCAACGCCCACCATCGCACCGAGCTCATCTCAGTTGGAGTCCAACTTCCGCCCGGTACCATCACTCCCAAGCTGCTTCTTTACGACTTGCTCGCCGCCATCACCTCCGCCGCCCATCTCTCCTCCAAAACCAGTGCAGACATCACCCTCCAGGCCAAGCCAGCTCAGAGCATTATACTTCTGATAACACACTCCTCTCTCAACGCCCAGCTCCTACTCTCTCTCTCACGCATCTTCAGCACCACGATGAGCTAATTGCCGTCAAAACATATGCCCCCAATCCTCCAATTTCATGCCTCGGCGTCATTCATGACGTCGTCGGTCACTTTACTCCTGCCCAGCTCATACATTACCGTAAATCATCCACGACTGATATTCTCGCTGCTAGTATGACGGGAAGCACTGAATCAGTGCTCATAACCTTTGCTGGCACCGTCTTACGCCACTTCGAATACTTTAAACGCGTCGCTTTGCGATGCCGCCCTCATGCACTCCCACGTGCACCCATTGTTTTGCTCTGGGAGACCGTGCTCACCAATGCCCTCAGCACAGCGTTCCGGCCAAGTGCCGCCGCTGTTCAACCGCAGATTCTACCCGCAGATTCTACCGCTCACGTGTGTGCCCGACCATGGAGCATTCATTGCCAAGTAAACACTCATCGCAGTCTCAACACAACCTGCCCGTTCCCCCTTGCTAAACAACGCGAGTGTGCCAAAACCTCGTTTCTCCGGTGCACAGCTTTGCGCCAGGCCATGTAGACCACCTCTTCCTCCGCCTTTTCTTTCGCTCATCATGCATTCCCTGCACCTCAGCATCCATCACTACCGGGCTCCTACGCCACTACAGTGAACGGACCCTCTGTACCAGCGACCTTTTCTTCCTCGACTATACCCTCCCCGTTTCTGATTGACGGGAACCGCTCCTTCGATGTCCGGCTCACAATGCTGCAGCGCCACTATCGTGAACAGCAGCGGATGCCCAAGATTTACAACAGCAAATCCACGCATTGACACCAACCCTCTAGACAACCACCTTCTCTCTTACATCCCAGCTTACCGAGCTAAATGAGCACCGTGCCACGTTCATCAGTCCATCCTCTAACGCCCAGGTTGGCCTAATTGGCTGACCTGGAAGAAACCACCACACACCACACTCGCTTGGTTCTGCTGGAAACTTCGATTGCCCATATCCTCTCCACCCACCAAGCCCAATCCAAGTCATTGGAATCATTCGCTTCTATGCTCGGCTCCCTCCTGGAGCCACTACCCCCGCCCATAAAGAAGGAACCTGTCCCCGAAAACTCTTCTGTCTCTAACCTATCCTAGAAGGCACATGGAAAGGACCTCGAGATTCTGCAGTGGAACTGCCGAAACCTTGGCCAAAATAAGACCCCCTCCGCCAGTATCTGCTGACCCGCGCTTCCTACTCCATTTTCTCCTTCTCCTGGACACGCGCATGGCCCGCAGCGTACCAGGTTACCGCGCCTAGCATGCTACGAGGGCCCCGCCGCTTGCGTTCATTTATGTACGCAGCGGCGTCCTCGTCGTCCCACTTGATATCCCCTCCAGCCTCCATTTATATTTAGTTGGTGTGGTGTGTTACCAACCCCCTTCCCGCATCTAGTTCGCCTTAATGCCTTTCTACAATCCCCCTGTCACATCATCTTTATTCACTGCCTTGGGCAAGCTCCTTCATTCTCTTCCCTCCACCACCTATTTCCTCCTTGGGAGCGACTTTCTGTGGCCACAGGCCACATAATATCCGCCTAAAAAGAGGAATAGAATTCCCAGAGAGGCTCGAAAAGACTTGGTAAAGAACATGATCTTTTTTTTCGCTGCGATCCCTCACGCAATAGTAAAAAAACAGCGAAAAAACATTCTGCGGCTGACCCGCACAAAATTATTTATATGGTGCGATACAATATTCTCCTTCATGCATGCACGATTGTTGATTGGCTTCGTTTTACTGACGCATGACGCAGACAAAAGTCCAAATAATGAGTGGTGAGATCAAAATTTAACGGCCCAAATTAACGACCCGCCAGTAGAACGGATTTATTCGACCTTGCCGAATAAAAGCCGTAGCATTAAGACCTGAAGCTGTTGTAATTAAATCACAGATCTACAATTGCTCCCTACATACGTCTCGCCCATTTAAAAGGTCAACCACATATGACACATATGACAAGAACATCCGATGTATTGAAGCTTTATTAGTTTTCTTCAATACGCGTGCTTTTGGGTTCTGCTTTCGTGTCCTTTATGCAGCGTCTGGAGGGGGCTTTTTAAGAGGAGGACCTGACGCACGTACTTGTTTATACTTTATCGTGACCGTTTCGAGGCTCTAAAGAAATCTTCATGTGCCGCGACTCCAGCGAAAAAAAGATAATAAAATAAAAGTCGGGGCCAATACACTCTGTGAAGGTGGAACGCGAGCGGAGCCGTCGTTGTGCTCCCGAATTCGCCTCCAATCCACTGTGTTAACGTGGCGATCGCCGTTATCGCCATGGTGTTTGTCGCTATCGTTGTGCTTTCAGTGTAACTTGCTTTTGTGGGCACAGATTCGCCCTATAAACTGTTAATTTCGTACTTCACAGTTTGCTACTGTGTTGTTGACCGTCACTACCACGTGAGGTCTGGGTACCTGCGCTGTGCGATAACATTTGTTGGCCGTTCAAACGCGGTCACCAGTGAAAGATAGACAAGTACACGTGTCAATAGGTACGCACACAAATTCTCGTATTACTTCTGTTTTTAAATGCGTAAGCATTTCTATGCCTACGCAAACAGAAATGTGTCCGTCACATAAAGCAGTGAGCGGCTCATACCACCTTAAGCAATGGCTCATACCCACGTAAGCAAGCAAAAAAAAATATCTACTTCTGTTTACTGTTCTTGAAAAGTCTGCCTATTGATCACTAATCTACTGAACATGCATATCCATGTGGTGAGACGTAAAAGGTTTAGCCTATAATGAAGCGATTCTGCATGAAAATCAGCAGCTGAGTCTTCGCACACGAAGATTTGTTGAAGGACCCGAAAATTCCATGGAACTTCAGCCACAAACAGCTTCGGTGTAAAAATAGTTTCAGTCGCACGTGTCGCAATGTCACCTTAGAGGGCTGTGTTCACTGGACTGCGATTTCAACGACGCGGCTCGTGCGACACGCCGGGGTGCTCGCTTTCCAGAATTCCTGCGCACGTCTCATAACGCATCAAATTCTATGCAGAACGATGAATCTACTTTGAACAGAAGCAAATAATACGCTTGTTTTATTGTCTCAAAATGCTTTCAAGAATAGATTTCTCTAGGGGTGCTTCACCGCGGTTACTGAAGTTCAATGCGGGAAGACGTAGAGGGCACTAATAACTGGATGTTGAACGCGGTGTATTGTCGGGTGTCTTCTATGTCAGTGCCATTCTGCCTATGTTACAAGAAATTAGAAGATGCCCATCAGCAAGCCCATATAGCTACCCTCATGGCATAGACAGTATTCGGTGTTCTGCTCCAGTACAGTCGTAATGCCAGCACAGTGAGATCCTCGTGCTGCCAGTGCTTAGCGCCAGTTTCACTGAAAAAAAAAATTTACGTGCGACTATTGCTTGAAACTGTACATAAACGATACCTGCTACCAGCCGCATTATTGCACCAAATGGATAAGCAACCAGCAACCCAAAAGAACAAGCCATAACCCAAAATGAAGCCATAAATGTTTAGAGTGTGAATACGGAACGCGGAATGCATTTCGGAATAAGTTAATTGACCAAAGTAGGAACGTTCGAGCAAAGGAAGAAGGTTCAATTTAGCCTGGTATTGCCTAATACACTGTAATCTCAAAATGTTTCATCTCCTTTAACTGCCTGGCATTAACCCAATGCTCAAAACAATGGAAACGGATTCAATGCCATGGTGTCGAATGGCTTCTTGAATCTCCATAGTATACTGGATATTGTTCTGCTGGTAAGTATCAAACATGGACCCTATCTCTAAGCCCTTGAATGGGCTTTCTTCGTGAATATATATGAACAGCCATGAAATGAAATGGTTTTCTTTGCGAATTTCATAATTGAAAGATCGCGAAATTTTGGAAGAGGCGAAATTATAGCTTTTATATATCGGCAAGATAGGTCTGCCTGAGTAGAAGAAGCACATATATTTAGCATTCGTGTGCGTCCTGATGTGTGGATGTGCCTGTATCTTGCTTTCAGTAGTATAATTGCACTGATCTAAGCGCCTTTTCAAGACATTACAACACATATATTCATTGGAAGTTGCGTTAATATCTGCAAAATAAGGCCACCCAGTTATAACTAAGATAGCCAACACTCTCGGGAAAACAGTGATGCAGATCGAATGCACTTCTTGGAATAGAGGTGAGGCGAATTATTTACGCAGTGGTCATGTGTGTCTAATTCAATAGGCAGTGCGAAGGTGACTAATTTATTGCAACGTAATGTTTATACAGGTCGATGAACTCACTCAAGAGTCAGCTAACTAGGGCTCAGACGAACCCGCAAGGCAGTGTTGGTGTGAGCCCGGCTGTGTAGAATTTTTGTAAGCCATAGTGCAAGCAACCTCAGCTCACTAGAACTTTGACGAGTCTGAGAGAAAGTTTCGGTAAGTAAAATTTTTGCGGACCTCAGCCCCGAAGATGATTCAGGAAAAAAAATTATTATGCACTAGACCCTTCTCACAACTGCTAAAGAAATCTTAGTCCAGAGATTATTGGTCAGGAGAGGTGTACGTAGAGAAAAGTCGACGCATGCGTTAACACACTTCAGGCTTTTATGTTCCCCTGTGTAACATATTCCTTGGACCAATGATGGAGCACGCAAACCAGAAGTTTAAAGGAACTGTTGAAATAGGTAGACTCATATAAGCTGGCATAATATTGATGATTTTTTTTGGTTATGCAGAAGAGTAGCGTGGTCAAACAAAGTTTAGCCAGTCAGCATTTAGAGCTTGTATAGGCGCAAAAACGAAAAAGAGACAACCAGAGATGACACCACCGCTACATTTGAAGAAGCTTTATTGTAAGCGAGAACAATATCAACCAGGTGTGTTTAGACGTGGACGTGCAGACGTGGACGGCCTGATTTTAGTCGACATTAGGAGAATAAATTCTAATTCGTGAAGGTGCATGACCTGGGAAGCTGTTTAACACATCACACAGAGATGACACTGACTTTTCAACAAAGGACGAACTCATTTACGTTGATATTTATATACATTTCAGCGCACGACGGGACTGCCGCCCCGAGAACCCGTAGGAAACTAGACACGCGTGACGTTTCGACTGGACGGCCACCACGGGAGAGCGGAAGGCATTAGATACGCATGCGCTTGAAACTCAGAGAAAGAGAGGGCAATGCGAACGTAGAAATAGTCGACGCGGGTTAAAGTGTAGCATCTGCTTTTATCAGCTTAATATCTGATGAGGGTTCTATTTGGCCCCAAGATATTAAACATGTTTGCAAGTTGACAGAGTGTTTAAAGCTTGCTTCACCTCCGCGGCGGGTCGTCCCGGTATTGCACTATCTACAGGAACGGGTTTAAGCAAAATGGTACACTCAGCAACTTAACCGGCGTTGAAACCCTCAGGACAGCAACGGCAGGCACAGACATTCATTCTGGACCGACAACACAAAAAATGCAATATAAAAAAAAGAAAAATGCAACATGAGATAAGACTACAAACCATAAGAAGCCAAGCAATCCGCATTTTACACATGAGCAACAGCAGCAGTGAAAGAAAAAAAAGCTACAAATTCAGTTATTTTCAAATATTGCTGAAGAACTCAAAGAAGTGCGTAACAGGACAGGAAGTGACATCGATGATAAGGCGTAAAAGTGCGTTTAACAGGCATGCTAAACGACGATGTAGCAATTGAAAAGCATAGTTAGTGCGAGGATGTGGCTCATGCCAGCGTTCAGGCGACCTTCTGCTGTATCCTGTTCTGTTTATAGTTAACTACGTTAAGGACGTAACGTATGTATGGTTTTGTTTCTTGTCATTACGATAGGTTAACGACAGCCTGAAATCTAACATAGAGTGCAGCGTGAGCAATTTGAACTGTTTGAAGAGAGGTGCAATACGAGCATCTGCTGAAGCGTTACAGATAGTACAAATTAGTTTTTTAAAGCAAAAATAATTGATTTATGCTGGTAAGAGGCGTCGTATTTCAAACCAGACAGCACTACTGTATGTGACGCAGGAAGAGAGCATTCTAGAATCAAAGTTCGACATGCGTGGCAGCGTTTCCAAATGGACAGCACTCCAAGCCACTTGCGCAAGTTTTCCTGTTGTAAAGAAGTGTCTCTATGACCCGCCGTGGTTGCTCAGTGGCTATGGTGTTAGGCTGCTGAGCACGAGGTCGCGGGACCGAATCCCGGCCACGGCGGTTGCATTTCGATGGGGGCGAAATGCGAAAACACCGGGTACTTAGATTTAGGTGCACGTTAAAGAACCCCAGGTGGTCGAAATTTCCGGAGTCCTCCACTACGGCGTGCCTCATAATCATAAAGTGGTTTTGGCACGTAAAACCCCATAATTTAAGAAAGTGTCTCTATGTGCAGCCGCTTCGCCAACGCGTGGCTCGGCTATGGTCGCGCTGCGGATTTGGGCTGCTTGCCGTTCCTGGTAGCTGTGCCCTTTGCATAACGAGCTGCCAATAAGCCTCTTCTGAATTGATGGAGGTGTTGGTCTTCAAAACCCCGTCGGTTGAAACCCCGGAGCTGCGATGAACAAAGCGCGCCATGGCTTGCCACGACTTGGATGAGCTGTTGGCCCGTCATGACCAACAGCTCATCCCAAACGGCGCCGTCGCAACTGTCTGTCGACTGCACGGGCGTTCCACGACAACGGGACCCCATGATCTTCAGCAGTGCAGATGAAGAAGACGTGGAAGACTGGTTTACGTCATACGATTGGGTAAGCGCGCACAACTATTGCGAAAACCCAGCCAAGTTAACTCACGTCATCTTTTATCTGGCTGGCCTAGCCCAACTCTGGTTTCACAGCCACGAATGTGACGTACCTACATGGTCAGTCTTTAAGACTGCCTTTACGAATGTGATCAACCGCCCCACTGTTCGCAAGCTGCGTGCTGAACGCTTGCGCGCCCGAGCACAGCAGGCGCCTGAAACGTTCGCCAGCTACATTCAACACGTCGTGGACCTTTTAGAGCGAGCCAACGCCGCCGTGCCCGAAGCTGACAGAATTCAGTACATACTGAAAGGCCCTGATGACGGTGCATTCCGGATGCTCCTAGCCAGGAATCCGTTCGGCGATTAAATCATCAGCCTATTCCAAAGCTCTGATGAGTTAGGCAAGCGACACGCTTCGACTCGGCATCCGCTGCGAAGTGACCACTCGTTGGCGAGCCATGACACCATGCATGGCCAATACTGATTCTTTCAGCAGGTGAAGGACTTAGTCCACGAGGAATTTGCCCGCCACCTTTCGTTAGTCACCTTCCCTCAGGAGCCCGCTTCCAGTCTTCCAAACACGCTCGGCACCCTAATTTCCGAAGAGGTCGCTCAAGTTGTCCTTTCTGCAGAACACCAGCCGCCTACAGCCGCAAATCTCAAGACTCCACTGGCAGTATAGCATGTCATACGCCTGTCCCCTATGCGCAAGAAGTCTTACCTGTCGGTCAAGCCTCTTACGTATACGCAGGAATTACGCAGGCCTCCACCGGCGCCTTTCTCGTCCCAGTCCCAACCTGTGCCACCGGAAGCCTATGCTGCATCATGAACCGCAAGAAGGGCTAATCCTTGGAGGACGCCTGACAATTGTCCCATCTGTTATTCGTGCTGCACTGCCGGACACGTCGCTCGCCCGATATTGCCGCCGTCGCCCTCAAGCGTTCGGTGATGCCTCTCGACCGTTCCAGTACGGCAGCCAGCCCTTCCGCCAATACCCCGCTCCTTCCCCTCAACCGTATGGACGTGCTGACCTCCAAGAATCTCCGACGCTTCGCTTGCCATTCCCTCGACGACGCTGACTCTCCCCATTGCGTCGGCGACCCGCAGCATCCGAACAGAAAAACTGAACGTCGCAGTTCAGGAGGCAAGAGCTTCGCCCCATTCGAACTGTCTAACTCCTCGCGCCTGTCCTGTTAACGTGGTCGAAATTTTTAAAGAAGGTGTTCCTACATTCGCTGTTGTGGATACCGGCGCAGCCGTTTCTGTGATAGCCACTAAACTGTGCCGTTCACTGCGCAAGGTGACCACGCCGCTTTCTGGACTGTCGCTTCGTACAGCAAGCGCGCAGCGCGCCAGTCCTCACGCAGCCTCAACTGTACGTGTGCTTATACACGGCATTGTTTATATCGTGGTGTCTATTGTTCTTCCTGCCTGTTCGCCATACATCTTCCTCGGATGGGACTTCTTGTCGCATTATAAAGCTGTAATCGACTGCGTACGTGCGGAAGTGGAATTTTCCCCTCCGAGTGACTCACTATTGCTCGAAGACCGTGATCGCCCTTCTGATCTTGCCGTGCGCGAGGACACGGATATTTCGACTGGCTCCTTCGCCCTCTTACCTGTATCCTGCGATGGCATCACTGACGCAATCGTCCTCTTCACGCCGTCCGCCGTCTTCATGAGCCATAAAAGTCGACCAGTACCCTTCGCAACGCTTGACATCACCGGCAGCTGCAGCAATATAACTTCTACAATCCCCTCTGTGCGCCTATTACGTTGCTCGTTGGTGAATGCCTTGGCTTCGAGGAGCACTTCTACCCTTCGTCTTTAGTGAACGTCCTCGGAGAATCTTGATGTCGACCCCGGCCAAACATCTGCGATTTCGACGCTTCAGAAGACGTTCAGCAATACGTTTTCAAGTGCTATCGCAGATACCCTCACACCTGCCGAATGCGCCGACCTTCTTGATCTCCTACACCACTTTAGAACTTCATTCGACGTTTCACAACTTCAACTGGGCCGCACGTCGGAAGTGCAGCATTACATTGACACCAGTTCGCATCAGCCGTGACGTCAAGGACCATACCGCGTCGTGTCATAACTGCCCAAGTCGAAGATATGCTGCGCCGTGACGTTATTCAACCTCCTCACAGTCCCTGGGCAACGCCTGCCATTCTCATCAGCAAGAAGGACGGGCCCATTTGCTTTTGCGTCGACTACCGCCGGGGTAATAGGTAACTTGTAAGTAAGGTAGTAAGGTAACAGGCTTCAGGGGCGAGAATTTTAGCGTGATGCCTTTCGGCTTTCCTACTCACCTGCTCCGCCTCAGAAATGTTTTGACCTGTCTAACGAACGCTGGCCTCCAACTCAACCTCAAATAGAGCCGCTTCGCCGCTCGGGAGCTCACCATCTTAGGCCACGCTGTGTCCAAGGACAGTGGTTTTGAAGACTAATCCACTTAGAAGACTTAAGTCCCAAGAAAGGGTTTCTGTGCTTGCTGCCAGCCAAGAGCACAATTAGGGAAAGCCACCATAAACTATTTCAAGAATGTTTGAAGCAATCATGAACGAAAGTTCAGGAGATACCCTTGCCTGCATGGACAAAGCTGTGTTCAAGGCACTGAAGCTGCATTTTCTCAGTTATGTTATGTCAACGTTGAACAAGACACACCATGAAGAACTTTTGATAGCCTGCAAATTGAGCGTTTTGGGTGCCATGCAAATGGAACTAGAAACAGGAAAGTTAAGAAAGAAAATTCATCCGTATGTGGTGTAGGTATGAAAACACAACTACTTCTTCGCCTGAAAGGTGCCTGTTATTTTCAAACGCTCCTTGAACCTCAGCACGATAACTTTGTCTCAAGGCATTCAACTATTCCAGCGCAGTCCTTTTTTCAATGTTGAATCTAGGAGTCTGTAGAAGCCTTAGCAAGTAGCATTGAGGCACACTTTTCAGAAGTAGGAAAACATTTTATTTTGAAGTTTTAAGTGGGCATCGAGTGCATCGTGAGTGAGCATCGCCGCGTTACTTCTCCAACTGCGTTCACAATCACGGACCACCATATGGATGCTTTCAGGCAAAGCGGAGATTTCAAGACTTGTCGACTGCCTTTTTAAACAGTTTGTGCTACGACCATTCTTGTTATCTTAGTCTGCACCTGTAATTATGGCAGAAAATAAAGTGAAATCCGAACCGCTCGCTTATGAACTACCGCCAAACATAACGCCGCTAAAGTAGCGCTACAGTTTATGTCCACGCATCGATGATCTTATATATCTTATAACGACAGCAGGTTGAGATCTTTGCGAGACGTTCATGTTAGGAAACGATAGTAGTACACCGAGAGGCAAAGAAGAGAGATATGGACAACGCAAATTCCAAGCTAAATCCCTTCATCAAATCACTGTACTTTTAAACATCCGATGTCTCATGAAAAAATCGCCACGTTGAAATGCAGGACGGACGCATTCCTGAAACGGATTCTATTAACTCTAAAGCTGATTTTTAATGTGTTTTCTAATCCTCTTGGACTGAAAAACTCCCCCACCTTACTTCAATGGTGTGTTTGAAAAATATTGTGAACTATTGAATCATATTTTAATATTTTCTAATGTATTTTTGCCGTATATAAGTCATACGCATTGCTGAAAGCCCTGTAAATCGAGAATAACGAGGATAAAGCTCAAACTTTGTTTTGCTCAAAATTGTCTTCACTATTTAGGTTCCAGGTCTTCGCAAGGCACAGTAACGTCCACAAAAGTAAATTATTGAAATAGTTGGCACCACAGTTAACCTATAGCCTATGCTGTATAGTTAGCCTATACAGTTAACCTGCAGTTTATGATTGAAAAAGCGGAGCTGAACCTTCCACCGAGCTTCAGAAATTGCAGATTAGCAAATTTGCTGGAAACGTTCAAGGCTGCCACTTTCTTGGGATCAGCAGGAGTGTTCTACGTAAAATAATTAGCACCTATCCAACGTAAACATGTTTAAATGTTTGAAGAGCTGCCTGGTCAACAAGGCAGAAGATAGCATGCTCGGCATTTCAGTTACATATGGCAATGACTAAATTACAATTTATTTACTCAAGGAACCCTTTGGAAGAAACTGAGTTACCGTTAACGTTCAGAAGGGCCGACCACTGCAGTTGAAATCAGTGGCTTCAGCCAACGACGTGATTTCTTTGCGACTTTATTTTTATCACGCAATTAGGAACGTTCTAAACCTTGGTGCTTTGGGGGTCAGTCAGGAAGGCTTGACCGCATTATTAACTATTGTAGAAATGTCTTTACCCCAGCAGACCGTGCTTCGCTTTTCCCAAAAACAATCCGGCAGCATAGACACAAGTAATGATTTTGTGGAGCTTACCGGAATTTTTTAGGAGGAACAGCAGATATGACGTTTTCGAAGCAGCTCAGAAAAATTGAACCCTTCAGGGAGAATTCAGGCCCGAGCAAGTGGAATGTGTTTCTCATCAGCTGCTAAGATGATTACAACTTGCGGGCATCGTAAGAAGCTTGCCTTATTTATAACCGACAGAAATGCCCTTTTAACAAGTGCGACAAGAAGATGTTCCCACAAGAGAAAAACAAAGCAAATCTTAAACCAACTAGTAGTTCCTTTCAGCGCAGTATGGCGCAAGGTCTGTTACTGAACACGAACCGAAAACAGTATTGATCCACAACTTTCGATGGAGCTGAATCCGAAGACATACGGATATTTTTGAAACCTGTGTGAACCTCAACCGAACCTGAACGAAAACAAAATTATGTGGGTTACAATTTCGGCAAGAACGGGTTTAAGAATATCAGGCGACAACGAATGCTCAATAGTCAGTACTATTTTTTGAATACCTGCTTCCATCGGCGCACGCTACTAGGAGAATGTTAGGATTAACTGGTTGCATTGCGTGCGAGTATTGAGATTAAAAGCCGTTATGCAGCTTTTATCCTGCCATCCTTACCGCTTATGTACATCAGTGTTGTTATGTATAGTAAATAAACTTCAACTTCAATTCAAAACGATAGACGATGAGTAAGTGCTGGTAACTGCTGCCGTCTCGACAGAGACTCTTGCAATTCCAAAGTTGGTCATACGAGTTGTGTTCTGTGGCCGAGAAGTTGTTTTAGGGAGGACGCCGCAGATTGAAAAATTCTGGTTACTGTACCATTTCTGCTTAGAGTAAACTTTAAATTGAAGATAGATAAACTAGATAAGCACGGAGACCGGAAAAGACGATCTCCTCGAAGAGATAAATCAGCGAGCTTAGCTGCATGGCTTACTGTAACCATAACACTGCAGTTGCTAATCACTCTCGGCACCGTCTCAATGAGAAACAGCGGCTCTAAACACCACGCAAATTTGGCAGTTCTGGCGCGCTATGCTTCAAAGCACGTTTGGTGCTCAGCTTAACAGAGTACAACTCTCTTGGAGTTGTATAAATTGTGAGTGGGTCACATCGAGTGTGTCACATCCCTTTTTCTTCCACCCTTAGCCAGCGCAAGCCTACGCCTCATGCAAGGAAGGTCGACATACAGTTCAGCACAAACCGCCCTTGCTCATTATCTAGAAGCTGCAATGTCTTCACGTTAATAAGAAACATGGTAACCTGTGCGAAATGTCAAGTTCTGGCTTCTTTCCTTGCTACAAGCTAGGCGTTTGAAGCTATGATTGATCTTATACGATGCGTACTCGCGTTGTGACATGTGAAAAGCAAGACACTTCACGCTCATTAGTGATGGTCGTGACAGCCCGCCGCAGACTGGCGCTGGGCAGAAATGAGTGAATGACGTACAAGTCACAAGCGCGATTTCCAGGAATAAGATTTTGCTGGCAACTGCTAAAGTTCAGGCTCACAGTTCATGCCACAACTGCTTCGCACGCTCTCCTATGTATTACCTAAGTCAACGCTCATTTTCACCTAAGAAACGAATCAAAATTTTCGATTGAAATTTCTAGGAGAAATACGCGCTTGTGACTTGTACGTCATTCACTCATTCACTCATGCTTCTGTTCAAAGCAGATTCATCGTTCTGCATAGAATTTGATGCGTTATGAGGCGTGCGCAGGAATTCTGGAAAGCAAGCACCCCGGCGTGTCGCAGGAGCCGCGTCGTTGAAATCGCAGTCCAGTGAACACAGCCCTCTAAGGTGACATTGCGACACGTGCGACTGAAACTATTTTTACACCGAAGCTGCTTGTGGCTGTAGTTCCATGGAATTTTCGTGTCCTTCAACAAATCTTCGTGTGTAAAGACTCAGCTGCTGATTTTTATGCAGAATCGCATCATTATAGGCTAAACCTTATACGTCTCACCACATGGATATGCATGTTCAGTAGATTAGTGATCAATAGGCAGACTTTTCAAGAACAGTAAATAGAAGTAGATATTTTTTTTTTGCTTGCTTACGTGGGTATGAGCCATTGCTTAAGGTGGTATGAGCTGCTCACTGCTTTATGTGACGGACACATTTCTTTTTGCCTAGGCATAGAAATGCTTACACATTTAAAAACAGAAGTAATACGAGAATTTGTGTGCGTACCTATTGACACGTGTACTTGTTTATCTTTCACTTGTGACGGCATTTCAACGGCCAACAAATGTTATCGCGCAGCGCAGTTACCCAGACCTCACGTGGTAGTGACGGTCAACAACACAGTAGCAAACTGTGAAGTACGAAATTACCAGTTGATAGGGCGAATCTGTGCCCACAAAAGCAAATTACACTGAAAGCACAACGATAGCGGCTAACACCATGGCGATAACGGCGATCGCCACGTTAACACAGTGGATTAGGGGCGAATTTGGGAGCACAACGACGGCTCCGCTGGCGTTCCACCTTCACAGAGTGTATTGGCCCCGAGCTTTAATTTATTATCTTTTTTTTCGCAGGAGTCGCGGCACATGAAGATTTCTTTAGAGCCTCGAAACGGTCACGATAAAGTATAAACAAGTACGTGCGTCAGGTCCCCCTCTTAAAAAGCACCGTCCAGACGCTGCATAAACGACACGAAAGCAGAACCCAAAAGCACGCGTATTGAAGAAAAATAACAAAGCTTCAATACATCGGATGTTCTTGTCATATGTGTCGTATGTGGTCGACCTTTTAAATGGGCGAGACGTATGTAGGGAGCAATTGTAGATGTGTGATTTAATTACAACAGCTTCAGGTCTTAATGCTACGGCTTTGATTCCGCAAGGTCGAATAAATCCGTTCTACTGGCGGGTCGTTAATTTGGGTCGTTAAATTTTGATCTCACCACTCATTATTCGGACTTATGTCTGCGTCATACGTCAGTAAAACGAAGCCAATGAACAATCGTGCATGCATGAAGGAGAATATCGTATCGCACCATATAAATAATTTTGTGCCGGTCAGCCGCAAAATGTTTTTTCGCTGTTTTTTTTACTATTGCGTGCGGGATCGCAGTGGAAAAAAAAGATCATGTTCTTTACCAAGTCTTTTCGAGCCTCTCTAGGAATTCTATTTCTCTGTTTAGGTGGATATTATGTAGCCTGTGGTCACAGAAAGTCGCCCCTAAGGAGGAAATAGGTGGTGGAGGGAAGAGAATGAAGGAACTTGCCCAAGGCAGTGAATAAAGATGATGTGACGGGGGGATTGTAGAAAGGCATTAAGGCGAACTAGATGCGGGAAGGCGGTTGGTAACGCACCACACCAACTAAATATAAATGGAGGCTGGAGGGGATATCGAGTGGGACGACGAGGACGCCGCTGCGTACATAAATCGACGCAAGCGGCGGGGCCATCGTAGCATGCTAGGTGCGGTAACCTGGTACGCTGCGGGCCATGCACGTGCCCTGGAGAAGGAGAAAATGGAGTAGGAAGCGCGGGTCAGCAGATACTGGTGGAGGGGGGTCTTATTTTGGCCAAGGTTTCGGCAGTTCCACTGCCGAATCTCGAGGTCCTTTCCACGTGCCTTCTAGGATAGGTTAGAGACAGAAGAGTTTTCGGGGACACGTTCCTTCTTTATGGGCGGCGGTAGTGGCTCCAGGAGGGAGCCGAGCATAGAAGCGAATGATTCCAATTGCTTGGATTGGGCTTGGTGGGTGGTGAGGATATGGTCAATCGAAGTTTCGAGCTGAACCAAGCGAGTGTGGTGTGTGGCGGTGGTGGTGGTGGTTTCTACCAGGTCAGCCAATGGGCCGCCCTGGGCGTTAGAGGACGGACTGATGAACGTGGCAAGGTGCTCATTTAGCTCGGTAAGCTGGGATGTAAGAGAAGGTGGTTGTCTAGAGGGTTGGTGTCAATGCGTGGATTTGCTGTTACAAATCTTGGCCATGCGCTGCTGTTCACAATGGTGGCGCTGCAGCATTGTGAGCCGGACATCGAAGGAGCAGTTCCCGTCAATCAGGGATGGGGAGGGTATAGTAGAGGAAGAAAAGGTCGCTGGTACAGAGGGCCCGTTCACTGTAGTGGCGTAGGAGCCCGGTAGTGATGGATGCTGAGGTGCAGGGAATGCATGATGAGCGAAAGAAGAGGCGGAGGAAGAGGTGGGCTACATGGCCTGGCGCAAAGCTGTGCACCGGAGAAACGAGGTTTTGGCACACTCGCGTTGTTTAGCAAGCGGGAAGGGGCAGGTTGTGTTAAGACTGCGATGAGTGTTTACTTGGCAATGAATGCTCCATGGTTGGGCACACACGTGAGCGGTAGAATCTGCGGGTAGAGAAGTAGAACAGCGGCGGCACTTGACCGGAACGCTGTGCTTAGGGCATTGGTGAGCACGGTCTCCGAGAGCAAAACAATGGGTGCACGTGGGAGTGCATGAGGGCGGCATCGAAAAGCGCCGCGTTTAAAATATACGAAGTGGTGTATGACGGTACCAGCGAAGGTTATGAGCACTGATTCAGTGCTTCCCATCATACTAGCAGCGAGAATATCAGTCGTGAATGATTTACGGTAATGTATGAGCTGGGTAGGAGTAAAGTGACCGACGACGTTATGAATGACGCCGAAGCATGAAATTGGAGGATTGGGGGCATATGTTCTGACGGCCATTAGCTCATCGCGGAGCTGAAGATGCGTGAGAGAGAGAGTAGGAGCTGGGCGTTGAGAGAGGAGTGTGTTATCAGAAATACAATGCTCTGAGCTGGCTTGGCCTGGAGGGTGATGTCTGCACTGGTTTCGGAGGAGAGATGGGCGGCGGAGATGATGGCGGTGAGCAAGTCGTAAAGAAGCAGCTTGGGAGTGATGGTACCGGGCGGAAGTTGGACTCCAACTGAAATGAGCTCGGTGCGATGACGGGCGTTGGAGGCTTGGTTTACGGCTGGTACTGACGGGACTCCAGCCGCTTTACATTGATGGCGTATTATGGTCGCTTTCTGGGGACGTCGTGACATCCATCTCCACCGACGAGTCGTCAGCCGGATACGCGGTGGTCTAGGATGTAGGGGCGACAGGAACACAGCTCAAAACACTGGGAGTGTCATTGGCGGACATACAATTTGCATTGTCCAGCACGGCAGAAGTGGTCGATCCGGTGGAAGGAGCAGCGACAAGCATAGTCGGCTGCGATGCAGAAGTCTGGCTGCAACTCTTTGCAACAAGCGGCAATGTGATTGGAATAGACGCGGCGGCATCCGTGGAGGCGAAGGCAAACGCTGCTGGTTAAAACGGACGTTTGGGCAAGTTGGTAAGACATTTTAAACAGAACAGCGCGTCTAACCGTGTCACAACCCTGAGGGCTGTGATACGGTTAGGGGTCCGAGGCTCTTGGCGTCGCATACATAATGGAGCTAGGTCTTGGTAGACATTGCGGCAACGAACGTCGACTGCGACGCGGCTGTCAAGTCAGAGCTCTGAGCGTTGCTCAGAGCGTTGAATGTGGCCGGAATATGCACGGTGGCGCGCGGGGAGTGGAGGAACGCAGCCGGTTGAGATAGGGCTGCCGGCTTAGAACTGTTCACGTCGCTAGTAGCATTGAGCGTTGACAGAGTAGGCACGGAGGCACCGGAAGCGGCAGAAGAGGAGGCTGGCGGGGCATCGGTGGGTGTCGGCTCCAGGTTCTTGGTGAGACGTTGCATTCAAGAGGTGCCGGCGCGGCGAGTTAGAGTTAGCGCGGCGCCATGCCGCTTAGAAATTTTGGAGGGGCCTGGAGGGCCAGCATTTCGTGGGACCGGGATACGATTGGTGGCCACTTGTCTTTAACTTTTCACTGCGAGTATTTTTGAAAGAGAAAAGTTGCAAGAAACTAAACATCCGGGCTCAAAACGCTGACTGCTTCTTAGAGGCCCAAGACCTTTGCAGTCTGGGCAAGGACAAGTTGTATGAGAAAAACGCAACAGAGATAGGTCGTAAGGCAGAGCTCACGAAGAGACCACCTAGAGGTCACATTCAATGATTCTTTTGTAACCAAACAGTCATCGTGCATGCGACTGTTGGTCTCGGACGAGAACTAACCAGTGCACAACTGGCTAGTCAAGTGGCATGATCGGTTCGTCTGGCAAAATAGGAAAGACACAAGAGAAGCGACAAGCGTCATGCATGTGGTCGACCGAAGAAGCGAAGAAGAGAGACTGGTGTACGAGAAGACAGATACGTCGTGCTTAAAAGTGGTGAAGCCATCCGAGTCATGAATACCATGTCGACACGTACTTCGACCGTGTCTGAAGTAGGTACTTTGCCAGTGGCAAAAGGATTCCTCGAGGGCAAGGCTGCAACAGTACTTCGAGATACCGGCTGCAACACTGTCGTTGTGCGAGTAAGATTTGTTCGAAAAGAGAAGTTTACGGGAACTAGAAGTCCAGTTTTCTTTTTGGACCGGACTGCACATTACGTGGCGGAGGCGATCGTCGTTATAGATACGCCGTTCCTCACGGGCGTCGTGCTGGCAAAATGCCTGCAGAACGCCCTTTGTGATGTGGTGCTCGGGAACGTTCAAGGTGCCCGTCCAGCAGAGCAGGCAGTATTACTGGAGCATCGGCCCCAACATGAAATTAGCCATTTAGAAAGCACTGTTGGAAGCATAAATATCCCAGCAAGTCCGTCGATATCCACCCTCAGTGAGGACAACAACCGACAGTGTTTACAGAATATGGGAGAGTATCTGCGAGTGTCCAAAGACGATCGCGACGAATTTCCGAAGGAAAGCACTGCAATGGCAGGGGCAACAAGCTCCGCCTCCAGCCTACCTGTATTAAAGCCGCCGCGACTACTGTTGAGGAACTCGCTGACTCCTCTGTGACTTCCTCGGTGACTCTCGAGGAATTCCAAAGGAATGACGCGTCTCTATAGTGTTGTTATGAAAGTGTTGGCAACAGTATGCTTGTAAATAATCGCAAGAATGTTATTTTCTATCTTATGGAATCTTATACCGGAGACTTAAACAGTTATCTGGGAAGAAATAGAAACGGTTGATAGCACCTAGACAGCTGCGGCAGACCGTGCTGAAAGTCGAACACGAGGGATTCCTCGCAGGACACTAAGGTATATCTCGAACGATTGACCGCATTCTCGCTAAATTTTGCTGTCCAGGAGTGCAATCTGAAACCAAGCAGTATGTGAAGTCCTGCAACGCTTGTCAGCGGACTGTTTCTCGACAGCTTGTCGGCCGCGCCCGACTTGGCACAATGCCAGTCATAAAAACCCTCTTTGCCCGTGTGGGCATCGATATCGTCGGTCTTTTATCTCCAACGTCTTACAAGGGCAACAGATACATACTTACCATGGTTGATTTTGCGACAAAGTACCCGGACGCTATCGCACTGCCCTCTATTGAGAGCAAACTGGTGGCAGAAACCCTAATGAACATGTTTTCCCGAGTGGGTTTGCCATGCTAAATTCTCAGTGTTCGAGGGACCAGCTTTATGTCATCGGTCATGAAAGAGTTCAGTCGACTATTGTAGGTTAAGTAATTACCTACAACTCCATATTACCGAATAGCAAATGGGCTGCTCGAGTGTTTTAACAGCACTTTGAAGCGCTTGCTCGGTCGTATGTGCTAAGAATTCCGAAAGAACTAGGATTGTTACCTAAGGCCCCTTTTGTTTGCTTATCGAGAAATGCCACAAAAGAGCACCGGTCAAATACTCAGCCAACACTCGAACACTCAGTCAACACTCTAATACTACGCTGGAGTTTCCTCCTGATGGACTATGACTTCCACGTCGAATATATTCGAGGATGCGATAATATTTGGCGCAGACTACCTAAGCCGACTATCTCGTGTCGCTGAGTAGTCTCCTCATGGCTCCATGTGCTAAGTGCGTGGTGTCAAATCACAAACGTCCAGACTGTTGAACTCTTCACTCATGCTGTGTTACGTACTATTTGCGTGTATCCGCCTTTACCTCAATCACTGCCTTCACAAGGCAGTGATTGTGCCTTCACCGCTTTACGGGCCGACGATTCAAGAGAAGCTCACGCCGGGCACTGTGGATCAAGCGGCGGGCCACGTCCCGACGTCCCCTGTCCTAGCCCTGCTGAACCGGGCTTCGCCCCGACTTACAGCGCTGTACTCGAAGGCTACCTGGCGGATCTGCCATGGCCAGGCTTCGCCCCGGCTCTTGACGCTTCCGAGGCACGCTTTGTTGCAGAGTTCATCGACGTTCTGCCTTGCCGAGACCGAGCTGCGCCGCGCTCTTGTGTAGCCGAGATAGGCTGCACTACAGCGTTCATCGCCGTTCCTCACCCGCAAAGGCTACGCTGCGCCCGACTCCAGTGATGGTTGTAGTGACCTGCCGCTGAGCTACGCCCCAGCCAACGCTACCCCACCACTGTGGCTCTACTCTACCATAACTGGAACTGAGTGATACAGAGCAGGAACTTAGTTTAGCGACTAGAACGGAAAACCTGTTAAATGTACTATCTGAATTTATCTTTATGTGTATGGTCTTATGTTTGCGGTCCGTGTATAAATTCGTTCCTCTGTGTCTTGGGTGACTCCTTGGTACGTCTGGCTGACCTGCTCCCACACATTTGCCCACAGTGATCGCTTCATGTGGTTCTATGTCAGTTGTCTGTTGTCTTTCGCAGTCTACTGAGCAGTGTATGCGGAGGGTTCGGTGACTTATTCTGCCATGCGAATAGTCGTGGCAGGTTGTTTGCGAACCAGAGAGTATTGTAAGCGACTGTCCGATCCGATAAGCCTCTACAGTCGCTAGACCAACAGTCACTTCTTCAGCCTCCACTACCGTGCAGTCTTGTAGCGAAACATAGGTACTCCCTCTTACAGCCGAGTCGACCATCGTTGATACTGCATTCTTGGTTCCCCTTTTTCTGGTGTATATTGACGCAAGATCATTTCAAATTACGCGCCAGCCGCCTCCTGCGTCCGTCCAGCTGCTTACTGCTACGTGCGAAAGATAGCGGCAGTGAAGCGGGCAACACGGGCCCGCAAGGCACGCGCAATCGGAGCAATGTGCCATCAGCGCGGGACACGAGAAAAGAATAAGAGGTGCGGGTCTCTTGCGAAAATGGCTGTGGACGTTCTAGTGAGGCTCTCGTTTAGCTGTTTGTCGGGCACAAGTTCGCCCAAGGTGAAGTGATTAAAGCACCGTCACTCAACTGTACGTTACATATCTGGTGGAGGTGCGGGGTATGATTTCAAGCGCTTCTCAAGTTAGAGAAAGGAGCCCGGACTCACGGCGACTTGGACCCATCGAGTTGACTCCTGTTCACCAACGCAGCAGTCGTGGCCTACGTGGTGAGCCCCCCGAGTTTTCCCCTTTACGGATTCGATCGGAGCGTCAGCATCTGCTAGCGGAAACGCTACCGAGATGACAACTCAAACCACACCAACTCACATCGTGGTGAACTCGCCAATGACGCCACAGCCTTTCCACGGCGACACATTTGAAGACGCCGAGGACTGGCTGGAACGCTTTGAGCGCGTCACTGAGTTCAATGGATGGAACAGAGAGCGCAAGCTACTGTTTACTTCGCGTTAGAGGACAGCGCTCGAACGTGGTTTGAAAACCACGAAGCGACATTTATGTCGTGGGGTGCTTTCCGACGGGAGTTGCTGGCGACTTACCCGAGTACCAACCGCAAGGAGAGGGCCGAAGCTGCCCTGCAAAGAAGAAACCAGCGGAATAACGAAAGCGTGGCCATGTATGTAGAAGACATGTCCTGCCTATTTCGCCGAGCTGATCCGAACATGAGCGAGGACAAGAAACTACGCCATCTAATGCAGGGCGTAAAACGGGAGCTGTTTGTAGGTTTGGTTCGGAGCCCGCCGCGCACCGTTGCTGAGTTTCGTTCAGAGGCGACAACAATGGAAAGCACGTTGCAACAGCGATCAAGGATGTACAACCGGGATATGAACATCACCTCTGTAGACGCAATTCCAGCCGTCTGTGGAAACAGCGTGGAGATCATACGGGAGCTGGTGCGATCTGTAGTGCGAGAAGAGCTCCAGAGGCTACGGCTTGACGAGAACGCTCCAACGCCCTCTTCGCTGGCAGACCTGGTTCGTGAAGAGGTCAGAAAGCTTGTCCGGGAACCACAGCTCAGTGCGCAGCCCCAAGCGCTACTACTGCGCCAACCGAGCGTCTCATATGCCGATGTGCTGCGGCAAACTCCCGGACGTGCCGAGCCCCAAGCGCCACTACTGCGCCAACCGAGCGTCTCATATGCCGATGTGCTGCGGCAAACTCCCGGACGTGCTGACGTCGCCGCCACTTCCTCTATGAATAGCTCGATGCCTCGAACTACGCTGCCGCCACCCGAGAGAAGATTCAGGAAGGCTGATGTATGGCGCACTCCTGACCGAATACCCTCTGCTACCACTGTGGGGAGGCTGACCACCTGTGCCCTGCCTGAAGCCGTGCCGAAGCCCTGCCTGGCCACTATCGCCAGGCAGGGCTTCGCGGCTTTCCGGTGAACGCACCTTGCCCCCGAAATGGTGAGCGTCCATTTGAAATGGAAGAGTATCTATCCACTCATCAGAGCTCCCCATACACCTACCAGCAACACCAACCTCGATCAACAGCGCCGTTGAGGCATCGGTCACCGAGCCCTCGCCCGTCTTCAAGCTCCCCCAGACGCCGTTCACAGAGCCCGCGTCGGGAAAACTAGAGTCAGCGACCTCAGGAGGTAAGGTCGCTTACAACGCGAAAAGACAAGAACCTCCATCGATGACTCCGAGCGACGACGAGGGACTCAGAAACCAGTGTCATAAGAGCGACGTTGGTTCCGATTTACGTGTGTTTGTTGACGGTTACGAAGTGAACGCGTTAGTGGATACAGGTGCAGATCACTCGGTAATAAGTAGTGAGCTTGCCAGGAAACTAAAGAAAGTGCTGATACCATGGAAAGGGCCACAAGTTCGCACCGCAGGAGGACACCTCATCGACCCCACTGGCAAGTGCACGGCTACAATAGGAATACGAGGCTTCACGTACGTCGCTAGCTTTATCGTCCTTCCAAAGTGCTCAAGAGAGTTGATTATTGGCATGGACTTCTTGCAGAATAATGCCGCTGTAATCAACTTGCGGGAATCATGTGTTTCCTTTTCAACAAAGCACGCTATCGCAGCATTCAACACTGAAGAAAAATTCGACGCCCTTTACATTGCCGATGACGACATGATGCTTCCTCCTAGATCCAGCGTAGCCGTCGCAGTAGGAAGCGACGCGTTCAGTGACTGCGAAGGAATTGCTGACAGCAACACCAGTCTCCAGCTCGAAAAAGGGATCTGCGTGGCAAGAGGGCTCGTTCAGCTGCGTGGTGGATGTGCCAACGTTTTCCTCACTAATTTTGGAAATGAGGTGCGACATGTTACGAAGGGAACCGTTATTGGCAGCCTTAATAACTTCGTCCAAGTTACAGACCTGAGCAGCCCAGAGATTTCAACATCGAAATTCCAAGATGCGGATTCTGTCCTTGCAGCCGTCGACATCGAACCAGGTCTATCGCCCAGACAGAAGGAGCAAATAGAGGCCCTCGTAAGAGAGTTCGCCGAATGTTTTTCAATGTCATCCAAAGTCCGGCGGACATCTATTGCCAAACATCGGATAATTGTCGACGAATCAGTGAGGCCTATTTGCCAGCATCCCTACCGAGTGTCAGCAAAAGAGAGAGAAGCTATAGGAAGTCAACATAAGGAAATGCTGGAAGACGATGTAATTCAGCCGTCGGCAAGTCCGTCGGCGTCGCCTGTGGTACTTCTAAAGAAAAAGGACCAGACCTTGCGCTTCTGCATTGACTATCGGAAGCTGAACGCCGTCACAAAGCGGGATGTGTACCCACTTCCAAGAATCGATGACACTCTAGATAGACTACGAGATGCCAAATTCTTTTCCTCCCTGGACCTCAAAAGCGGCTACTGGTAGATAGAAGTGGACGAACGAGATCGGGAAAAGACGGCATTTGTGACGCCAGACGGACTATATGACTTTAAAGTGCTTCCATTCGGCCTTTGTTCCGCACCTGCCACGTTTCAGCGGATGATGGACACTGTGCTTACCGGTCTGAAATGGCAAACCTGTCTCGTTTATCTTGATGATGTCGTGGTTTTTTCTACCGCCTTCGAGCAGCATGTAGAACGACTGCGGGCTGTGATGAACGCCATTTGATCAGCAGGGCTGACGATAAAACCGCAGAAATGTCATTTCGGCTTTCGCGAGCTTCTTTTCCTCGGCCATGTCGTCAGTTCAGAAGGCATTCGCCCGGACCCTGAGAAGACTGCGGCCGTGGACAAATTTCCAAAACCAACCGACAAAAAGGCTGTTAGGCGATTCTTAGGACTTTGCGCCTACTTCAGACGCTTCGTCAAAAATTTTTCAAGGATCGCCGAACCACTAACGCGGCTAACAAAGGAAGACGCGCCTTTCGTCTGCATGAATAGCAGGAGAATGCTTTCAATGAGCTCCGAAAGCGTCTTCAGAACCACTCAGTTCTTGCTCATTTCGACGAGGAAGCCGAAACTGATATTCACACAGGCGCAAGCAATCTAGGACTCGGTGCCGTCCTCATTCAGTGGCAAAACGGAGAGGAACGAGTCATTGCGTATGCTAGTCGAACACTTTCGAAGGCTGAAGTGAACTACTCAGCGACAGAAAAAGAATGCCTCGCGGTGATATGGGCCATCAGCAAGTTTAGACCACACCTATATGGCCGACCCTTCCGAGCTATCAGCGACCACCATTCATTGTGCTGGCTGGCGAATCTCAAAGACCCATTTGGACGGCTAGCAAGATGGAGTCTACGGCTGCAGGAATACGATATAACGGTCGTATACAAGTCCGGTCACAAGCACAGTGATGCTGATGGCTTGTCACGTGCACCGATTGAATACACGGAATCTACGCTTAGGGAAAATGAACATGATTGCCCGTTCCTAGGAGCTGTGACAACATCGCAAATGGCTCAGCATCAGCGATCCGACGCGGATTTACGCCTGCGCAGTGATTACCTAGAAGGACACCCTGTTGACATTCCACGAGCTTTTGTCCGCAGCTTGTCGTCGTTCATCCTGAGAAACAATGTCCTGCACAAAAGAAATTTTGAACATAGTGCAGAGACTTTTCTGCTCGTCGTACCTTCAAAGTTACAACTCGAGATATTGGAAGCATGCCACGACGACCCATCAGCAGGACATTTAGGAGTGAGCAGAACATTCGCACGCATCCGCATGAAGTATTACTGGCCAAAGTTATTGAACTCTGTGCAACACTACGTAAGAACCTGCCGGGACTGCCAAAGATGTAAAATACCACCATTCAAGCCAGCAGGCCTACAACCGTTACAGCCACCGGAAACTCCATTCGCACAAGTGGGAATGGACTTACTTGGCCCCTTTCCCACATCGTCATCGGGAAAGCGTTGGATCGTAGTTGCAACTGACTACCTAACTCAATATGCCGGGACAGGGTCTCTTGCCAAGGCAACGGCCAGTGAAGTCGCTGATTTTTTTGTCACTAACATAGTACTACGGCATGGTGCTCCTAAAGTTCTCATTACGGGCCGAGGAACCATTTTTTTTATCCATTTGACACAGTTCGTCATGAAACTGACGCAGACAAGTCACCGAAAAACCACCCCATATCATCCGCACACAAATGGACTGACTGAACGACTGAACAGAACGCTGACTGATATGTTGCCAATATACGTGGACATGGAGCATCGAACATGGGACAAGATACTACCGTACGCCACGTTTGCGTACAATACCGCTGTGCAAGAGGCGACTCAAATGGCACCTTTCCAACTCGTTTTTCGCCGGACCGTCACCACAACCCTAGATGCAATGCTACCAGTAGATGAGACCTTCGAAAATGACAATGACGTCAGCGACTTCACACAAAGAGCTGAAGAAGCACGGCAGCTGGCGCGACACCGCATTCAGCAGCAGCAACAAACCGACGCGGACCGATACAACTTGCGACGAAGAGACGTTAAGTATGCACCTGGAGAAAAAGTCTGGGTGTGGACTCCCGTACGGATGCGCAGCCTATCAGAGAAGCTTCTTCGTCGTTATTTTGGCCCGTATAGGATAATTTGCCGAATCAGTCCATTGAACTACGAAGTTGCTCCAGAAGGTCAAGTAACCTCATCACGACGGCGGCATCGAACACAAGTCGTCCATGTCGTCCGAATGAAACCGTACTGCGACAGGCAATAACTGCCTCCGCCTACCAACATTGCGAATTCCTGACAGTCTGGAAACCACCGCCTTCTGTATGCGCATCGGGACGATGCACACTTGGAAGGGGGACAATGACGCAAGATGATTTCAAATTACGTGCCAGCCGCCTCCTGCGTCCGTCCAGCTGCTTACTGCTACCTGCGAAAGATAGCGGCCGTGAAGCGGGCAACACGGGCCCGTTAGGCACGCGCAATCGGAGCAACGTGCCATCAGCGCAGGACACGAGAAAAGAAGAAGAGGTGCCGGTCTCTTGCGAAAAGGGCTGTGGACGTTCTAGTGAGGCTCTCGTTTAGCTGTTTGTCGGGCACAAGTTCGCCCAATGTGAAGTGATTAAAGCACCGTCATTCAACTGTGCGTTACAATATGGCTGCGTCCACATACACCGTTGCGTTTTGGGGAGCGCGAGTTTTCTGAAGGTATTCGGCCCTTGCCTCTCTGTGTCCGTTATAACGGTTGGGGCCTATATTCCTTGGGATTGGTGCTATTTTAAGCGTGCTGCGGTAGTCATGGGGGATAATTTCAGCAGATGAGTAGATTAAATTTTACAAATGTTTTGCTACAAAACACGCGTATAATTTGGTCCTGATAAAGGCAGATTTATAGTTCTTCATTACACTGAAATCATTACAAAACCTGGCGACAAGCATCCCTGAGTGTTGCACGAGCCGCGTCGTTCAAATCGCAGTCGTGTGAATGCAACCTTCTGAAGATCCCACTGCGACGCACGCGACTGCACAATTTTTATAGGGAAGCTGTTTATGGCTCGGTTCCGTGGACTTTCGGTGTCCGTCAACAAAACTGCTTGTGCAAAAGCTCAGCTCTCGAATTCGACGCAAAATCGCTTCATTCTGTACAAATGCTTATACGTCTCACCACATGGAATGCATTTTCACTAGATTAGTTATCATGAGGGGATGCGCGACTCTCAAGCGTCCCCTCATATGCTGCTATCCCCATATGTCTTCCGTCTCCTGTGATCCGGCTTCTACGCGTAGGTTATTGCCGGTGGCGCTCGGTCTGGTGACAGCGCACCCAACCGCTACCTAACGGCAAGGTTAGTCGGGTATGACAGGGAGTAGGCTCTCCCTCTTTGGGTCGAGATCGGCGAGCGGCGCTGATTTTTTGCGGGTGTGCCATTCCATGCTTCTGCGAGACCGTCTCGCGAGGCCTACACTGCAATGGACGCACACGATCGTTTGAACGTGCCACCGTTCGCGTGACCGTACGGGTGAAGGACCAGGCGTGAGTGTCCAGCATGGGGCAAACATATTCACTCGTTATTCGGTTGCGGTAAGTCGGATTTCGTAAATTTGTGGCGCGCCCATCGGCATGTTCTGTGTGTTCCGAGTCGGCTAGCAAGCATTAGTGTATGAACGGTACAATAAATACCCTTGTGATTGTTTGCACTTGTGTGTTGTCGTTCCTTTGTCCCAAGAGTACGGGTGAGACCCCCGCAATCAATAGGCACAATTTTCAAGATTAGTGCGCCCTGAGGAGGAGGAGGAGGAATAAATATAAATTTAAGAAAGCAGATTTGAGACCTAGGCCTCTACCTACATGACGGCCTCGAGCCCTTGGGCCCTGACGGCACCTTCGGCCTGCTAGATTGCCTTAAGTTGGTCTTCCCGTGCACAGATGAACAACGCGGTCTCCCACTGCTCTCTAGTCGTGTGTATCTTATTATGTGTGGGTCTCCGAGGGCAAGACCAAATCATATGTTATAGGTCCACCCTTTCTTGACAGTATCTGCATCTATGTGTGTAAAGGTCCGGGTAGTAGTGGTGGTAGCCAACCGAGTTCGGTTATATTGACACGTGTACTTGTCTTTATCGGGCGACACGTTTTGCCGCCTAACAAATGTTATCGCACAGCGCGGGACGCGCATGCATGTATCCGAAGTTTCTGGAAAGTTATCGATGCTTCTATCCGCTGTCTGTTGTCGCCGAACCTTGTGTTATCTGATTTCATCGCTTGACACGAATGGTGTAGATCTTTGTAGAAGGCATGCGGGTCCCAACGTTTAGTCTGGAACATTCGATGACTGCTCTATAAAAGCCGACGCGCTTGACCCGCTGATCAGATTTCGACGATCGCCGACCGTGTTCGCCGCTATCGTTGTGCTATAAGTGTAGCCTCTTTTGTGGGCACAGGTTCGCCCAATAAAAGTTAGTTTTGTGTTCCACAGTATTGCTACTGTGTTCTTTGACGTCACGACCACGTGACATCTGGTGGAGGTGCTTTACCTTCATGTACCGGACGCCCCCGACAAGCCGTAACTCAAGCCCGGACCGCAAAGACAACACCAGCGCCGTCCCGGAACATCGAGCAAGCCGCCGTCTTCAACAGCTGCCCCCGGAGCACGGACTGTTACCTGAGACCAAGAAGATTGTGCCCAAGGCAACTCCAATGGCAGCCCCAGCGTCCCCCATCGTGCTGCAGCAGCCCAGGGAACCACCGACGTTCCGCGGTTCCACATTTGAGGACCCGGAAAGCTGGCTGGAAACGTATGAGAGGGTCGCTAAATTTAACAGCTGGGCAAACGAGGACAAGCTGCGACATGTTTATTTCGCATTTTAGGACGCCGCCAGGACGTGGTTCGAGAATCGAGAAGCCACCTTGACGACGTGGGACCTGTTCCGAAGCGGCTTTCTGCAAACATTTACAAGCGTCGTGCGAAAAGAGCGAGCCCAAGCTCTACTGGAGACCAGAGCGCAGCTGCCGAATGAGACGATCGCGATCTTCACTGAGGAAATGAACCGTCTGTTCCGCCACGCCAACCCGGAAATGTCCGAGGAGAAGAAAGTCCGCCTGCTAATGCGTGGTGTAAAGGAGTAACTTTTCGGCGCAATGATACGAAGCCCACCGTCGACCGTAGAAGAGTTCCTTCGCGAGGCCACGAGCATTGAGAAGACACTCGAAATGCGGAACCGGCAATTCAACCGCCGCACGAGCTCGACAAACTACGCCGGAGTTCAGTCACTGGCCACCGACGACCTGCGCGAGACCATCAGGGCAGTTGTACGAGAGGAGCTTCAAAAGATCTTCCCTTCATCGCAACCTCAAGTGGCCACAGTCGCCGAAATTGTCAAAGAAGAAGTTCAGCGATCGCTCGGAGTTCCCGAGTTACAACCACAATCATCGCAGCCCCAGCCAGAAGCGATGACCTACGCCGCCGTCGCCCGCCGTCAAGGTCCCCCTCCACGACCGCGGCAGGGCCCTGCAACGCCGCAATTCCGTCGACCACCGCCGCCGCCGCCAGCGCGCCCACCCGTCGCCCAGCGCAGCTACCCGAGAAAGACAGACATTTGGCGAGCCCCCGACCACCGCCCGCTCTGCTATCACTGCGGAGAAGCCGGCCATGTGTATCGCCGATGCCCATACCGCGACTTGGGACTGAGAGGGTTCGCCGTCAACGCGCCGCGTCCACAGCTTGGAGAGCGCCCACGTGACATCGCCGACTACCTCGCCGCTACTCAATGGAGTCCTCGACGACCGTCCCGTTCGCCGTCACCAGGTCGCTACCTGTCGCCGCAGCGCCGACCATACACCGGGCCAGCGCGGGGCCTCTCTGCGAGCCCATATCCGGAAAACTAAAAGCAGCAACCGATGGAGGTGCGGTTGCTGTTCGTCGAACTGACGAAGATCCTCCGCCACCGACGAAGACGACGAAGAAACGATCTCGACGACCTAATGACGACACGCCGCCGTCCCGAAGAAGTCGGGAAGCCAAGACTACACCGACGAAAGACGACTTGACGACGCGACGTTCCAGCTTCAGTTCAACACGACGCAGCCGTGATCCGACGCCAAGACCCAACTGCAACGCCAGACAAAGAACCACCGACCTTGACGTGCTTCTCGACGGCCACGCAGTCACTGCCTTAGTCGACACAGGGGCCGATTACTCCGTAATGAGTGGACACATCGCCGCCCAGTCGAAGAAAGTTAAGACTGCATGGGAGGGTCCCCAAATTCGGACCGCTGGAGGACACCTCATTACGCCAACTGGAATCTGCACGGCAAGAATTACCGTTCATGACCGGACTTACCCTGCAACCTTCGTTATCCTCCAACAGTGTTCGCGAGATGTCATTCTCGGCATGGACTTCCTGAACCAACACGGCGCAATCATTGACCTGAAGTCGAAGTCCATAACGCTGTCGGAAGATCAAGTGATATCGTCGGAGAGCTCTAGTAGTCACCGTGCCTTAAGTGTGCTCGAAAGTCAAGTCAGCATCCCGCCTCGCACCAGCATTGTCATTTCCGTAGGCACCAAAACGCCTGCCGACGTAGAAGGCGTCATCGAGGGTGACCAACGTCTACTGCTAGACCGTGAAATTTGCGTCACAAGAGGGATCGCTCGACTGCATGGAGGAAAAACTGAAGTGTTGCTGACAAACTTCAGCCAGGAGTTCAAGCACATCAACAAGGGCACGACGATCACGTACATCGAGGAAATTCTGGAAACCAGTAATGCGTTTGTCCTCTCGGATTCCGCCGCATCTACCCCGACGACCATGGTTCCCGAACCAGACTACGACATTAATCCAAGTCTCTCCGTGATTAAGCAACAGCAGCTCAAAAGTCTGCTCCAACGATACAAAGGCAGCTTTTCGACGTCATCGAGTATTCGACAAACAGCAGTCGCCAAGCATCGCATAATAACCGAGGAGAGCGCTCGACCACTCCGACAGAGCCCTTACCGAGTTTCGCCGCGAGAACGTGAAGCTATAAGAGAACAAGTCGAAGAAATGCTGCGCGACGACATCATCCAGCCGTCGAAAAGCCCGTGGGCATCCCCTGTTGTCTTGGTGAAGAAAAAGGACGGCACCTTACGTTTCTGCGTCGATTATCGTCGACTGAACAAAATCACAAAAAAGGATGTATACCCCCTACCACGGATAGACGACGCATTAGATCGGCTCTGCAACGCAAAATACTTCTCGTCGATGGATCTCAAGTCTGGCTACTGGCAGATAGAAGTCGACGAGAGAGATCGCGAAAAGACCGCCTTCATCACGTCAGACGGCCTCTACGAGTTCAAGGTCATGCCATTCATACTCTGCTCGGCGCCTGCAACATTCCAGTGCGTCATGGACACGGTGTTAGCAGGATTGAAGTGGCAAACCTGTCTTGTTTACTTGGATGACGTCGTCGTCTTCGCCGAAAATTTCGACGATCACCTTAGGCGGCTTGCGACAGTACTAGAGGCCATCAAGTCATCAGGGCTCGCTCTGAAGCCAGAAAAGTGCCTCTTCGCTTACGATGAGCTTCTGTTCCTAGGCCACGTCATCAGCAAGTCTGGAGTTCGCCCCGACCCGCAGAAGACAGCTGCCATTGCAAAGTTCCCGCAGCCCATCGACAAGAAGGCAGTGCGTAGATTTCTTGGCATGTGTGCCTACTACAGGCGATTTGTCAAGGACTTTTCACGTATCGCTGAGCCGCTGACACAGCTAACTAAATGTGACGTCGAGTTCAAGTGGGAAACGCCGCAGGCCGACGCATTTCAAGAACTCAAACGACGCATGCAGTCGCCGCCCGTACTTGCGCACTTCGACGAGCACGCCGATTCCGAAATCCACACTGACGCCAGTAGCCTAGGCCTCGGTGCCGTGCTAGTCCAGAGAAAAGATGGTCATGAACACGTGATAGCTTACGCTAGCCGGTCGTTGTCAAAAGCGGAAGGCAATTATTCTACAACCGAAAAGGAATGCCTCGCCATCGTTTGGGCTACAGCGAAATTTCGCCCGTACCTATATGGCAGGCCATTCAAAGTCGTCAGCGACCATCACGCTTTGTGTTGGCTAGCGAATTTAAAGGATCCTTCAGGACGGCTGGCGCGGTGGAGCCTAAGACTGCAAGAATATGATATCACTGTAACCTAGAAGTCCGGACGAAAACACTCTGGTGCCGATTGCCTATCACGCGCCCCCATTGACTCGCCTCCGCAAGATGACGAAGATGACGGCGCCTTCCTCGGCATTTTAAGCGCAGAAGACTTCGCTGAACAGCAGCGAGCAGACCCGGAGTTGAAAAACCTCATCGAGTATTTGGAAGGGCACACCGACGTTGTCCCTAGGGCATTTAAGCGATGGTTGTCTTCGTTCTCGCTTCAAAACAACCTACTCGTAAAGAAGAACTTCTCACCAGTGCGCGCCAACTACGTCCCGTCAGGACTGCGTCCAGAAGTATTGCACGCCCTACACGACGATCCAACCGCTGGGCACCTTGGATTCTCCCGGACGCTGTCGAGGATACAGGAAAGGTATTATTGGCCGCGCCTGACCGCCGACGTCGCCCGTTATGTCAGAACATGCCGAGACTGTCAGCGACGCAAGACACCACCGACAAGACCAGCCGGATTACTACAGCCAATCGAGCCTCCTTGCCGACCATTCCAGCAGATCGGGATGGACCTGTTGGGACCCTTTCCGACGTCAACAACCGGAAATAAGTGGATCGTCGTGGCGACGGATTACCTCACCCGCTTCGCTGAAACTAAAGCACTGCCGAAAGGTAGCGCCGCCGGAGTAGCGAAATTCTTTGTCGAAAATATCCTGCTGCGACATGGCGCCCCAGAAGTCCTCATCACCGACAGAGGAACGGCCTTTACAGCAGAGCTCACCCAGGCCATTCTGCAATACAGTCAGACAAGGCACAGGAGGACAACTGCCTACCACCCACAGAGGAATGGTCTTACGGAGCGGCTGAATAAGACCCTCGCCGACATGTTAGCAATGTACGTCGACGTCGAACACAAGACCTGGGATACCGTCCTGCCGTACGTAACATTCGCTTACAACACGGCGGTGCAAGAAACAACACAGATCACGCCGTTCAAGTTGGTTTACTGCAGGAACCCGACGACGACGCTCGACGCCATGCTGCCGCACGTAACTGACGAAGAGAATCTTGACGTCGCTGCCTATCTCCAGCACGCCGAAGAAGCCCGACAGCTCGCTCGCCTGCGAATCAAGAACCAGCAGAGGACCGACAGCCGACACTACAACCTCCGACGACGCTTCGTCGAGTACCAGTCCGGCGACCGTGTTTGGGTATGGACCCCGATACGCCGACGAGGACTCAGTGAGAAACTACTGCGACGCTATTTCGGACCCTACAAGGTCATCCGACGTATTGGCGCACCTGACTATGAGGTCGTGCCAGACGGCATTTCGCATTCACAGCGACGTCGCGCACGACCTGAAGTGGTCCACGTGGTGCGTCTTAAACCGTTTAACGGACGCTAACGAACTTTCCTTATTTTGTTTTTTTTTTCTTTGCTACGAGTGCTTATTTATTACTTTCGTTTGTTTGCAGCATCGGGTCGATGCTTTTTAAGAGGGGGGTATTGACACGTGTACTTGTCTTTATCGGGCGGCACGTTTTGCCGCCTAACAAATGTTATCGCACAGCGCGGGACGCGCATGCATGTATCCGAAGTTTCTGGAAAGTTATCGATGCTTCTATCCGCTGTCTGTTGTCGCCGAACCTTGTGTTATCTGATTTCATCGCTTGACACGAATGGTGTAGATCTTTGTAGAAGGCATGCGGGTCCCAACGTTTAGTCAGGAACATTCGATGACTGCTCTATAAAAGCCGACGCGCTTGACCCGCTGATCAGATTTCGACGATCGCCGACCGTGTTCGCCGCTATCGTTGTGCTATAAGTGTAGCCTCTTTTGTGGGCACAGGTTCGCCCAATAAAAGTCAGTTTTGTGTTCCACAGTATTGCTACTGTGTTCTTTGACGTCACGACCACGTGACAATATATCTGTTTGTAAGAGGCGCCATGCTGTCGCTTCCCGTCTACTTAGCGAGCAATGTGCCGGGATGAAATGAGCCCTTCCCAACTTATAGTTGGTGACCTCGTTAAAGGTGGTCATCCAGTCTCTCTCCGTTCTCAGTATTTGGATGTGATCTGCTGGGCCCGTCAGTTCTCGAGCCGGGTTCTATGCTATATCGTTTCCGGAAAAGGAGGAGTGTGCGGGTGTCCATATGATGTGATCGTCTAAATCTTCACGAATGTTGGTTAAAATTCTCAGCGCTTCCGGCGAAAATCTTCCTCTGACATAGTTCTTGCCGGCTGTCTTGGAGTAGCTGACTACGATGTTAGCCTCCGTGGAGGCTATTTCCAGTGCTTAGGGAGCCTCCTCCGCCACCTCCGCCTTTCCTGTTTTTACAGTAGCACTAACTCTGAAGTCACCCGCTAGACTCGTAGCAACTATCCACAAACTCATCTACTTGCGTACTCAGCCGCGTCCACATAAACCGCGTCCCTGGCACTACGGAATCTTTTTTTGGAGAGCGCTCGCTCTTGCGATTCTTCTATCTTGGTGAAACTCCGGGTGCATGTTTCTGGAGATTGGGGGCATTAAGAGCTGCTCCCTTATTTTCCTTGGAATGTCTCACCGCAGTCCGCGTTGTGCTTCGTAGATTATTGCGATGTCGTCTAAGATGCGTCTCTCCGTATAACTCTGTGTGAGCCTTTCATACTGCGCCACTTACTGGGCCTCAATAAGTTCGTCTAGCTTATTGTGCACGCCGAGCGCGAGAACTCGTTTGACGTATTTGCTGGAAGTCCCAAGTCTAGCCTGTACGACCTTCTTATAATGCATTCTACCTTGGCTTTCTGCGCAGCGTAGAACTTGAGGTAAGGGACCACATATACAATATGAGTAATTACAAATATTTCTATTATTCCGGTGATGTTGTGCTCTTTCATGACATAGTTTGGGTTGGATGTCTGCTTTATTAGTCTGATTGTTAGTTGAACACTGTTATCCAGACGTGTAATGGTTTCTCCATTATGGCCATTTTTGGATATGCGGAGTCCCAGTATTCTCAGGCTATCCACTATTGGTGCCTGGTGCCTTCTACTATGACAACAATAACTGGCCTTTCCTTAATGCTTTTCCAGCCGCTGCATGTGGGTCTATAGAGCAGAAGTTCTGATTTTTGCGAGAAACATCTTAGTCCTTTGTCTCTGACGCAGTCTTCAATCATGTTTACTGCTGTTTGGAGGATCTCTTCCACATGCCCATCGCGTCCAGACGCCACCCAGAGAGTGATGCCGTCCGCGTATGGGTTGTGTCCGGGTCATTCTTTTTTTTTTTTCGAGTCTCGCAGGGAAACCGATCATTGCCACGTTGTATAGAAAGGGACATAAGGGGTATTCGTATTACCTAGTCTGATCGCCTCCGACTTGGCTTCTCCAAAGGAAATCTATGCCGTACGATCCCTCAAGAAGTCTTTGACGTAAGCGCATGTTCACATCCTCCATCTAGCTGTTGGAGATTTCGTAGTACTGCCTTTTGCGTGACAGGGTCAAATGCCTTAGTTAAATCGAGACCTAGTATCGCCTTGGTGTCTAATTTTTTCACCCACATCTATGATCTGATATTTTACTTTGAGCATAATACCCTGCGTTGATAACTTGGGTCGAAATCCAACCATGGTATGTGGGTAAAGACGGCCATCATTCGTGTATCTCGTCATGCGCGTGAGAACCACATGTTCCCTGAGTTTAGCGACGCAGGATGTTAGCGATATGGGCCTTAAGTTCATCAGGTGTGCTTTCTTTCCAAACTTCGGTATAAAAATGATGTAGGCTGATTTCCATTGACTAGGAATGCCACCTTGCTTGCAGCAGTTATTCATGTAGTCTGTGAAAGCACGGATGGATGCATCGTCGATGTTCCTGAGTGTTTTGTTGCTTATCCCATCAAGTCCTGGTGCAGCGCTGTAATTTCATCTTTGACTTCTGCCTCCGCAATTCGGTATCGAGATCAGAATTATCCTTAGCCAGGTAATCCGGGAGTCACCTCTATACACATCTCCAGCGCACATCCTTTGAACCTCTCGACAGAGATCTTCTGTACCGTCGTAGTTGTGTATAACATTCTGTTGATAGTGTCTTTGTACGGTGTTTTACTCTCGGAGTCCAAGAGGCAACGGAAAATGTTCCAGGTCTAACTTGCAATCCTGTTGCTTAATTTCCGATTATGTTTTTGCTTTTCTCGCCTTTTGAGCGTAGTAGCTTGCACTTCACACGTGTGCAACAATCTGCTATCTCCTCTATCTCTGCCTCATCTGGGACACTTTCGGTAGTTCGATTAACGCTTCCTCGTACTTTCTTTGCCGATTTCTCGATGTCCGTTATAATGTCTTCAACATCTTCCTGTGGGAGTTTGCGAAAAGAGTCCCGTTCTACAATTTTCAGTTCTCTACCCACCTTTTTCCTTGGATTTGCTTTTACCGTTGTGATGACGTAGTAGTGGTCACTACCTATGCTTTCCTGCATGTTTATCCATTGAGAATCTGATATAGTCTTCTTAAATGTAAGATCTGGTGTCGTCTCGTTGTTTAAGCTGTTTCCTATTCTGGTTGGTGCCTTAGGATCTGTTCTGAGCGTTAGTCCTTCGTGCTAAGCGTAAGCCCAAAGGCTTCGGCGCTTAGCTTTCTCTATGTTGTAACCCCAAGGCTCGTGCGGCGCGTTAAGATCGCCGACCACGAAGCGCCTGTTTTTCCGCTACGGTCAAAGTTTTGCGGAAGAGTGGAACGAATTTGCGCTTGTGTCGGGGTGGACTGTATATGTTATGTACAGACATTCCTCTTCTTTAAGGGAGGGGATTATTTCAATCAGGATGTGGTCTATGCCGCCCATACCGGTATCGTGCTTGACAGCCGATAGGTTTCTCTGTATCAGCGTCGTGGTGGTTAGCTTGTCGCCGGAAGCACTGTAAGATTTATACCCCGATAATTCTGCCAACCCCCCAGTCTCCGGCAGGGCGATGCCAACCTGCGTCTCCTTGGTTCTTACGAACCGCTGCAGGTTTCCTCGCTTGCGACAATACCCGCGGCAATTCCATTGCCAAATCTCGTATTGGTTACGCGGCCCCATGTTGATTTACCTCTTCTTTCCCGGTGGCCTTGCAATTTTCTACCACATTCGGCCTGCTGTACGCTTTGCGTTTAACCGGTTCTGCGTCTACCGATCGAATATCCTTTGGCGTGCTTTCTAGTGCCGTCACTCAATTCTCTAATTCATCGAAACGTTGTTTATTCTCTATATACAGGTTTGTCATTTGTTGCTGTAACCCATCGAGCATTTCTTTAAACGTTGACATAACGTCGCTCATTATAAAACCGCCCTTTTCCTCAACCCTTTCTTGCGCGCTCCTTTTGTGTGGTGGTGCTGCCCCGTTCGCTTGTGTAGGAACGGGTGTTCGAGCTCGACTAGGCGTCGGCGTCCTACTGGCGGAGGGTGTGTTGGTATTCTTTCCTTGTTCCTGTAGCTTTGTGCTTTCTGCCCTAAGCTGCTTGATCTCATCTTGAAGCGTTGCATTCTCTCAGAGAATCTGTTCTAACATGTTTCTAATCTGTGCTGTTTCCTGTTCTAGGGTGCACTCCTTAGCTTTAGGCTATTGAGTAGCAGTGCCGGAGACGGCGCTTGCCCAGCTCACCTGTGATTTGCGCCCGTCTCCCCCTCGATTAGTTCTCGCACGGGACCTCGACCTTGATCTCGTCCACAATCTGGCCCTGGACCTGGAGTGTCCGTGACCGGCTTCCCGGAGCTGCCTCGAGAAGAAACCGGGCCGGTCACTTGCGTAGTTGTTCCTGTTTTTTTTTTTTTTTTTGTAGATTGATGGCTGCTTGCTCGCTACCGCCGTGTGGTTATTGTTGTTGTTGCTCCCTCTAGCTTTTTTGTTGTTGCGGTAGCAGTACTCCTCATCTTGGGCATCTTCTTCCCTCCTCCGTAGCTGCCAGCGGCGTCCCCTGACCAGGTACGGTACCTTGTATCTTGCCTTGCACTTCTTTTCTCTCGTGTTGTGGACTTTGCCGCAGAATTGGCAATCCGCTGCGCATTTGTGAACCTGCTGTGGATTCTTGCACCCGAACCCGCGGCTAAACTTGTCTTCAGGGTTGGGGCACACGTCAGCCCTGTGCCCTGTTCTTCCACATGCGGAGCATATGTCCATCTGTTTTCTATACAAGGAGCATTGTATAAGTACCGCTCCATACGTCAGAAATCTTGGGAGGTGAAAACCTTCAAATAATACGATAACGTTGTCTGTGTTATCCATTCTCTTGGCGTGCAAGACCCCAGGATTGTACGGCGTGACAAAACTGGTAACGATGTCCTCCGGACTCTCCTCCATGGATATTCCTCTGATGAGACTTTGGATGTGTTATCAGAAGGTGCTCTGTAAGCGCTCACTTCAAATTCTTTTTCTCCAAAGCGGAACTAATTGATAGCTCCATATTTCCTGGCGCGCTCCTCGGGAAGCGTGCTGAGCTCCACTATATTTTGCTTTCTGTTTATACTAAAGCGGTCTTTATCGGCTTTCTCTCGACCGACCTCGGCAGCGTTGCGTATGCAGCGGTAAATGCGATCCAGCTTGTAGTCCGACACGTTAAGTGCGCCATGTGGACGCACGATAACTCTGTAGTCTTCTTTGGGTACGTTAGGCTCCCTACTTGCTTTGATGATTTCTCGCAGCTTGCATTCGTTTTTCCATTTGCTTCCATTTGTTCAATTCCGCTGCATCGGTTTTACGCACCTCCTCACACCAGCCTGATTATTTTCCGAACTCCTCTGGTTGCATTTCTTCGCCTTCCACGCTCACGAGCTCCATCATGGCAGGAGGCCTGGATATCTCCGTCGGCGCGATAGGCCGAGGTCTCTCAGCCACCGCCGCGGCGCAGACGTTCCAGGTGTCGAGAAGTTCACACTAGGCGTAGATCCCCTTCCACGCGTAGCGGGAGAAAAGAACGATTGATGGCCAGAAAATGGGCCTACCTGGTCAAGAATGGTATCCCTGAGGTAAGTGTCACTTGTTATTTCAATTTTATTGGACTTCTCCGCAAAATGCCATTTTACGCTGAGAATCATACGAAAACTGCGGAGCCGACGCGACGTGCATTCGCAATCCATGGCATCTTCTTCCCCCGTGCACTGTGAGGTAGATAATTTTTTTTATTGCTTGCTTACGGGGGTATGAGATATTTTGTTAAGGGGGCACCAGCTGTTCACTGTCTTATGTGACGAACACATTTCTCTTTTAGTAGGCGTAGAAATGCTTACGAGCTTAATAAGAACCAGCAATGCGAGAATTTCGGTGTGTAGCTATCGTCACTCATGCTTTATGAAATGTATCCCCCACAATTATATGACAATCGGCCGCTAAGGCTACTGTATCATTAGGCTCACTTTCATTTACTTTTAATAATTAGATAGTTCAGAGTGAAGTTGTAAGGGTTGTGAAATTCCCGTCTGCTTTCAATACAGCGGCTCTTACAGGACCGGAACGGACAGCCCCATGTTTGTTGACTAGGATAAAGCTCTAGTCCTTTCAAGTTTCATTAAGCTAATTAACTAAGAAGTATGCTCAATAGCAAGTTACAAACAAACGCGTTTTGATTCGTGCACTCCTTTTGACTGCACCTTGGTCAATCGTGTTTTATTTTGTGGACTCGTTTGGCTTTGCTGCCCAACCACGTTCACACTATGGAAGGGGGCGAATTTGGTAGCACAACGATATCTTTGCTGGCATTCCACATTCACAGAGTGAATTGGTCCCCAATTTTTGTTGTTGTTGTAGTTGCAGTCCTCTATGTGAAGTAGTCTTTAGCGGGAGAAAAACGGTCATCGTGCGTCAAAAACGGTCAAGTACGCGCGTCAATGCCCCCTGTCTTAACGGACATCGTCCAGATGCTGCATACGAACCGTGAAAGCAAAACCCAAAAGCACATTTAGTAAGGATATATAACGAAGCAAAAAAAAAAAAAAAATAAAGGCTCAGAGACCGTTAGTGTTCTTAGAATGGCTTAAAGGAACACTACAGTGAAACAATAAATCAGTTTAGGCTAATGAAGCGTTGTTTGAGAACCCTGCAGCCAGTCATTTAAAAAAATAGTTTGATTATTATATGAGAAAATGATAGTCCAAGAATCAGTATTTGAATTTCGCGCCGAAACCCTAGCGCCGGTCCGTCAGCGTGACGTCAGGGACTCCAAAGTATGTTTTCACATTTGGGCCGCGTTGGCTGAATAAAGGTTCCCGAAACTTGCCATGTTTAATATTTGGTTCCTTTAGAACACAATGTAGTGAATCTGTACCACTATATATAATTAGTAGGCCCTAGAAGACGCCATCAAAATCCAAGACGTCACAGCCCCCAGGTGCAGGAACATAAGTAGGCGTCGCCACCCGTATTTCTTTCTTGCGCTTTTTCTGGCTTACCAAAAGTATTATCGTTGTAGTTGTGGTGTTTTTGGTGATGTAGAAAGGTAATTTAATGATGCAGAAGAAATCATTTTTCACTTTAGTGTCCCTTTAAGATATTCTACGTCGACGAATACAGGTCCTGCGCGGCGCCACTGTGTTCACGCCATCCCGCCCGGCGAAACCTCGTAGTGCAGTGCGCCAATAACTCGGATGATCTTGTCTGGTTCGAAATATCACAGGTAATCAAAAGCGTCATATACGGGCGACCTTTTAAGTGGTTGAGACACATACGTGGAGCAATTTTAATAACCTGATTTTATGACAGACAGCTCGAGCTTAAATGCAACAGCTGTGATCCTGCGAGGTACAATAAATATGCGCTTCTCGTCAGTATTTTCGTCCTCGTGCGCCCCATTAAATTTCGATCCACTCACTCCCTATTTCACCTTTTGTCACCCTCATACGTCAGAAATAGAGAAGCCAATGAACAATGACTATGCACGAAGGAGAAGATTCTATTGAAATATTTAAATACCCTTGAGCTGCTCAGGTGCAAAATCTTTTTGCGCAGTTCTAAATATTGTTTTCGGAAATCCAGTGAAAAAGAAGAGCATGATCTGCACGTCGTCTTTTAGAGCCTCCCTAGGAATCTTATTGCTCTTTTTAGGTTGCTATTATAACGTCTGTGGCCGCAAGAAGTTTGGAAACTACGCAGAGGAGGTAATACAGATACGATTTTTTCATAGTTTTGTACCAAGCATCTTTATTTCTCGGGACAAAATTCTTCCTGCTTCCGCACTTTCTTCTCTCCTGTGATAATATTCCGACTTCTATACAGCGTTACCCTAACAGCTAGTGACGATTGTATTTACATATAAGTGCTCAAAATTCTACACAGTTTTAACTGTCATGAGGTACTCAATATCCTTACACGAAAATAACTGATATTGAATCGACGCATTTTCGTTGCAACATAAAATGTTGGTAAAGGTTGTCAGAAAAATAACCATGGCACATGTAATTTATGTCATCCGCAGAACTTGAACTGCCACTTTTATCCAAACCGTAAGTTGGCAGAAAATATGGCTGCAAAGCGCAATATTGCAATGGCACGTTGTCACATTAACTATACTTTCTACAGTGAAGCACGCTGACCGCTTTTCGAGTGGAATAATGGAAGGTTAACGCGGCTCTTAATTTTGTATGTAGTATAGGTTTGCTATGTGCCAAGATAATGTTCAAGTGTTTCGTATTTGTGACGGAATAATTCGTCTCGCGTATGATGAGAGTTCGATCTGCGCATGCCACCTAAAGGTCTGCGAACATTCCAAACTCTGGAAAAACCAACTGAATATTGTCGTGCTTGATTGGGTCGTCGAGTTGAAGGCATTATTCGACTTGGAACTCAAAATCGAACAGTCAGTTGCCTGATAGCAATTAGCATTCCTAGGATAAATCAGCCACTTTTTGTGGTCAGCCTGTCTATTGGTCTGTCTATCTGCCTATCTGTGTCTCTAGCCGTCTTTACGCCAACTTTGTAGCGCATCGGGTTGCTTTGCTATGGGCACCGGGTTAAAAACCGACCCTCCGACCATCTTAGATCAATGGGCAGGTCACGCTGGTTATGTGCCGCTCTTTAATGAACCTCTGTGACGTCAACTTCGGTAAGCTATGTGACACTTAGTGTGTGCTGCTTTTTATAGAAAAAAATATTTCTTCTCATCTATCTAGTGCCCACGCGGAATCAGTCCTTCTAAGACATAGCCAGGCAAACTTCTCATAAAGTATATTCTCCCAAGTGCCGCGCGAAATTTGCGGCCGCGCCACGGATGACTCAATGTGTCCAGAGAGAAGCACGAGAAGGAACCACGGTAGCACACAGGGATCATGAATGACGCGTCTCAGTGTTGGCAAAACACTGTGCCACGACCTCACTTCTTTGCTAATCGCACTGTCGTCGAATTTCATTGTGGCGAGGGTCCTGCGGCAATTTTGTCAGATATATTACGCCATTGACTGCAGACAATTAAGCACGAAATTGGAGCGAAAGTTAGGCATCTTTCATTCTATCCATAGCGTACATACTGCATTATGCAGACTACAATGAGTCACTTATTCGGCCACAATGTTCCAGCTAGACACGATCACTCGCAATAAAACGTTGTTTAGACGTAACATTCGGCATTGCATAATGTTTGGCATTACTTATAGGCGGAGCACGTGTGTCCTGTCTTCGGATAAAACGTAATACATTTTATTTCAACAGGGTTTATAGGAGAGTAACACCATCTTTCAGGACAGTCGTAATTACATATCTAGGAACGGCGCTTTTTCTCTTTACAGATGACGGTTTCTGCAGATAATCATTGCTCAACAATCAGATTTATAAACTTTCTAGGATAATGCATGACCGCGTCTTATCCTAAGAGCTGCGTACTTGGGAACAATGTGCCTCCCAGCTCCTAATGGTCCGTTTGAGTTGTTAATGAAGCGTTCGTAGTGTTATTAAATTAAGCAGTTTCGTAGCAGACACAGCCTGTTCTTATAAATACGAGGATCTGAAATCTGTTTGATCATAATGATCAGTGGGTTGTACAGCATTCGCAAACTCTTGAGAAATATTGACACGTGTACTTGTTTATCTTCATCGGCTGACGTGCCTCGTTTCACAGCCTAACAAATGTTATCGCACAGCGCAAGATATCCCACAGTTATCGCACAGCGCAGGACCGCGTTTGCATATATCGGAAGTTTCTCGAAAGTTATCGTTGGTTCTGTCCGCGGTCTCTTATCACCGAACATTGCGTAACCTGAGTCCATCGCGCAACGCGAATGATGTAGAACGTTCTGGAAAATACGCGGGTTCCAGCGATTACTCTGGAACCTTCGATGATTGATGTATAGAAGCCGACGCGCTTAATCCGCTGATCAGATTTTAGACGATCCTGGACTGTGTTCACCGCTATCGTTGTTCTTCAAGTGTAGCCTGCTTTTGAGGATACAAGTTCGCCCAATAAAACGCTAGATTCGTGAATCACAGTTTTACTGCCTTCTTCACCGTCCGTGCTACGTGATATCTGGTGCACATGCTTTACGTTCATGTACCGAACTCCCCGGAAAAGCCGCGATCCAAGCCGGAACGAAACCCGACCACCAAACCAACGGCGCCCAAGACTAGCGAGCTATCCGCAGACTGCAAGGACTGCCCCCGGGGCGCGGACTTGTCTCTGGTACGACCAAATAGACCGTGGCCAGCTCGACAGCCGCAATGACAGCCCCAGCGTCCCCTATCGGGCTTCAAGAACAGAGGGAGCCCCCTATCGTACGTGGAGCTTCGTCGGAGGATCCGGAAACCTGGTTCGAAACCTTCGAAAGGGTCTCGGTCTTCAAGAACTGGACCTCTGAGGAGAAGCTGCGCCACGTGTACTCCTTGGAAGTTGCCGCGAAGACATGGTTCGAGAACCGGGAATCTGTCCTTACAACGTGGGAGCCGTTTCGAAATAACTTACTGAAGACCTTCACGGCCATCATGCGAAAAGAAAGGGCCGAAGATCTATTGGGAGCCTGATTGCAGCTACCGAACGAGAATGCTGCCGTATTCACGGAAGAAATGTGCCGTCTATTCGCCATGCCGACCCAGAAATGTCCAAGGATAAGACGGTTCGCATACTAATGCGTGGTGTGAAGAAAGAAATTTTCGGCGGAATGATACGAAGCACATAAAAGACCGACGACGATTTTCTTCGCGAGGCCACGAGCATCGAGAAGACACTTAAAATGCGGAACTGGTAATTAAACTGCCGCACACACTCTACAAACTACGCGGGAGGACAATTCCTGGCCACCGACGATCTCACCGAGACTATCAAAGTGGTCGTACGGGAAGAAATCCTCATGTTGTACCCAAGGTCGCAGCCTCAAGTGGCCTCAATCGTCGAAATTCCGCAAAATAGCTTGAGGAATCGCTTGAAGTTACTTAGCTGCAACAACAACCACCGCTGCCCCGGCCGGAAGTGATGACTTACGACTTTTTACGGTGATGCGTAGTGCACTTATCGGGCGGGACGGCATTTGTATCTGTCAACTTGCAAAGCTTGTCGGGCTTGTTGGGAGCAGAAAGACAACTCTTGCATTTGTTCTTTGGGCCAACTTTTTGAAGAGTTGTCTTTCCTGCTCCCAGCAAGCACGGCAAGCTTTGCTAGTTGATGGATCCAAATGGGCCCCACGAACACCGCAACAACGTAAACATTGGCACCGGTGGGTTCTTGGCGATTCATTGTCGTGATCACGGCTGCAAACCTATCGAAGACGACTGCCTGATTTGGTCCCGTGGCAGGACGCACCACAACCGTGAAATAACTGAAGCGCTGGTGGTTGCGAAATTGGGCGATAAATGTCTTAGTTTCCATTCACTTGCTCTCACAGAAAAAGGACTTAAGTTTCTTGGAGGCGGCATCACATGACTCATAACTATGTTGCACGAATGCGCAGTTCGTTTTCTTCATGTAAGTGCACGCGCAATCTATGCTGCTTCACATATGTAAACCTATTCATTGGCACAATAAATTTAGTTGAATGTGTGCTCTTGGTGTAAGTTCTTCTTCGGTTACGTAAGTGTCTTGTTTTGTTGGGCGATAATACTTGAGTCGACCTCCACCGACGGTCGAGGGTACGAATACGACTGAAAATGTCGTTGGTATGTCCTAATTGTACCTCCATGATTGATGAACTAAAGGTTCTGCGTTCGAGTGTCTTAATTATGGCAGCTATAACGTAAAGCTATTCCATTCTGCTTTTTTTTCCCTATTCAGCCACTATCGTTCCGTGATTAGTCAAAATGGCTTGGGCTCAGGACATATGGGTGTGGTGACCATCCATATGAACGGGACCCGAAGCATTCTTGCCTATGAGGGAGGGCTAGTGGCCGATTGAGAATCAAAACAAATCGGAATAGTTTTACCTTATAGCGGCCTAGCTCCTTATTACTGAACTGTGCCTTAATTCAGTTTGCCGTAATAAGCACGAAATATCGTTCGTTTTGCTCCCACTAAATGTCGAGGGTTCGAGTGCCCTAATGAACCCTATCTTAATGAAGTGTGCTTGAATGACCTTCGCACTAATTAACACCAAAGTCGTGGGTTTAAGTCCCACAGATGGTGACACATCAGTTTGGATGCCACTGAATTCTTGTCTGACCAAAGGTCGAAGGTTCGACTCTCACCTTCACCTCGGGTTCACGCTTTCTTATAAAAAAATTGATGGCCTAATTTCTCCTAATTAACACTAGCGATCGCGGGCTAGACTCCCACCAGAGGTCTTGGGTCTCACTTACAGTAACACAAGAGGTAGTGGGTTCGACTCGCAGCAGAGGTCGAAGGTTCGACTCCCTATGTATTTGGCTGCCACGATGCCCGGCGGTGTTGAGGTGGACATCGGATTTTACATCCCATGAGCTGTTTAAGGCTTTCGCCTAAATAGATTTATAGCAAGACTTGCGTATATATTTACTTCCTACTAATGATGTCGAAGTCGGGGTTTCATTCGCCGAAGGGCAGCTATGGTCGGTGTATCCCTGCAAGTATCCATTCGTGCTGTCCTGCCTGTGCTAGTAAACAATTCTTCCCATCGTATGTAAAATCCATAAGTTACGAAGTGCGTGCACCCCTCTTAACGGATGCGTAGTGACATCACTTGGCAGCATCATTGTCGTCCAACCAATACAGCCGTTCGGGTCCTTACGAGCGCCGGCGCGCCACTGGACACTGCCCAACACAGGCTAGCTTTAGACGGATTAAAAGCATGTCGGACACAATGCTGACTTGTCCTGTCAACTCTACGCTGACTTCTGTCGAGATATGCGATCCTCCACTGTCACGCGTCACCACCATTTGGCGAAACCGGACGTGATGCAGACTGCATATTTCTGTGACACCGACTGCCGTGGTTCTGACAGACGCTACACATTCTACGGGCAAAAACCTTCCCGAGTAACGTGATCAGCACTGCAGGTGGGTGGTAGCCGTGAATTTCTGCAGATACAGCGACTATAATACTTAGGCGTGGTTGCGTAGAGATCAATCACGTTTTCAACTTGCTCGCATCCGATCTCAAGGCAAGAAGTTTCTCTACGCTGTCGCAGCGCTCTCATCCGTGGCCGTTGACGAAGTGGCAGATCTACTGGACGTCCCACTGTCTGCCGCCGCCTAAGACCTCCTGAGAGCAATCCTGCTGCACTGCACAGATGCTTTCCTGAGTTCTCAAATTCAGCAGGTTCTGTCAGCTGAAGAAGTCATAGGCCACCACTCTAGCACCCTTTTTTACCCACAATGACAGCTGCTCGGAGAAAATAGGGTATCGATTCACGACGCTCTTTTGGATGAATTGCTCATAGAACGTCTCTCAGGTAACGCAGAGATGGTCCTGGCGACAGCTTCAATTGTGTATTTGGCTGGGCTTGTAGCATTGGCCGACAATGTTATAGAAGTAACAGCCAGAGCCATTGCAACTGCCCTATCGTCTCCTGGTCACATTTCGCGTACGCGGCGTATCCTTGCATATCCTTCGCCAGCACAACCTCCTCTCGACTCCCCATGTGAACGCCTCTTTACTTGCAGGTGCATCTTACGCCAAAGGATAACATTGTAACAGAGTGTACGGGTGTTAACACATTGTTTGTGCAGCTGAATGCCGTCGCACCCATCTCACCTTACGCGAAGCCGTATTTCAAAAAGTTCCCAACAACATGATCATCACCTCCGCTCTACCAGTCTATTTGGCTTCACTTCACTTGTTTGCGGAAAAGCTCAAGATCGCACGTACGAAGTTTGAAGACATGCTAGTACTCCGCATCATTTGCCCTTCGTCTAGTAACTGAGCATCACCACTTAATATGATGCCTAAGAAGACAAGGGAATGGCACCCGTACGGCAATTACGGGGTCACTGCATAGCATCAGAGTTCCTCATAGCTACCTACTACAAAACATACAGGAGCAAGCTGCAACCATCTTTTTAAGTTTGACACTTTTTGTGCCTTTCAACAGTTATCTGTCGATGATGACGGCATTCCCATCGCTGCCATGACTACACCACCTGATATTTATGAATTCCTTCTGATGCACTTCGGACTACGAAGCACTAGTCACTATTTTTACGGTTTACGCGATTATGTAACGCGGAGTCTGCAAGAGCATCTTCAGCACCTGCCGTTCTTGTATTCTCACTTGACAGTCGAGGAGTTGTTATAAACGACCTCAAGAGCCAAATGGTTCGTTTGGAAGCTCGAGTTCCTTGGACCAGCTAGTCGGTGCCAATGGCATCAAACACTGCCGTCCAAGATTCGCCTCGTCGAGCCATTTCAATAGCCGAGAACACGCCCAAACTTCCTGAATTTCTTGGGTTCCACCATTTTTATCATTGTTATTTTGCAATTGTGGCCGCATTGCGGGTCGTCTACATGATTTGCCTGGCTCTTAGCGTAAGGAAGTAGTCTTGACTGATAAGGCTACTCACACTTTCACTGGATGAAGGAAAATCTGCCATCGCCGCTGGCATACTACTCTGACATCCGAAACCAGACACATTGACCGCTATGATAATTGACGCTTTCAAGGCCGCTGTTGGATCTGTCCTACATCAGTTCGCCGATGGTGTGAAAAAGTGAGTCAAATTTAAAGTGTTTGCATTCTTAGGGTACTTCACGTACTTTTGGAGGGCCATGTATCATGTTTGTATGTTTGTATTTTTCCTGCGAACCTCGGTCACTGGGTCGTTTGTGGTCGAGTGGGTTGCGTATCTGCTGCTGTGCTGAGAGAACAGGGTTCGAAAGTAACCATAAAACCGACATCCTTCATTGAGTGTGAGAAAGTGTGTACATATGCGCCGCTCTTTAACGAACTTCTTGCCGACAAGGCTCACTGTAGATGCGGGACTGGGTATGTACAGCCGCTCTTCATTCAAACTCTTTGACGCCGCCTTGGCGCCCTGGATATATGCGACTTGATCTGTGCATGTGTTTAATGCACATGTTTGATACCTACTTGCACCAATGGGTATGTGCTAGTTGTGTGCGCCGCTCTTCAACGAACGTATTTGATGCCAACTAGCACAACTAAATAAATGCCACCGGGAATGCGCTGCTCTGTAATGAAAAAAGGGTGCCTTCACGTTCGGCGCAACCGAATTCATGTCAGAAGGATTCCTCAAAGAAAGCAACCCAACGCTTTAGGAGGCTGCGTCACAAATGCACTGGGCATATGCGACACTTATTTGTACCTCCTCTTGCCAACTTGATCACTGAGTATGTACCACTGGGTGTGCGGCAAGCGAAGGAACAATTATCAGCTATCGGACGCACCACACTGCTTGTCTCGGAAGCCACGCGCGAACTTCTTGCAAACCTTACCAGATGACGCAGCGTGTTCAGAAAAAAAAAAAAACGCGTTAGTGGACCTTGCAGCATTACGTATTTCTCAGCCATCGCACGTACCGGTGCGTTATGTATTGGAAGGCCACGGGCAGGCTTCGTGGAGGCTCCGCTATATGGTGTCACATATTCGAAGCGCAAAAGCGGAGCGCCGTTGCGGTACCCGCCTCAAACATTTCGATGGAGGCAAGAAGTTGTGTGCCTATATTGATTCAATGCTAAACGTGTTATCGTAGACATTCATAGTGAGATCGGTTCAGAACATTTTAGAGCACAGTTCCTAGGCGCCCGGTCGTGGATTGACAGGCAGCGTCCCTCGGTGTAACCACGCGAACGCGCTCGTGCGACTATTCGCACGTTCGTCATCGTCGTCTTCCACATATAGCTCCAAAACCGCTCATCATGTCTGCGTTCCCATGCTGCCCCCCCATCTGCGAAGCCAGTGACGGCACTGACCCACTGTTGGTCGCCGCGGTGATATTCGTCTCAGATTCTTTGCCTCAATATATTGGGCAAGGAAAAGATATTGAGCTGCACTCAAATTCAGCCACATCGCGGGCCCTCTGGACTGCCCGTAATTGGTTAGACAGTGATTCACTGTGTAGCATTTGCCGCCACCATTCTTGCTCCTTGTCACAATCTGTGAAGACCGCGGGGCACTGCCAAAGCACGTGGTCAAGAGTAATGATGCCATTGCACTTATTACAATTGGTTTGAGTTTCGCTCTCGAGATAGATCCTGTTAATAAAATCAGGACTTGGGTATATGCTTGTCTGTAGCAAACGTAATGTGACCGCTTGGGCTCTGCAAAGCTTACCGAGTGGCATTGGTTATTCCCTTCTGCTAAAATAATAGTGCTTCGTGATTTTGTTACACGTTAATAATCAATCCCTGTGTTCCCCGGGTGAAGTATAAGTTCCGCGGTCTTGAAGATCACGGCTACATAGTTCTCGTGCCGCTACATTTACCACCTCATAGAGGTTTCTACGAGTTCCGTCCACCACCTGCAGATGTGCAGAAAACTGAAACAGGATCCTCTCAATGTTGACCTTCTCTAGTAACCTTGTTGCTATCTGTGTCACATATTCGTTAGTAAAGATGCGTATGGCTGTTCTAGATTAGCTGTAAATATGTGTCCACCGCTTTGCCCGGATGGCTCACACGATTGGTACTTGTTCTGCTACTGTTGGGTCTTTGGTATAGACGGTGATGGCACCCCGTATGTTATATTGAGTGTCTACAACAATGGAGGTATACACATCTTTATTTTTAACCCAGGCAGCGTTAACGAACACCGCCTGCTGCTTATGGTGATATATGTCTTGAAGTAGTGCCTAGGCCCTTGCATTCCATCTTTCCAGGTTATGTGTCAGGTGCATGTTTGTAGGAAAAGGGGTCGTTTTAATTGTTTCTCGTAGTCCTGCTTGCAATTCTGTTAATAATTATCCTGTGTTCGTGTGGTTGTTAATTTCCACGCCTATTTCTTCAAGTAGCGCCATCCCAGGTCGTGTCCCCATTAGTCTCTCCTGGTGGGCCACCTGTTGAGCCTCAGCGATCTCTTCTAGCGTCTTATGCAGCCCTAGGCGCAATAAGCTATCATTGGCCGTACTGATTGGGAGCCCTAGTGCAATCTTTATAAGTCGTCTTATTAAAGCGTTTAGCTTGTTCTTAGCAGACTATCCATTGCAGTATGCCTGCCACGTACGAGAAGTGGCAAAAGGCGAATGCATGTAACAATCTTGTGGCATTGCCTTATCCTAGCCCCTTATGCTTGTTGGTAATTCTACGGAGAAGCCTAATGACTTCTTCTGACTTGTTAGAGATATATTATATCATCCTGCAATTAGATCCATTCGGATGCAGAAGTCCTAGCACTCTAACAGTCTCCACATGCCTGATTGGTTCTCCATTCTTGCCGTACATGTCAATGCGGGGTTCTTCCTCTGGGATATATCCGTTCAGCTTCCGCCCACGCTTACCGCTCCGTAGTGCCATTAGTTCTGATTTTTAGCAGAGCAGTTCAGTCCCATACCCTGAAGTATTGTTTCCACCCGATGAATGCTTTCCTTTAGTTTGGTCTCCATTTGTCCCATAATACCTTCGGAACTCCAGATTGTTACATCATCTGCATATATTGCAAAGTGGATATCCCCAATCTACGCGAGACCTAGAGCCACTTTTGACATTGCCAAAATTAAATAACATGGGAGATACGACAGACCCTTGTGGTGTCCCACGACTCACAAGTTCCAGGGTTGCCGATTGGAGTTCGACTAACAGGAGACAAGCAGAACAACAACCGAGAAAGACTTTGACTATATTGTGCAATCGCTTACCGAATCCCATCTCCGAGAGGATATCCAAGATGGCCCTGTGCTTGATGCGATCAATGACCTTTTCTACATCTAGGCCTAGGTGAGCTCTCGTATCCAGCGGGCTAGCAGGAATAAGGTGATTTTTGATTAAAGGCATTCAATCTTGAGTCAGAAGTCCAGCACGCAAACCGATCAGGTTATGCGGAAGGACATTTCTGTTCTCTACATACTTAATTAGTCTATTGAGTATGACATGCTCCATGGTTTTGCCCAGACGTGATGTTAACGATATGGGTCTTAGGTTATCTGATTGAGTTGCTTGTCTGGTTTGGGAATAAGAATTGTGTCAGCAATTCTCCATTCCTTCGGATAATCACCGTTTTCCCAGAATTCGTTGAAATACTCTGTTAAATATTTTATAGAATCATCGTCCAGATTTTTGAACAGCCTATTGGAAATGCCATCTGGACGGGCAGCGGATCTGCCACTGAGGTCGTACAGGGCTGCGCGGACTTCGCTTTCTGTGAAGTCTTGACCCATAGGCTCAGTCTACCCCAGTATATTCAGGCCGGTCTCTACTCTCATTGTTATCCTTATGTGGTAAATACTTAGCTGCGAGCCGATCCAGGATGGCCTCCTTTGTTGTGACCTGACTCTCACGAAGGAGGAGTCGTGCTACTGCTGTTCTCTTATTAGATGTCGTGTCGTTCTCACGAAACAAATGTCTGAGTAAGTCCCAATTTCAACCTCGCTTGATTCGACCATCTATGGAATTACAGAGCTCATCCCATTGTTGTTTCTATAAATTTATGGAGTGTTCTTCAATCTCCCTATTCAACAATGTTACGTGGTTCCTCAGTCTCCTGTTCAGCCGTCGCGTTTTCCATCATTTTAACATAGATGGTTTGGCTTCAATCAAGTGCGCCAGCCTACTGCCCATGATTTCTATATCCTCCTCGTTGGTAATATCGTTCGTTGCCGCCTTTACATGTTCCCTGAGCTGAGTGGTCCATGTATGGAGTGTTTTCTTTTGTCCTGTTTCTGTCTCAGCTCTGCTTTTCCTTGCTTTCCGAAAAATATCCCAGTCAATGTAGTTAAAGTGCTTTATGTCCTTACTGGATGTTTCCATTAGTATTTGTAATATGTTTGGATCACTACCCAGGTCAATATTGGAGTTATTCCAGCCAGCGTTCGCTAAATTTGATCAAAAGTAAGGTCTAAGGTGGAGTCCCTGCATGTAGATGTACCACACCTAGTGGGATAAGCTGGGTCAGTGATGAGGGAGATTAAGATCTGCAGCTAGGTGCCAGAGTCGATCCCCTTTCTTCGTATTCCAGCGATATCCTCAGGTTTGATGTGGGGCGTTGAAATATCCTCCAATAATGACTGGAGCGTGCTTAGTAACCAACATAGATTTATTAAGAAGTGCCCTGAAACTCTTGTTTCATGTCGCTAAGGCTGCTATAAACATTGAGACAAAAGAGCCTTTGCGGTTTCCTTCTATTGCTTTTCATAATGATTTCCACAAGTAAGTATTCTAATTTGTTTAGCCCAAGGCGCAAATCTACCTAGCCCCCTACCTAGCTCCTTGCCCCTGCATGTCGCTTTGTATCCGGATAGGCTGATCTCATCCGCCAAGGTTTCCTGCAGCATAATTATTTTCTGTTTATCATATTTTTATAAACTGCATGAGAGGTGCTTTTCTGTGATAGAAACCTCGGCAATTCCATTGCCACACGGTAAAGCTCCCCCTGCTAGCCATTGCTTATAGAACCCGCTTTACTGTTACCCGCTAGAGTACGCTTCGTAGAACCCTCCGACGCTCCAGTGAGCGATCTGACGCTTTCTGCTTCTGAGGGTAGGTATTCGTCGTCCTCGCCTAACGCTTCTACTTTGGTAAGGCGCTTTTAATTCGTCAGTCTCCATTTCCATACCTTATCAACTTTGAAGGTAGATTTATCTGTGGCATCTCTAAGTTGCTTAATCACCTCCTTGATCTCTTCCAAAGCAGAACACACTGTCGTTTCTACTAGGCTTATTGCCCGCTTCCTTGGAGCCGGTGTGTTTTTTTCTTCCTGTCTGTTGTCATTATTCACTGGTTTGGTTGCGAAGTTCCAGAACCTGCTTAGCAAGTTCTTCATTTGCCTTTCTTAGATATTTCACTTCTTTAATTATCTGTTCTGTCCTGGTATCATTATCTCGGACCGGCCGCCCCACACCGCTCTCCGCACCCCTCACAGTACCTTTCACTTTGTCGGCCCAGGCTGTTCCAGATGTTGTCTTGTCGCCAGGCGTCTTCCCTCCTCCTTCGAAGCACAACTGCACTTAATTTGATCTGGAGCGGCTTCTGCCCTTCGAGCGCCCTTCTGACCTTTGAGGCTCTTTGAGCGCGTGCGCCCCCTGGTGCCTCTTTGGGCATCTCATTGCAGTGGAGCTGATGTCACCCCCGATGCAGATCTGTTGCGTCTTCGTCGTCGAATTCGCACCACGCATGGAATTTGGTACCGCTGTCGTCACGTCTAAAGGAATTAAAGAAAGCGAAAGTTTACTGGCAATGATAAAAACAACAATACGCAAAATACCTAAAACATAGAATAAAAGCAAACATTGTTTTATTGACAACGATACCAAGGAAAAAAACCGGAACAATAATGTTGATCCTGTATTCTTCTTTTTTATATGGGTGCCAATGGACTTTATTACATCCGCAAATATTTTTTTCATTTATTCATTCACCCTTCTTCCCCCGCATCACATACACCTGTATGCCTTGAAGCATTAGTTAACCCTCGCTTAAAAAAACAAGCAGGAACGTATATACCTGTACAAAAGTATATGAAATGCGTCACATGTACACTACTATTGAACAATATTAAGAAAGCAGACATGTCAGAACAAAAATAACATCGTACTAAAAATGCAGATACACATTATCACATTACGTTGCGCTTGGCCACAACTTGAGTAACGGCTGCAAAGGGGAGCATAAATTAGTCTGCTTTTACAGCAACATATGGAAATCATTCGCACAAAGGCCTATTTCTCAAATACACGTGAAATAAGCCAACAACACGACTTTTTTTCCCCTGCGAATGCAACCTTATTGCAAAACCCAGTATCCAAATGTCCAGTGCCATACCAGATTATGGGCCCAGTGTCACGCGCCGGATGCCGAGGTGCTGGTACCATGCACTGAAACGTTCTTTTTTTCCAGATTTCTGAAACACACACAGAGAGAGACAGAATCGCACATCTATATAAGTACCCGTCTTTGCTGCACGCGCTTCTGCCACTTACTTCTGCCATCTCTTCCTAAATTCATCTTCGCCGCCTAGCAGCGAACCTGTATATGCAAAAGCATCTCAAAAGTGTGTCCGTGTAGGCGTCGCGTTTTGAGAGGTAGGTGTAGCCAGTTCGTGATCTCCAAATTGCATACCAACCTAAAAATATCAGGGTTTCAACACTGCTCTTATTTTTGTCATGTTCGTGTGTCAGACATTTGGGTTATAAAAATTTGGGTATGTCTGTACGCCCAACACAATTCGTATGTTGTGCCAAAAGTGTACTGCGTTCGTACTAAACAAAAAATACGTGCTGCAACAATTCTCGATAGGGGCAGAGCGGGCAGTCCGTTGACCACGGCACATAAGTACCTTTGTTACGTAGCCATGTTTTACAGGTAAAACTTCGACATGTAATTCAACAAAAAAATCCTTCATCGCTGCTCTTCGATGATATTTTGATAGACGATTGAAAACGTCAAACCCCAGCTGGCTTCCAGCTCGAGGCCGATATAGTGGTGGTCGGAATAGCATATGTATAGTGTTCCACCAAATGCTCCTCAGTTTCACATTTTTAGGTACTCTTGAGAAAAACGCTGCTCGAAAAAGCGAGCTCTCTACTCCTCTTCCCTGTAGAATCTTAGGGTGCGGGCTCATGAGACTCCTTGGGCACCATCGATCCACTCACCTAAGTACCCCACTCCTAATAGTTTGAAAGAATGAAGCATAATACGATGGGGGTTTGGTTTTTGAAAAAAAAAAGGTACTTTTAATTTTTGAGTTTCACCTCTTCGTTTACCAGCCCTAGGAGGCCTAGGGCTGGTAAAAAATAAATTACTGCGCCTTACTTAAAAATAAATTACTGCGCCTCATGCGCTCAAATCGTGACTCCCCAATATATGTTGCGCAATATCAATGTACTCGAGTCATGTAAGCAGGCAAACAGGGCATCACCTGCACCGAGTACCATATAGCTGGAAAGAACACAGTGTTACACACAAAGGCTCTGTTCATAAGCGGGATCATTCTCCCGTGCCACTGTTGTACTTTTGGCGCGAGAGTATCATTTCGAATTGTATTTTGTCCATTTTGTAGGTAGGCAGTATCAAAACACACACCGAGGTAGCTGATGATTCCAGACGTCCACTTCACCTCTTGGGAGATGGTTAGTTTGAAGTCCCATGCATTAAGCCATGCCCTCACGCACTTTTCTTGATTCACTTTAGCACCAGACATTTTACAGAAGTCCATGACATGGTGCACTTTTTGGCGGACTCCTTCTTTAGAGGGACACACAAGCGTAAATAGCCGCCTTAGGCGAGGACTTTCAGAGTACTATCTGCGAAACTGAAGCCCATTACGTAGCCGTCACTCAGAATTGTTCGGCACAGGGGTTCCAAGTACAGAGCAAAAAGAATTGGTGACATGGGGCTTCCTTGCCTAACGGACCTGTTGAGTTTTATTGTCAGAGTTGTTTGCGCGTTGATTACCAGTCACGTAGTCACTTGTCTGTAGTAGACACCTATATATTTTAGAAGCCTGTGCCCAATGTTGCAAGCCTTACGAGGGTTGAAGGGAAAATCATGTGTTACTCTGTCGAAAGCCTTGCTCAGATCCACTTGCAAAACCGCATCTGGGGAGCCATCAACAGAGGTGGCTTCGCGCGGCTTCCGCATTGTACGAAAGTTCAGCTCAGTTCAGTTTATTGTCGTTAAAGACCCCCAACTTCAGAGGTGTTACATCATGGGTGGGTACAAGATTCGAATTTACACTCGTTTAAGTAACATATACACGCATGCATATGCATATACATATTCAAGTGTGTACACTCATGTATACACACATATTAACGCCTGCATATTATCCCTGATGCTACGTCGTTTGATGCCATAAGTCTGATGGTTCCCTATAACTGTTCGGAGGGCACAGTCCAGCCGTGTAGCTATAACTTTAGCAAGAATTTCGTAATCAGTCGTTAAGAGGAAGCTTTAGCTCGGGCCCAACTCCGACGCGGCCTATTCAAATACATGTAAAAACGCAAAAACGTTTTTCTGAGATAACCCTTGGACCGATTTTAATGAAATTTGTTGCTTTTGAGAGAGAAAGTTAAATTCTAGTGACTGTTGGAAGCGGAATTTTGATTTAGGGCTTGTAATTTTTTTAATGAGATTTACCAAATTTCAGAAGTTTGAAAGATATAGAAGCACCAGGTTTGCAAACTAATAGCTCTGCATCAAGAACAGATATCGCGATTCTGTACACGGCATCCATTAGATCATTCAAAGCGGACAAATTTCGTATGTCATTTTACATCTTACGTGAGTTTGTTACGTTGTTTACGAGGGTTCTGCAAAAGTTGTAATTACATATTAATAAATTTTTTCAGATTCATGTATAAGATGTCAAATTTGTCCGCTTTAGATGTGCTATTAAGTACAGTTCACAGAATTGCAATATCACCTATTCTTGCTGAGTTACAGAGTTGTAAACTTGATAGCTTCGTTTTCTGAAAATTTGAGATTTTCGTCAATTTTTAATAAAACATTGACGACGTAAATCGAAAATTCGAAACCAACAGTCACTAGATTTTAAGTTTTTCTTTTAAATGCAACAAACCCCATCAAATTTGGTGCTGTGGTTGCCGAGAAAAACGAATTCTCCTTTTACATGTATTTAGATAGGAGCACCCGAGCTAAAGCTTCCTTTTAAAAGAATAATGGGGTGAAAATCGCTGACTGTCGGCACTTGCCTTGATTGCTTCTTTGGTAGTAAGACAGCAAAACCTCGTCCCATAGGGGGAGCCGCAATCTTCGTTTAAAATTGTCATCATACACGTCGCGTATTATTGAGACTAATTTTGGTGAAAAGTTCTTGTAAAAGGCAGAGCTGGTTCAATCTACTCCTGGCGACTTTTTTGGTTTTAGCTTATGCATGGCCCATTTTATTTCGCTCTCTGATATGCACTCATCCGTTTGCTGTTCTGTCTCATCTTCTATGCAATTTAACGTTGAAGAATACTGTGCAACAATTTACAGTCGCATGTGTTACTTCCGTATTCGAAGATGTCCTTGTGTGCTTGATTAACATGAGCCTCGATGTCCTTTTGTGATTTGAGAATGCTGTCTCCGCTTTGTATTGCTTCTATTCTATTTTGCCTACCGCACTGTCTTTGTTTTCTCTCGATAATCTTGAGCGGTTTCTCATCTATCTGCTGTGATTGCGTCCTAGATCGAAAAATAGCTCCCTTATATTCCTTTTCCAAGATTGAGAGCAGCTTGCGTTTGCACCCTTTGATATTGTTGCGTGGATGTTGGGTGTCTAGAAACACTGCATTTTTAATACATACACATGCAGAGAAAGTGTAGGTAAAAATGACTGACCAGCAATAACGCCGCAGCAGTAAGCGTCTCTTGAGCTTCTTCTTCCTTCCTCTTCTTTGATCCTTCCGTAACAGGACCCCCGGGTGCTGAAGCGCCGTCTAGGCACACGGTAGTCGAAGAATTGCGAACGAAGTATGGCTTCAGCCGCGAAACGTGCACGATGTCAACGGGCATCGAACTTGAGGACGCAACAAACCGTAGAGGCGAAATCTCATAATTGACGTCGTTAACTTGACGTAGGACTTCATAACGGCCTGTGTAGCGAGCGAGAAGCTTCTGGGGAAGGCTGACCCGATGACATGGTGACCAAAGGAGCACCCAAGCATCTGGGGTGAACTTAACATCGGGATGGCGCTGTCAGGATTGGGGGCTCAATCCCATCGCTCGAGATCCGTTGCCAAGATTGGAGTCCGGCATGAATTCGAAGGTAGCTGGCCCATGCCGTCGTCCAACTTAAACACGCTGAGGACGTTGATGAAGGGAAGAACTGCTTCTCATCGAGAACGAGGAAAATGGGTTTATTTACAGAAATTAAATCAGTCTAACATGACTGCTTAAGAAAAAGAGTGTCAGTCCAACATGACTGCTCAAGGGAAAATGTGTCAGTCCAACCTGACTGCACGAGAGAAGTGTGTCGAGCCTCCGCCCAACAGCCGTCTTTAAACGCTCGGTCCTTCGGCGATACAAGGCAGCGAATGTTCGTTTCGTCATCGCAAAACTAGCCGTCTCCCGCGACAAGGTGACGCACACACACACGCAAACACACAGGTGCGAAGGATTGGAGCCGACGACAGAGGGGAGTCGTTCCGGGAAGCTCGGAGACATTCTGGGTAGCTCGTTGTCCCGCCGCGGCTTGCTCATGCGTAGCAAAATCAGGTTCGCGCTGGGGACCTCGGGCACAATAGTTCGTCCGTCGAACCCGTTTCGTCACAACGGAGATGGGGCTCGTGGATGGAGGTGGTTTTCAGCACAAAGCCCGCTTCTTCGAACGCAGTCTAGCTGCAGCGACGGAGAGTGGGGGATGCGCGCCTTGTCCCCCAGTCTTAATTGGGTGGCAAGTTTTCCTTGCAGCTCGCCATTCTTAACAGCGCCTCCATGGCCCGAAAAATCTCGACTGTCTAGCGCTGACAACCGCTAGGCAGGAAGAGAACGGCAGGTGGTCAGGGGGGGATTGATGTCTTGGCCCGCAGCGACCACTTGTGTATTGATGTCACCGCCCCAAAATATCCAACAAGGACAGGCAACTGCAAAATGAACCCCACAACACGGCTCTGCGCCGAGATGACGTGCATTGGCTCTCACTTTAGACTCGCTAGGCTTCAAAAAAAAACAACAACAGAAGTGCAGAAACAAAAAATGCTGCATTTCGCTATGCCAATTTCTGAAGCAAATTTCTGCTGACGAATTCAGCAATCATGGATGGAATCCTGCTAAATGAGAGGGGATCTTCTTCGCTTAATAAAATTAGCACTAGTAACCCTAAAATTTAGGCGGGACCCTCAAACGCAGAATTCAAATTAGCCTGCTCAAACCATCCGCATTGCTATGCAACTTTCCCTTCTTATATATAACGGAGAAGTTGTACTCTTGGAGAGTGAGGCTCCATCGGAGCAAGCGGCCATTTTTGTGTGACATTTGATTGAGCCACGTCAGAGGACAGTGGTCGGTCTCGAAGATGAACTTCGCTCCGTACAAGTAACACGACAACTTCTGTGCGGCCCAAACTAAACAAGCACATTCCATCTCTGAAGCGCTGTGGGCTTCCTCTCTTACATTTAGTTTACGGCTGGCATAGAGGATAGGATGCTCCTCGTTATCGTCGCCGACCTGACTAAGTACCACGCCCATACCTCTGTCGCTTGCGTCGCATTGAACTATGAATTCCTTTGTGTAGTCTGGCGCGCGAAGCACAGGGCGAGAAACCAATAGCGTTTTCAAACTTTGGAAAGCTTTCTCTTTGTCCTTATCCCAGTGTACGTTACTCGGTGCTCCCTTTCGGAGGGCGTCTGTTAATGGACTTGCCATTTGCGAGTAATTCGGAATGTACCGTTGATAGTACCCCACAAGTCCCAAAAATGAACGAAGGTCCGTTTTCGTGCGCGGCTGAGAAAATCCTCCAATCGTAGCTATTTTCAGCTCCGCCGGCCGTCTCATGCCCTGACCGACAACATGGCCCAGATAAGTAACCTGCGAACAACCAAACCTACACTTTTCCGCTTTCATCGTCAAGCCGGCTTCCCTCAACCGTGAGAACACCTGTTTGAGGTGCGATACGTGTTGTTCCCAGCTGTCCGAAAAAATTGCCACATCATCAAGATAGGGCAAGGTGAACTCCTGCAAGTCTTTTAGGACAATATACATTAACTTAGAGAAGCTAAACGGCGCGTTCTTCAGCCCGAAGCTGAGTGCGAGAGGGCGAAAAGTGCCTACAGGCGAGATGAATGCGGCATAGCGGCTGGCACTTTCTGAAAGGGGAACTTGCCAGTACCCCCGCACGAGATCTATAGTTGAAATGTATTTAGCAGCGCTAACTCTTTCAATTCGTTCCTCAATGTTGGGTATCGGGTACAGCTGATCCCTAGTGATGGCATTTAACTTCCTGTAGTCAACACACGGACGAGGGTCCTTATTAGGGGTTTCTACCAGTATTAGCGGTGACGTGTAGTCACTCTCAGAGGGCTCAATAACTCCCAACTCTAGCATGCGCTGTATCTCTGCCTCCATAATCTCTCTCTGTCTTGGAGACACCCTGCAAGGCTTTGATCTTACTGGTTCGGTTGATGTCAGCTCAATTTCATGCGTTATCAGTTCGGTTCTACCCGGCCGATCGCTGAATCTGTCGAGATATTCCCCTAACACCTCTTTTAGCTCATCTAGCTGCTCGGGTCTTAGAGCGTGCGAGCTTACCGAGTGCTCGACTGCTTCTTCTAGACCGATTTCAGAGTTGGAGGTCGCCCTATACTCCTTAATCTTGGTACTAATGCCATCCGGCTCTTTGATGGTATAGTTAACGACTCCGCTCGGCTCTACATACGGCTTCATCAAATTACAGTGATATATCCTCACTTCCTTCCTGCGACCGGGCATTCTCAAAGCATAGTTAGTATCTGAAAGTTTGTGCAACACTTTAACGGGCCCGTCCCAGTGAACTTCAAGCTTGTTCTTTCTTGAAGGTTTGAGGATCATTACCTGGTCTCCGGCGTTAACCGTACGAAGCCTCGCATTCTTGTCGTAATAGAATTTGGCGTTCTTTTGAGCTACTCCCATGTTCTTTCCGACTAGTTCTTGGGTTGCGCTTAGCCGTTCCAGTAAATTTAGCACGTATTCAACCACTGTTGGCCTCTCTCCTCTTTCTTCCCACATCTCTCTTAACATTCTCAGTGGAGAACGAAGTGTCCTCCCATACACTAGTTCTGCTGGTGAGAACCCTGTCGCTTCATGTGGAACCGTTCGCAAAGCAAACAAAGTTGCCGGCAGACAGTTCTCCCAGTCCTCCTTATGCTCGTAACAGAGCGCACCCAAACTCGCTTAAGCACCGAATGCCACCTCTCTACACTGTTTGACTGAGGGTGATAGACAGAACTGTGTATTAACTTTACCCCGCACTTTTGCAAGAATGTGGAAGTCAGTGCGCTCGTGAATATTGACCCTTGATCGGCCTGAATTTCGGCTGGAAACCCAACTCGTGCAAACACTGTTAAAAGCGCGTCTACTACTTCGGTGGAACTGAGCTTTTTCAAAGGGATTGCTTCTTGAAACTTGGTAGCCGGACACAGCATGGTAAACAAGTACCTGTAGCCCGATTTTGTTTTTGGAAGAGGCCCTACCGTGTCTATTACAAGTCGTCTGAAAGGCTCTGTTATTAAGGGCACTACCTTCAGTGGAGCTTTCCATGTCTCTCCTGGTTTACCCGAACGCTGGCAGGCGTCGCATGATCTTACAAAGTTTTCTACGTCTTTGAAACAGCCAGGCCAGTAGTATTCCATAAGCAATCTTTCCTTTGATTTGTTTATGCCTAGGTGGCCGGACCACCCATGTCCATGACAGAAACTCAAAAGGTCCTCCCTATACTTAGTAGGTACGACTAACTGATCTAAAATCCTACCCTTTCGATCTCTGTAGTGCCGATACAACAAGCCTCCTCTCTCATGTATCGTCACATTGCGCCTAGCAATGCCTTCTTTAGCTGTGTCATGTAATTTAGCTAAGCTCTCATCATTCTTTTGCTCAGCTGCCAGTGACTCTTTATCCACACGTAAGAGCTGATCAAAGTTCTTTGAGGCCGGTGATAATAACGACCCTGTCTCACTTGTGAGTGCGTCAGCTTGCTCTTCCTGCAGGCTAGAACTTTGACACTCAAGTGCTACGCTCTCATTGAGCTGGTCAGCTGGCAGGCTCTCCTCAACTGTTCTTTTGTCCCTCGGGCCTAGCTCGGATTCGGGTATTGAAGTTATCCCCTTTTCTGCTTCCGCTGGAGGAGCGTGTGCATTTTCCACCGAAAGCGCCGCGACCTTACGAGCTTGGCCTCGGGTCAATGCTTGTACTATGCCCTCTCCCAGTTTGAGCCCTTTGTCACACAGTAACTGATTCGAACGATTCGAAAAGATGTAAGGATACTGCAGTGACAAAGATTTGGAAACTGCAGCCTCAGTCTCTAGCTCCCCGAATGGTCCATTGATTTTGACTTTGGCCATGGGCAGACACACGCTGTGTTCTTCTTCAACCTGTTTTATCCATGCTACTTCTCCGGTGAAGTCATCTACCGTCACGTAAGACGGATGGACAATGTCCATCGTGGCGGCACTGTCTCTTAGCACTCGGCATGGTTTTCCATTAACTTGCAGGTCGTGAAGATATGGACTTAAAAGTTCCATATTCTCATCCTTTTCCTCCACGTAGGAGAAAACTACGCTAGACTTCTCGCAGTTTACAGCTATATGTCCCAGTTTGTGGCATTTGTAACAGCGCATTGGTCTAAAAGTTTCGAATTTTCTTTTCTGTTCTTTTTGTGCGGTTTCTCCATTAAGTTTCTCCTCGCTCTTTTCTGCGGGCTTTTCCGCCATGTCTACAGGCTCCGATCGTCTAGTCTGCGCACCCTTTTTGAACGGAAATGGTTTCCGCGATCCATTTCGACCGTCCCAGTTTCCCTCCTCGGCGTTCAACTTTCTACGGGTTGCGTACTCTTCGGCTAATTCAGCCGCCCTTTCCACAGTGTTTACATTACCTCTGTCTTGCACCCGCAGTTTCACAGCTTGGGGGATGGTTTTGTAAAACTGTTCTAGACACATGCATTCAATGATCATGTCTCTGCTGTCGTACGCTTCCGCGCTTTTAAGCCACTCGACTAGGTTGGCCTTTAAGCTATATGCAAACTCCGGATATCCCTCGCTATCTTTCTTGCCTGTGCTCCTAAACCTTTGCCGAAAAGCTTAGGCTGAAAGGCGGTATTTCTTCAGGAGACTAGCCTTAACTTTTGCATAATCATATGCATCCTGTGCACTCAGTCTGGCGATTACTTCCGCCGCCTCACAAGGCAACATAGACAGCAACCGCTGTGGCCATGTATTCGGCCCGAAGTTCATCTTTTCGCAAGTCCTTTCAAAATTGCTTAGGAACAAGCCTATGTCGGTCCCGACCTCAAATGGCTTTAATAGCCTGTCCATGCGGTACGATTCTGCCTCACTTGATCGTCCCACAGCGCCTTCACTTCCTTGAGACAACTCCAAACGTTTGCTTTCAAGTTCAAGTTGCATTTTTCTTAACTCGCGTTCTTCTCTTCCTTCTTCCCGTTCTGCTCTTTCTCTTTCCCGTTCTGCTCTTTTTTTGAGAAGTTCCAATCCCATTTCAATATTTTCCTCACTGGCCTGTTCGGAAATGATATGCAATAATTCTGATCTTAGCATTTCCTCGCGTACATCTAGGCCCAGTTCCTCACCAACAATCAACAACTCGTCTCTCAGCAGTGTCCTTAACCCCATGACTGCTGCTTTACTGCCTTGATTCTGCTCTCTAAATCTAGCTATGAAAACACAACCTAGCTAACACACAACAATCTAGCTTCCCTACAGTTCTATACAGAACAACCACAAAATGAAGCCTAGAGAGTCAAAGCAAGAATCAAGCACTCACCGCAGATACAGCACCATGTCGCAAAGTCCATCTCACCGCTGTCAGCCAGTTCTCAGGATTGGGGGCTCAATCCCATCGCTCGAGATCCGTTGCCAAGATTGGAGTCCGGCATGAATTCGAAGGTAGCTGGCCCATGCCGTCGTCCAACTTAAACACGCTGAGGACGTTGATGAAGGGAAGAACTGCTTCTCATCGAGAACGAGGAAAATGGGTTTATTTACAGAAATTAAATCAGTCTAACATGACTGCTTAAGAAAAAGAGTGTCAGTCCAACATGACTGCTCAAGAGAAAGTGTGTCAGTCCAACCTGACTGCACGAGAGAAGTGTGTCGAGCCTCCACCCAACAGCCGTTTTTAAACGCTCGGTCCTTCGGCGATACAAGGCAGCGAATGTTCGTTTCGTCAACGCAAAACTAGCCGCCTCCCGCGACAAGGTGACGCACACACACACGCAAACACACAGGTGCGAAGGATTGGAGCCGACAACAGAGGGGAGTCGTTCCGGGAAGCTCGGAGACATTCTGGGTAGCTCGTTGTCCCGCCGCGGCTTGCTCATGCGTAGCAAAATCAGGTTCGCGCTGGGGACCTCGGGCACAATAGTTCGTCCGTCGAACCCGTTTCGTCACAACGGAGATGGGGCTCGTGGATGGAGGTGGTTTTCAGCACAAAGCCCGCTTCTTCGAACGCAGTCTAGCTGCAGCGACGGAGAGTGGGGGATGCGCGCCTTGTCCCCCAGTCGTAATTGGGTGGCAATTTTTCCTTGCAGCTCGCCATTCTTAACAGCGCCGGTCATAACTTTCTTTTTGTAAATACTGCAAGGCTAAGAAACGAGATCGGGCGACTAGACGCGCCATGCGAGCGCGATCGATGACTTCACGAGCGTACTCACTTGGAACGCGTGGCACAGAAGGGAGAATGGTGCCAAACGGTAATGTGGGGTCGCAACCATGCAAAAGATAAAAGGGTGAATATCCTTCGCTTTCATGTCGGGACGAGTTGTACGCGAACGTGACGTAGGCCAGCGTGGCGTCCCCATCGCGGTGATCGTTCATGTCAAACATCGACAGCATCTCTGTCAGTATTCGGTTGAGACGTTCCGTAAGGCCGGATGGTAGACGGTGGACAACTTGTGCTCAGTGGTACAAGAGCGGAAGGGATTGTCGCAGCTGTCGAAGTGCACCGTGGTAAAGACTGGCGCCATGGAGGCGAATATCGGCCACCTCTGTTGGACAAGTAGGCGACGCTTTTGTGATGGCGTAGCCTGTCGCGTAATCAGTACCAACGGCGATCCACTTATTCCCTCTAGTCGTCATCGGAAAAAGGCCAAGCAGGGGAAGGCCTACGCGAAACAAAGGTTTAGATGGAAATTTAAGCGGATGGAGTCGTTATACAGGTGGCAGGGGAGGTTCCTTCTGGCGCTGACACAATTCACAAGTTGTGACATAATGGCGCACAGAGCGGTAGAGACCCGGCCAGAAGAACCGGGGTCGTACACGGTCGTATGTACGCAAAACTCTAAGGTGTCCCGCCGTCGGTGCAGTCGAAGTTGTTCGAGAGCGATAGATCGCAGATGACGAGGAAGAACACGGAGCAACTCAGGGCCGTCAGGGTTGATATTGTGGCGGAAGAGGATGCTGTCGTGCAGCACGAACATGCCGCACGTGCCGTCGGTGCAACCATATTGTACTCCGGCGATTATGGAGTGTAAGGATTCGGCGCATTTTTTTTTTTTTTTCAGCGCGCCTGTCGGTCATGTCAGTAAAAGACATCACGCAGGTCAACGGTTCATGCGTAGGAGGATCAGGGGGATCAAGAGGGCGATGAGAGAGGCAGTCAGCGTCTTTGTGAAGGCGCCAAGACTTGTCATTGAAAATAAATGAAAATTCCTGGAGCCGAAAAGCCCTGCGCCAAAGCCGTCCTGTCGGGTCCCGGAGGGAAGACCGCTAGCAGAGCGCGTGGTGGTCTGTAACAACCGAAAACGTGCGGCCACACAAGGATGTCGGGAATTTGGCGACTGCACAAACTAAAGCCGAGCACTCCCGCTTGGTGATGGAGTAGTTGCTCTCGGCAGGTGACAGCAGGCGACTGGCGTAAGCTATCACGCCCTCGGTACCATTCTGCTGTTGGGCGAGAACAGCGCCGATGCCATGGCCGCTTCCGTCACGGTGAACTTTGGTCGGTGCACGTGTATCAAAGTGGGCAAGTATGGGAGGGGCGGCCAAAAACACGATGAGCGCGGCGAACGCGTGAGCCCGCTCCGCGCCACATGAGAATGGCGTGTTCTTCTTTGGAATATCTGTCAAAGGCCGAGCAATGTCGGCGGAGTTTCTGACGAAACGGCGAAAGTACGAACACAGGCCGAAGAAGCAGCGCACCTTAGAAGCAGAACGCGGCGCATGGAAACCACGAACGGTGCGAACTTTTTCCGGATCTGGTTGTACACCGGATGCGTCAATGAGGTGTCCCAACACGACAATTTTACGGCACCTGAATTGGCATTTCGTGGAGTTCAGTCGGAGGCTGGTTTTTGGGAAGACCGCTAGATTTCCAGAAAGTCGGGTAAGATGTCTACCGAACGTGGGAGATAAAAGAATAACGTCGTGAAGGTAGCAAAACAGCTGCTCGATTTGTAGCCTCGCAGAAGAAAGTCCATAATACGTTCGAATGTCGCAGGAGCATTGCACAGGCCAAAAGGCGTGACTTTGAACTGATGCAAACTATCCGGCGTGATGAAGGCCGTCTTGTCGCGCTCCACTTCATCGAGCAAAATTTGTCAGTAGCCGGATAGAATATCGATGGGCGAGAAGTATTTAGCTCCGTGCGAGCAGTTCAAGGAATCATCAAAGCATGGTAGGGGTAAACGTCCTTTCACGTGATTGTCTGTAGGGGGCGATAATCGACGCAAAAACGCCAAGTGCCATCTTTTCTTTCCCAAGAACGACTGGCGAAGTCCAAGGGCTGGCTGATGGTTAGACGACCTTTTTGCGAAGCATTTCGTCCACTTCTAATTGGATGACTCGACGTTCAGCATGCGATACACGATAGGGACGCCGAGGAATAGGGTTCGTGTCTCCAATGTTTGTACGGTGGTGAACAACAGATGTTTCGCCTGGCATTCTGTCACTGAAATCGAAGATGTCACTGTACGTTTAGAGCAGGAGACATATGTCCGTGGCCTGTGCAGGGTGAGGTCAGGTGTAGTCATTTTCGCGACGTCACCCCTTAAGGAACGAGAGCTGTGAGCTATAATTGGCACTAATAAAGCCATCTCGGCATTGTTGCCTGGTGGTTTGTCCTGCTATGGGAGTCAGAAGGCCAACGTGTCCCATCCCCGTAGCGATCTGTAGCGAGAACCAAATCCCATCCCCATCCCCCTAGCGCGAACCAAATCTGGTGACGTGACCGCGAATGCCGCATTGGAAGTGGACGGCGCACTCCCGGGACGCACTGATATTGTCAGTAGCAGGATAACTGGCACAGCCCCTCCTACACTTGGGAAACTGTGGGTGGTCTGGGTGAGTAATTGCCGTGGAACTAATAACTGGGGTGGGCGTTTATAGTAAGTTTTGGCGCTCTTGAACGAGGAGCGAAGTTGTAGGCATCTACGGAGGCGGCGGTGATGGACGTCTCACCGAACTCACAGTGAGAAAAGTGCTCTCAAACCCGTGGAGTCAAGAGGGAAGCTACCTCACGTCGTTCAAGCTCTTCGCGCACCACTTGCCGAATAACTGAGGCAAGGTCGGATGGAGCTGGGACCACGTCAACACTGGCAACGTTAGTTACGTTGGCCAGGCGGCCGAGCTTTCAATCCTTAAAATGTGCGACATTGCCGAATGACGTCACTTACGGAGTCATGACAATCTTTTCCAATGAGGAACGGGTACACGTCCTCGGAATACCATTTAAAAAAGAGTTGACGAACTTTCTTCTCTTCTCTCATGTGAGGGTCCAGCCCCTTGTACAACTTCAGAACTTCCTCGATGTACGTCGTGCTGGATTTGCTAGGAACTGGGGCTCGCTGCATCAGGGTTTGCTCTGCACGCTTCTTTTTAGCTGCCGGATTTCCGAAGCAGTTCCTTATTTCATCGACAAATTTTTCCCACGTCGTCATGCTTTCATTGTGGTTTTGAAACCACACAGACGTGGGTTGCTGGAGGAAGAATTCAACGTTGTTAAACTGGGCTGTGGCATTCCAGCCATTGAACCGACTTGCGCGTTGGTAAAAGCTGAGCCTTTCCACGCCTTTCCCGGCTTTTTCGCCAAAGGTTCGCGGTTCGATGTAGGGCTGCTATGGTTAGTTGCAAGAAGGTGGCGGGTTGTTGCCGTCGGAAGCCCTCTCTGATAGCAGACCGGTAATTCGGCAACTTCGGCGAAGCTCCGCCAATTGCGCTTGTGCGGACGGTTCGTCGTCGGTCTTCGGGCGCGCAGTTGTTTTACCCCGAACCGTTCACCAAAACTGTCACGATGGAATGCGTTTATTTAAGATGAATTGATGAAAAGGGGCCGCGCCGACACCGAGTCACTGCAAAAACCAGCGCATTTCTTTCTCCTCTTCCTTCGTCCTTGCTGTAGCTTTAGCGTAACCATATTCTTCCATTCGACTAAACAATTAGCCAGAAGTCACAGGAATCGAAAGTTCTGACAATAGCCAGTCCTGTCGCACTTCTGCCCAGCGTGGCGTATCACGCTGGCCTGCGTGATCAAGACGTGGCATGGGCGTCTACCTCCATTGCAAGCGACGGCGTTGATGCCCTCTTCCTGGACCCTCCTCGCACCAGACGTGCTCTGCGCTGGCCGGGCGCTGTGCCGCTGACATGCCTAGGTGATTGCGTGTGTGGCACGGGACAGCGGCTGGTTACGACGGCGGGCTGGACAGCAACCACGGAGCGCAGCCACGGTGATGTAGTCGGTGATCAGGAACTGAAGCTATTGCAGGCCAATTCTCGCGTACTCTCCAGTCCGTAGTCTTCGAAGCTGCCGCTTCCCTTCTCCAGAGTACAGCTGGAGATGCGTCTGCCCTGCTCCTCGTCCATGCCCACAATGCCAGCTCATCTACGCCATCGTCTCGTTTTTCGTCGTTATTTTATTGCGAAGCAATACTACTTTAGGTCGCATTTCAGCCCGTTCCCTGGCGAGGCGGTGGTAGGCACCATTGACCTTTAGCGTGACCTCGCTGCGTGACGTCACACCACGTTACCTAGAGTGACGTCACACCAGCTGTGTAAAAACGGGGCCCCATCTCACGCCGTTGCGAGGCGAGGCGGTAGCCACCAACGGCGGCCTAACAACCGCTCCTCTCACCAGGGGCGCGGCGCGGCGCCCGAGTCATCCTCGCGTGTCGCGACATCAGCAGCGGCCTCCTCGCAGCCGCCGACGTTCGGCGGGTGTCGAGCATCGAGAACGTCGTCATGCGCTACTTGAACCTCTCGTCCTTCAGCTCGATACGGGCGTTCGCCAACGGCGTGCTCAAGTCCGAGATGCACCTGGACGTGCTGGTGTGTAGATGATTCACTGTAAGCCGTAACACTAGCATAACCCAAGACTACCACCAGCCATACTACCAGCTGATCCGAGAATAACACACTATTGCTTCGCAATCACCAGGCTTAACCAAGCTAAGCCACGGCCGTTTTTTTTCTCTAGCGCTTCAAGCGATTCACGTGCTTCCCGCGTCACGTGTCCACCTCCCCTTTCGCAAGCCAGCTTCGGTGACTTCACGTAGTTGCACGTGCTTTGTCGACGACTCATGATTCAGGTGAAGGATGCGATTCAGGTGGCTGAAGTTGAGAACGTCTAGACGCCGGGAGGCAAGGTTAAAATGCCGCTGACGGAACTGTCGTGGGCGCAAATTACCATGCTGTGGAGAGAAATTTTTGGTGACAGTGCAATCAGTACCTTAAGAGAGCTCGCATCTGAAACTCCCACGAAGCCATGAGGGATTACCTATAATGGACCGAAGCTACTGAATTTCAGGCGGCCGGAAGTTCGTATTTCTCCAGCACAGACTGAGATTCCGAATGAATGGTTACGAATGAAAAAATAACGCTCCGGCCGCTGCGGTAATGTCTTTTCATGTTGGGTTGATTGGTAGCTGGTCATAGTGCCCGGTTTTATGTGCTGCGTGGTGGACGCGCAAGAAATATCGTGAAGCTTAGTCCTCCTCAATTTAATTAAATGCTTAGAAAAAATATGCTTTGATTATGCGAGTAAATACCGTGTACATTGTACATCCAGTATATAAAATGCGGTTGCATGCAGAAGATATTAATATTTTCACAGGAGATTAAGCACCACGCGAAGAACTAAAACATGTAACAAAGGAAAACTCATTATTGATCATGTAGCAGTGCAAGCAACGCGTACGGAGAGCAGAATACGAGACCAGCACGCTGTTTCAACTTGATGTTTAATGTATAGACCATAGGTTGGCACACTCACCCATGAGTGCACTCACTCACTAGTACTCATTTCAAAGGCGTGAGTTCGAGTGCGAGTGAGTGCCAGTGAGTGTGAGTGGAGGTGGGTGTGAGTGAGTGCCAGTAAGTCCGAGTGGAAGGAGTGCGAGTGCGAGCGAATGCCAGTGATTCTGAGCGGAGGTGAATGCGAGTGCGAGTGAGTGTGAACGTGAGTCAGTGCTGTCAGTGTGAGAGGAGGTAATTGTGAGCGAGAGTGAGTGCTTGTGACTGTGAGTGCAAGTGTGTGTGAACGTTGTGAGTGCTTGTGACTGAGGGGGTGCGAGTGTGAACATAGTGAGCGCCTGTGAGCAGGAGTGCAGATGAGTGTGAACGTGAGTGAGTGCGAATGCAGGTGTGTGTTAACGTGAGTGAGTAAGGTCATGTGAGTGTGAACGTGAGTGCGAGTGGAAATGAGTGTGAACGAGGTGAGTGTTTCAGTAAGTGGAGTTGGGTGTGATCCTGAATGTGAGTGCAGGCGAGTGTGAAAGTGGGCGAGTGGATGTCAGCGTGAACGTGAGTCAGTGAGTGCGGGTGAGTGTGAATGTGAGTTAGTGCTTGTAAGTTGAGGTGAGTCTGAATATGAGTGCGACTGATGGTATGAATGTCAGTGAGTACGAAGGGGAATGAGTGACTGTGAGCAGAAGTGAGGTTGAACGGGGGTGACTCTTTTACGGACAGCATATTTGAAGGCCTTTAATGTTATCTTTAAGATTGGAACGCGATAGCGTTAACATGCAACGTCCGCATCGGAAATCACCGGAGGCTGTTTTTGGCGGGACCCCACTGAAGAGGAAGTGGACGCAGCATCGAAGGCACGCGCATGTGCCGCGTCCGAAATTTTCTTCATATAAAACCCAATTCAAGAGTGTTCGCACCATCGACCCACAGTGGCTGAATGGGCTAACGCGCTGGTCTCGCAACCCATAGTTCCTGGGTTCCTCGGGATATCGGGATATTGCCTTCATCGGAAATTGTCGCACATTGCCATGAGAGGCCGAATACGCCGACAAAGGATTTTCTGGAAGAAGAGCTTCTAAAAGCTATTGCGTTAAAAAAAGCAACAATCTGTATTCTTCAAGGAAATATTGTTATCTGAACCGTCAGAAGTTAAGGTGGCAGAAGTCAACATCGCATGTCAAGGTCACCGCTCGTGCGTTGCCGTTCACGTTACGGTGATATGCACGTGCAACGTGCATTTATTCTGTGAATATGCGATCGTTTGCAGGTGCTGGAAAGTGCGACTCGACTTCATATGTTCAATGCGTCTTAGGGCTCGGAGCATCAGTTGATAATGATCAGCGAAACAATCATCTGTTCTCCTTGATGGAAGTGGAACGGCCTCCAATGGATGTACAGTTGGGAGGCATGTGAGTTAGATGAGTGAAAAAGCCTTAAGAGACACTTACTCATTGTATGTGGATTCAGCCATGTCACTACGAGAAAACCTCTCGCTTTGAAAATTCACTTTAGGCGAAAAATATTATATTGGGGTGCGTATTTACATGTCAGGCCCGTTTCTCTTTTCTCAGCAGTTGACTTTCACTTTCCAGTGTGCATTAGTGTTTTACGCGATGCCTTTGAGTGCTCGAGAAGACAAACCCAATAGTTACGACCTGCCTTCGTTCATCGCGTACGCAATTTATTGTTACGGAACGGTTTTTAGTGTAACGACTGGAAAGCAACTCTTTCTATTAGGTCAAATACACACGTGACTACTCGCTTGTACTGTAAGCGAACGCTAGCTGAGCTAATTGCCATGGCTCGCGCAATAAATAAACAACTAAACAAAATCTGCAAGTGTTAGCGTGAGCGGAAAGCGCAGAGACATTCAAGATCAGGCATGGGAATACCTTTGCAGACGGCGCCAAAGGGCCGCGAAGCGTAAGGCGCCTCGGCTTTAGGGAGGTGCCGACGAGTCACCCATAGACGACCGTTGGAAGTCATGCGAGCCATGTGTGTGTGTGTGTGTGTGTGTGTGTGTGTGTGTGTGTGTGTGTGTGTGTGTGTGTGTGTGTGTGCGTGTTTGTATCAGCGGCGACTGCTCTTCCTCCGGACGCTCACCCCTTCTCCTTGTCTGCCGACGCGACAAGTTGGAGCCGGGTACTTGCAGCTGGGCACATGGGACGGTTATGGCCATTTATGGTCCGATGTAGCGCCTGCGTTCCTGATTAGACCAAACCATGCTAGAGTGAGGTAGACTACTTGAAATGTGAAGCTTTTCCGGAGAACTGCCACAGTGCCGCGCTGCTTTGCCGGACGCGCGGGCTTTCTCCGCTGTGGTAGCCGCACCAAAGCAGCGGTCGGCTGCTACGCGTTCGATATTTTGGTCGCCATTAGCCAACATTGCGATAATTTGCCTCATATAATATACTACATGACTGCAAAATAATACTGCAGCACAGAGAACGCGTTTGTGTGCTCTAAATACGGGGATTTTGTATATTTCCTTCTATGCTTCCAAGTTTGTCACCGCAATGGCCCGCACTCACGGGGCTGTCTTAGGCGCCCATTCAGCGCGCACTTCATTGTGAGCAGATGTATTTTAGTTTAGTTAAGAGTGGCATGACGAACGTATACGTGGGGCAAAATTGGATAAGCACGAGATGACGCCCATAACCGCGAAAACGAAGCAGATATTACCTTGTAACACAGACTCTCCGAGGAAGATGCTGCTGAAATCTGGTACATGACTTGGTAGAAAACGAGGGTGCAATCACAAAATGTAGTGTAGTTAGGGTTTGAGAATAAATTAATACAAAGCTTCAATGCGAGCTGTGGCTGTCAAAAGAAGCTGGGCACCACTAAGAGGCACAGTGAGATATTTTCATTCACCAGGAGCCTGGGACTCTGCACAGAGCATGAAAACTGCTCAGCATGACAACTTCAGCAGCTTAAGTTGACGGGCTAGTTTATCTTGCATGCTATATTAAAGAGAGGTTTTTGCAACACCACGAAGAGGACACAGCACATGTCCTCGTCCTGCCTTCCTGTTGTTCTTGTAGCACTATCTTCTTAATATAGCATGGCTGCTAACCACTGGAAATCGCCTTTACCTTACAAAGGCAAAGTTTTTGCCATATTGCGGCTCTCATCTGGGCCAGTACATGTATGAGCAATGGAGGGAGAAAACAAGAAATGTGGCAATACATGGATGCACGTGGTAGTGTACACTCACCATTGCCCAGTGATTGAAGCTCGAAGGTACTGGAGGCAGCAGAGGCTTGTGAACCTGCATGAATAGTTGCATGTACATCTCGTATAGCATCTAACAGAGCACATAAAGGTGACGATAAATACCAGTTTAGTTGAAGGTTGTTTAAAAATAAAAATCTACCTCCAATGGAGAAGCTAGCGAGGAAAGAAGATGGAGGCGGGCAAGAGCCCCAACAAGAGCCGGTAACAGGTCTGCGTGACAAATATTTGCCAGACGCAGAGTAAACAACACCGTTTTACCTCGTGATGGTAAGGCTTTCAGGCTATTGCAAGCCTCAGCTTGCACTACACCTAAATGAGGTACAAAAGGCAGATACGTCGTGAGACCAAATACACGTGCAGGCTGTTTGGTGCAAGTATGCGTATATAGAAAGTATTACCAGTAGCTGCCAGGAGTTGACTGCCGCTCAAGGGCGCAACAAGAACATGTGGGCCTGTGTGGAGAACTGGCATTGAGCGCAGAAAATAGCATGATCAAATCTAGGCTGCAAAATGAGTAAATGAAATTGCCTACATTGAGCCACTGATGCTGAAGTTTGCTCGCTTGGGGTTCGCAATCTCGTACGTGCACACATAAATAATGCAGTTATGTAAGAAAGCTACTGCAGGCTGGAACAGTGCAAGTAGTCTCGTAAGTACGCCATACATGTTCTCGTGATGACAGTTCCTACGGCCAACTTTTTGTTATTTGCTCAACATAACCTTTCCCAAGTGCACCCTAGCCATGAAGCTCAAGTACGTTAGGTCAGTGAAAACAATATTCATTTGCACAACGTTAAAACTTTCAAACGTGTTAGCTTACGTTGAGCTGGTGGCTTTCACGGTCGGGATTGCTTCCTAGGGCTGAATGTGGACGGTGTCTCATTCTTCTTCAAGGTTTTTTTTTATTCCGAACTTGTTTAAGATTAGTTGCTCAAATTAATTTTCTTCAAAATGATCCTGGACGTAAAAAAAAGCAAATCAGGTTGAAATTACACTACAGCATCAAAGCACCAGAAACTCAGAAACGCCACAGAACAGTTTAAGTATTTCGGTGGGGAAGCACAGACAAAGAATGCAGTATAGTTGCGCTTTGAAAATTTAGTCCCCTAATCTACTGCACTTCAAACAGGCACCATGCAGCCAGTACCGCGACTACATCAGACTTATGCGCTAAGCGCATGAGGCGATAATACGCGGTGACACACGGCGCGATGACCTGAAAGCTGGACAATCTCTGCCGCACATCACGCCGTTCGGGGGGCGAGTTTGCAGAGAATATAACCCATCACCCAGTAGTGGTTCGCCAAATTGGACAATATGAAGACGGCGTTGTGGGTACATAGGCGACTTCCAACGTAATTATCTGACCTGAGTGTGTTTCTTATGGTGCGGTTTCAGCGAAGAAGCTGCCGACGCTCGCTCCGTTTTCAGCCATCCAAATAAACAGTACAGCGAAAACGAGGTAGGACCTGTGCAAGAGCAAACGAGTGCTGCAGTTTACACCCCTCACTTATTACACATTTCCGCACCTCACGAATCTAGTTAAGCGCTGCAGTACAGAGTTATGGCCCGCGCCTAATTGTTCGATAACGCGAGGTGAAAGAACCCTGCACTGCCATAATCGAGCAGCTCAGAAATCGTCACTCGGCCATTCGGTGTACGTACCTTTATTCGCCCTTGTTTCTCCTGCTGCCCCGTGATTTGTTCAAGAATGCACCACCTAGCTCAAACAAGAGCTTACAGAGTCTGCTTTTTTTAATAATAATAATAATAATAAAAATAATAATAATAATAATAATAATAATAATAATAATAATATCCCTTACTTCATTAAAATATTACACATTCAAGAAATCGGTCAGTCCAAGCCATGAAGGCTTGTCGAGCTGTACCCGGCAGTCAGCGACAAGTAGTCAAAAAAAAAAAAAAAAGCCAGGTTAGCAAGCTATAAACTGAAGCAATTTAGAAAACAAAAGCAAACTACAACGCAAAAGGAGGCTACAACACAAAAGCAAAGTACCAAAAACAAGCTAGCTACGAGCAAACGCAAGTTAAGAAAGATATAAAGTGAAACAATCAAGTATACACACCAATCTAGACCAAACGAAACTAATCGAAACTGGAGCACGGGCTCTAATGGCAACTAAACAGAAGAATAATTGGTTTTGAGGTACAGTTTGAGTGTGCGTTTTGATGAGATAGAGTACAGTTGAGTGGGTGAGGAAATAAAAACGTTAGGAACATAATATTTTCTGGTATAACGACCAAAACGGGTATAACACCGCGGGGCAGTGAACGTATTATGGTGTCTCATTGGTCTGGCAGGAATCAACGGAAAAAGAAAATCACTGTTCCAAAAATGTTTTATCACCAGAGTTTGAAAAAATAATGCTTCAAATGAGGGTAACTGCAAAAAAGAAAATAGATTATTATTAGGGGGAATTGTCTCGTTGTATGCAACATTTCGAAGAACAGATTTCAGAATAGAATTCAATTTTGCGCACCATGTACATGAACAGTGATGAAATATGGTAATTCCGTATCTAAGATAGCTGTACACAAGTGCGTGAACAATGACTTTACGGACAGAAAACGGGAACAGGTATCTAGAGTTATACAGAAGACAGTATACTGTACGTAGCTTTTTGCTAATAGATGCAAAATGTGTGTTCCATGTCATATCAGAATCAAAGATGATGCCTAAATATTTTACATTAGTTGCGAACTCTAATAGATGCATTTGCAGTTTATACAGTTAGATTCGTGAACAAAAAATGGCGCAGGACGATAAACTTTCTTTATGTGGATTATGAAAGCAAACCACTTTATTCTTTTGTCTATTAATTCCAATTCCGTTACTTGTACGCCAATCCATTACAGACGTGGTATCTGCTTGAAAGTTATAAATGCATGTATTAAATGATGCATGTGTTGACAGAAGGACAGTTTCGTCGGCGTACTGGAATATGCGGCATTTTGATGCAAATTGGGGCAAATCATTGACGTAGAGGTTAAATAAAACTGGAGATAAAACAGATCCCTGGGGAACACCCGATTTTAACATTATTTTTGTACTTGAATAGTCACCTATGTGCACCACCTGAGAGCGATTGCTAAAATGACTAGACAATAACTTTATAAATGGGCCCCTGAAGCCAATTTTTTCTCGCTTATCAAGAAGTAATGTGTGAATAACGGAATCGAAAGCCTTACTTGCATCTAAAAAAAGAGCACATACGAATTCGTTATTATCAAAAGCTGAAAAGTGTCCGTAAATTATTCTAGCAGGGAAATAGTGCTATTTCCCTGGCTTGTGACAGAAGATTATTTTTATTCAGGAAATCGGCCATCGTTACGAGCAGGTGTTTTTCAATTTAACTGATTGCAGGCAGAATAGAAATCGGTCTGCAGTCCTTTTCTTTGCTATGAGAACCACTCTTATAAAGCGGCTTAACCACAGACACTTTTAAATCGTCGGGAATAACGCAATGATACATATACTCATTAATCATGAAGAGAAGGACGGATTCAAGCACAGAAAAATT